>NC_044019.1:22118682-22817182 GCF_900496995.4 Aquila chrysaetos chrysaetos | reverse complement strand
TTGGGATGCCTATACCTATATTTGAAGGATGCCGTAACACAGGTACTGAAAATTTGAAAAAAAACCAACTCAGTGCTGCTTCTTTGTCCCAGAATCTACAAGAGATTCTGATTACTGATTGCATGTTTATCATTTTTCAATTTGAATGTACTTTAAATACAGCATATTACAGCACTTAAAAATTATTTTGAAAATTGTGACCTTGAGATTAGTGAAATTTTGTCCTAAAACTACTTGATATCATTGAGAATTTTGGCATTAATTGCTAGACATTTCAACTTCCTCACAGTAAAAAAGGTAACAATAAGTTTTATTACCAGTTCTAAGGAACTATGTAATTTTATTTTATTTTTTTCTTCTCAAAAAAAAAAAAAAAAAAAAAAGACAGGACTGTGGATTTTTGATTTAGTGGCTGTCTAAACTGTGATTGTGAGTATCATTATGGAACGCTATATCAGACAATTCCAGAGCCTTGGAATTCAAGCAAAGATTTGAAAGTGGAATAATAAGACTTCACAGGGCTATGTTTGCATTCTCTTATTTTTAATTCTTATTTGCAAAGATCAGTAGTATAAGAGTAACAGTACAGCTTTAGAGCAAGATACAAAAATATTTTTTTATATATAAGGTGATTTTTATATTATTATATATAGTGATCTCATTACCATCAGAATTTAGGATATAAGATGTGAAATCTTTATACAATTATGGTGGGTTGATCCCAGCCAACAGCCAAGTGCCCACACAGCCGCTTGCTCACCCCCTTCTCCTGTGGAATGGGGAGAAAATAGAAGGAAAGTAAGAAGAGTCTTGGATAGAGATAATAACAGTTTAATAGGCGAAACACAAGCTGCGTGCTCAAGCAAAGCTTCAAAAAGGAATTTATTCCCTACTTCCCATTGGCAGGCAGATGTTTAACCACTTCCTGGAAAGCAAGGACTCAGCGCACACCTAACGCTCACTTGGGAAGACAAACGCCATAACCATGAATGTCTCCACTTCATCCTCCTTTCCCTCAACTTTCATTGCTGAGCACAATGTCATGTGGCCTAGAATATCCCTTTGGCCAATTTGGATCAGTTTTCCTGGCTGTGTCCCTTCCCCCAAAAAACTAACAAAACAAAACCTACCCATGTTGCCCTTCTCTAGCCTATTAGACCCTCATGAATTTCAGAAAGTTCTTAATGAAAATTATTAGTGTTCCTGGGATTTCAGGAGCCATTTTTTAAAGTACCTTAGAGAAAAATTCATTCTAAATAATTATTCCACGTATATATACCTACCAATAACATGCAGTTATTTATAGTTATTATTAACATGATATTTAATGTAGTCACTAATTACTTCAGTTAAAAATGTTGGGGGAAAAAAAATGAACCTGCAGAGAACAGAACAGAGAAGTAGTCAGTTCAGTGAAATACCAGTAAAAATGAAAGGAGAAAGATACTCTGAAATCTATTCCATGCAACCAGCTGAGAGCTGGAAGACTAGGCAGGAAAATAGCAAATATATTTGTACTCTAATGTGAGTATTAAAAGCATACATTTCTCATAGACAGTTTGGCATAATTTATAATTCTTATAAAGAATAAGAATGCTTTTAGCTTTGATTTAATTTATTTCCCCAAGAATATTGATAAACTTTATCAAGAATGTTAAAATGTGAATAAGCAATAGGCAACATTAAGTAGTTATTCAATCATTAGAAAATTCCATAAAATAGGTTGTAGAATTCATGTCTGTCTTCTTAGTTATGACTTTGGGGTAAAAACTGAACTGTAAAGTTGGATGAATTCAGGGCTAGATCCAGATACACTCTATGGATGGGAGAAGGCAGAGAAAAGGAAAGGGGTTGTGTTCTGGTTAGCGAATTTCATGGTGACACAAAAAGCAGATTTAAGTAGAAGATAAATGTGTTGGACCAGATTTCATTTACAGATCGCTATGTATTGATTAACTGTTCAACTCAGCACTAAATAAACAATTTGGAAGAAAAGATTTTAGGTCTTTAACACTGAGCTCAGCTTTCTGGATTCTGGCTATTGTATTTTCATCTGGTCTGAGAACTACAAATCTTCAGCTCACTCATGTCAATGCAGTTTTGAGGTTAGAAATGCTATTATGAATTCTGGGAAAAAATAATGGCTCCATGTTCAATTTTTTTTTCCCTTTTTCCAGCCAGCTTGTAAAAAGGCCATGTCCGGTGAATACCATAAATACATTACACATACACTTCTAACGTGAATATTTTCTGAGTTGAAATCAAGCGAAACAGTATCTGAGAAGAACAAAATCTCAAAGTCTCCAGAAACTTGTACAGAGCAGAAAATAGCAGTTCTAGAAAAATAGCTATCATCTGTTTGAAGGAAATGTTCTCACTAAAGGAGGCACTGGAAGAGCATTACTGTTTCTAATAAAAAGATTAAGCTTTAAGTGAGGTCACTCACTGCCTCATGGGAAGAGAAGATGAAAACACATGAGAAGCCATTAAAAACAGTGGATTTAGTTCTGTTTGCCTGGATATACTGACCCTGGCTAGCATTTCCTGATCTTGCCATGCATTAGAGTAAATAGTGCAACAGTTATTTCCCAATATTGGTTGCTCATTATGTGAATAAGTGAATGAAAATATTGTGTGAATGAGTGAATAAAAAATGCTTCATTTTTCTCTTTGCTTACCATTTTATACTGACATTCCACAGTCATGCACTTTTAACAGCTACTACAAGAGTGTTTCTGACTGTAGCTGAAAAACATGGTAAAAAGAACAAAGCTGCTTATATTCTACGAAAGCCAGAATTATTAAGACACTGGTGTTTGTTTAGTAGTTGCAGTAAAACAAAGCATACAAAGGCAATGCGATAAACTGTCAGAGATACGCCGCCTGTGGATCAGAATGGAGCTGGGATCGTTCAACTCTGACTACATTTGTAAATAGTGTGAGTCAAAAAAAGTGGACAGACACAATGGAGCAGTGTTGAGGAGACTCCTCAACACCTCTGTCATATGCAGATTGGAGGGAGAGGGGAGTTATTTCTGACCAGAATTATTCAGGTACTCTGAACCTATGGTTCAAACTTTTCCAAAGGTAATCTAGTCTGCAAACCTTTGTTTTCCAGGCTGCAGGCCCCTCTAGGAAGCATGATTCTGTCCCTTCATCTGTCTCTCACAGATGACAGTAGAATATCAGCGATCTCGGCACCACAGCCCAAATAAGGCCTTACACGTGGAAACCTTATTTTTGTTTCTGTTCATGCAACCATTTGGCTTGCTTCCTAACTCATCTCCCAAGTCTGGGTTTTGCACAATGTTCAATACCAGCTTATGTTTGGGGTAAAGTAGGGTAGGAATATAAACATTTTGCTGGCAATGGCATCAAACTGCCATCCAGTCTCCTGGATCTCCTTTCAGATGCAGGACCACCTTTCAGATGAAGAAAGATGAGTTAATGAGCTGAAGCTGAACTGCAGCCATGACTGATATCTTCATATGACATTTTGGAGCCTATACTTGGGTCGAAGAGAGTGGCTATTCATAGTGTCTCATGTCCCCCAACTCCTACTAGGCAGTAGCTGTCCTCTTTGGTCTTAGCAAGTCTGCCAATGGCAAAATTGTGATTAAGGTCTCTGAGGCCATTCTTCAAACACCTGTCTTTCAAACAGTACAAACTGAAAACAGTTAAGAGTTTGAACCCTGCTTGCTTCCTAGCTTAACATGCCATATAAATATATTCACTACTGCACAAAGAAAGAAGGCAGATGTCACACTAGGGCAGAACAATAGTCCACTGAACAATGTGTACTAGATATCCAAAACCACAGCCCAATCTTTCAGGAAATCATGAAAATTCCTCCTTATTCACATGTTCTATCATGCAATTTTATATCTTTGAGAAGAATGGGTTGTTGGAGGAGAGGGATGAAGGAGGCACGGATATAGCATATAATTTTTCCTTTTATTTAAGACACCTGTCAGGTCTTTTCTCCTTTTTGTTTTTATTTCATATTTGTATACTACACAAAATGTAAATGAGAAAAAAAAAGGTAGGCAAACATTAATTAAGAATTATATCTAAAAATGAAATTAGGACCACATTATTTTTTGTCTAAATATAGAAATGCTATAATTTTGGCTATTGGGAGCCTTCCCCAGAACACAGAAAGTGTGAACTGTAGGTTAGGGGCTCTCAGCAATAAACAACCAAATTGTCAAAAAGTATGTAAGTGATAATTTGCCACCTTTCCCTTCAAAAGCAAAGGATGAAACTCACTACTATAATAAACCTATACATTGAGATGAGAAAATAGCTCAAATCTTGTTTGGAAAATGAAAAATGAGAGTGAAAATTAAATGCCAGAATAGAAAGATTGACAATTCTAAGGTCTCACATTGCAAACTTTATCTTTTGTATATAGCCTAGTAAACCACAGTGGGAGTCTTCTAATAAGAAAGAGCTGTCAGACCAAACCTATTGTGTTTCCAGAACTAGATACTGATTACCTAGAAGGGCCACCTTTGGTTTTTCAGGCTGAAAAGATATGCTCATGTTGCTTTTTCCTAAACACAATTACTTAAGTTATGTCAATAAGCAGCCGCTGACTTACAAAAATGCCGCGTGATGATACAGTACCATCATACTACAGTTTGAGTTCAAGCTCTTTTTTCACTGCTATGCCCAATAGTGCCAGAGGAAGGCAGAAGTTGAACATATTTTCAATACCAAATTGTAGTAAAAGCATATACAACTACTTCATAGACAAGCTGTGTATAATCAATAGATAGAATGAAGCTTTCTTAACACTAAGAACTATATTTAAATGACAAATTTCAGCCTTGAAAAGAAGCAAATGCTGCAAAATGATCAAGACTAAGAGAAGAAAAAAAATCACAATAGGAAAACACAAAAGCACTTTGCCAATGTAATGCCTCTCAAACTTCAGGGCACGCATCTGCACAGAGAAGCCATCTCTTTGGCTTATGTACAACAGTATATCAGCTTACAAATGACACAATATTGCAGGTGATGACGCCTTATTATGAGGAAAAACTTGTGGGGACAACACTCTGGTCTCTGTGTTAACTCTATTTTAATTTTGTATTATTGACTGGACATGAAAGGTAGAAATGCTTTTGCAATGATGGAATTGGCCTGTAATTGACAATAATAGACTTCAGTTTCTGCTTCTGATACAGAATTTCTATGCCAAGTCACTTTATCTCTCTGTGAAGAGTTTATAGAGTTCAAAATTTTACAAAAATATTTAGGAACTTGTTGCTGTAATAGTACAAAGAATACAGCCGAGGTCGTAATTGCAAACAAAATTAAAAAAAAAAAAACCCAAACAAAACCTACCTTAAAACCTAATGTTTAAACTAGGTTTTAAAAGGTCATTAAAATTCCCATGCTTGATTTCTGCATGCAGTTATCACAGTATGGTGAAGTGGGGTTGTACTGAGTCATATTAACATGGATGATCCCAAAGGAATTACCTATTTCAGATAGTACTTGACATTCAGTAGAGAGCACTCTCTTCTCTCTGTTAGTCCTGCTTGCAGGAAGGTACAGGGAGCTGTTAGAGAAGGAAACTGTTAGATGCCGTTTCAGAAAGTATTCCTGATCAGAAATTTGAGGGAGGTAAGCAAAAAGGAAGTATCAACAGTGTTGCTTTTAATCTGTTTCATCAATGCCTTTGGGTGACAGCTTTCAAACCTGACCTTGTCCCAGCTACTTGCAGCTGCTACAGAAAAAGTACCCTCTTCCTCACTCCACAGTATCCTGAACAGCCACCTTTAAATGGCATTCTTTACCACTCCAGGTGACACATCACTTTTCAGGACTGAAAATGTTAAGTATCACTATGTAAAAGATGGAGGGAACATGGAGGTTTTACCTGAAGTTTTAAAGTTTTTAAACTGAATCAGCTGTGGTATAATAAGCTAAATACAGTGGACTACAGTGACTCTCTATTGTGTTTCCATGTACATATGTACATAATCCTTAGAAGGATATATAACTTAGAAGTTATTCTTTCAATGCTGATAGCTGTGCTCACTATAAACTCTTCAATGAGGCATAATGCTGGATGAGCAGTGAGGTGGATTGAAAACTGGATGAAAAGCCAGGCCCAGAGGCTGGTGATCAGTGGGACAAAGTCTAGTTGGAGGCCAGTAACCAGTGGTGTACCATAGAGGTCAATACTGGGTCCAGTCCTGTTCAACATCTTCATTAATGATCTGGATGATGGGGCAGGGTGCACCCTCAGCAAGTTTGCTGAGGACACAAAACTGGGAGAGGCGGCTGATGTGCCAGAAGGTCGTGCTGCTATCCAGCAGGACATTGATAAGATGGAGAAATGGCCTGACAGGAACATCATGCAGGTCAACAAAGAGAAGTGCGAAGTCCTGCACCTGGGCAGGAATAATGCCAGGCACCAGTACATGCTGGGGGCTGACCAGCTACAAAGCAGCTTTGCAGAGAAGGACTTGGGGGTCCTCCTGGACACCAAGTTGAACATGAGCCAGCAATGTGCCCTTGCAGCAAAGCAGGCTAAAGGTATCCTGGGCTGCATTAGGAGGATTGGTGCCAGCAGGTGGAAGGAGGAGATCCTTCCTCTCTCCTCAGCACTGGTAAGGCCAGTGGACTGCTGTGTCCAGTTCTGGGCTCCCCAGTACATGAGAGATATGGAGCTACTAGAGAAAACCCAGCAAAGGGCCACAAAGATGATTAAGGGACTGGAGCCTCTCTCCTGGGGAAAGGCTAAGAGAGCTGGGACTGTTTAGCCATTTTAGGACTATGGAAAACTACATTTTGCAACGACAAATTACATGCTCTTTGCTTTGGCACCAAATAGAGCTAAGAAGGCAGCATTCTTTTGCCTCTCTCTTTGCAGTTTCTAGAACATCCTATGCACCTAAACCCAATGGATAAATCCCACAGGCCTGTATTTCTGTTTTAAAAAAATAATAGTGCAATGTATTTTCTGGCTAAGAGCTAGCAGCATCCTGCTAAACCCCTACTCATTGTGGGTTTTGTTTTTGAGGGAGGGGGGTGGTTTTTTTCTTAACTGACGAAATAAAAAGAGATAATCTTTTTGATTATCATTAATAATTTTGAAACATAAGAACTACAGGTTCTGTTACAACATCATCTAACAAAACCTGGAGACAGATCCCTGGCTTATACAATGTGTTAAGGTAACTACCTTGCAGTTATAAAAGTTTAGATTACCTGGTACCTCTACCAAGGAGCTTACAATGTTTGTCCCTAAGCCTTTAAGTGGCTATACAGGTGGTACATCCTCATGGCACTGAACATCTTATATTCTATTTGACGTACCTGTAAGTCATGTATACACTTTCAAGGTAAGGGTCTAAATATATCCGAGGTAAAAAAACCCAACCTCCTCCCAACTCCAAAAAAACCCTGTGGCTACAATATTACATCAAAGGCCTGTGGTCTGTCACATGCCTAGTTAGTTCTGTTGTCCTCGGAAGCTGTCCTCAGGAATCACTGTATCATCTGTAGGGATTTTAAAGTTATATCTTGTTCATCTTAATTTCCCCCCTTTGTCATTTTCATGATTAATACATTTCTCTTCTCTTTGAAGATGCTTCATTACTTTCTAGTTACATTAGTCATTCTTGTTGGGGTGACTAAAACCCATGACTAAGAGAACATAGATTAGGCTAAAAATAATAAAATACAACAGTAATTACTAGGAAAGTATTTAACATTTACAGATTCTTCACTCTTCCTTTTTACATGCTTTACGATTTCTCAGGTTCAGCAAATCCAAATGTACTCAGGCCAGTTCTAGAATATTTACTTCCAAGAAAAAATATATGCACAAGAGTGGGAATATTCATTGTATAATCTACCAATTTTCTCTTAAAGAAAAATGAAACTACAGTAATCAGAAGATGCATAAAAATAAAATTTTGTAGTAGACACTTTTATTTACTTTGGGGTTTGCTTTTTGTAAAGAAAAGTACCATCATGTTCAACAAAACGTATCACACTTTCCATGAAATAAATGGATTTCTGTATTTATATTGAAAAGCTTTAGCTGGATTTAATATCCACTATTAGAAACTATCCTGAAGTCCTTTCAAGGCCTAAGGATATATTCAACTGATTAGATGCCCTGCCTAATAAGAAGAGTTACAATAATAGTGCAAAGGGTTGCAACAATAGTGCAAATTTAGGCTAATATCGCTGAACTAGTGCAATGGTTAGTATGTATTCTTGTAGTCCAGTGTCAAGATTACTTAACATTAAGTCTATCAGTGTTGGATTCAAGCTAAGCGACAAGATTACACAACGATTTTGTGTTGCTAGAGTTAAACCTATAACAGCAAAGAGTTCATTAATACATCCTGACTGAAGGAAAAAACTGATATGTATAGAGAATCCTCAAAGGTGGGCTGTTACTTGGACAGCATAGGTATTACTCCTATCACTGTTGTTCCATTACCATTTTCTGTTACTTCATTGATAGAAATGTACAGCCATATCTTGATGAAATTCTTAATATAATTATCAATTAATTAATAAAATTAATTCTATATGTTATATAATAAAATAATTTATTAACATACTTATGCTCTTAATTATGCTTATTCCAACTAAACATAGCTAAATTAATATTATAATAGTGCTTCAGGCATCACTTAGAAATTAGAACCACATAGCATCATGTGCTATATAAAAGCAAGGATGGAGCTGATCCTAGAGAAGAAACAACACACAAAGAAAGATGAAAATGGACAGCAAAACTAAATAGGACAATCTAACAGGCAATGTTCCAAGCATTTTGTGTACCAGCCACTTACAATTTCATACATCACTCACAGGAAAAGAAATATGGGGTGGAGAAAAATGAACTAGCTTGACTGAATAGTACCCCGTAGTTATTCCCAGCTGAGGGAACTGAGGTCAAGAGAACTGGTGAAAGACCAAGAGATCTCAGTCATGAGTAAATCTCAGTAAATGTACTTGTATTCTTTTTTTAGTAATAAGATTCAACTCCATTTAAAGTAAATGTCAAGACAGAAGGTGATAGAAGAGGAAACTGTTACTATTGAGTGAGCATCTAACATACCCAGAACATAATATTATCATGTTCTACTATTTCTCCTCCAAGTGAAGGAATAAGTCATAAGAAAAATACATTTATCTTTACTCATAACATCAACATCTATATCATAATAAAAGATTTTGAAGTCTACCATCTAGGAATGGAGGGAAAACCCATACTAGCATAGTAGCAATGATGTAGTAATAATATTGTCAAAAAATATTTTTTTTACATAATAAAACATTGAACTTTTTTCCTTTTTTTTTTTTTTTTTTTTTGGCAAGATGCAATTTCCTGACAAAGGTTTCTGTACTATTTAACTGTATTAAACTTCATGAAAGGGCACTCTTTGTTCTTTTTCTATTTCTTTTTTATCTTTACATCTTCATTGAATTACCTTTTTTACTGACAGCTAATATTTTCCCCAATTTCAGGACTCGCTAGGAGGGCAGTCACAGCCTTTCATATCCACCCTGAATTATGTTTAATTAGTGAAGGCAATAAATAGGACAGTAACTGTGTATAAATGAAATCATCACTGTTATTTATTTTAAAAAGCCCAGAATAAAACATTGTAGAAGAGATCAGAAAATTACAATATCCCTGATTGAATAATAGGTCTATTTCTATTCCTATTTTTTCCTATTTTGAATGTGTATGAGGTTTTATAACCGAAGTGCCCTTCCAAGGCTGGACTCTTAATAGCTTGTACACTGAAGCACATGCCAGGAACATTGAAATGATACTGATAAGCCCAAGTAAATCAAATGAAATAAATGGCAGAAATAATCATCTAGTTGTTTGCATTTTTAGTCCTATACAGCAGTAGGATCAGACACCCTTTTCTCCATTTTGTCAAAGCAAATGCAACCATTATTTCCTGCATCTTCAAGGCACAGATGGTTTGATTATCAGTGTTTTTACCTGTGCCGTATACTGCACCTGCACAGAAGAGACTGCGTAATCTTCCTCTGCCCTCCAAAGTTTCCATAAAACCTCTTCTAATTTATCTTCTGTGTATCTTAGTTTCCTTTCCCTACATGTTTAACTAGGCATTTGAAATTAGTCTGGTTGGCTGAACTAACTAATTTTCTACACTCTCGAAGATATTAGAATTAATTCCCTCTGCTAATTTAGTAAAAGCTGCACATTTAGGGCTAACTGCAAAGCTTATCTACTTGCTCAAACTCTCTTTAAAGAGATCAACATGGCAAGTGAAAACCAAGTTTGAGGACTTTTATTCTTTGCACTAGTTGAGGTGTAGTTTAGAAAGAGAATGGAAAGTAAGGAGATGCATCACTGATCCTATTTTCCAGTAATCATGGACAACAATGCAGTGAACAATACATTCACAAAGATCCACAACATAGGCTCAACAAGTCAACGTGACAACTTACGCCACATGTTGCAAAAAAGCTTATCAATGCCTTGTAATAACTGCAAGGTTATTAAGACAGATAGGAAAGGGTCAAAATCTGTGGAAGGGAAAATCAAGGAAGGATCAGGTATTGCCTTTACTACAATCTGTTTAGAGACAAATTAGTGCATAGTAAGCTATGCACACAAAGGAAAAAAAGCATAAATAAAATGCCAAATTATGTTCTTTCTACACGGGATTAATAAGCAAACAGTGTGGAGCACAGTACAGTGCACAGAGTTCCAAAGGAATACATCTCCGAGAAGCACAAAGTGTGCATCTCAACAAGTCACTACAAAAGAATTTAAGAGCATTTTATTTTCCCAGGATCTTAGCATTTTGTCTTATCTCCACTACAGACAAGAGACCCTTTGAAATTTTGATAAAATTCCATTTTTTTACTAACTCTTCTGGTGATAGAAACAATACATGCCTCCTTCAAAATTGCAAGAATCTTTTAACTAAGCTCCCCACATTGAGAATGCACAATCTTAGCTCCCTTTTTTATTAAATTATAACTTGATTTAAAAGTTGCTAAGTGCTTAAAATTTTGTGTAATATACAGAGTATGAGCAGCATCACAAAATGGTATTATGCTCTGTAACCCCTCTTGACTTTTAGCTTAAATTAGCAGTAGTGGCCAAACACGTTGGTGCCATCAACTGGTTTCATTATGGCTGCTCCAGCTTAGATAAAATCACCTTCACATCCCTGACAAAAGAAATGAGTCTCATTCCCTATGCCATGCTTCTCACGGTGTTTCTGCACCAATGGTAATGAAATTATTTGATGATACAGACAATAAAGGTGATGTAACAACTTAGAAGTTGGAGAGCTACTATTTGAATAACATGGGAGCCCTTTATAAAGCATTGGAGCCTTTTCCTTCCAAAATAACTGAAACTCAGCAGAGCAGTAGTGTGCATCTGTATTTGGGGTATTATAAAACTCATCATAGCTATTTGAAGACCAATGTGCCTTTGTTATTTTATCCCACTCTTAACAGCAGGTGGAGAGCAATAAAAGAAGGATCCTAAAGTGGAAGAAAACATCGTGAAACAGAGTCATCCCAGCAGTATAGGAAAAGTGAAATTAAAATTAAAATTATTCAAGGCATATGCTTGAGTAGTAAAAGTACAGCATATGATCATGTGAAATACTGATGTGAGTTAATGTAGTTCAGTGCAAATATGAAAGCTAAAGACTGCTGTTTTCACAAACGCAGCTCCTGAACAGACTGTAAGTGACAATAAAACCCAGCTCTCACCCAGAAAGTTCCAATTACTTGTCAGAAGAAACAGTATCAGACAAGTCAAATCAGATTCTAATTTTTCTGCGAGAGATAAATATAAGGAAAGACATTCAGGCAAGGGGTCTGTGCTGTAACTGCAGATAAAGATGGCCTATAAATACAATACTACAAATTGCCTACTGGTCTATAAAAATGCAGTACTTGTTACTATGAATTAGACAACAGGCACGCTGTCTACTGGATATAATGTAATACATTCAGCTGGATTGTTATAACCTAAGGTGCAAAGTTGCATTAAAATGAAAAACCAGTGATGCAGGACACACTGAACTATTCAATTTTCACCAAGAAACAGCATCCTAACAAAAGACTAGCAAGGCTAGCTTGTAGTAACCTGGAACACTAACATCTTTCTGCATTGCTCATTGGAGTAACACCAAACATGCCACAGTAAGGTATGTGAACTAATTCTTTGGCTCAAGATCTGCAGAATATTGGTTTTATCAGCTGACAATCATATTCACAGACAGTAATTTATGACTGGTTCAGTAAACCCCTACAAGCAGGAAATTCCGTTTATAGATACAAACTACACCATTCCAGGTAGACAGCTGATACTATCACAATGTTACTCAACGAGAACTTAAAAGTCACCTCTCAGATGTAAGTCATAGTTCATCTTATATTGTGGGCAGTTCTGATGATTTAGACACAAAATTCTACACTAAAATGATAGGAGTAGTTAGAATGCATCAATAAAATGTTGTCCCTCTTATTAATCTGTGTGCATGCTTACTGGGTATTCCTGTCATTTATCATTGCGGCTACAAAAATCCCAGCAGGACAGCAGTCAGTAGATAGTTAGATCTCATATGGTTTATAGATTCGTAATTATACTGACTGTGAAAAATTATCATAAATGTTTGTGTAGTTCTATTTGAAATAAATATTCTTTAGTCCATAGAGTATTTCAAAGGAGCAGTGGCAAATGTGTATAACACTCTCTGCTAAATTAAATAGCTTAAATTTTTGAAAATTGACATGACATGTCATAACAGGTTTTTGTCAGAACATATACAGTGATGTTTTTTAAAAAAATTCTCAACCTACCTCTATTAGTTTACCATGCTTTAGAACTTATCACTCAGAATTAGTCATTTTATGTAACTTGGGCATTCTCTGACCCAGTTCTTTGGGGGAGCTACAACAGGTCTATAGCGATTGGTACCCAGTGTGGATATAACGCATTCTGTTCCCCCTGTTAATCTTCATGTTTATATCAGTTCCTCTGTTTGTTCATCTTGAAAGTTACTATCAGCCTCCTCAGTCACATTTTAGCCTCTGAGCACCTGCATGACCTGTAATAGGGAAAATTTCTCCATTATCTTGACAAAGAAAATCTTTACCTTTTTCTTGAACTGTCTGTCAATTTACTCTGAGTTTCACCCTTACCACCCATCCCTAGAGTGAGTCCTTTGAGATCTCTAAATCTCCAGGGCTTGCTCAGTCCTTGATTCCTCTATTAAGACTGCCAACAGATGTACCATCTAATATGTTATTTCAAATCCTCACACCTTCTTAACTTGATAGCCTACTTCAGAAACTTTATCTTACTGTTCTGGTTTCAGCTGGGATAGAGTTAATTTTCTTCCTAGTAGCTGGCACAGTGTGTTTTGGATTTAGTGTGAGAATAATGTTGATAACACACCTATGTTTTAGTTGTTGTTAAGTAGTGCTTATCCTAAGCTAAGGATTTTTCAGTTTCCCATACTCTGCCAGCAAGCAGGTGTACAAGAAGCTGGGAGGGACCATAGCCAGGACAGCTGACCTGACCTAGCCAAAAGGATATTCCATACCATATATCATGCTCAGTATATAAACTGGGGGGAGTTGGCTGGGAGGGGCAGATTGCTGCTCAGGCATCGGTCAACGGGTGGTGAGCAATTGCCTTGTGCCTCACTTGTCTTTTCTTGGGTCTAATTTCTCTCTTTTTGTTATATTCCTTTTCATTACAATTATTATTATTGTTGTTATATTTTACTATTATTATTGTTATTATTGTTGATATTTTATTTTAGTTTAGTTATTTAAATGTTCTTATCTCAGCCCACAATTTTTTTTTTTTTCCCATTCTTCTCCCCATCCCACTGGGAGCGGGGAGGAGTGAGCGAGCGGCTATGTGGTGCTTAGTTGCTGGCTGGTGTTAAACCATGACACTTACACAGGCAGATACTACTTACTGCTGTAATCCCATTCCAGCCAATTGCACAGATCCTTAAATACCATTAAAAAGTCACTCCACAGTCGGGGGAGCTGTATCAGTTTACATGGGCTGAAAATCTAGTCAATACCACTGCCTGCACAAAGTCTACCTATGAGTAGCATGCACGATTTGCTGTTGTTTTAATACAGTTGTGCATTTTTAATCACTAATTTACATTTAACCACAAAAGACATTCAAATTCACAGACCTGTCTACATGTTTTGCATCAGTTTTATTTCTCTTTTGCCAGATTTTTGAAATATGGTGAAGAATAGGCTCAAATGTAGGTCAATGCAATAAAATATAAAGTTTTCTAATAGGTTTTGTTGAAAAGTTGCATTTTTTTTTTCTTAATAACAGAGTATATTGAGTTGGTTTGGTAAAACAAAAGGAATCAAAATCACATCTTTGCCTTTTATGAAAACTGTATTTGAAATGGGTCACAGAATGGTAATATGCCATTCACATCATATAAACACATGAAGTAAGTGGTCATATTTGCCAATTACACCTGTGGACTAAACCCTCAATCTTATTTTGTTTGTAATTTAGAACTCTAATAATTCTAGATATAATAAAATCAGCCACAGGCAATAGAAGAAAATAGAATTTCATAGGAAATCTAGTCCCTTTTACATCCCTTAAAATGCCCTCAATAACCCATCTCAAACTTAAAATACCTTGTCCAAAAATTCCAAACTTTACAAGTTACAGTATACCTTAAGAAAAGATTGAGAGAAATAAGAGTGTCTTTACTCTGCAGATGGCTCCCCAATAAGGAATCTTTTTGGTGAAAATGCATAGAGGAACTATGCTAAGATGAAAGCAGACAAGCTAAAACAAACAAACAAAACCCAGCTTTTCCCTGCCTGAAGAAAATTCTGTCCTGATCCTAAATCTGGCAGTTGCTTTAACCCTGATGTGTATGAGAGCACACCCTAAACAACTACCTGAAAAATTTTTTACAACCATTAGAGCAACAAGACAACTGTGTTTTGTCCCTGGTGTTCCAGAAGACACCAGACAAACTATGCACCAAGGAAAAGATTATGCCTTCTGCTCCCACATTTTATATGATCAGTGGTAGCAAGCATTAGTTCAGTCAAGTAAAACATTCATTTACCTAGACATTGGAACATCTCCATTTAGGGTATATGTTCTTTCTAAGATCATACTGCCTGAAGGAATTATAGAAAAATTTGTATTTGTGCCTATGGCAGTACACCCTCCACCACGACAGGAAATGAAACTTCTCCGGGCAGGGAGAAGGGGAAAATAAAACCCCCAAATCCTAGAGGCCGCGGGTTGAAAATTGAACTGACCAGTCGAGATGTGCCAGGTACACTGAAGTGGTCTTTTGGCCAATAGAGATTAAAATGACCACAGATCAGATTCGACAAGGGTATAAACGGGGTCCAGCTGGAGGACATTTTGAATCAGTCCTCCTCGGAGCAGCGGGTCTGCAGTCGGGGACTCTCCCCTTGGGTCGGGATGCTGCCCCAGGTACCTCCTTGAGGTTGTGAGCCCTCATCTTTTAGGTGAGTGATATGCACATTTTGAGTCATCATTTTAAATCTTAAGAATTCTTAAGCCGGCTGTGTAGTACTAACTCCCCTTACATCATTGAGCCTGTGGTTTACAAATGTTATCGGAGTTCTAACTAACTTTTTACTGATGAATACTGATGAGTTTTAACACCTGTTGGATTTGATTGTGCGTGCCTCCTTAACAGTGCCCTGTTGTGTCCAGGTTAATTATTGGAGGGCTGGAAGGAAAAGGACAATCAGAATTATTATATCTGAAATCAAACTCAAAATTCACCAATGTTTAATGAATCACCTCAGAGGAATTCCTCCTCCTTTACAAATTGGTGCATAAAAGTTCATTATTTGCAATATATTTTCAGTCCTGTAGCTCTCATCCATAGCCTACAGTCAGAAGAAATATCTTTCTTGAAGGATGCAATGAACATTCTTATAGGATATAAAAATGCTGAGATCACGTGCAGTGAAGTTCTAATATGTGAGCCCAGTGACGGCAACAAAACGTGTTCACAGCTACTTGTAATTTAAATATGAGCTTATCTCTTAAGCTTATCTGTTTAGGTTAAACAAAGCTGAAGTGAAGGACTCCATGGAACAAAATAGAATTCTGACAACCAGCTGGCGGAAAGATCATCATCCTGTTGTTCAACTCTTTGCATTAGCTCTCTAGAGAAATCAGAATTATACCAATGGGCCTGTTAAATGTTTTTCTGGATCTTTAACTCAATTGGCAACTGAGCAATTAATTTCATTTATAAATCTCTCCACCACTACATTCCAGGTCACATATTTTCTGTTGAAGTTTCCTAACAGGCAATGACTATTCTGGTAGATTTTTGTTTTTAAGTTTCTACAAAATGGAGTGAATATTTGGGCAGCAAAACCCAGCTGGTTCATGAAAATAAGTAATTTTAAATATAGTAAACATGTTGACTTACGATTTCAATAACACAGATTTTCTGCAGTGAGGTTTTCAAATAGTTGAGTATATATATATTTGTTTATTATTTCTGTAGCAATAGAAATTGTCAGATATTCCATGGATGGTTCTAAGAATAGCCAGTGGAATTCTCAACTATATATCAAAACCCTCTCTGCTGACAGTGATTGAAAAGATTGCAAAAGATGAGGAGAAACTCATGCCACTAAGAAATACCTCAACCATTTGAAGATGCATTGCTGCCCTCATGATGACATGCACAGAGAAAAGCATGAGGAAGAAAATGTAGACAGATAGCAAGACTTCAGTTTGACCTAAATTTCTGCTTATACAATTGGGTAAGCTCAGGTACCTGCTCATGCACTTCTGGGTAAGAGCAACCCTCCTTACACAGGTTATCATTTGGTATTTCTCTATCTACTTTTGTCCCCCAAAATCAGCACAGTAATCCGGGCACTGTGGGTCTCCACAAATTCCTTGTACAGGAGTGAAGCCACGAGAATTCAATTCAGATCATTTTGTAATGGTTTTCAACACACATCTCATGGTAATAGGTCTTTACTAGTGTTTAATAAGATCACTTATGGATTTATTAATAGTTGTGCTTTTAAGAGCAATGGAACTTAATCAAGGTTTGTCCTTCATCTGAAACACAACTGCATTTGTGTTCTGTTGCAAGAGAAGTTAAGGTGCTTTTATCACCTGATCGTATTCAGGTCAAATCATGGCACCAGTGTGCTCATACATGTGCTTTTTCATCACTGTGCCTGGCCTCCCTGTGTGCTTGTATGGAGACAGCAAAGGGGAACCCACAGTCCCTGGATTCCAGACATACTGAAACAACATGAGACTCATAAATTTACCCTTGTTGCTTGCAGATTAGGCAAGCATAGTGGGAAAAGTATGAATATGTATGTCACACTGATACTGCTTTTAACCTGTAATCCACGGGCATGCATATGTTTGACCTACCAGTTTGATGCAGTTACCTTCCTATTCAAAGAGTTCATGAAGATTACATACTCTATAAATCCAATTAAAGTTTTATTAATTAGTGGTTGTTACTCTACATGTCCTCTTTCCAATTCAACTAGTGTTCATTGTGAAATTTTGCCTGTGAGAAACAGAACAATATATGAAATTTTATTTTATGCATATACGCATGTAGAACTCCTACTACACCCGAGATAGGAACACTATATTGCTGACAGGTTTTTTTCCTTTTTTTACAAGAAATGGTCCTGTGCACGTAGATGACTAAGAATGCAGAGGCAAAAATATCCATTTCTTTTGTTGCATTCACCTGCTTTACCAGTGGGATCAGAATCTATGTAAATGACCAACCTTTATCTGGATGTTCCAGAATACTTTCACATGACAGTGTTTCACGATAAGGACAAAGAACAAAGCATTTGTTACCACTCTTATTTCTTGACACTTAGAGGACACAAGGCAGACAGAAAGTTATAGACTTTAGGAAGGAAATAATTTAACTTCAGCTGCTTTGAAGGAATACTAAAAAATATTTTGTATTTGCATAATAAATTGTGTTATTCAAAGTTGATCTTCAAACTTAGCAGCTGATGTATATGCCCCCAGTAATATTTGCAATGAAATTAGCAGGCTTATATTCTAAGTAAAGGTATTGAGAAAGTAACATGCCTGGAAGTGTCAAAACCAGAACTATTAAATTGGGTTTCACTGGATACCTAGAATAGGGTGTTATTTTTTTACTGTACATTGTGACTTAGAAACAATGCCAGAGCCCGCTTTTTCTATTTGTCACTGGCATCATTTCCATTTATAGGTTCAATAGTCCATTTTTAGTGGAGTAAGCATCAAATCCCTGATAGAAGTGTTATTGATTGGGAATGCAGAATAATTAGTGATACTCAATATTTTTAACATTTTTCCAGTCTCATGTGCATCCCTACAGAAATGGAAAGGTAAAGGAGAGCACAAGGAATAAAAGGAAGAAGTTGACTGTTATTTTCACGGCAGCCAATTCTGTTTGCATTGATACTGGGTTGGATTTTGGGAGGTAAAAGAGGATATCAGTCTGGGCAACCTTTAAGCTTTAATCTCACACAGTGTTTTTCTGTTCTAGTTATACAGTTGGAAAACTTCTGTATATTATTAGCAAATAAAAAAATAAATGCCAGACTTCCCCAGCCACTATGAGAATACATGCAGAGAAGAAACACAGTTGTATTTTAGCTAAAGAAACCATACTGTCTGGTCATTTTTTATGGTCTTGTTACCTGTAGTTCATCTGCAACTTCAAGCCTTTTCAGAGCTTCCATGTGTTTGCAAGTAGGGGTATGTTCAAATGAACACATAGGAAGTAAAGAAGAAAATGAAAATTATATTTAAAGTGGTTTTTTTTTCCTGAATAAAATAGTTTTTAAAATCTACTTTAATTTTACCTTGAAAATCTGAGAGTATCTGGAGCTAAATATGATTATCAGCTGAAACCTGGAATTTTCATTAACGGCAATTAAAATAACAACATTGACTACATTACCTAACCAATGTCCTTCTGATAAAGTGAGTATATGTGTGTGCATATATGTAGACCATTTATGAATTATTTAAATAAAATGCTGTTCAAATTCAAAATCAACATAAACTTTATTAGTTCCCCACCATCATAACTAATACTGCATCTAGCATTTCAGACACATTAAGCTCATTGAAATTGCATTCATTGATATTCTCCATTACTTGAAAGCCTTAACAGTATCTGAATTCTTCCATCTTGTTATTCTGAACTATGTCTGATAAAAATGACATAGGATCATAAGGAAAAAAAAATGTTTATTGTCACAGCACCATTTTTTCAGCTGGTGTGAAAATACATGGAATAGCAAGGCCAAGAGGGAATTGTATGCCTAGAAACAGACACATTCATTAAAGGATTCGGAATGCTAGCCAACTCATTTTCAACTGCTTCATGCTTAATTCATACAGCAGGTAATGATATTTAGTAATATTAATATTGGCATTTTACAGCCAGCTCTATGGCAAGACTGACTTTCTTAGTTCTGTTGTTTGAAAACAATTCAAATAGGGTGGGTAAATGAGAAATTCTATTGACTACTAAGGAGTCAGATTCTGCTGTGTTTATACATTTCAAGTAATCATACATGCTTTCATTGATTCCTATGACTGCCTTTGTAGATGAAAGCAAAAAAAGCAACAGAAATAGGCCATAATATTTTGTCACATTCTACTCTACTTTCAATAATATAGAGTAATTCGACAGATTCACAACAGCATTACTGAGAATAGAATTATTTGGACTATTTGCCATCTGCATTTCAAGCTTAAATACTAAAGGTTAGTCATTAAGAAGTACCTGAAACAAACACGCTTTGCTACTGGGGTAAACATCTTCAATGAAGAACAGCTGGCTGATTTTCATTCAGCATAACGATATTGTTTTTCTGTATTTGTGGATTATATTTGTGATTAGTAGACAAGAAATAGTGTCCACCTTATTTTTAAATAGAATTATATCAGTCTATAATTATATACTTATATCTATTTTATATTATTTATAATATATTGCTACATAATTGTTTATACATCACATTTAATTATAGTGCTTTTATCCAAAAAATGACAGTTCTACCTCAGCTTTATACCCATTAGAATTCACACCATGATCTCATTGAGGGATTTTATTTCCTACAGGATAATTCACAGACACATGCATGCACTGGCAACAAAAATATTCCATTGATCTTTCATAGTTGTGGAAGGAGCTATATATAGCTCATGCTATTGTGGGCATACGTTGTGCCTCCAGGAGAATCTGATTAGATGAGATACTTGGAACAATTCCATGAAACAACAAATTGAGATAATGAGTGCACTGAATAACTAAAGCCTTGCAGACATTTATGGACATGCTTAACTTCATGCACACCGCTAATACCATTTAAATCAGAGTATGCCTTTGCGTAGACAACGCAGAGTTAGATGCTAAACTAGATATTAATATTGCATATCAGCAGAGTATCTGTGCACTCTAGAGTCCTTACAAGTTTTATCTATTTACCAGCCCTCTGAGATGGAAAGTAATGCATTCATTTTAAAAAGAATACACTATGTAGAAGTCTTGGGGGTGAACCAGAAAATGAACTCAAATCTCAAAAGTCCCATTAAACTACTCTACATTCTAGATTATCCTTGCTAAATTAGAGTTCACAAAATATTCCCAAATAATACACAAAGGGACATTATGTTGTAGTTTTGTCAAATTTTGATAAAACATTGCTAATGATTTGCTCTTTTTTTGCTACTGTCCTCGTTTCAGCTGGGATAGAGTTAATTTTCTTCCTCATAGCTGGTATACTGTTGTTTTGGATTTAGGATGAGAATAAAGTCGGTAAGACACTGATGTTTTAGTTGTTGCTGAGCAGTGCTTACACTAAATCAAGGACTTTTCAGTTTCTCATGCTGCTCTGCCAGCCCTGAGGCTGGGGGTGCACAAGAAGCTAGGGGGGGACAACAGCCAGGACAGCTGACCCAAACTGGCCAAAGGGATATTCCATACCATATGACATCATGCTCAGCATATAAACTGGGGGAAAAGCTGGCTGGGGGGCCGCTGTTCAGGAACAGGCTGGGCATTGGTCAATTGGTGGTGAGCAACTGTTTTTCATTTGCATCACTTTTTTTTCTTGGGTTTTATTTCTCTTTTTGTTATTTTCCTTTTCATTACATCATCATTATTATTATTATTATTATTATTATTATTATTTTCACTTATTAAAATATTCTTATCTCAACTCATGAGTTTTCTTACTTTTACCCTTCTGATTCTCTTCCCCATCCCACTGGGGCGGGGAGTGAGCAAGGAGCTGGCTGTGTGGTGCTTAGCTGCCAGCTGGGGTTACACCACAACAGCTACCTTGAAATGATCCCAGGAAGTATCCAGTATAAATTCATACCTTGGATCTTTCAGTAAGTACTCTGCCATCTGCTTACAAAAAATCTACAAGAAGCTACTCCTCATCTCCTCTCTCAGATGGGGACTATCTGAAATAGGACAAATGAATGGGACAAATAGAGAGGAGAACATTGCCATAGATATTCCCCAAGTGAAGGCACTCTAATTTTTTCCAGAAATGATTAACTACAGTTGCAGATGAATGATCTTTTCCAACTAAAGTTCTATGTCAATAATGTCTAAGTCAATTCAATGTCTTAACTAAACTTCTATGTCAATATCTTCTATGTCAACATAGAAGCTTTTCTGGAAGCAAATTAAAATACTATCATTGTTAATATAAAACATTATATTTTTAAAAGACAAGTTTCAGAGGAGACATAAATAATTATGTCTTTATTATATCAATGGAAACTTAGCAACTGTGATTTAGAAAGAAGTTTCTGCTGAAAGCATTTTTTTTCAGTCTGGTCTGCGAAAAAGCGTGCCCTTGAATTATCTGCCATGATGTCAGAGAACACTGATGAAAATGATCAAAGGAGGTATATAATAAAAGAGTACAGGATAAATGGTGTAGAGAAAGCAAAATTAGGGTCTTGGGGTTTTTTTAATGACACAGTGAAAAGGAAGCATTCAATAAAAAGGAAAGGTGGAAACTTGAAAATAACTGGGTTTGTTTTAATTGTTGCAAAGGTCACGAATTTAATAAAAATCAAGATGAACATGTACAGTTGTGTAAATATCAATGAATGTGATAAAAAAATTGCAGGAAATCATTAAGCTTCACATTTTAAGGTTCAGTTTCTAAGTCAATCTAATCTATTGAAGATCCAATGTGACCTAATATGGGTCACATTACTCCCCATGTGTCTGCAGAAGCAATCTTACAGCTTCCTTTGAAGCATCTAGTCCTATCTACTACCAAGAAGCAGGAAACTGTTGGGAAATCTTTTATTGATATGTTGTATAATACAATTTATAGAATTATAGAATATTTTCAGCATTTTAGGAACTCCACAGGACAGATTTAAAAGTTTAATTAGATGGATCTGTGGTTTTGCACATTACTAAATAAGATTTTAAAATATTCTGTTATCTTACTTGAAATATGCAGTTTGATGTTGAAAATAATAACTGGAGTATATACCAAATACACTTAAACAGAAGAATGTAGTTCTTGTAGAAAAAATACTTTCCCTATAAGGAAATGGCATTATCACCCAGTGACATGGAATTAGTATGTAAAAGACCACACAAAAATAAAATTATATCATCAGATCTTTCTCTTTAGATTTCAGACTAGGAAAACATTTGAGATATTATACTACGTTTCAAAAATTATTTCTCTCTCTTTTGATTTGGTGTTCAAAAAGTCTTTTTTCAAAGCTCTAAACTCATTTTAAAGATGGGTGAAAATGAGTCATCTCAGCCACTAATCAACTGAACTGGAAGAAAAACAAGTGACAGTTGCCTTGGGTTAACCTGCAGAACTGATGTACATTGAGCAATAGCAGAAGAGTCATCTGAAATGTTTACCTCAAAAGCTTTGTAAACTTTTCCAGCGTACTTGGAAGTAGTGATAAGGATTATGGTTTGTTATTAATGTTTTCCTGATTTATTCCAGTAAGCAACAGAACAAGAGATCTTTGAGTACACAGCCTCACTAAAGACTGATTTTTTAAATAATGGTATTTAATGCAGTTGATGATTTTCATTAACTGCAGTATCGCAAATATCTTAAGTTTGCAATGATAAACACAATGATGAAATATCCAATAAACTAGCATCTGCAAAGAATCCATTACTAAGAAAAATGATACAGGCTTTAGTTAAGAGGGTATATTTATTTTAATCAGTATCTGCCACAGACTTGTAGCTTTGTCAAAGTATTACAGTTTCTTCAGGCTTTGTCTGCAACAGAAATCTAATGCAATACAGGAAAAACACAAGGGCAATTCAACTACTGAATCAGAGCTCAGTTTCAGTGCCATTGCAAGAAACTACCAAATCATTTTGCAGATGTCACCTTCACCACACTAAGTACGCTGAACTCAGTAGTAGACTGCAAATTGCTGTTGATCTTGCAGAAAACATGTCATACCACAGCTGCTTATTTCAGAGAGGCACTGTGAACCTCCGTGTCTTTCCCAAAAGATATTAGTTCAAATAAAGCACATCATTAAGTAGAACAGGTAAACTCAGGCGTTGCTGTTATCACCACATTCAGGATTTTGATGCAAGTAACACAACTGGTTTACTCAAGCTCCAAACCCACCTCCTAACAGAACAGCAAGGTAACTTCGCCCAGAGACATTCACTACAAGGTACTGCTTTAGTAAACTGATACAGAGTTGTGGTAAGGTTAGCAGCTAACATCTGGAAGAACATTTGTGAAAGCAGTATCTGAAACTGGAATTGTCTTCACTGCGAGAAAGAAGTTATTTAGGGGAACAACAGGCAATTAAGCTACTACAATAGTCTCTTTCCTACTGTACTACCCTCACCTTCCTCAGCGTATAATTCAAATTCAATGATAGCACAAATTACACCACTTTGTCAGCTAAACAGACTTTTATGTGTAGACATAACTTGTATCACAAATTACATCATCAATAAATGAAATTATATACAATAATGGGAAATCCAGAGGGATGCACAGGTTAAAAGAATCAGCACAACCTGTTTGTCTGTTACTTGCATTTGGGATAGGGTCTAAGTGGCCTGCACTTCACCTAATTCTGGTGCTCACTGTTTCTTATTGGTTAAGGGTATCCAAAAGTCTAGTACAATTCATAGCCACAGGAGCCTATATGAAATTTCAGTCATTTCAAAATGGCACAAATTATATGAGTACTAAGGCAGTGGACAGGTATTGCCAGAGGAATTACACATCATTTGTATCATGGCATTCATCATAGAACTTGAAATGTATCAGCCTCATTCTGCCTTTTCACTCTAAGCCACAAAACCCCAAATTTTGCAGGTGACATGAGGAATTTGTCTAATAAACTTTATAGGTTACAAAATAATACCTTCATTCAACAGGACTTTTTTCTTGAAGAGATTTACATTACATGAGTGAGGGTGTCAAAACAGTGTCTGTAACCAACACTTGGTTTTATGTTTGTTTTAATCTCTTACACATGAGGTGATGGCAAAGTTGAGGATAGCAATTACAGCTGAACAAATATAATAAATGCAATACAGGAAACATTTCCTTTTCAATTACAAATTTTCAGCCTAATATTCTGACACTTAAGTCATACAAATTAAAAGCCAGTGGCTATTAACTAGGCTATGCAATCCCTGGAGGACTATGTGCCCACACATTCTATTCCAACAGAGATACACAGACTAACCTTTTGTGTCATCTGACTAGTCTTTTGGTACTATACATCAGTTACTTTTTACTCTTACAAAAGGTTTTTCTGGGAACGTCATCATCACTAAATGGCATTTCTTAACTTACAGGGTATTGAAATAATCAGTCACATTGCCATTGATACAAAACTACTTGAATTTCCTTAATTCTCTGTGATGTTTTTGTGGAATAAGGATTTAATCAAAATAAAAGAGAATGCTAATTTCAAAAGGATGTGCAACTGCTTTGATACTAGTGATAGAAATACGTAATTCAGAATTTTACACAAGAATGGGTCCTGTGACTTCTTGCAAATTTTCCATTATTTAGCATCTGGAAATTTTTATAAAATGATGCTAAATACAATTTTTTTTTTTTTAATGCTGTTTTTTTTTTCCTTCCAAACTAGTAGTAGTAGAAGTCTGATTCTATTCTGGTGACAGTACCACTTTAATCAAGATTGGAAGTTGTCCCTCTTTAAGTTTTGCTTCTTGTTTGCCCTTCACGACACTGTAGATGTTTTCCAATAATATAAAATAATTTCCAGCACCAAAGTTCCCAAAGTAATCATCTTATAAGTAGTATCATTGCTTCTAGCTTCATATATTTTCTGCTCGTGTTCTCTTCCTCTTTTCTCAGATTGTTACAAGGCCCAAAAAACACTTCAGATTTTTTTTTTTTAATTGGGTATTTTTCTTTCAAGAGAAACAAGCAGTGTGGAGTACAGCTGGGTTGTCTAAAAATAATCAGAAAACTTGAAAGATGTCAAAATTGATTGAAAGGGAATATATGTTTTTAATTCTGAAGAGCTTTTCTAATAGGTCTGGTTAGATTTTTTGTTTAAAAATTAATTAAGAAACATAGGAAACATACTGAAAATTAATTTTAAAAAGAACTTTTCTTCTTTTTTTTTCTGACCAGTATTGATAAGTAGTTCTGTTCAAGCAAGAATTCTCTGTGACAGGTGATGAAAGAGAGAGATGGAAAGACAAGCATTTGAATGTACTTATGGTAATTTCCCTTTAAACTTTGAACTAGAGATGGATAAAATTAAATCTAAATCTCAATCCCAAATTGAACTTTAAAGAAGAAGTTATTTGTAATTTGGTCCCAAATCCTGAAATATTTTCTCATCACCAATTTAATCTCACAACTTGATAGACTGCCCTGTTCTATACACAGCTAATGAACTTTCACTGCTGGAGGTGGCTGGAAATTTGCCAGCAACCTAATAAATAGGCTTGTCAGGAAAAGGTAAAAGGAGACAGAGCTGTGGTTGTGGTACATAGTCTACAGTGTATTCAAAAAGTGATAATAGTAAAAGGCACATCTGTGGGGAAAAAAAAAAAGGTCCGTGTCTCTCCTTTTGGGCATATCTTCAACTGTTAGCAACCTTCTTTGTTTCACCATTACAACTAAATTTCCATGCTCTAATTGTTAATTATATTAATGACATTGTTCAAATATCTTCAGATTGTTTCTCTGAAAAAAAACTTGTCTGGATTTTTACTTTAAAATCAATATCATATTCCTTTTACACCTATTTCACCAGTGTAAAAGGCACTTAGTGTTTGTGAAATGACTAATTTGTTTCAACTGTTACATGTTTCTTTTATTGTTCTTTGAGATCTAAATCATGTAATTCCTTAGGGACAGATACTGCTCTTGTTTACCAGAGAATTTCCACTGACATCAATGAGAGATGGACCTGCAGATTTATGGCAGAATAAGACTCTTAGCAAGAAGATTGTTCATTTGGGACTAGGTTGGTCTTAGCTTTTAGTATTGCTGGGCTGTAGAAGCAGCTTATTAATCGGTAATGTCAGCCTATTGAAGCTTTTAAGATTTGACTTCTCTGATGGTTTGGACTTCCCGAAAGAAACACAGAGAGAAAACCACATGAAACTCCCCCTTGGCTGCCCACTTATAGTTCAATTGAATTTCAGACTTCATTGTGAGAGTTTCATTCTTAAAAGCTGAATAATTTCTTTGACAATTTAGTATGTTGAGGAAGAAACAGAAAACGAAATGTTGATTCTTTCCTCAGTCCACAGATCTTAGGGCTAATTTCCTCCAGGTAGCAATCACGTGGAAGTAAAGCAGCATTCTCCTTATTTTCAGTTTTGTACATAGCTTACAATGCTTCTGATTCTCTGAACAGAATGAGCCTTCCAGTCGATAAATTACTGTGTATGCATATGAAAAGCATGTCTCTTGAGGTCTGGAACTGAAATTTTTTGGTTTTAGTTGTAGGGAAGACTAAAAGTATTTCCCTCAGATGCAAGGCTGTCCCTCTTGTCTCCACATACAACATAGTTAGTGAAATTAGTTTGCTAGTTAGACAATAGTTAGTGAAAAAAAGTAAAATAAAAAAAAAAATTATAAAATATTTTGCAATTGAGCTGAAATTTAACACTTTATGATTACAGCTTGAGTAGAAAATGCATGGCTGAAGATGAAAATAAAAAGCAAAGATTAGCACTCAGCAATCACCTGTTGGGTTATTGGTATCACAACATCTCTCATTACCAGTCCCACCAGTTCCACCTGCTGTCAGATCTCCGTTCTAGTGTCATGAATTTTAAGCTCCCTGTTGCTCCCAGGAGGTAACATTCATTGAACAGTAGATAATTTTTTAACAAAAGTTTCCCTGATTGAATCTTATGTTTACTGTATTCCTCAAAAGCTACAGAAGTAACTGTTTTCCCTCTTTTGTCTGATTCTTAATGGGAAAAGAGGTTTTGCCAGATTAGTCCTTACTTTTATGCAAACACAAATGAAGAGGCACATAGTAAGTGAAAAAGACAACTCATCACTTGATCAGTCACAATTTGGGTCCCTCATTCTCCAAGACTGCACTGTAAACCTATAGATTAAAGAACAGGAAGAAAATGAGAATGGAAGAGAAAAGGGCTAAGACCTCACCATTCCCTCTCATATTGTACTCCTCCATGATAGTCACGCAGAACAGAAAGGAGGAAGAAAGAATTAATCTGTGAGTTTCTCCTGCTGCGCCTCTGTCTTCCAGCACCCTTGAGAAATGATCCCAAGTCCATAACAGATGGATTTAACAGCAGTGAATAGTACTGATTCATCCTAGCAACCTTAATTCATTAAAAAAAAAAAAAAAATCAGAATACATATATTAAATTAACATCTTGAACATGTGTGAGTATAGTTCTCTCTCTATATATATGGACATGCAGGCACACACACACACAGAAACATGGACACACTTAAGCACACAAATTTAAGAGATTTAAGAGTTTGATTTAACTGTTTATGTTTTCTGACCAGCAATAAAGCTATGCCATTGGGTCCCAAATCCTTCATTACATTTAAGTACCAGTCTAACCTCTTCAACATGTTCTTATGTTTCAAAAGTTTTAAAAAATTATGATCATGTTAAACAGCCAATGCATTGTCCTGGCTTCTAATGTTTTCCTCCATTTCCAGCTGAGAAACTAAAAAATAAAATTAAGGATAATGTAATTCTGAATCAGACTTATCCCTTAATTTGTCAACCTAGTAAAGATTTCAGGGACTTTCTCAAATAATTTGGTTCTCTGATGATTTGCTGAACTCTAGGTTCCTTGGTCAAATACCGTTACAATAGCTACATGTTCAAAACCTCCAATTAACACCAATTAGTATAGTTACACAACACGTCCAAATTATTTAATTATTCCAAATTTGTGAAAAATTCCTTGGTAAATACTACAAAGACAGTATTGTGCATTATTCACTGCAGAAATCAGAAACTATTGTTTAGGATATGAATAAATTATTTAGCCGGATGGCTTCTTCTAATATGACTTTTTAACTTTAAATGAATCCTGATAGTAGAGTTTTTTCAATAATCTTACTATAAGCATTAGGAACCTTTCTATTGCTTACCAGTCCTTTTAAGAACCAGGTGGATTAATTGAAAATGTACTCCCCTTTCAAAAAGCTGATTAGTTACTTCTACCAGTCAACAACATTCTCCCCATATTTTTGTGCTTAACTGCATTACACAGAATCTCTAACCACGCCAGAATATGTGGACCTTTCACCATTCCTTTTATTATATGATCCAAATACCACTCTGATCTGTTTTAAACTTGTGGCACATTAAATATTTGTGACTATTTTAGACAGTAAGTAGGGCAAGTTATTTTCTGAAGAAATAGTATTTACTGTGCATGTGGGTGGTTGTATTTATTCCTTGATGTATTCCACAGTTCAGAGATGGGTTTTTCCAGCCCTGTGGAATATGGCATAGGGAATTACATCTCTTCAGAACTGACAGCAACTGTCAAGAACAGTGATCCCTAGTTGACGGTGACAGCTGACAAAGGTCATTCAAGAGTTAAAGATGAATAAAAGGTTCTAAAAGATGAATGTGGAAACAGCTTTAAATGAGAGAAGCATATTTGAAGATGTGACATCCCATTTAGCAAAAATTATGCTTAAAATTGCAGTCTGATGGGTAATTCCCAAAGCAATTTCCTAAAAGAAAAATTATTACAGAAAATATAAGATAGGAACAGAAGTAATCCAGTATCTAAAGCTAAGGGAAAGATGTTTTCATACATGCTGCAATTTGAAATTAGTCAATCTGGATGGATTGTTACCAGCACAAACAAAAAAAAAAAAAAAAAAAAAACAAAACAAAACACCCAAAACATTACCAACACAGGACCAGTTATTTCAGTTATTTTTCTCAGTATTTCTGCATATTCACCAGAATGACTGGCCAAGCATAATTTCCCTGAGGGACTCAGTTATGCTTGACAAATCAGAAAAGATATGAATTTGTATATACACTCCTGAAGCACCAATTCACACTCATATTTACATTTACATTCTTGTTTGCTGGATTCCAAGTTTGTATTACCTTTTCAAATGTGGAATAATATTAATCTTTGTAGAATCTGAAAAAAAACCCTATAATCAACACTTTTCTTATCCCTAACAATTATAGAAGAGACTTATATAAAGTGAATTGGAACAGAGACCCTTTTAAAGCAAACATGTTATCACTAAATAGATAAATGTAAAGAATATCAGAGAAATGAATTTCCTTCAGTGTTCTGTTTTAGTCTACTACTCTACTAGTTGAATGACAAAATGAACATCACAGCTGCACCTCAAGGAAATGTCTGCATAGGTTTACATGGATAATGCAAGACACCTAGCAGAGTATTCTTAAACAGCCAATGTACTCTCCTGATTCTACTGAAATATTATCCCAAAGATAAGAAAATACTTATTTTAATGAAAGAAGCAAGTAACACAGGCTTCTTACACTGAAAATACTCTTAATAGTCTACCTTTTCACAAATCACCTAAAGATTGCTTAAAATGAATTTATAAGGCACAGTTACAGTTGAATTATAATTGACTGCAGATCACACAATGGTTGATTCAAAAGACTAAACTATTTCCTATGATGCACTGTAATACAGTATGCTGTAAGTACCTCAGCTAATGCTATCGCTCAAAAGTAAAATCACAGTAAAATATATGGACATTGTCAGATTTCAGACCTTCTCAGTAGGGATAAATACATTTTGACTAACGTCAACTTACTTCTTATTCTTTCCCAAATAAAGAGACTGAACAAAGTTCAATCTACTATTACAAGCCATATTTTCCAGAGCTTTCAGTTTTTTCATAGCCCTTTCCTAAATCCCTTTTAATATTTTGCTCTCACTTTTGATGTTTGGAACTAGAAATGGAATTCCAATAACATTCTTGTCATTGCAGTGATAATACAGGTGAAGTATTGCCTCCCCACTTCTAAAGGATATTCCTCTAATCATTTAAGGATTACAACTGCTGTTTTCAGTATAAATCTGGAAAACATGTTCTGATAGCTCCTGACAGTTTCATTCTGACTTTTATTTCCATGAATGCAGGGCATCCAAAAACAAATTATGCATCACAAAAAATGCATTACAAAATCTTTTTCTTGGTGTTACAGATGCCTATACACGGCATTGGATTCTAATGCATTCACCATCTGAATGGGTTTTCCTAGTGCATACTAACAAAATAAATAATCCTCTGCTGCTTATGGCTCATGAAAAAAAGGAAAATGAAACAGATTCAAGGCCATAAAACCTGTGCCCAGAAAGGACCAATGCCAGTCATACATCCTGACTGGTCTCTCTATTTCCACAATGAATAAACCAAAGAATTCTGAAAGAACCGATTTGGCCTTGAGAATTTCAAGTGACAAGTCCACTGCCTTTGTGATAAGTTCAGTCATCAGTCACACTTCATCAATCTCACTGCCTAAAATTATATCCTGGACCAAGGCTTGATCTACCTGACTTCAACTGTCATCATACGATTCTCATCCACTCCTTACAACACGATCAGAAACTTCCTTGAAGTTTTACCTTTCCATCATGATTATTCCTGTACCATAACTGAAGCATATGGAAATTTTCTAGAGAAGAAAAGTTTCTCTAGAAAATACCTACAGTTTTTTTCTGAATTCTTGAGTTTGATAAGTTCCCACAGAATTAAAGGCAAAATGCCTACAAACCAAGCATGGATTCTTTCAAAGTGCATGAGGGTCCAGATCAGAATCAATGCAGAATCATCCATCTCAAGCTGGTTTCAGGAAACAACTGCAAGAGACCTTGCTACAAAGCTAAGGTTCAGGTTTACCAAATTATAGGGCAAATTCACTTGGTGAATCTCCACATAAAATATTCTTGGCTTGCAGGCTTCCCAAACCAGGGAAAACCTCAAAATGCTTTAAGCAGAGGGACCACGGGGACCCATTCACAGTTTGTCATAGTGATTAAGAAGCAGATGACAATGATATTGGCTTTCTACCTGTTTACTATAAAACCAGGAAGTCAAAATCCTTGGATTCTCAGTATCAATTACAATCCCAGCTTTGTGATTTCAGGCAGCCAACAGCAACAATAACACTAATGGCTTCAATTTCTTTTCTTTGTTCCAGAGGCCTTGGGAGAATATTTACTTAAGAAATAGCATATATTTGGTTTCCATAACAACATTTTCTGCACGGTAATAAATATGAAAACAGACAAATTAACCCTGCAAGTCCTAGTGTTCTCAACCAGCCAGCTCTGTCCTCAGACAGCTTTTTTAATTAGCATTTAAAGAATAAGCTGATTTTTTACCTGTCATGCATTAGGGTATTTTTTTTTTAATCCTTAGAGTGTGGCTTTTCTGAATTTATTCCATTTTTTTCTCATTGAGATCAGACATATCAGGTCAATACATCTCCCTTATCTGCATCATGCTGGGCGTTTCAAAATATCTTATTATACTTAAAGAATACCACCATTCCTTACATTTCTTCTCTTCCTTGTATACTACCTTAAGGACCATAGATTTCATTCCAGTGATACATTTAAGAAGATTTAGCACAACAGTCAGGATGTCTAATGGTTTTGATTAGATTCTAGGTTCATTTTTAGAAATATTAAAATGTACCACATTTACTGCAAGTACCAGAATTCCTGGTTCAGATATTTCTTACTAAAATAAAACTGGGTTAACAGAAGGTAGCATGCAGCTGGTGTCAGAAGAATGACGTGTTCGGAAAAAAAAGTAATGACTTTTCCTAGTCTAGGCCTTTTTTAAAGAGAGACAAACTATTTCTTTCTTCTAGGAAGTGCACAACCATGTCACGTATACAACATCTAAGACTTGGAGTGTGCTGTTAGAAATGTTCCATATACGGTCATGGCAAGGACACTGGTTTAAATTTGGACTTTCAAAAATCTGATCCAAATTCCCGTATATTTCATAACCACGATGGGCTCCATCCAACAGAGTCCTGCAATAGGGTCCTATCTCTTTTTACCTATTGATTTACAGACCTACTCCAGTCGGGGAAAGATGGAGGGTGAATCACAGCTGTGAAATGCATCATTAGCACTGTGTTATACTGACTCTTTTTAAGAGGAAAGTAAGAAAAGAAATGAAAGAACCTTCTCTATCTTCAGGTTCCTAGTCAGGAAAAAACCCGACTCATAGAAACTGATAATAGAGCAGCAGCTTCTTAGTTTATTTTCTTAGAAATACCACATGGCAATGATTTTACAAGTAGTTGTTGCAGATGTTTACCTTGTTGTGAACTAGTGCCCTATTTAGTATCTGCCAAATGGAAGCTTATTTCTGCACTTACAAACTTTTCCATGTGTTTCCCAGTGAAGCTTTTACAGAATATTTTCAGCTACATGAATAAGGCCTCCCACAAGTAAAACACTCTGAGATCCTGCCACCTCATGGATTCTATTCTCATTTGTGAAAGTGCTGCCACCTGAGAACAGTTTGCACGTGGAAATGAGGAATAAGAAAATGAAATTCATGGCCATTGCAACCAAAACCTTCAAAATGCATCCAGAAAAGAAGCAGTGTAAGAAAAACCTATGTCAAAGCATTGCTAGCATCCACTTATGAATCATAGAATCATAGAATCATTTAGGTTGCAAAAGACCTTCAAGATCATCGAGTCCAACCATCATCCATGCCCACTAAACCATGTTACTAAACTATGTTATGGTGTACCCTGTCTACACGCTTTTTTGAACACGTCCAGGGATGGTGACTCAACCACTTCCCTGGGCAGCCTATTCCAATGTCTGACAACCCTCTCAGTAAAGAAATTTTTCCTAATATCTAACCTAAATCTTCAAATACACTAAGTGTACCTTAAAGAAAGAGAATCCAAGCACTTACATTCTCAAAGAAAAATGAGATTCACATTCTGTATTCCTCTTTTACTGATTGTCCCTTCCTAGAATAAACATTTACTTTGTCAGTCAAGAATGACATTAAATTGCATAAGAAGAATTGCATCTTCCCTGGTAAATTAAATGGTTTCTAAAGGATGTAAAACAGAGAAGCTTCAAATCTGTTGATTATGCTGTATTAAACTAGTTAACAACCCAATCCATTGATGAAAACCACTCAACCACTGCTTGCGACTTGTCACGTTTTCTAGAATTCTGAGCAGAAAATATTCTCTTTGTTCAACTGAATACATCCGTTATCTTTCCATCGGCTTTCCTGGAGTCTTCCCTGGCATTTAATTTTCCTACTGGTTTAGTATCTATTTTAATCGTATTTAATATTTATAATTGGAGTTGAGATACACTAGCTGAGACAGGCATCAAAACTTTATTAAGTACAAATTGTTTACATACATCTTTTCTATATACCCCGTTTCGATGAAAAAAATAGTTAACTGCTCATGCTGTAAAACAGAAGGGGGAAAATACAAAGCAGTGATCTAAAGTGACCAGTGAATGCCATTATCATCATAGGGCAGTGTAGCAATCATACCAAAAAAAAAAAAAAATCAAGAAGAAAAAGTATTCCTTTTGTATTTTAGAAAGCATAAGAGCATGTGTGCAGCCCCTGCTGTCCATAGCACAGCTGCCACATACAGCCCTTTTCTCTCATGTTGCTGACAGGAATAGTCCAGCTCCTTTTGCGTAAAAAAAATTTAAGGGAGTATGTTATATATATGTATATATTTTTGTAACCTCTACTCATGCACACATACCTACCTGCATGCAAAATGGAACTAACCAAATACATTTCTTGAAGAGGTAGGTTTCTCTGGAGAGACAGAATATGCTACAGATACAGTCCATTTTGCACAAACCAGGTTAAAAGCTGTATCATTACACACCTTAGTCACCTGGAAGGATGGAAGATAGCTGAGGAAGGGGAGAACAACCTCAGAGTAAAACCTGTTTACTGTGGTACAACTGTTGAGACTAAGTACTAGTTTTCAAAAGTTAGCTTTGAATAAGTAGATGCAATATCATTTGTCAATAATTGAAATTATCTGTAGAAATGATCCCCTATACTGTATGTTTATGAGGACTGTTTTCAATCAAAATCACTGTATGATTTTTCTGGAATGCTAAAAATAAAGGAGACTTCGTAGAGTACAGCTTTCCTCTATGCTTCCTCCTATTTAAAAACAGCTACTAACCAGAGAGATGTAACCCTAGGAACTACTAGCACTTTGAGAGCAAAGAAAGATAAATCCCTTCTTCAATGCTTCTGCAAACAAACTGTAATAAACTCTTCATGTCATAATCCGTTATGCATAATTGGCTTTGTGCATGCAGATGGATGAAGCGTTTCCTGATACTTGTGCTATTCTGTATTCAGACCAAGCATTCATTATACCATTCAAATCACAAATGTGTATAGCAAAACAGCTGATTTTGCCAGGAAACCAGTGCTGCAAATAGTCTTTAACATCATGATCTGGACAAAAAACATGAAGAAATTTTCAATATTTCCAAGTACATTAAGGGTCACAATATTTTAACGGGAAGCAATAAATTTTTCCTACTAGATACTTTTACTTCAAAACAAGTTGTGCCACACCAGAACAGCAAAGAGAGCAGATGGTGAAAAATGCAGCCTTTCAACCTTTGCACAGCAGCCCAAAGTCTCAATTTAAAAACTCCAGAGAAGGCAAGGCACTTCAGCAGCTGCTAGTGAGCACAGGAGCTTTTTCACACAGGTTGAAATAATCTGAGGATCCTTTCCTAAACTATGTGAGCAGAGTTCTTCCATCAATGCTACTAACACAAAAGGCTTCTGATATACTTCCAGCCCAACCAGGTTGACAGATGTTTGATGTGTTTTGCTCCTGGGTTAAGAGTTCTTCATCCTTTACATTCTGTTGCTAATACTGCTTAACTGAGGTTGAATAAAAAATCATTACGGTACCTATAGATAATGTTTTGTGCATTATGCAACAGAAAATTCTTATTTTAGAAGAATTAATACACATTTAAATATCTTAAACACATTTAAGACAATGTGCCACCCTTCCCAGCTAGAAATATTTCAGATTTCTCTGCAATTCTTCCAAGTATCAATGTTGCTAAGACTACTGTCCATATAGGAAAATTCAGAGCATTTCCATTTGAATAAAGCTCAGCATTAGTGTATGCAGTCCTCAGCCTGAAAATGAGGTTGCCAGGGGATTACTGTGTGCTATTCCAAGAGAAAAAATCAAATAGTAATTCTACATGTTATATGTTCCTAATTATAATCAACTATAAGCATAAGGGTATAGTCACAAAAAAAAATCTTTTCTTAATGAGAAAGAACTGTAAATAAGGATTTTTTCTTATGCTTTAACAGCAGGTGTTACTAACTCCACAACACAGGTATTGCTTTAAGAAGGCATAAAGCATGTTCTTTTTATTATTTTCTGTTGATAAATTACCCATGGGATGTTTATTTTGATACTAAGTGCATCAATATCATTCTCAGTCATCTGACCATAGTCATAAGTCTCACCTTTGATTACAGCAGACTTTGAATCAGTACTTCTGCCCACTCACTCCTGCTTGCTAGCTCCCCCTGTTATATTTCTTCTAATATTATTTTCTATTCTTGCAACTGGATGTGCACTGGACCTCTAGGACCACAAAGAATCCCACTGAAAACATTTCTGTGAATAAATGCTTATTCTACAGTTTCTCAGGAGCATTGCATTCATTCATCACTCAAAAGCTGAAATTTTGAATACATAAGAACAATATAATCTCCTCTGTCCCTTCACTGGATTAACACGGTTCTTCAAAAAAAAGGTTGGAATAAAAAAGATTGAAAACAACTACCATCTGATGAAATGAAAGGATTATTCTATTTATAGTCATGAAGATTTTTTTCCTTTTTTTAAATTAGTCTTTTAACATGGGACATGACTTTATTTCTCTGAATATTTCTGAGAGTCAATACATTGTTAAAGTATCTTAGAAAGAAAAGCATACCAAAAAAGAGGGCAAAAACCTCAGTCAATTCTAAATTGAGAAAACGTTAACAAATGTTTTGGCAGATATTCCCTCAGTTTAATTACAGAATGAGTCATGTTTAACTACCCTTCTGCGTTCCTTAAAAATATACTCTGTGTGTATATATAACATATATGCATATCTAACAGTCTTACAAATGTATTTTTTCAATATGAAGCTGCTGATAATATGCGCTATTAACAAAATTAGAACAATGTTCATTTGGACTCCTGAGACAAAGGAGATGTGTTATTACCATGTGATGTTTTCCTTTTCAGAATAGAAAGACAAATCAGATTATTTTAGATAATACTCTGAAACCAAGGAAAACTTGCATTATTGTATTAAGACCTGGAATGGAATGGCCTTAAAGAACCATTCGAAATTCTTTGATATGAAGAAACTGTAGTCAGTGCTTTTCTGTGTGCAGTCTTTCTTTCCAGGGATCTATGGACTATTTATTGAAGGGATCCACCAAAAAAAAGTAATTATAAAAAATAAATGTATTATAAGTACAATATACTTGTTTTTATGGGCATTCAAAAAACAGCAGAGGCTGAAACCCATTAATACTATTGCCTTCTCTCAGATGAAACCACAGTTTTACAAAAATAAGTTTAAGAAGTTATGAAAAAAATTTAAAATATGCAGATTCCTTCCTCTTGAAAGAAAACCAAGGGTTTACTTCATAACCAAGAGATTGTGAATGGTATGGAGACTGACAGTGGGATACAGAGTCCTTTAAATCTTTCGAGCTGTGTGCTAGGAAATATAAACCAGGCCTTGTTCCAACACTGGAAGGTGGCGCTTTCCTGCTATGAAACAGGGAAGTCACTAAAGCAAAATGATTGTTAAGTTCCAACACAAAGGTCTAGGCAACAGCAGCTCTAAAGAGAATGTGACATTATACAGAGAACATGGAAGAGAAATGCTGCCTATACATGTGAATTCAACTATAATTTGTCTGCCTGTCACTTTTTGATCTTTGATACTTGGGGGTATTAGAAGTAAACCAATTAACACCCTAAATTTACTGTTACCAACAGTAGATACCTTCTATTGTTTAGACACTATAGTGCAATACATAAATTACCAGGGTTAAAGCTATCATCTGAGCTCAACTGACAGAGATACATCTCTCATATGCAGCAGAACAATTTTTTGTAGTATGACAGGAAATGTAGTGTTAGATCCGTTGGTTCTCATCCTGCTATAGTGTGCAAGTGTGTACCTACTGCACATTTTTCTACTTCTTTCTTCATATTTTCTCACCTCATATTTTCTTCACCTAAAACATAACTTACTGAATTACAGTGCTAAGTGTTTACTTGAATGGGTCCACTGGAAACACTGTAACCATTTCTGCATGTAAACCTGACCATATATGTTTCCTGGCAGAGTCAAGATTAATGAGTTACATTTTTAGAAGGGGTATTACTCACTTGGGCTTTTCTGCTTTCATTTTTTAATGAGGTAGCATTCTATCTTTGTAACTTCATTTCCATTCTATGAATTAATCATAAAGTGTTATCAATACGAATTGTCTCAACGTTTTGCTACTTTAGATATAATTTCAATATCCATCACTAAATTCAGTTATCAAGAAATTACTTCTTCATCACAGCTGTATTCCACCTACAAGAGTGGGCAAGAACTGCAGAAGTCTAGGTATTTCATAGCAAGAAATAATATGAATTGTTTTGGTCCTTTGCTGTTCATAAGGCAATAAGAATTAGAGGTTGAGAATTTAATGACTTGCTGATGTCACAAATGCACTTAATTTTGACAGGGCATGCATCTTGGTCTTGTGTTACTGGTATTATGTTATACTTTTTTCTGCAGTACTCTAGTAACTCACTGAGATACTGCAGTTTCTGCAGTATTCTAGTAACATAATGTCCCTATAGGTGCTGAGGAGGAAGATTATGGTGGGGGAAGCAGTGGATCACTTTTCATGGAAGCACAAATTGCTGTGTGTCTGACAGTTGTGGGGTCTTATGATTAGATTGTCTCTAGAAGCAATCATGTATTTCAGTCTCAATACTGCTACTTCTTCATGATGGTAGCGCCTACTACGTATCTGCATTTCAATGGCTAACTCTTAGGTGTGACCCAAATACAGTGAACTCAACACCTCTTCCAAAGGCAAGAAACATTGTTTTTCAGTGGTTTTTGTTGAACTAGCAGTAACAGGCACAAAGTCCTTTTTATTCTGCAGTTAAAGACTCTCATTCCAAAAAACCTACAGGAAAACTAAAACCAGGCATTATTTGGTTAAAGAAAAAGAAAGCACATTCTTTTTTCACAGTTGGATGCCTAATACAAACTGAAAGGAAAGTCTGAAAAAAAAATTAAATTAGAAAGAATTTTTAAGGGGTATCATTTTTTGCCTAGATGGTTATTCAAATCAGGTTCCTTTGCCTAATGATTACATTTGTATTTTTGTACTTATACTCTCACATGCACATATTACGCATAGAAAACTTACCATGACAATTTGTTGCCTCCAGTTTCAAATTATTTGTCAGAAAAGATGATGTTCAAACTCAATGCACTAGAGTTTGTTCCTACTCTATTCTTTTGTACAATGGGGATAAAATGTGCCCATTGCATCCTTTCAAACACTAGAAGTAAGCATGCCATTTATCGAGTCATGTACAACTGACACATATTAGAGGTTTTTAAGATAATAAAGAGAGGACTGTCTTAATAAGGGGACATTTTATAAAATGACAGATTCATTTCTGAATATACATAAAATTTCTTCAGCTAGAAAGGGCACACTGCCTGTAATATACCTGAAACAGGAGTGACTCTGCGAGCACAGGTGTGCTTCCACGAGTATTAAAAGAACTCCTATAAACTTCCAGGTGGGTAGTTTTCATTACATCATGATGTAATGAAATGACCTGAAATGACCTCCTAGTTATATCATCTTATGATTATGTATTTAAATCATGGAGCACCATTTGCTATCTTCTGCCTATATCAGCCTATGTTTAATGATACATCAGGCAGGAAAGGGTAGCTTCTACACAACCCCTAATTTACTGGCTGGATCTACCCCTTTACCCAACAGTTCAGAAAATGAGATGATAATATGGTTTAATCATAAGACAAAACTGATGCAGATGACAGAAATCTTTATCTGCATCTGGCACTGAAACTGGAGAAGACAGTTGCATCTTTTTATATTCTAGTTTGGTGGTCTCTAGTACAGCAAGACTTAATTCACATGGTTGCAGTGAAGCTTGATGAGTACAAGGCACTTGGAAGTCCTTGCATGAAAGACATCATATAAATGTTATTCAACAGCACTTGAATTATTGGTAATTCAGTATTCATGAGTCATAAAATAAAGACTTGGTTGCTGTCAGTTCTGATTAATCTGCTAGGAAAAAAAAATAGTTCAGATAAGCAGAGAGAGAAAAACAGTAAAATCATTAAGAAAAAAACTGATTTCTAAAACTGAGCACTGCATCTTTTATTACAAAACTTATGGATGGAAATACTATCTGATTTTATTAACTGATAATGACTGAAGATAGAGATCATCTGTGAAACTTTTTCCTGCTGAGTATCTTTCAGAATCGTAAAAAGTACCCTTACTATTCCTACTAACTGAGTCCTTGCAGCAGTATCTGCAAAGAGATCAAAGAACGAGCTGGCAGTGGAAGCAAAATGGCTACATCCAATATTTGGACTCATTCTTTTCATTTTAGGAAAGATGGCTGAGAAAACTGGCAATGCATTCTATCTGAATCTATGCCAAAAAGCACTGTCCATCTAGCATAATTAATCCAGAAATTACAGTCAGAAACTAAAACCTAAAGATGAGATTAAGTAATAAGTTTGTGCATCAGTGTTATGTTGATGTGGCATCATACGTTGTTAGGCATGAGAAATATTCCTTATCTTTGTACAGACTATCTTGTCAGCAGTGTCCCAGACAGATGAGGATTTCACACTCTGATTTTGCTTTTAGCATAGAATGAACATACATACATAGAACTTTATTACAGATATGGGCAGAGGAGAATGGAAAGATTTTAAACTCATAGTTGTTTTTCTTACCACACTACACTTTTCTTGTTGAAGATAGCAGAGCTAACACATCATAAGGCTCAAAGTGACTGGGGAGGAGGAAGAGAGAGAGACTCCTGCTTTCCATTCATGAATGAAAAAGAGAAAACTGCTTTCCATTCATAAATGCTTTGTGCTAAAAGGACTGCAAGTAGCATAAATTAATATCATTTGGTATTCATTAAGACTGGTTAATAGGATATGCTATACATAAATTATGATCAAAAAGTTAGATGAGCATTGAGAGGTTAGCCACCTGCACATCAGAAAGATTTGTGCCTAGTATCTTACATTTTAAAATTTTAAAGATAAAACCCAATACATTATGGGCTGCTAACTGTAAAATGGAGTGGCAAAGCATTCTAAGCAGCATATTTGTTCATTCATTTAGTTTTCACTCCTTCTTAGTAGCTTTGTTCCTGTAGCGATGATGTCTAAATGGTAGTTGCTAATAGTACCAGCTTTTGTAAATTGCATTCCAAGCCTATGGTAAGACAAGACCAGTCATGTATCAGAACCCCTTCTGTCCCCCATTTCTATAGTCTCTGAAGGAAAGAAATCCAGGCAACAGACCAGAAAGACCACAATGACTGAGAAACTAAGATTGTAGGAAAATCTCTACCATGCAGTTTGGATAGTGCCTGTATCTATTCAGTGCACGACGGTTGCAAAAGGCACAAATAACAATCTTCAAAGCATTACTTAAGTATTATCTACACACTTCATGTGGGTCCCCTTTCCTAGACCAGCTCTGAACTTCTTGTTAAGTAAACATCCCACTGAACCATATGGGAATTAGAGCAGGAGGACTGTGCTCAAATCATTGCTGGGGTACCATAATTAACAGGATTCTACATGCTCTGCTCCTATACCTGACACAGCAAGGCCACGCAGCAAGGAATATGCACTGAATGCCGTAAATACAGAGACTAAGAAAAGGAGATAGATGAGCATCCTCTGTCCCTACATACATCAGGCTGAAGGGATGCATGTTTTTTTCCTGAACATGCTCTGCAGTTACCACTAAATTGGTTAATGCAATGACTCATGGTTCAGAGTATTCATCTCCATGAACTGAAAGTCAGCAGTTCACCCTGACTTCTGACTCCATCTGATGAATTACCTTGTCTGCAGTGCCTGATCTATAAATAAACACAACATCTGTTGGAATGCTAGGTCTGAAAGTCTGGCTGAATAAATCACTCTCCAGAAATTCCCAAAGCTGTTAAGGTTCTTTCCACTGCTTCTGTCCTTTTCCCTCCCCTGCCATGCATATATCCATCCTCTTACCAACTAGTGGGAATAATTTTAGTATTGTTGCTTTCTCCTTTTCAGTTTCTTAAAAGGCATACCTTCAATTAGGTCAGCTGAGAGGGCTAGCGGTGGTGGTCAGAGCTAGTGCTCTATATTCTAAAGCATGGAAAGTTTGGCTACTGCTTCCTCAAAAAGATTATTAGTGTTGTTTTTTTAACATCCATGTTTGGTAAAAGCATTAATAAATTAAAAAGAAAAAGACTGGGTATATAAGATAGTAATTTGTGCTCAGTCCTTTGGCAGTGGTAAAGAAAATAAAAACAGATTTGGCAGGCTCTCCTTGTCTTGTTAGGCTTTGCTTTCTGATATCTCCTTTTTCCAGTACTCCTCTTTGCAGATTAAATAGGAAGACTCTCACAATTTGAGAGGACAACTGTTGGGTTTCCACAGGGATTGCAGTTTGTCTCTTGCAAGCTCACATTCCTCTAAGATATGGGACTTAATCAGATTAAATGCCTGTTTTTATAGAGGGAAGAGTTGCAACCAGAAAATGCCTGATCCCAAACATCCACTTTTATCAGGTACTGCAGCATGACCTTTTGACAGAAATATTCCTGTTTTAAGTTCAACATTAAAATCCCACGTCTACTACAAACAGCAAAAGAAGTTTTATGAAATAAGACTGTTTGGTACTTAAAAAAAAATAATATTTGACCACCCCTAAAATTAGTATCAGGATCATGTATGGTTTTAATATTAACATGAAAATTTGAAAGGGACACCATCCATACAGATGCAAACATCAGATGATCATTTTTATAATCTATCGTAAATCAGAGCAGACCCTTTGATGAGGAATTACTTCAGTTAAAGATTCAGGAGGAAAAAGAAGTTATGCAGTCACTTAGTCTTTTGGCCTTTGATGCTTTATTGGACAAGTGCAGTCTTAAACTGTAGCCCAGCTACCCAGGTAGTACAAATTCATTCCTTCTCTTTCTTTCCAAAAGAACAGAAAATATGACATTTCAAAAAACTCTGGTTAATAACTGATGTTGTTTACTATCCCTTTGTACACACTTAACCTTCTGTTGCTTTTGATATACGGAATAGAAGACAAAGTTATCTTCACTGTTGGATCATGTCTTGCTATATTTTTCCTGATTTTTTGTGATATGATCTATAATTTTCCCATCTCATCAGGCCAACTCATACTTCCTCAGAGACACAGTCCTGTCTCCGAACTTTCTAATTCCATAACTGCTTGTGTTGACCCAAAAATCAGATATTCTGCATACGAGTTAATAAGCCAGAAGTCTCTCAAGATCAGCACCAGCAGCTACAATTGCACACTGCAGCAGAGAAAGTGGAGGCAGAGACTAGAGTTGAAAAAAAGTGATAGCAAACAAGTGATGGTAGATAATACAGGATTCAGAATCCCAGTACCATCTTTTTGGGTTGACCATGCCAGCTTACATTACAGGTTGTCGTGGTTTAACCCCAGCCAGCAACTAAGCACTATGCAGACGCTCCCTTGCTTTCCCCCCACCGCCCAGTGGGATGGGGGAGAGAATCAGGAAAAGAAGTAAAACTCGTGGGTTGAGATAAGAATGGTTTAATAGAAGAGAAAACAAGAAACTAATGATGATAATGATAACACTAATAAAATGACAATAGTAATAATAAAAGGATTGGAATATACAAGTGATGCACAATGGAATTGCTCACCACCCACTGACCGATGCCTAGTTAATCCCCAAGTGGCAATCCCCCCACCCCTACCTCCCCAGTTTATATACTAGACGTGACATCACATGGTATGGAACACCCCGTTGGCCAGTTTGGGTCAGCCACCCTGGCTGTGTCCCCTCCCAACTTCTTGTGCCCCTCCAGCCTTCTTGTTGGCTGGGCATCAGCAGCTGAAAAATCCTTGACTTCAGACTAAACATTACTTAACAACAACTGAAAACATCAGTGCTATCAACTTTCTTCTCATACCAAACTCAAAAACATAGCACTGTACCAGCTACTAGGAAGACAATTAGCTCTATCCCAGCAGAAACCAGGGCACAGGTAGAAGATTGTATTTTGTCATTAAACATTTTAAGGAAGGTAAGTGAAATATCTTACAACTTGAAAATGTCCAAGTTCCAGTACATCAAAAAACTTTTGTATCTGCATACTAACACATTTAAAATAATGTTTGTCCATGGAACACTCATTGCACACAAGCCAAGTTTTTCAGCCAACCTATGTTGTGGGGTAAAATATTTATAATTAAGCTGGCTTGGGTGTTCCTGAGAAAGCAGAAAACTCATGAAAATCAGTTGAAAATTCAATTAGCAAAGCTTACATTTTAATATTTTTCCCCAATGAAATTTTTCATGAATAGGTTCAGAGTGCAGATTTCAAATACTGAAAAATGTTAAAAAATGATAACACTATCCAGGTTTCTATCAAAGTATAATACAAGAACTCATTTCCTCATTAGGAATTTTAAATTACATGCACATTTTTCCCTCTTTACTGAGGAACTTAATATGTAACTTTGACATACACTCCACAGACCTATTCCAACTGTTAAACTTAAAAAAAAAAGCTAATGAGGGAAGAATTATTTATAGCTTAGCCGTTGGCAGTAGGAATTCTAGACAATTTTTGAATCAAGCTTTATAACTTTAGAAGTTAAAAAAAAAAAAAAAAAAAAAAGAAATCCCTGAAGCCAAAGGGATAAAAAAAGAAAGTGGAGATATTTTTTTCTGTGAAAATACTGGCACTTATGTTCCTATTGGTCGGCTTTGTCATTTTAACAGCAGCTCTTGTACTTTACATTGAAGGCCTTTGATGCACTTTACCAACCATAATGAATACATCTTAATATTTCTGTGAAGCAGTAAGATAGTGTCCTCAAACTTAGGATGAGAAAATGAGACAAATACACAGAAAGGATTTATGACCCAGTTGTCAAACATATTAAGCCACTGAATCAGACTTTTAAATCACCTAAAAGCAAGCTGTTAGACCAGCTCAGTGACCCTAATTAGATCATAGGAGAAAGATCTCCCCAGGAAGCCACGATGCCATCTATTCTAGTAACTACTGCCATAATGAAAGGGGATACTGCCCCATTTAAGAAGATAATACTGCACCTTTACCTTCTTGAAAACATCTTTTATGTATATATATACACACATATATATATTTTATATTACCATTCTAGCTATTGTAAAACAATACCTTCTTATGGAACACTGACTCAAGAGGAAAAAATTAATCAGTTATTCCTGTGATGCTCATATGGCACAATTACAGGACTATGAGGTAGGAAACAATGCAAAAGAGTCAGAGCTATTTTTGCATTTATTTACCTCTCTTTTTTTATGTATTGTAGGTTTTTAGAGGCATTGTGTGGTGTGACAAGGAGGTACATGATAAAGCGTATGTAACTAAACTCTGCTTCTTTTCCACCACTTGAATGACACAAATGGAGCATATGCTCTGCCCCCTGTTTTTTAAGAACTTGGGGAAAGGCTGCTGCTTATTCTGTTCATATGTTGTAAAAGGGCACAGGCACTGAAAATTCTCTATGCATGAAAATAAGTGATTTCTCTCCCTGCTCATGATTTAGTTGAAAGCTGAACAGAAACGAAACATAGTAAGATTCAGTTTCTGACAGTCTATGTTAATTCAGCTTCTCCCTTGTGTTCCAAAAAGACAGTGTGTTTATCACTGTGAAGATTATAACAGGGTAGGTGGTAATCCCTGCTGGACAGCCTGGTTCTAAAATAGCAAAGCATCTCTTTATTTCATGCTACTTATGCTGGACTGATTTAGCCTATTCATGGGCTTATGCACTAAGTTTAATCCTCAGAATTCTCAAAACAAACAGTCCATAATAATCACATGCAATGCTGATTTTTTTTCAAGTGTAACTGAAGAGATTATTTTAACCCTAACACTATGCCCATAATGTACTGCAGAAGTCAGACAACATGTTCTGATACTAAAAAGATTAGACTCTGAAAACATCAAGGTGTAGTTTCAAGAGGATCATCCTGTGCATTCCTTCAAGGAAAGCGATAAGGAAAGGAATACAATAATATCAAAAGGCGACAAATCCATGCTAAACTGAAGATCTTCCACCAACTGTATGAACTATCAACATCTCCAGGCAGGGGGACCTGACAGTGGAGCAGCCAGTAGCAGTGCAGAGGAAGCACTATTGAAGGACCACCTTGTCTGGAGAGAATCCATACAGAAGTCAACAATTTATGCACAATCCTTACAACTTTAAAAGCTCTTTTCTTACAGTGCAAGTAATATCTGCATTTTTTTGTGTGCATTGATGGATTCCATCAGTCTGGATTTTCTGACTCTCAGATACTTGATCATGTTTCTTCAGATTATACTTACCTCAGTTACTTTTGAAACAGCCCAACACTTTCTAGGGTCACAAAGCATTGTTCTTATTTATAAGACAAAGGTGAATAAAACAAGGATTTGCTTACTGGAATCTGTGTGGCTATATGGCAGAGAATGTAGGGGCAGTTTCATGCCAGTGTAAGGTGTTTGTTTTCTCTATGCATTCAAAAGCTGAAGCTAAAGTTATGTCTTATAGACAGTAATCCGTTCCACAGTTTCATCAATGGAGAGCATATAAGCACGTTAAATTGGCTTCAGCTGGCAGTCACTTTAACTACTTGGCAAACAATAAGAATTTAGACACATAACTGGTATTTTCTTCCTAAAACTCTGCTTATATTCCATCAGACCTTGGCTACATGACATCCAGATATCATTAACTAGCTGGTGAGTATCCATAACTGTTCAGCATGGTGCTTGTTGTGGGCTGCAAAACCCATCTGGAATACTAGGCGAAATATTTAGCCTCACATTGTTATAACAAATACTATATAGAGTTGTATCAGCATTCACTGATACATCTCAGTGTACAGGTCTAGCCACACCTTTGACTTGTACAACATAGCTATACCTAAAATGAATGTTACTAGAAGATGAGTAATAGTTTCAGGTTTTCAGCTGTTATCAAGCTCAGACTTGGTGATATGTGGTATCAAAACATCTGGAGGGCTCTTCAAAGCACACGATTTTTATGTGCAAAAATTATAATTAAGAAAAATAACCCACCAATCACACTAAAATACGCAGTACCAACTGGCATTTTTTTCTGTTTATGACCTTCCATTACATCTTAGCCAATTTATTTGCTTTGGACAGACTTATTTGTCTTCGTTGCAGAACAGCAGTAATGATCGCTGAACATTACAGTGAGAGATCTAATTAGCCCTGCTAAAATGGAGAGTGAGTTCATGAGTATTCTTCTGAGAAAAAATTACTAAGATATATATATTCAGACATTTACCTCCACACATACAATTTTTTTCTGGTCTTCTCGATGTTATTACATAGTGCCTCAGGTATTTTAATTTCTGAAGCACTGAGGGCCTTTCATTCCAATTCTGTAGCCTGCCTGTTACTTGTAATGTTTCGCCTGTACATCCTGACCATGCCACGGCAGTGCCTTTACACTAGTATCCCCACGTGCTCTTATCCTCATGGCCTTGCGCTGGAACTCTGGAACACTTTTACATGTGTTGATTCAGGTTTCATGTGGAAAGTAATAATGATATTCAAATTACCCTTTTCTCCCTCCATCTCCCCATCTTGTAGCTTATGTTCTATAACTCCATAAGATCTCTTCACTCTTCACTACGAAATGAAAGCCTTCTTACTTTGCGAACTGATGACATTTCTCTTCACATTTAGAAGTGTCTATTCAATACAGTATGTTTATAATACCTTATGCACTTTTTAATATACTTTGAAGGAAAATTTTCTCTATGTAGGATTAGCAAGTCTCCTCAGTAGGGAAAGAAAATGTTAAGAGGTCTTAAACTTAGAAAGATTGTAAAACAAGAAACCTAGTCACTCAAATACTTGAAAGGACTGATTGTTAACAAACCCAAGACCTAAGCCCTCCAGCAGTTAAAATCCTTCTGAAGTACAGTTCCTAACTCAAGTACTCTCTTAAGTAGCAATTTAGCCTTGCATTTTTCTGTCACTATTTTGCATCATTCATAGATTATATCAATCAGTGGGTCAGACAGACTGTAATCAGCAGACAAAATTAGGAGTTACAGACAGGTTTTGGAAAAAGAAAGATGAGGATGGAACACTGGAGCGAGTGGAACCATCCCGTGAATGTTCTCCTTTTCCAGCTTTTCTTAAAGCCCCAGACATTTAGAAATGGAGTGATATAGAACCAGTATCAGTTCAGCAGTTCTCAAAGCAGCTTTACCACTATTTTACTGCCTCAGCACACAGAAGTAGATAGTTTATTCTATGAAATGCAAGGGTGTACACAAATAATGTAGCTACACAAAGCCTACTCCCTGAAAGACAGGTGACTGCTGCCAACAGATATAACTGTCAGTCTTAAAGTGTATTTGGAAAAAAAATATATATTGCACACAGATGGAAGCTGAAGATCTGTGGTTCTGCTGAGGTTCAGATCATGTCTTTTAAAAGCAGTCCAAATGGTTTTGGTTTTGTTTTTTTCTTTTTAGCATTGGCACACACCTCATTTCCCACTGTTGCAGATGCTCAGTGCAACTGTTCTGTTATGCGTACAGGTCTTCTGCTTGCATGGTCTTAGAATATTCAGAAACATCCATACACTTAAGGATACTCAAAAATCTGAACCAGATTTCCAACCAGCACAGAGTCAAGAAATATGGTCTTTGTATTCTCTGTGTGCCTTTATTGTGCCCTTGATGATCTGGAGTTTCAGGTAAATTAAGATCTTATATTTCTTAACAGAAAGAAGATCTATTAGATATACCAAATACACTGGCTCAGGAAGTCCCTGACTCACAAATCTCAGAAACCTGAGTGAGGACACAGGGGAAGTAGGTCTGCACAATGCTATATGGTTCCATTGTTACCTTAGAGTCCACTGTCACAGACAGGATGCTTTCTGTGGCAGTTGAACTTTTGTTCTGAACTGGTAAGGCCTTTCTTAGGTATCTGCAATTTGCTAGATTTCTTCATAGCATAAAAACAGCAGGGGAAAAAAAAAAAAAAAAAAAAAAGACCATCTGTCCAAAGAACTTACAATTTGAGAAGACAAGAACAAAAAATTGAGACAGAGTTAAAGCAACTCTCTAAAGACCATGGAACATGTTACCAACAAAAGCTGGCAAGAGGTGTTCAATTCTCAAACCAAAATCAAGACCATCATAAAACTCTACCATAAATTCAACATTTTAAAAATGACAGAATCCTGTAACCCAAATTTAAGAGATTAGCATAGTATTCTCAAAACTGATTTTAAAATGGCATTTTAGAGCTCTGTAGCAGTATTAATGTACTAATGATTCTCAATTCAAATGTGTATCAACTTTTATTTCAATTACAATTCTTTGCTCTGTATTTGACAAATTTGTGCAACTGAGAATTGACCTTGGCTATATAGCTGGAAGTTCATTAATCTTTTTTTGTTGATGCATGAGCCACACAACTTGAATACCAGTAACTGCTGCAGTTGCTGTAATGGCAGGTAAGAAACTGAGGAAATTTACAGCCAAGCCATTCTCTGGACCTCTGCATAAAACCTGCTGTATTAAAGTACTCTGGTCCTTGACAGAAGAGAGGACTGGGTCTGTCTTCGACAGTTAACCTCTTCCTTCATTATTTGTTTTTCCTTCCCTCCCTCTGGAATTTTCAGTCAAACACAATGGGCTAAAATCTCCACAACAACTAGAGTCCGCATCCATTCTGTGGAAGAATCTCATTTTGGCTTGGCAAATTTCTTCTATTTTTTTGTCAACAGCTATCCTTAGAACTGGCAGATGACATGCAAGAGCAGAAGAAACTCAACACATATAAAATGGTTGGGCCACCAGTCCCACCACTAGTGGAAATATCGTCCACTAGTACAAATTCACTGGAAAAATCTGAAAGCCATATGTATTTGTGGCCCTCACGGACAAAATTATATTATTAATAATGTTCATTGCTTAATCATAATGTCTTAGCACTCCTTATATACAGAATGAAGTGCATCTATATTCTTCTCAATTCTCCAACTTAATTTGCCCTCTTTATGTTCATATATAGTGCACATTTTATGATTTATATTACTGGAAAAAACAGTGACCAAAATCACAATCAGAATTTATGTCCTTTATGAATTTTCATTTGTTCCCTTGTCTACCTATTCCAGTCCAAGCTTAGGGGAATGTATTTTTAAAGAATATATGTTGAATTTACTTAAACGTAAAAATCCTTCAAATTACAGATATGTAAGAGCCTTCATTTTTCCTTAAAGCTTAGGCCTGTTACAATCTAACTACCACATCTAACTACTTCCGAAACACAGTATTGCAGGCTACACTGATGCCTCATTTTACATTGTGCTTAAGCTTGACTCCTCTTCACATACATGTGGCTGTATCCACATCAGCTGCAGGGACAGAGTTGGAGTATAAGCCAGTCTCTCTTCCCTTCAGCCCTCTCCTGCAGAGCGTCTACATTTCACTGCCTGGAGACACAGTTGGACCACTTCAATCTAAAGTCAGTGTCTGCCAACTAGCGAGCAATCAGAAGTTGGCCACGAGTATTAGTTCATACACTGTGCCAACAAGGCAATATTGAGCTATCACAATAGATACAGTTTTCTTCAAGTTGCAGACATAGCTTCTGGTCCAATATCTCTCTAAATATTCACTAAAATATTGGGCCTTCAAATCTATCAAAACTGATGTCTTTGCACTTCCAGGGTGTAATTCTCCTTGATTCCTAGATTAACACCACTTCATATCCCTCTAGGAGCCACAGCTTTCCCCTAATTACACAGAAAAGTAAGGTCACTTCCAACGTGCAAAACAAGCTGTAATCTCAGCCAGCATTTGGCATAGTTCTGGGTTGTTACATCTATGCCAGACCACATTTTAGCCACTTCTCAGACCCTAAAGTAAATATGGGTAATGCTCATACTAATCCATCAAGGGTTTGGGTTTTGCTTTCATTGTTACTGCTCTTGGTTTTTTCCTCCATTGTCTTCTGGTAAGGGGTCAAAAGTAATTTCTCAGGATTTCCAAGTCACAAAGCACTCCTTTGTTAGGGTACTCTCAGCCTCTGCACTTCCTCCCTGCATAAACCTTCTTACATTTCCAATGCCCTGTGTCTGCAGTAACAGTTACAATAACAACTACCACTGGCATGATCAACAGCTCTTTCTAAGTCTCTGCCTACTCTTTGTGGTCTCAAACACACATCTTTTGCAACTTGGCTGATAATGCACAATTTAATAGTCTCGCATTACAAAATACCTCACATCATCTGGACTGCCTGGAAAGTCAAGTTCCCAATTCCTTTCCTTACAGGATTACAAATGAGGAACAGAGGAGAACTAGAGGTAAGTTCACACTTGAGTACAGCCTGCCCCCGATATAATATATAGTATATATATAAGTATATAGCAATACCTTAATTTGCTTGTAACATCATCTTGTTTACTCATTACTCATTTCCAGATTAAAGGACTCCTGATGCTATATAGCACCTGCATGCATGGAAGAAGAAAAGTCCAGTCTTGTCATCCAGTTACTACTTTGATCCCTATAGCAAATTGTGTTTCAAGGGGACACCCACAAATATTAAAACTTAGGAAGTTAATTACTGTCCTTAATGCAAGTGCCAGTAGCAAACTGTGATAACGTCAGTAAAAGTGAAACATGTGCTTTGTCCATTTGACCAGAGTGATTAAAGCACAAAGTATTAATGCCAGAATCATATCTCTAGTTCAAGAGATCAGCATTTACCTCATGCAAGCCTGGAGCAAGGTTTGTGGTTATTTCTCTGAATGAGAACTTTGTCAGTGTGTCCCAAATTACTAAAAAAAAAATCAATAAAATTCCAGTAAAATACATTATTGATGTATTTAACATTTTGGATCTGTATTTCAGATACCTAAGAACCAAAAAAAAAAAAAGGTAAAATACAAGGGCCATAATTCAGCCAGGCATAATTAGCAAAGTTCTATAGCTTTAGTAGAGCTATTCCAATTCACACTCACTGAGAATACATTATCAAGCCATTATAAAAAATAGTATCAATAACAGAGGAAACAATTCCAATGAGTTCTGTGGGATCCAGCCACCAAGCACGCTGAAAACATAGGATTTGCTTAGTAAAAGCTACAGTGGATTTACGAAGGAAGTTCTTCCTGACTGACATGCTGGAGTTCTTCCAAATCGTTACAGTACACAAGCAAAATGCAGTTAACATTGTCCACAGTACTTAGCGATCTGAAAACCTTATAGGAAAATCCTTCATCAGAAGTGATTAAGTAATGTAAGAAGTCATAGAGGTTAAGCAAAGAAACTTAAGAGGAGGAAAACAGTTTTATGTTCATTTGTAAATATTAATTAATTTGATAAAAGCAGGTGATCCCAAGGAGTTATTTGGATAATTCATCTGCAATACCCAGAAAAATTATTTTGCTGCCTCTATAAAATGGGAAGCAAAGAGGAACAAATAGAGATATTTTTCCAAACTCTGTACATAATTTTAGCACTGCTCATTTATGCCACTTTATTCATGTCACCAGAAAATACCTTAGGGTCTGAACTGTGTCTCTTTCTTTTTCAGTCAAGCACAAGAAGGTGGCTTCACTCACATTTTGCTTTTCAGATTTTAGATCTCACATAGTTCCTAGTTTCCAAATACTCTAATCTTTGAACTCCTTTAATACTCAAAGAGAGGAGTATCTAGACAGCCACAGAGTCAAGGGGATCAAACTGGACTCCAGATGGGTCATTCAGAGTCAAAATGCCTCTTTAACTTCTCTTCTTCATAAACACACATAAACCCTTGCCTCAGTGTTGGGTCCTAAGAGAATATCAATTAAAACAGGAAGTGTAAATCATGGGGGAATCTAAACAAGCAAGTGTGCTGAGTAAGGAAATGATTGCACATAAAAGGCTGGGACATGAATAAAGCATTTTTATTTTACAACAAAAATAAATGTATTTTTAATTTAACTCACACTCTCTCTGAAATTGTACTTTTGTAACTAATCATATCAGTGTGGTAAAATGCATTGCCTGTCAGAGTAAATGCACGTTCTCCATAACTGGTTTGTCTCCTGAAAACTATAAAAACAGCACAAAAGTCTCACCTGAAACCAATAGGTAATAATCATTATTTCAGAGCATTATTATGAGAGGCTGTCAAATGTATCAGTAATTTCTCTGAAAAATCCATTTCCCTTAAATTTCATATTTTAAACTACTAATTAAGCACAGTTTAGGCCTTTATGAGACATATACTAATAAGCATTCTGATTGCTCACAGTAATAGAGGTGGGGAAAAAAATATGTCACAGGAAAGTGGCACAGATTTGATATCTTATTTTCCTTCTGCCACTTCAATGTTTAGGAAGAACTGTAGTAATGTACTAAGGCCTTAAATTTTTAGATTCTACTATCAAATAATTTTCTTAAGCAGGGGCTTAATGCATTGATATAAAAAAATATTTGAACTTGTTTAAATGTGAGCTTGGGAAAGTGTTTTTATAGTTTGAACCTGCAGCAACAACTAGGCAAAACCTGCTGATGTTGTCACTGCTCCAATTCCTGAGATTGTAAAAGAGGTGTCAACTTCACCTTAGCTATCTCTAATGTTATTTATCCAGCACAAACCTAATTGTTTCTTTCTGCTTAACGTCTCCAGGATCAGCCTTTCCTCTCAGTTCATATTGCTGAAGCTGAAACTCATATCACCATTTTTCATCTTGATCTCTGCAAGGTCTTACTCTCTCATCTTGACTCATGCCACTTTGACCATTTCAATGCATTCACTTTTATACAACTAAATTAATCTTCTTGGCTGTACCACCATGCCACCAAAAGTCTGCTCTCTTTTCCAGTCTGTCATAAACTCCTGATCTGAAGAGAAGTTTTATACTGAATGTGCTTTGTAGCTTATAGTACAGTATAGCCTGTGGTCTGAATACAGGCTCTTCAGTGATTTCCATCTCTATTCAAGCCAGCTGTCATCATCTATCAGTTCAAATTTCTTTCAAATTCTCTCTCACTTTCTACCATCTTCTAAATATGAGATGAATTCACTACAAAAGAAGCATCATTAATATTCCTCTTTAAAATAATCTTTTGATGTCACCCTTCTGATGATGCCTGTCAAGCTTGAGAACTACAATCTTCAGGATGGACCTCTTGGAGCCAGGCTTTTTACTCCCAGGCCAAATGGGGTGCCATGTCCAGTGCTGAAAATCTGCAGGCAGATGCAGGAGATTTGCTCAGTATGTATTAAATGGCATCTTCATTCATGCATATGAGACTCCCTCACATTAAGTACAATTATACAAATGCAATGCATGCAGTGTACACGTTATCTGTGTATATCCACCATATATGACTCATCAGGCTTGGCTGTGAATGCACAGAAACAGTGCTTAACTCCCTTGGCTTGTTTAAAGTAGTTCTCAGCAGCTGATGCATTACTACAGCTGTTTACTGTACAAAAGAGAATTATTGCTCCCCTACTCTGTTCCACTTCTTTGTTGCATCCACCTATCATCATATATTTTCATCCTGTGCTTTCTGGGACAGGAAATGCATTGTGATTTTCAAACCTCAAATCACTCATTTGCCATGATATGTTACAAAGTACCGAAATGCAGAATTTCAAGGTTTTATTGCACTATGCAGTATAATTAATAGTCTAGAATGTTTTTTTAAACTCTAATGCATAATCATATAATGTTTTTTTCACTTTCTTAAGCAAATACACAAATTTTGATGTGCAGGTTAGACACACTGGTTCGTAAGTTGGTATTTAGTCATTTGAATGAAAAGAGCAAAATCATATAAATCCATATATCCTAGCATTCCCTGCACTTTACAATCATTTCAAAACATAAGAGGTTCTGGGCTTCATGCCAGCTGAAACAATTGGCATTAAATCTCATAAAGTGAAGATGTGCACATCTTTAGTTTTTGAAGCATTTGTTCACTGCTGACAGTGGATTGTAGTAACAGCAGAAATAACAAAAGGAACCACAAACAAATTACTCCATTCCTCCTGCTTCACATAATCACACTGGTAATTTTTTATGATCACCTTTCAGATGAATATTATTGATGAGTTGGACCACTTGATAGGTAGAGCTTTATCTATCAAATATTTCACTATACAAGTAAAATAGTAAAATAACCATTCTGAGCACAAAGTAGCTTCAGTTAGCTGAAGAGAGAGAAAACTGCTGTTCTAGTACGGAGCAATTATCATCAAAGTTTTATTGGTAATTTTCAACACAGATTGGTATTGTATGGTCAAGTTATGTTACATGAATACCATCTACACACTTAGCAAGATTTCCACATATTTCTCCCTCATTTTCTTTGTTCTGAAGCAGGCACATGTGCGATCCTGTATTGACATGGAGTGGGGAATAAGGGGCACTTGAATCCTTGCTCCTTTTGCTCTCTTGGAACAAAAAGGTTGAGAGTCTTAAGGGCATAGAAGGCAATAAAGTGCCATTAATCATCTCCAGGGTATCACTCATGCTACTTAATTTATCAGTATTGTACTGTATCAAGACTGTATTATGGACAAAGTTTTCAGCTGTTCCTGATGGTGACTGTCTTGGGTGGAAGCCACAAGTGTTTGAGCAACACAGCAAGATAAACAAAAATAACCCTTTCTTAACAAATTTAATGAATAGAAATGGCTGCATCCAAGCCATATGAACTGCATTACCACAAAAACAAGCATGTTACAATTTGCTTTGGACCCCGGTCATGTAGACATTGTAAGAGCAGAAGCAGTATTCCCTAGACACAAGGCTGAATTTAATTTCACAACCATTCAGGGATATGTGGTTTAACTCTACATTACTGTGACTTCGTCTAATGCTGGTCTGCAACTGTGTGATTTATGGTTACTATGAACACAGAAGCAAACATTTTTTCTTTGCTTGAAAGTAAAGAATTAATTTTCCTACCACAGACCTGAAATGGAGATATGTGTCAACTAGATCTCTCCAGGTTATCTTCAATTTCCAGAGTTGCTTGCTGTTTCCAGTAAAACTCTGCAGAAATTTAACATACAGCATCTCTCTTCCTGGCTCAGGTAGGAACAGAGCTTTACACCAAGATCCTATTTAAACGTCAAGTAGACTGGCATTTAAATACTATAACACAAAATACTGGGGTAGGGTTAAAAGTTGCTAATCAGGACTCTGAAACCATTCTGCAAGGAAGAGCAAGCTCTGTTTTGTTGGGTCCCCCTCAAAAAAAAAAAAACAAACAACCCAACAGTTAAACTAAATTAAATAATTATAATAATTATACAAGAGAAATAGAAAAGCTAAGGAATGGCATACATCATCAGTCTTTTAAATTTATTTCAATTCTCCTACAGCATTTGACTCTTTAAAAAAATTAACTTATATAGTTTCATTTACAGCTGCTGCCCACTGCTTCTGTGGTATCTTGTATGATTTATTAACTCTTACTTCAATAAAATACGTCTGTAATTCTAGAATTTCTACATACTGTCCTTCATTAATTTTTATTTTTTTGTACTGAAATATTCCATCTACTTTTAGTCAAGAAATTTTAGTTTCTGACATATTTTGTTCGTTCAATATTTTTTTCCTATTAGTATCACTTACCCTACTTTTATATATTTTAATTAATTTCTATTCCCATCTTTAAAGCAGCATATAATACAACAAACTTCTGTCCTGAGGACATAAAGGAGATGAATGACAGGGATTAAAAGGAAAAATTTTTATAGTAGTTGTTTGAAGATCTAGGCCCAGGCCTTGAGTTGATTTCAGTAAGAGACAGGTGCCTTGCTAGCTGACTAGGGGAGAGATTCTGACTGGTAACACATCACTTCTATGATAGAACATCTTCAGTTACTTGAGTCTTGCATAAAAATGCAAGATGAAATCTCCTGTTACTACCTCCATTTTGACCCAGTGGCCTCATTCAAAGTTTCCTTCTCTGAGGTTTACAGTTTGGATTGGAAAAGGGATGCTGATAGGACTAGTAAGTTCAAACTGCCTGCACCATTAAGACTTTCATCATACAAATAGTTACACTCTTGAGACCTCTGAGTATTACCAATTGGTTTCAGAGGGATTACTAGCACACATAAGGCTGTACACAAGCATAATGCAAGTGGTTTGTAGAATCAGCGACTAATTCACACTAATTAAAATTTGACCCAGATCTGCGATATCTAGGTCAAATGAAATAATTGCTATTTGAAGGCTATCCATTGACATATGTAAGCTTCTAGTGTCATGGTACTGGCGTGATATGGATGCCTCCATCATGAGCAGAAGTCATAGCATATTTGAGGGATCTGGTCCAAGCTCTATACAAAACTTTTGAGTAGGTTTGGCATGCTAGATATAGCCATGATTTAAGTCCAATCAGAAACAAAGCTCCTGATGGGGAATCACTGCCTATCACAGAGATAAGGCATGTCCTGGCAGCCCCTGCTCACTGCTCCTACTGAGCTCCAAATTCAGCAAAATCCCTGCTTCTTCTCAGAAACAAAATCCTCCCACTACAATAGAATGACAAGACATGTAAGTACTGAGATATTTTAAGAACATACATAGCCTCACTGATTTCAGCTACCACACCAATAAATAGATCTGTCCTTGTTAATTATGAAACTAATTTCTAAAGGTGACATCTTCTTTGATAAGCTATATATACATACAAGTATGTATGCCCCTAGAGATACAACAGATCCGGGGGAAAATGGACATCATTCACTCAACTAAGTTTCACGATCAGAAAGTTGACAGTGTTCTTGTTCATAAATAGATATTCCAGAGTAACTGGAGAATAAAGAAAAAAGTTGAAGAAAACACCTTGACAATAGCATGATGTACGTAGTACAGCATTTCCTGTAACCAAGTAGATAAATTTTGCAATTAAATATAGGTATTTCTTTGGAACCTGCTTATCTAAAATGTACAGAGAAAATTACAGTCAATAGAATTTCATCACTTGGTCCCACTCTGTCCTATCATACACACTGAGCCATTCCACTTACTTGAATGCATATGGCTGAGAACACCTGGTGTGCACCATGAGAAATGCTCTTCCTACATTGTTAACTTAGGAGAAGCTTTTCATTGTTAACTAAACCAATTTAACACAAATATAGATATAAACACTTTCTAAGCACCTGCTGGCAATGGTCTCAGAAAAGCTTTTAATTTCATAAACCAGACTGTTTGTCCTCATAAAATATATTGTTAGCACAGTGTCCAAATAGAAATTAAATTGGGAATCCTGAAAAACAATTTTCACAATTGGTTAACTTCATATGTGTCCTTATATGCCAGAGCTGACCTTGGACTGGATTACTCAGAAATATAGCTCAAATACTGGAGTTTGCATCAATTCTGCAGTATCTCTGTCCAATGGGTATGTATTTTTCCTGTACTAAAATTCTAGTGATTACAATCACTTTGGAAAAGGCACATGCCAGAATTTACAAACACAAAACAAATTGTGGTGGGTTTTTTTTTTTTTTTTCCATTCTCGACCTACTTTCTTCTACATTGCATTTTTGTATACACTTTTAGAACTGCTATAGTGCTTATTTTAAATGAGATGAATATGTTCCAGAAAGCTAAAAAGACGACCTCTGCAACATGTGATAAGGAAAAGGCAAATATGCTAATTTGCAGTTATCATCACTGGCTGTTAGATGACTATCAGGCCAAATCCCTTTCCTAGGTCATCTTGTATGAAATGATAACTTCTGTGGGAAGCTGCAGACAATCTACCATCTCTGTCTCACTGTTTTTTTCCAACAAGAATTCTTAGATACTTAGATCTCCCCAGGTTACTTTCCATTTTTACATGAAAGCAATGAAAAGGGATCACTTCCTAATGGAAAACCAAGTCTTATTCTCATCTGTCCAAGCTGAATACCATGTCTACAGAACAAAATACAATGGGTTGGAAGGCTTGTTGCTGTTAATATTTACAATCAGTTCAGCCTTCTTTTTCCATTTATAAATGATTTGTTAGAGGATCACAATTTCTCCAGATATATACATTATTAAACATCACAAGGAGTCTTCAGGCCCAGGCCAGAACTGATTTCAAGCAGCTCTCTGAGTATTTTCCTACTGCTGGTATGTCATTCATCATCAAAATTGCATGAAATTGTGCTGTTCCATGGGATGACAACAATTTAAATTAGAAGAAAATGAAAATTAATAGCAGAAGTGATTCCTGATAGACATTAATGTTTGGATTAATAATTCCTAATAAAAAATGTATGAAACTTCATTATCTGCCAAGAAGCTAAGGTTAATTGCAAACTCTTGCCACTGGTTCCTATTTTGTACAGACAGTTACTCCTTCTGGACCTCATCTTTAGAGATTTTGGTTAGAATCTGAATACAATATCACCGTTATATTGGCCAATATGTAAATAGCAGCTTGGGAGTCAGCGCTTTTAATACTTTCTATTTGGTATGACTGTAGATCTGCTACACTCTCCTTGTGTATAATCATTTCTACCAAACAACAAAACCTAATATATATACTCATTTTTATCCTTTAGACTGCAGCTAGTGTAGAAATGGGAATACCATTCCTACAGCATACAAGTATATGCAAAACCTATAAGAAGAGAGATCTATTTGAAATATTCAAGAAATTCCACAGCCTTACATAACTGAACAACCAACAAATAAAATTAACATTTCTTTTACTCTCACATAATCAAAAGGTCAATCTTTAGATACTCAACTAAAAAATATAATCAAAAATATCTATTCTTTTTTTCTAGAAGACTTCATTATTGATCTGTCCTGTAAATAAGGAATGATTTTATAATGGACTCATCTTATGTCTTTACGGAAAAAACTCAGAAACCTGCTGTTCTCTTGAAAGTAACATTGATCTCTGATAGCAATATTTGTGAGCACCTTTTGGGCTGAATACTATATGCCATGTCTAAAATACTGAATTATTTGGAAATTAAATTAATAATGCTGTTAAATCCTTTGGCAACTATGTAAAGCACACATTTGTTATAGTTGCCTTCCAGGTTTGGTTGGCAAATAGCCAGACAGCTATTGATTCTTGGTTGAATACAAAATGATTTATACTTCCTAGCTCTTTCATAGAACCTCACTGTTTTGACATATCAGTGGCATAGGAGCCAAATCATGTGTACTCTTCCATTGTCTAATTAATTCCACATCGCAAATTGACTCACGATTCCTGAACACTCAGGTTGGACTGTGAAAAATGTCTACGAATCAAGCCATGTATTCTCAGTTGATTTTGGCTTGTATGATTTGACTCACTTTCAGCCCATAATTAATATAAAAACTGTCACACTTAGTTATAACTATTAAGACACATCACCTTTTCCCTTTGTTTTCATTTGAAGTCATACCCAATCTACTTATGTATCAATAATTTTTCGCAAAAGTGATAATCTTTTCTCAAGTATAAGAAACATTTTTGCATCATTGCAGTGATAAAATACAGAAGGTTTTGTGATAAGGAGCAAGTAAATTCCACTAAAACAGTCCTCTACTCCATTCCCTACTGGGGAATTCTAGCACTAGCAAGTCAGGTATTAAACTATACCAAAAAAAAATCCAAGTACCTAAAACCTGTGGGCGCTCCTGAAAATTTTCACAGAGCCCATTCAGTAATTCCTTCTGTAACCCAGAAAAGACTTGCAGTGGTTTCTGAAACTTACCTTGAAAACATTCAAAGTATAAACTATTTCAAGAAATTTTTGCTACTTTTGTAAAAGCCACTTATTACAGTAGAACTCTTAAACATAAAGCAGAAAATAATACATACTAACCTGCAGCTTGAAAAATGTGAAAAGTTATCACATTCAATAAAATACAAGATTATTTCCTTTTGAAAAATATAACTAAGGAAACCAAAGTTTGAAATAGCTCTTTAAACTAGGCGCTGCATTGTCAGAGCTTTGAATGAATTAGCCGGTGAGATTCCTGCTGAGGAATCGACTTCGACTTGTTCTTTACAGGAGATTTCTGACCCTACCCACAACTATTCAGTCACCACAGGGGTCATGGAGGAGCTGATATAAAGAGGCATACTATTTAAAAACACTTCAATAGCAACAAATGCATTTCAGTGCCAGTTTCTGCACCCACATAATTTAAAATATTAAATTATGTTTTTTGTTAACTATACCCTGAGGAAACACATTAAATGGCAGATCTAGGAATCAGTGTCACCCAATTACATGTAAAATTGTTACAGCAGTGAAAGCTATTCCAACTCTGGCTAGGGAAAAAGGATACAATGCAATGTGTGTAAAGCCCAACCTAAAGAAAGCAAGCCTAGTTCTGATGCATGCAAACCTAATTCTATGTATCTAAGTCATGACAATTAAAAACACAATAGACCTTTACTGGCAAACAAGACAACCCTGTTCTCTGCCAATGTGCTGACACTGGTCCCACAGAAAACTGTTTCTGACTGGGAGAACCACCTTGTGAGGCAGATATATTGTCCAGTTTCCATTCCATCCAGTTGACTCTCAAGGGTTAAAACAGTCCTTTGGAGTCACTGACTATTATTGAATTTAACAACTTTTGTAAAACTCACTCATGAACTCAAGGAATACACTGGGATATTTACATTCTCCAATAGCAGTACTAGTACAACAGGAACGTATACAATTGAAACTCAATGTTTATTTGCAGCTCAGTACATGATTGTAAACTGTAAAAAAGGTGTTTTAGATGGTTATGTGAGATTATGAACTGCAGTGCCATTCTCGTTATGTGTGGGAGTACATGCAGAGTGGAGCATACTGCTGGGTGCAAGAACCCTCCAAGCCCTCAAGCTTGGCCTCAGAACCAAGGGATAATGAGAAGGGGCAAAAGTCACCTCTCTTCCCACTCCCTCAGATCCCTGCACTGAACACAGGTTAGCTAGATCTATCTAGCAACTGATGGACTACTTCATCCTTCTGACATCATTATATGGTTTTGTGGAAGCATCTGTGTCCATGTAAAGAAGATATCTGAGACATGGATACTTCTGAATCATGTCAGGTATGCAGTGTAAAAATAAATAGGAAATCTGATTCAATTCACCATGCTCTATGGCTATAGCTGTGATGTCAGCAAGCAGGACAACGTTTGTAAAAGTTTTACTTCTACCTTTAAACTGCCTGAGAGAATCACCATTCATTCCAGTGCAATAGCTCTGCAAGCTCACAGCTATTCACTTATATTCACATTATTCAATGTCAGACTTTAAAATACATTCACTTCTTGTGGAACTTCTGGAAATCACACCATTATAATGAACAACTAGGAAATAATAAAATAGTTTAATACATACTGCTAACAGGGCTGAAAATGGAAGGGTACAGCCAGCACAAGATCCTTGACTGTGATTCCAAAGAGCATTATTTCCCCCTCATTATGTACTGATGGAAAAAGTTGTAGTCAGTCTTTCCACAGATCAAAATGAGTCTCTAGGTCAGACTCAGAATCTGCCTACTTGAATACCAGTTATGCCTCACAGAAAGGCATGCATTTAGAGGGGATCTTCGCAACACTTTGTAGACAGACCTAGAAAAAAAAATGTAGACTAATGGTCACACACAAGAAGAAAGTAAAACTTACACAAGTTTTTTTTGTGGGGTTGTTTATTTATTTATTTATTATTGAGTAAAAGTGAACAGTGTATTACATCTCTGAGTCAGAGTAAGGATCTAAGCCAATTAACACATCACACTACAGTTCCTTACCTGACAGTTTAGAGAAAAAACACACCTGTATCAATTTTAAGGCTCTTTTGTTGGAAATGTTCTCTGTTTTTACCACATTTACTGGGACAGACAGTAGCCTGCAGATAACTCGGTAGCCTGTAATCGGGCCACCTGCAAAGCTGGCAGAACAGAAACCAGAATCAGGATCCCTAACAACCAGTAAAAGTACTCTAAATAGTCAGTTACTGGCTCATTGCACTTGTACTCTCATTTTAACTGGTCATTGCATATTGATGCCTCCAAAAGTATCACAAATATTATGCGAGGATCATCACAAATTTAAAAAAAAAAAAGTCAAAGTAGTGATGGACAGAAGAGTCAAAGTTCCCTGACTATGCCTTGCAAAACAGTTCACAGGATAAGGAAAAGACAAGAACAGCTACATGTAGATGCAATGTTGAAGAAAATTAGGCTGTCAAGACAGTTTGCCATGAAGCTCAGGATGGAAACTAGTAGGGAACAGAGATTAACATACCTGATTAATATAATATATGAAAGAAGAGAGAAGGTTTTTCAAGAAACTCTGATTCTAAGCTGAGCTGTGCTAGCAGTCAATATGCTGGTGAGATGGTTTTATTGTTTTTATTATTATGTTGTTATTTTTATTGTTATTATTATATACATATTATTATATATTAATAATATATTATTATATATTTTGTATTATTACTTTCCAAAGGAAAGAGGTAAACTGCAAGAAGGAGTGGCAAGAGGATAAAAAAGAAGCAAATCAGTGCCTTAACTTTCTTCATTTTCATAGTAAAACAAACTTCTCTGACAGAAGAAAGATGCTTTAATATTTCAACTTCAAGCTTCCAAGAGTGTCATTTAAATTGTTGCAGGAAGGTAAAATAATCCCATATACACCTACCACAGGTTCATTACGTCTTCTCCTGGAATAGCTTGTGAATAATGCAACACAAAGAGTTTTAACCTCGTGAAGTCTGGTATTCTTAGAAGCATTTTCATGGTTATAAAACAATGCTAAGATTGACAGATAATATAGACTGAAAAGTATTAAACACTTCTTCTCATTTTTCTTAAGAAAATGGAGCCAGTAAGAGAAAAAAAGGAAAAACTGTCAAGAACTGTCTAAATATGACAGCAATATTTATTTAGTCCATCCTAGCAGGAGTCTTTCTGTCAGCCATTAATCTTTCATAAATAATGATTAGTTATTTTTAAGCTTGTTGTAAAACTTGCTAAGAGCCATGTTTACAAAAATAGTGTTTCTTGTCTTTCTCTGTATATGTATCAAGACACCCCAGATTTTCTCATCTCCTGAAAAAAAAAAAATCAAGATATGTTTTTTGTCATAATTTATGCTCAGAACTCAGTATGTGAAGTTTTTGTCCTGGTGCTTAGCTAGATAACTTATCAAATGTGCAGCACACCTTTTGCCCACCCTAATACAGTCTCCAAAACATCTCTCATACATCTTTTTTCTTCATTCATTGACAACAAAGATCTCTTGGACAGTTCTAACTGGCTCAGCAGGAAAGTGGTTCTACCAAACCTAACCTTTGCATTATAATTTTCCCAAATTATTTGCTTTAACAACTGTGATTCAGAATAAATTTTCTGCTGATTAGAACACCTTGAACACCTGTAAGTTCACAAATGATTGTTACCCACACAGATATTAGTAAAGTGCTAGTTTCAGGAACAAGTAGGTTAATCATTCACATTCTCTTACAGCGACAGCTATTTTGACATTACAGCTATCAGCCCATACACTAAGCATAAGACCCATTTTTGTTATTGGCTTTTCTTACATAACAGGAGTCAGCAGTACTTATTATGCCACCACATAAATACCTGCAGAAGCAAAGAAGGAAGAAATTCTTTATTAAAGCTGCTGTGGGATACCAAAGACACACTCAAAGGAACCTAACTGTGTTTTTTACTTCCTTGAAATTGCTCCTTGAGGAAGAGTTTTAATTATTGGATGTGTTCACTACTTCTTCAATTATAAACAGTCTTTCAATGCCAGTTTGATTGCAAATCTATGGTGGTGTGCAATTTTTGAAGTGATTTCCAGTGTCCAAAACCTACTGTACAGATTCATAAAATAAATTAGTTATACAGAGGATTTTTATTGGCACCATGCAGACTGAGTAATCTAATAGCTATCCACCTTTACCCAAAATGCCTATGGACTTCAGAATCACAATGTAATAAAGTAAATTCTCTTTGCATTTTAATACAGTTCCTTAACATCTGGTCATTCCTTCATGTATATTATTCCATAACAAATGATTCAGTATCACAAGACAGTAGTCCTTTAACTTTTTACTGTGCAATGTAATTGTTTCTTAATTGTTCTATTAAATGCAAAAAAGACCCCATTTTAATATATATTTTTTAATGTATGAAGGCAAAGAGATAAGCAAGGGAGATACTGTACAGACCTGCAGTCAATTAAAGCAAGTAGTTCATCTGAATACCTTCTTTTCATAAGTTTTGTCCTTAGATAACCTTGCCAGAAGATACGAGTAATGTTTGCATGAACTGCCATGAAATTGCCATTCGTTTCAGTGGAGTTTTCATGTACTGATGTGTCCCAGTGACTATAAAATAGCACATGCAATTCAGCAGAGATCTCCCTTGCTTTATAGTTACTATATTACACTTAATGACTCTTTTCACTCTTGGGGACATATTTAGATATTTCACAGCAAAAAGTCATGGTGGCTGGTTGCACAACAGTCAGACAGCTCTAGTAGCCTCCATCATTTATTTGTATTTGGTTTAATATGTACTGCTTGGATATTTAAGGTCATTGAAAGGTCTTGAAAACAAGACTCCCCAAGAGAGCCTTCAGTGAAAGCACTTCTTTTTACTATCATTTCCAGAGATACTTGGGCAGAGACATCCAGTGTCTCTGCATACTGCAGACTAAGGAGCATTGGTACATTCCTCCTGGTTGTTGTGGCACCCTAGGGGATACATTTTCCTAAGTTAGAAAAGCACTGAAACTTTATGACGGTAGGTCCTCAAAGGTTGACAGTAATTGCCATAATTTGCCTCATATTTGCATTTGAAAATGCCCCTTTGGATGTCACCACTTAAGACCTAATGAAGACTAGATAATATAGACAGTATTGAGAAACAATAAGCCTCCTTTCACTGACACACAGGTCTGAAACTATTGCTCCTCGCAAGAGCCCAAGCTCAACATAATCTGCTCGTTGTAGATGTTCATAACACTATTTCTGCTTTCTGAATACCACACATTTCTCACTCTTCTGTTGGTCATATCTTTGCAAGAGATCACAGAACACACTAGTATCCTGCTGTTAGAAAAAGCATATTGTACTATGGAATCTCCTATCAAGGCAAGATGCTAAACTGATATTTGTCTTTGTCAGTCCCAAATGCTGCCTGGAAAAGGAGAACCAAAAGGATATTTTAAGAGCAGACTGTTTCTTTTGCATTAGCTCCAATGTAAAAACACCAACATTAAGGCCCTGAGGGAAGGCCAAGGGAATTGACTAGCAAACCAGAGCTGACAAGAATATATATACACTGAGGCTGGATATCTTTAGACAAAGTCAGAGGCAGGAAAACACCCCTAAAGGAAGTTTGATTAGTCTTTGCTTTTATCCTGTGTTTTTTCTGGTAAAATGTTAGACATAACCTTGTTTGTTTGTTTTTTTAAATTCCTACTTGCTCCCAGCTACTGCTTGCCCCACTTGCTCATTTTATCTTATTTTTAAGATAATTGTAGAGAGTTGAAATCAGAATCATGCCTATTTGAGTATTTGTACAGCATCTAGCATAAGTGGTACTGTTGCTGTGCTAGAATTTTACACTAATAATACCATGTGCTTTGGATGCTCTATTGCAACCTAACTCTCAACAGAAATTACACAAAGGAACAGATGTATCACACAGTCTGTAAGCAATACATTTTCTGAAATATATATACTTAAGTTCAAGAAAGAAAATATCCAATACTTATGTTCAAAAAAGAAAATATCCAAAATTGCTCATGTTGTAAGAAAGAATAAATTAATCAACTATTACTATTTAGTCTTGTTCATTCTTAGCTCTGTACACACAAGAAACCTCCTTGTCTTATCTGTGAATTTATTATGACAGGGTAGCGTTCCCTGCTGAAGTATTTTACTCATTCTCGAGATGTTCCTAAGGAGTCATACTTTGTTTCTAGACACTTTAGGAGGAAAGAGCTGTACCATGTGAGAAGAGGTGTAATAAAGATTACTATAGGGTGCTTATTCCTAACTTTTTTCTTCTTCCCTAATATTCTCAAACAATTCCATCAACAGGATGCCTGCACTTGCTGGTTATTTCTTTCACTTCATGGTAACAAACACTGTTATTAGTTACCCATACAGGGAAAATCTGTTTGAGCTGCAGTGGGACCATAACCCAGCCTAGCATCAAGCAAAACAGATGGTGCCACCTTCTCAGAAATTTACCTACATGTACATAGATGAAAAATTCTGGTCATGTTACTGGAGCACATTGTTTTTCAGACAGGAGGGAAAATAAGCAAGGAAGAAATTACAATGACCAACAGCAAAATAAAATTAACTGCCCATTAGGTTACCTGCTTTCTGTGACTAAAGACATTTTGTGCTGCTCATCACTCATTTTCACTGCATTCTTTCAGAGATAAAATGTATATACATAGCCACAGTGTGTGTGTGTATTTATATACACATCTTTATCTTACCACACACACAAAAGCTCCCTTGAATTGATCAGTTTCTGAAATTCCCCCCAAAAGGCACAATCAGACCAAATAATAATAATGGAGATACAGACGAGGTAGAGTGGAGAGCTGAAAAAAATCTCCTTCCTTAGATGAGTTGAAGAACACCTGGTTCAACACAAGCGAATTTTAAATGCAACTCTAAAAAGGCTACCGTTCCATAAAAAAAATCCTGAAAGAAAAGAGGTGCTGTATCTATTGATAGGATTTTCATGTTGTTGTCTGTCTGCAGTATTTTGGGGGTCATAGAGAAGAAGGAAGAAATAGCAAAAAGAATGGGACTGTTCAAGGAAAATAAAAACAAAATAGAACATTTTACTAAATTTGTACCATTGGCAGTAATGCAAACAACTTCTGATGAGCACTTTGATTTCACTCTGAGTGTTAGGCTTCTGTCGTACGCAATGTATCCTCAGAGGCCTGTCAAGAAGCTTTAAGAATAAACAAGGCTAGAAGTAAAATATGTATATGAAACCACTCTGAATACATTTGCATACACAAGCATAGGTCTTTACTAACTCTAGGTACACATACAGTGCACATGCGCAGCTATGTCCATTATTTAATGACTGTCCCCCTCAAAGTTTTTCTGGAATATTCAAACCCTTTAGACACACAGATATGGGTTATATATGTAAATAATTTTTTTAAAAAATGAATTTCAGTAATTATTTTTCTTACCTTCTCAAATGTGTATTTTTCTTCCTAATTACCTTTATTATTATTAGCTGAAATGTATCTGAGTCACATAAAGGATGTTGTCTCTTACAACCTGACTTAACAATGTCAATCAGTTTTCATTTAACCTCAAGGCTAACAGAAAAAATAAAGTAGTATAGTTTTCGCACATACATTGTAATAACAGTAGGCACAAAATTATGGAGAAGAGTTTCAGGTTGGCCATGTCATTCATTCGTTGCTCTTCACTGGAAATGGCTAGGCTTCTCAGAAGCCTGTATTTTCTGTCAAAAGTATTTCAGGACATGCACTAGTTTTCACTCTCACTAGTTTTTACTCTTTACTGCTTCCCTTTGCAATCTTATTAATTTACCAAATGTGTGGGATACAAATGCTTCTACCTATTAATACTATTTAAAAATTCATGAGGTGGAATGCTTTCTATTTAAGCACCAAATACAGAAAGCCATCGTAGCCAATATCCACATACTTTTAAAGCTTGGTCTCTTGTAGAAGAGGGAAAATACTAAGACAGACAGAAAGAGGAAGGTCAAAGTCAAATCTCTCAGTGAGCCCCATGAGCAGGCTATAGATAAAGTTTATGTGCTAAAATATTGATCTTACATCTTGCTTCTAACAAGGATATAAAGTCTGTAAGCACACCAATTTCTGACATTTGTATTCCTTAGAGCATCTAAAAGTTTCACTTCTTGGTTTGTTCAGAGCTAACTTAGTCTCAACAAGGCTGACCAATGTAGGTTATATCTTACTCAAATTTAGTTGGTGTTGTTAAACAAGTTAGAGAACCTGGCTGCAGAGAAGGAGTCCTGAGTGTCCGTGCCAAAGTAAACACCTATCTTTGTCTGTGCTTTTGGAAAATACCTGAGGCAACCTAAGATTATCTTTCTGCTTTGTTTCATTTATTTCTACATAGCTTTGAAACACTTCATACATTTCTTGCTTCCCAGAATAGCTGTGATTCCATCAACTTTCCATAAAAAGAGTGCTTTTACATTACGAGTATACAAATATAAGCATATGCGTGTATGTGTATACATACATACACTTACTTTTTTCCTTTGTATGTCTTGAATGATATATATTTTTAAATTCATATATTCCTAAAGAACCTCAGATCTACTTTAATAAGCCTTTTGTTCCCTGTTTTTTAATTGCAAGTTCTTTCTGCTCAAAATATCTCATGTTCATTGTTATTTATTTGCAAGAGCTGAGTTTTTTAAATAACATGGACCACACCTTCAAATAGTTCAAATTGGTCTACCTGCATGGGAGTCTGCAGAACCAGACTGGTATTTTGTCCTTCCTAAGTGGATTGCTCTTGCAATTGTTAAAATATATTTCTGTCTTGCAAAGATCATGCACACTTATCTGAAATATCTGTTTCCACAGAGGCTTTTTGATTCCTAATCAGTGGCTTCATAATCTTCAGATGAGCAGGTGTGCCAATTGTGTTGCCTACTGTACCCTGTAAACATCCATTCACCTAATGAAACTACATTTTGGAGTCTGTGTAACTGGAGGGTTGCCATTTTTAATTTAAAATGCAGTTAGCAACAGCTAGTCACAGACGGGCTAGGCAGCTGTCTGTGCTTTAGAGAACTGCTAGTTTCTGACTTGCCAAAGGTAGAACAACTAAATGCTTTGTTTACTACAATCTATGCTCGTTAAGATTAAGATTACATTTCTTTTCATGTTTGATTTAATGTAAAAATTATACTGAAGTTCATTATTAGGCATCACTTTATATAGTGATATGAAGCATTTAAATTAATATTAAAATTACAGATTTTTGTCCTTAGGATATTTCTAAACAGCTTGTGGAAACACGAGACCATGAGAACTTCCATGTAATTCTTGTAAATCAGTGGAAAAAATCAGGACGGTAAATGTTGTTTTGTATAAACAAAGTAGGACCAGATTTCTGAGTTCAGTAGAAGTGTGCTTGCCTACCAAAAAGAGGAGAGAAGGGTGAGTAAATTTGCTCCTGCTCTTAATTGCAAACTTTCCTGAGCTTTGCTTTGCATAGGGATTTCCTTGCACTGCAGCAGTCTCCAGCCTCCATGCCCTTACACTACAGCTGCCTGCTCCATTAAGAAGGCATCCTGGCTGCATGCCAGGAAGTACACAGCAGATGGAGGGAGGAGATAAGGCTCATAGACAGAGATTTCAAGTAAGGACACACACAGATGATTGCATGTGATTCAACTAGTAGTTTTGAAGCCATCCCCGTCCCTAAGAAACAGCTAACACTGCACAGCCATGCCCCTGACTCATTACAATAGCTAACAAAAACACCTTTAAAGCACTCTCTAATCATTTGGAGTTGTCTACCACTCTCTTATTTGGCAAGTGCTAAAGTCGTAGAAACAAGATTAAAAGATGGTCTCTTAGTTCAAAGTCTGAAGCACAAGTGTCAGCCAAAAGACCATCCTCCCCCCATGAGAACAGCTTTCTAACACCAGGTTTCTTCCAGTCAGAGCTGATGACTTAGTGTTAGAGGGTCTGGCTCCAACTTGCACCCTTCTGACCCTGTATCTGCTGACAGCCTTTGCAACCCTGCATAGCTTGAGGCCCTAAGTGCTAATGTACAGGAAAGTACTCTGGCACATGAAACCTCCCAAAATGCCAAAGCAAAACACATTAAAAAAAAGTATTTCAATGACAATTGTTTGAGTCTGGGGAAAACCATTTTACAATACTTTATTATATATATAATATATATGTAATAAAATTAAATATATATATTAGATATAATAGTTATTAGAATAGGTTACATGAAAGCTTAACAACTATAAGTTGAATTAAATATTTAGAAAAAATAGCTGTCACCCATTTGACCAAATATTTGTGAAAAGATTCAAAGCAAACACAAAAGAAATCTCAAGAAATACATACTGTGAAAATCTGCTGGCCAATATCAATAATTGTTATATAAAGCTGTGAATCAGCTTAGACGTCACATGAAAAGTCATTTGGGGTTTTTGGTACCGCCTTTAATTGTCTGAAGCAACAAAGCAACAAAGAAGAAAATAGCCTAAATTAATTTGCTCTTAAAGAACGTCATCTGATCAGAAATTCCATTTAAATAACACCACCATTATGTTTCCCTTATGTCGCTTTCAGAAACTTAATACTGTAACAAGTAGGTTTCTGTAAAGTCTCTGGACTTTACAAGGAAGACTTAAGCTTTTGATCGCTCTGAAATCTCACTAACTGTTCTGTCAAGTATTTGCCTGAGACCTAGCTGTCTTGCAAAAGCACCTGATACTGCATTTAAAATTCTCCTTTAGAAGAATACTTAGGAAAGTATTAGATGGCCTAATAGCTCCTTTGGCATCTCTCTTGACATTTACAAATTTAAGTCCAGGACCCTAAAACCAAAATTAACATTATCTAGAAATAAATAAGGAATTCAGCCCAATTCTGCAATGATGGAAAGAATCAGAAAATGACAGAAGTGTGCAGCTGTATACCTCTGGAGAAAAATAGCAATAGAATGAAGATTTTGGAAGCTTAGATCATCAAAAATAATGATCCCATTCCCTAATGAGAGTAAATTATGGAAAGCAAATTATTTGTTTTTTAATTGTTGAGAGTATATTCCACATTTCCATGTTCATAAAGATAGTTTGGAGAATTATTAAAAAAATCCATTATTATTAAGAGACAGCATTACTTTAATTGAGCAAACGTCATAGATTATTTTTTTTTTTTTACACAAACCAGGAAAAACCATTGCACCTGCACTTGCAAAGAGTTAAGAGTAAAAAAACTTTGATTGCGCTATATTGTTAATGAAAGAGAAGAAGTTTTGAAATAGATTCATTTTAGTAAACTTCAGAATTTGGAGGCAAAAGAGGTTAATAAATTTAACTCATCAAGCTAAAAATAAAAGATTGTATTTGCAGTAGAAAAATTCAACAGCATTAGAGTAAAGTTGCTTTTAGAAATAAATGCCTGTTTAAATAGAATTATAGGACACACGACATACGTATCACCAGCTAAAATACTTGCAACCTTAAAAAAAGATTTAAAAAAAAAAATTAAAAGAACTCACCACACACTAATAGGCAGTTGAGCACTAAATTACACCAGGATTTGCAAAAAATGGATGGTCTACAGTGCACCTTCAAAAAAATATACAAACAGAAGTATTCTGAATACAAGAGAATTTTGGAAAAACCTTTACTCAGAGATTTTTAGACATTTAGTGCTGACATCAATGGAAATGTACAAGCTGCTCTGTCATCAGTTAGCTTTTGCATTATCCCAGTTTACAAGCAGTTTATGTACCCCAGACAGCAGAGGCAGGGTCAAGACATGAGCAAGGTAAACCTCAGCAACCAGCCCAACCTAAGCTTTATGTTATAAATAAATAAATCAAAATTTACTTTAAGTAATAGTTAATGTTTCTGTCTTCTCTGAAGATGCTTCTTAAATGAAACTAAATCTAAGGGATATTTTTTTCTGCTCAGATGAAATTTTCTTTTCCAATGAAGAAAAACCTGAAAGTTTCACTGCAAAGCAACAGATCTGGGGGAATTATGTGGAAGTTTCCCTCTTCTGTTACCTCCCATCCCATCCTGTCTTGCTCTTGCAGAGGTTTGCAAACCCTGGTTTATAACTGTCTCTGGATGTCCTCGATGGAAAAGCAGTAGGTGGAAAAAAATGCTTTCCTTCTGGTGCTTTCCTCTTAGCTCATCTCACCTTTGGTCAAAGACATTTTCATCCAACAGCTGGAACATGACATCTCTGTCATTGTCATTGCTGGCTATACAACCCAAAAAGGTCATCCTTTGTCTCACTGTATGTGTTTTTCATAGAATCATAGAATGGTTTGGGTTGGAAGGGACCACAAAGATCATCTAGTCCAACCTCCCTGCCACAGGCAGGGACACCTTCCACTAGACCAGCTTGCTCAAAGTCGCAGCCAGCCTGGCCTTGAACACTTCCAGGGATGGGGCATCCACAACCTCTGTGGGCAACCTGTTCCAGTGCCTCACCACCCTCAACAGGGAAGAACTTCTTCCTTACATCTAACCTGAATCTATCCTCTTTCAGTTTAAAGCCATTACCCCTTGTCCTATCACTACAAGTCCTTGGAAAAAGTCCCTCTCCGGCTTTCTTGTAGGCCCCTTTAGGTACTGGAAGGCTGCTGTAAGGTCTCCCCGGGGCCTTCTCTTCTCCAGGCTGAACAGCTCCAACTCTGCTTCCCAATGTGTTTATATATTGTGAACACACCAAAAAGCATGTGTTATAATAGTTTTGGAGACTTTCTGGCAGATATTTCTAGACAAGCAAGTAATACAATTTGGCTTTAAAGCAAGCTAAGTGGGACTTCCCAGGCATAGGGTTTAGACTGGAAAAACAAGCAATGTCTCAGCAGAACAGTAGAGGGAAACAGAGAGATAGTTCTAAGTATAGTATTAAACACTAATAATTGGTAGCGACAAAGAGGTTTGGTGGGTTATGTGAACTGATAAGTTTAAACTCATCACATTTAAACTATAAATAATTGAAAGGTTGAGTACATAGATGACAGGCAGAAAGAGAGGTATACAAATGAGAACTATAATTTATTAGAATAAAGAAAATTTTAGCTTACTGTGTGCCTTTGCATGATTCTTCTCCATGACTCAACTTCAGTGTTCTAAGAATATGAGTGTGTGACATTTCCTTGCACTATCAGAAACTGAAAGTGTGGAAAAAGTTGTCTTCTGGAATACTTAGCTTTCTAGAGCTTGTAAATGAATTTTATAAAACAAATTTCAAAGCCATGTGATTCACTTAAGCTCTCAAAGCAGACAAAACACAGAAAATATTTCCTAAAGTTTTGCCACAGCTAGTTAGCTGAAGGTTATTTTTACTCCAGTTTCTCCCTAAACACCTGTCCCAAGCCAGTATTATCCATCTAAAGAAAAAAGTTATTTTCTCATGGTCACAAATATGAGAGTCAGTTGAGGATACACCACAGGGCAAGAGGCCTCCTATACTAAAGCTTTCTGTAGGAAGGGTAATTTGGAACTTGAAACCTGAAAGACACCTTTTCCTGCTACTATTTTCTATTTATTTTAACTAGCTCATTTAATAAAATTTAGGGATTACATGCTTACAGCAATTTATTTTTTACTAAACACTTTTAGGAAATGCCTCGCCCTTTCTTCAGTCCTTTGTACCACAAAAGTTGACTAGCATATTTTTTTCTAAAGCCAAACATGTTTTCCAAGCCATGCTCATGTCCAAGTCTTTTATTTATAGAATTTGCCAACTGACATAAAGGACTTTTCAGGTCTTAGTATGCTATAATAATGTAATGAAATATTCCCTCATGTAAAATATGAAGAACTTAAGTGTATATAGCTGGGTATACATGCATATACATATGTGCACATACCTGTGTGCACATGTGCATAGAAGATAATGTATATACTTCACAAAAAAGAGAGGATGCTGGCAAACCTAAATAAAGTGATAATAATACACAGACATGAAAGAAGAGGAGAAAACATTATTTCCAATTAACTGTTCTGAATTAGATATAAATATGGTAATTATCACTGCTGGGTTTATGAAACTGTTGAATCTTTCTTGAAAATTAAAAGAAATTTTACCTTCAGTAGAGATTATATAGATCACACACTTTTCTCGGGTTATTTATATGGTTTCACCACCTGCATTGAAGATCTTAATCCCCAGAATGTTTTGCTCAGCAGTCCTTGATCTCTGTATTTCACACTCCACTGTCAATTCAGTGTTGATTTCAATACTGATACCATTCTCAATTCAGTTCATTCTACTGTAGTCTATTCTGACATATTTCAGTCACAATGACCGAGAACATAGTAAATTATGTTTGTACAACACAGACGCTAATTATACCATAAAAGTGCTCTAGACAAAAATGTAGGACAGTGTTTTAGTTAACGTTTTTCTCTTTGGCTGACATGGTAGATCTTTCCTATAGTATCCCAAGTTCTTTAAATCAATAATCAATTAACTAAATCCACCCTAAACACTACAGAACGCTCAGCCTTTGCGAACATGCCAAATGCTTTGTGTGTGTGTGCGCGCGCGTGCGCTCGTGTGTGTGTGTAACATTCCAGCCAGAAGAATGAAGAATCCATTATAATTACATCTGCCAAGAAAAAGCATGGTGAACAATCTCCATTTCAAATTTTATCTACATAAATTCATATGTGGCATATTAATTGTACATATTCTTTTTCTGTATTTGAAACATTTCTGTAGACTTCATGACCTAAAACTGTCTTCCTAAATTTAGCTGGAAAACCTGCAAGAGTAAATGATAATGTATGTGTCACAATATTAAACACAAGCATCCTTTTAAGTGCAAATTTTTGGTCGCTGTGCATTCAAACATTAAAAAAATATGAAATAAATAACCATGCTGTGACAGATTCTATCTTCCTATCAGTCAGAATACGGTATGTGATTTTTCTACAATGTACAAGTCCTGTCTGCAATTAGAGGAGACTAGCTGGCACAAGACAATTGCAAGCAGAACTGACAACTTGTGCTAACCTCTAGGAATTACACTGTTGTTGGAGATCCATGCAGTGATAGCTTTTAAAATGCTGCTTAAAAAAAACTTAATAAAGAGCAAAAAAAGACTTATCAACATCTATGAGGGGATAAATGGCTTACAAGATTTGTACATTGTTGATTCTCCTTGAATCTTTTACATGTCTAAAAGAATAAATTGTATGAACAGGTGTCCAATTCTCTGGTTTCTAATCCTAGAAGAGACTTAAAGATATGTACAACGATCAGAAGTGACTGTGTTACCGCAGAAAAGCATGCCAACATTTGCCAGTAAAGCCCTGATAACTGACTGCATATATGCTATTTTCCTGTCCAGTTAACAATAAAAACACTTTAGCTTAAGCCAAGAGTACTTAGTCTTTCTGACTAGGTGGAAAGTTTTTTAAACAGGTAGTGAAGTGTTGTACATGATGCCACATCAAACCTCTATGCTGGACCTACTGTATATGTAGTAAACCTCATTCAATATGAGAGAGATGCGGGGCGTGGGGGGGGAGCTGGAGCAATTCATAAAGCCCATTTTTCCTAGGGGTACACTGGAAATGGGAAGAAGGTGTGCTGGGGGCCAAATGATTGTTTTGATTGATCTTATCTTCCCGAGAGCTGCAAATCATTTAATTTCCCTCCCAACCTCAAACTGGCTTTTTGGTGAAAGACAAATTTGTTATGCTGAAGTAGTTCAATTTTTTTGCAAAGGTACCTTAAATCCACCATGCATACATACACTTCGAATCTCAAAAAACCCCACTCGAAAGCCACTTCAATGTCATTTTCTAGTATTTGTAAAAGTCATTACGACCTTATGCCATACCATTGCAAACAAAATACAGCCCCAGAAAAGATGTCTCAAAGAGAGGATACAATCACTGCAGGATCCCTATCCTGTAGGTGTTGTTCAGACGCGTCAGACGTACGAGGCCTATAGAGAAAAGTGGGCATAATTGGAGTGTATTCTGGCACTTACATTCAACGTAAATGCAAATCTCCTCGTCAAATCAGCAAGACTTGGATTTGGAGCTCAGTTTCTTACCAAAGGGTTGCAATTCATTTCAAACACAATGGCAATTTGCAGGCTCTTTCATACTGTTTCCAAAATTAGGAAGAGATAATTAAATTTCATAAACAAATGCCTGGTACTTATCTTGAGCAGACAAAGATATTTGTTACAGATACCCGATGTTGATGTCTTAGAATATTACCAAGAACCAAAGTTTGAATCTGAAACGTGTGACAGCTACAGATTTTTTTCAGCCTCACTTCCTCTACAAAGGGAGGATCATCTATCGCCTTGCAGCATAAGGTCCCCAGGAGTTTTATTATTTGTCAATTAATTAAATTACAACAAAACGTTGGCAAAAATTAATATTACTCTAAAATCCCCGAGGGAAAATGGTGAAAAATCATTGCATGAGAAGGACAAACTACTCACTCACACCAAATCTTAAGAACATCAAAACGAGACACCTAGAAAACCAGAATCAGCAGTAGAAGAAGAATTTTGTTACCAACCTTCCTTTCATCAGTGGTTCTTTGTGTGTTCAAACCTGAGAACTAAGTTTCCATGTGGCCCCAAATACTCCAGTCTTCCTAAGAGCCAGAGAAACAAGAATTCAATTGCTACACCTCAGGGTGGCTAAATTCTTGGCACATTAATGAAATACTCTTCAGAAAAAGTAAGCGTAATTTTAGATCGTGATGGGAGGTAAAGACTGAGAAAACTTTGTTGCTGGAAAGACAGATTTGCATGCAGTCAGGAGTTCTGCAGAATTATAACTGTACATTTGTGTCGGTACGTCTTTTAAGGAGTCCAGTTCACTGAAGTACAGTGTGAAATGGTAAATTCACAGCATGACCTGGCTTTGGACAGGACACTTATGAGACTCAAACAGCCCAGAAACATGTTCACTAGTGGCCAAATGTCAATTCTAGCTCTGAATGTTCCCCGGGATTTGCAACTCATAATAATGTCTAAGTTAACTTAGAGCAGAAAATCTCTCTTGGAAATCAGCACACTTTCTGAACCACTCCTTGAGATAACTTATGTGATAGTACTTCTTACCAGACATCAAAATTTGATCTCCAGAAGAACCTGGATGGATCTTAAGTACCTCATGATCATATAAGGCATTCCAGGTGCAAACTGTGAAATCTAAAGACTCCATTCAGCTGCAGTCTAGTCTCTAGACAAAAGGGTCTCCATCTCAAGCTAACACTTGAATTTGAAGTAAGCTTTCAAATATTTGAATTTGACCAAACTCTCAGTTTGAAATATCAAAATTCCGCAGGCATCTATAAGTTTGATTACGGAGCATTCCTTATGTACCCAGCTTGATAGGACCAAAGGACACAGACTTTCCCCCATGAAAAGGTACTTTGGGATTCATAAAATAAGTATTCACTGATCTGTCTTACCTGCAAGGCTTGTCAAAACAGGCGTTCTCAGAGCTTATCTATGAAATCCGGCACCACAGGGGGAAAAAAAAAAAAAAAAAAAAAAAAAAAAAAAAAAAAAAAAAAAAAAAAAGCCAGCTGCACTAATACCCCTTTTTACCTCAAAGGGTGAGTTGCCAGACTATTCACTGGGGAAAGTATCTAAAAAAACCACCTTGGTTACTAACCCAAACTATTATGGAAAATCATACCTGGAACGCATTGAACTTAGCCACATAGAAGTGTGCCAAACACTAAAATGCATTTTCACTGAAAATCCTATTGCTCCTTGCTATACATGCAGATAAGATACTTAACAGTATTTTGCCCACATATGCAGTGGGAAAAATCTGAAAATATTTTTATTTTTGCTTTGCTTTTCCCTTCTATCTGCAAGTAAAAGTTGCTAACCATTTGTATTTTATTTATTTTTATTCATTGTTGTTTCTGTAAGCAGCCTTACCATTTTTCCCTTGACTGTAGAAAAAGCGATGTTGTTTTAAAATACGAAAATAAAGAAAACAGCTGTCAGCACATTGAACTTACATCTGCTTACATAAGTATATCTGTCCCTCCTCATCTCACCACTCTGTAGTGAGCCTAATGCTAACATATAAACATGCCTGTTCAATTAATTTGTAATGCATGCCTCTGCATAGAGAAATAAAGAAATATTTCAAAATGAGATATCCCTATCTGGTCCAATAGCTTTCAGTGACAGTGGCTAGTACTGGATGCACACACTGAATCCCCTGACAATCCAGAATTACTATGCTGCTAGGCACAGGTTTTCAAACCTAGGTAGCTATTGGTTTCATTCTGTGAAAACATATGAAGAACTTAGACTACTTAATTCAGGTACATTTCCAATATATTTCATTGTTTGTTCCTCATTCTTGTCCTAGGAAAAATGACATCTCACACAAAAAAGAAGAAATAATGATGAGTACAAAAACGCTATCTCTGATTTATCTCCTTTTTGAAACAGAATTAGAAGTAAATTCCTGGCTTTAATTTCTACCATTTCCTAGACACCTTCCTTACATACCATACTTTGTTACTGAAGCTGGGTAATCAATGTGAACACTGCAGTCATGAGAAATCACTGCATAACAAGTGACTAACGGTCTGGTCTGAGAGTTATATTCTTCACAAACAATATTACAAATGTTTTCATTGAAAATATTGACTGAATACTTATGTATAATGTCATCTATTTCAAGCAGGTGGTAAGAGGAGTGAACTCACAATAAATTGATGGTAATTAACAGTTTTATTTTTTTCCACCTCAATGCATTTAGCAGGGGACTTGGAGCTAGGAACTATGACCCTTTCCTTAAAAAGTTTAGTAAGGTTTAATGTATTAACAAGGATAAATCTGTCCTCTAACATGGCATTCAGAAAACAAACAGTGAAAGAGAAGAAGTTTTAACATTCCAAGACCACATTGTCCAAATCAGAGGTTCATAAAGAAGAGAACAACTAAGTAATCAGGAGTACCCTGAATAAGATAAGTCAATGGAAAAAACAAAGAGCCTTAAGCTTGGCCAAACCTCTGATTAATTTGAGATCTATTCCGTATAATTGAACACAAAACTGATAAACTGCACAGAAAATATCTGTCAGACAAGTTTATCAATTACAATTGACATTATGTAGCTGCAGAAGAAACCTGCTAAAAAGATGCCAAAATATCCATAGACCTTCAGCTGGAGACTTTAAAGCATTCTTTCACAGGGAGAAGAGATGCAGAGTTAGTATGTTTCAAAAATATTATGTTTCAACAAAAAGCAAGAGGCATTAAAGGTTTCACAGGTTACCCAGCTCTTATATATTTCAGAAGGCAAATTAGATAGGTATCAATGTCTTTAAAAGTCATACTAAGAAGGAAACATAAGGAGTGAAGCAGTCCACAGAATACCTCAGTATAAAATTAAAATCACAGAAAAATCACTTGTAGCAAGAAATACATTTTGTGCAAATAAGAAAGAAATAGTTGTTCCAAAAAAAAAAAAAAAAAAAAAGAATCACGTTAGTGGCATTAAAACTGGGCCATCTGGAGTTGAGTGCTGCGTTGTCCTCCCAACCACTTGCTTGAGGCTTATAAACATAATCATAAAAGCATGCTTCTAGAGGGAATAGAAACTGCCCCAGGTAACCATGCCTCTGCTAGACCAAGATGATTTAGACCTCAAAAGTAAATAGGCCACAGCTATTACAAGCTAAAGAAATTAGGATAAGATAAGGTAACACCAGAAAGGTAACAGCTTCAACAATTTGCAAATGAAGAGCAATGCATGTACTCCTGTGGAGATTTTCAAGGACACAGAAAGAAATTTGTGACCTGTAACAAAATTCTGCTTCTGTTCACGTTGTAGCAGGTACCATATTGCAGGACTGCCAGCAACATGCTATTTCTCTTTCCTTAGCCATGAGAAGATATAACTATCAGCTTTTACCCAGAATGAGGCCTCCATTAAGTGGTTTCTTACTGCAAACAGTGAAAATAATCTTAGAGAATCCTAAGGATGGCAAACAAGGAGAAGAGCTATTCCAGTTTCAGCAAGGCAGGTGGGTAACATATTTCCCTACAGGCTAGTACATTTTGACAGCTTCTCCTCTCAAAATCTCATCCCAGGTCTGATCTGCTACTTACTAATTACCTGTCTTCGTGCTTAGCCCCATGTGTTCCCTTTCTCAAAATCTGAGTGTACTGCTTCCCTTTTTTGCTATTTTAAAATACTCTGTTCTCTGTGTTCAGAGTGAGCAGGATACTTTTGTACACTACAAGAAGGCAAGTAAGATTCAGGCAAGACATTAGGAAAAAAATCCAGCAGTAAAAATAGTGAAGCCCTGATATAAAAGCAAGGATAAAACAGGGTCTACTTAAAGCAATAGAGGTTTTGTTCTCCTGTTAAGCCACAATGAACTACAAGTTGAAATGAAGCATAATTTTATGTAACTCAGCTAATTTAGAAGTGTTACATATCTGTAAGGATAATTCAGCCCTAATTTGGGCAAGGTGTTATTTTAATATGCTTTTAATATACCAGGAGAGTATTACCACTGCCAAAATTACTCAAGCCATCAGCACTAAGGGAAAAGTCACTTCCTACGTTCAGCATATGGTCCAGTTAATTGATGGAACTCAATCATCCCCAAGGACACACTTGCTACTGATGTATTAGCTGCATTTTGAGACCCCAATCCTACTGGTAGTAATGGAAACATCTGACATATCTGGGTACCTCCATCTATGAGACTGAAAGGAAATACTTTGCAGATAAGGAAATAACCCAGAAAATCACAGCCTAAAGATCTTCTGTCTAGTATTCTCATCTATTTTAAGATATAACAGTGGGAAAAACAAGGGGGGAAAAGTGTTCCTGGGAAGCAAGAAATATATTCTGAAGAGTATTGTCTTTTTAAAAGAAAATATATTGTCCCTGTTACCATAACAATTTCAGTGGACAAAATCCTGTATTTGCGCCACGAATAGAATAAAGGCCCAATTCACATATACGTTGTTCCAGATTTACCCTTGTGTATCTCCTTTGATATATGTGCATTTTTCTATAAACTGATTAATGGAGGACCAAAATAAGCAAACACAACAAATTATTCATCTTTTAACCTAGTTACAGAAGAGCCTTGTTTAGGAGTAAGTGCTTATTTAGAGGTCCATAGTTGTTTAGGCTTTGTCATCACTGCTTATTGCCAGACTAAACAGGTAATTCTTTTTTACTTAAACCATCAGATTAGTTTGATATTTATCACCATGAAGCAGATTTGAACTGATAGCACAACCTTGCAGGAGATGCCTGAATCTGTTCTACAAAATATGATGGAAGGATAAATAAATAAAATGAGAGCTTGACACTTTTTAATACTAAACTAAAACTGTAATGTTTCCAGATATTGGAATCGTGCCAGAAGAGCTTAGTACATCACCTGCAAGGCAGGCAATTCCAGTGCAGTTATTGCTCTGCTTAACCAAAAGTAAGACCGTGAACATGGATTTATTACAACCCAAATATGCATTCATATCATTGACAGCCAGGGGCTGAGAAATGCCTTCCTGAGCTCAACAAGATTTATCTGACCAAGTTCTCTAGCAGCCTAAAAAACCACTGTGTATTCTTTTAGCCACACAGATTTCTTCCTATTTTCTTAGGTTCTTCTCCTAATTAATCTTCTAAATTCTGTTTTCCAAGTAAGTCACTCCAGATGTTCTATCTTGGCCATTTTTGGTGTACGTGTCACAGCTCTAGTCCTTCAACTGACCCAAAGAAATTTCAGAAAGCATCTGCTAACTAGACAAGTTGACTGCAGAGAAAACTTGTATAAAAAGTGACTCTACAAGCAGAAAGAACAGAAGTTTATTCTTCGGAGAAAAGAAGAGTCTTACCATGTACAAAAATATAGACAAAGCATGACTAATAATGACCTTCCTATACAGATGCATAAATGGCGTGATACTCATTTAATGCTGTCGGTGTTGAAAATGAGAAACAAACTTAAATGTTAAATAAAAATGAAACAGTCAAAATGCCTGTTTTCACATGCCTGTGTATAGCAATTAAATTAGCCAACATACACTCGGCAAATCTGGCATTTTCATGGCTTTACTCATAAAACCTTTGCAAAATAGAATGCATTTAGAAATACAGTCCAGATATACCTTACTAACTTTATGAGCATTGATATTACCAGAATTATTCTTTGCGTGCCCTCTCTATCACTACAAATCTTTCAAACTACTGAATGCAGTTACCAAGATGAAGGCTGGTACAACTGAAGAACCTGTATTACTTACTCCCAGGGAGAGCTTTGTCCTAAGCTACCTCACTACTCAGTGACGGTGCATACTAGATTATTACATGAAGTCTATATCCCATTAAAGCTTGAGGTCTACTTGTAACTACAATGCTAACTTCTAAAATAATGATTTGATCTCTCTTCTTTAAGGTCTGTGCTCTGTTTTGCTTTTGGGGTTTGGGGTTGGTTTTTTTTTTGAGGTGCAGGGGGATACTTCTGCATCCTACTAGCAGAGAGTTAATTATTTGATCTTTTAAACACCTAGATTCTGGTGTCCAGACTGAATTTTTAGATACTGTCAAAGAATACAAACAGGAATATTAAATATCATTACAGAAAATGACTATGCCTGGGGTAGAGGAAAAGAGACATAAGCAAAGTTCTTTTTGCCAATCAAAGGCTAGGGTGTTTTTCACTGTGCTCGTGGAAACACGGGACATGCTTCTGACACCTGTTGCTGCAGAATAACGATAAGCAAGGGAACCTTTTCAGAACCTTGAAAAACTCAGCTTGATTTCTCAGCTGGGTAAATTAGCCAACGTAGAGTGTTGTACTCAGGTAACTATACTGTTTTCAGGACCTGAGTTAATTCTGATTTTACAGATAATTCTACATTCTGCTCCATTACAATAAAATATTTGTTACCACATCTGAAAAATCAGAATAACGGGATGACTGACATGCCTAACATTAGACATACTTGTTAAATTGTATCCTCAATTGCCATACAATTATCATTATCAGCAGCCTGTTTAGTAGATCACTTGCCATAACTTAGAATATACTTTGTTGTGTTTGTATTCTGGCTATAGTAGTAAACACCTGAAATTTATGGCACACAGAATAAAAAATATATACGCCTGGCAACAGAAGCTATTTGCAGAGAAGACCTGAGGTCCAAAGTGTGCTGCCTCACTTCTTGCCTGCTATCTTACAGTTTCAATTTCCTCATACAGAATTTTAAATCAAAAGTAAATGCACAGAAGGCAATGGAACAATACTAGAGGAAAACCAAGGCAAGGGAAAAGAGAATTCAGGATCCTCAGTCTGACCTTTACAACACTGTAAGCACTTCTTTTTATATCTCATGGAAAAAAAAAAAGCAGAGGCCATTAGGGATTCAGCCTTGTTCTAATACAAATTGAACTCCAGCACACAAATACAGCGAGAAAATGGAGACTTAGGAAATAAGAATGCAAGAAACATTTTTCCTCTTTTATTTCTAGAAAAATATTTAAGAAAATATGGTTTCCATTACATCTGTTACTAATTTTGACATGTGCACAATAGGCAAATAATAGAAAAACTCTGTGAATATATTTGATTAAAATTTTGGAAGAGTATGGTGGAAACCCCTTTTTCCTGTTGATTCCACAACATCTACTATTGCTTTTCTACCTGAGCCAAAGGAAGTAAAAGCTTCCAATCATGCACAGAAAGATCACAAGCTACATGGAACTGTCTGCCCAGCCAGAGTTTCCTGTTTGTGTATTCTGCCATTTTTTCCAGCAGCAGTTCACTGAAGAAGGCAGCCTATGCATCAACAGCTGCTGTTGTAAGTGGCAAGCAGGCAAGGTTTTAGCTTGAGGTGGGTAGGAAAAAAACTCATGATGGACATTGAAGGAATCTTAAATGGTCCTTCCTGGTTTTGATCAAACAGATGTTGTTCAACATATTGACATGTAGGCAGAAATCTAGCCTTCCGTACTAGGTATAAGAGTCTAACATAAATGATCATCCTTTTCTCTGTCAGGTTTCTCTCATTGTTTTGTAAAAACAAAACACAATTTTCTAAAGACACGTCCAGTACTTCATTTAGCATTATTTCCCTATGACATCAAGAATTGTTCTATCGATCCTACCATAATTCATTGTATGCTTCTTTCTTTTAACAGTAAGGTTTGTTTCTTCCTCAGTCTTTTCAAAATTAATTCATCTCCATTAAACATGTTTTAGTTGCATCTAACATTACTTATTCGCACAGCTCTATACTCATACTGCCAATTCTTCCTTCACGTTTTTCAGGAAAACATCTATCTTTATGTCTTTGCTTCACCGACTACCAATGATGCAGTTTAGAAATCATATAAATTCTGGCCTTAGCTACAGATTCCAGAAAAGTAGTCTAAAAATAATTTGAGTCTTTATAAAACTGTGTTTTCTAAAGGTAAGGGTGCTACACAATTAAACCTTGATCACTTAAATAAAAAGACAAAAAAAGGCATAAATTTGAGGAATGCATTGCTGTAAAACATAGGTATTTCTAAGTGGTGAAAGGATGCCTGATTTTATTCCGTTAGCAGACAGTGATTAATCATATAAGCAGAGTATATATTGCATGAGAAACGTGGAGCACAGTCTTCCTTCATCTAGAGTACGAGTTCAAGATGCAAATTCATATCCACGTTTCAAAATCCCCCAAATCTCTATGCACTTCACTATGAAATATTAATATGCATAGCATGAACCAGCTGACACTCTATGGTTCATTTGGAGGATGTTATTCCCTATATGACTGCTTGGAGAGTGTATTTCTACAGAACAATTGTTGAGGGTGGCAGTGGTGCATAAACTAAAAGTATACAATAGTTTTCTGTTGCCTAGAATTTTGCTGAATTTTTGCATTATCATTTCCCAGGTTATAGCCTCTCAGGCTTGGCCTCTCATTCTGGGGAATTTTAAAGAAAATTTCAGGAAGAACTGTTCCACCTTTTCCCAAGAACGATGCTAGGGAAAAATAGGTAACTGCCAATTACCAAGAATATTCTATGTATGAACTTGAAGAGGTCTCAGACTTTAGGGGAAAAAAAACCTACCAGGGAAAAAAACCCAACCCTAACACCTGCCTCCTGCTGCCAAGTGAAATTGCATGAAGAATTGATCCAAACTGAACTCTCCAGAGAGCATCAGCAAATCTTATAGTATGACACACATAGCCCTGCCTCTGACCCAGACAGTTTGCATATATTATTAACTAACTATGCTTCACAAAGCTGATCAGGAATGTGCTGATTGCCTTTTATTAGAAGTTTTTATTAGAAAAGTTACTGTCAAAACCTAATTGTGACAGGGTTGCCAGTTTCAGTGCACAGTCAAGAGAATGACTTTTATAGATGCAGCATGGGATGGCTCACCATGATGTAAGAAAGACCACAGGTGACTCCCTGCTTCTCTTAACAGAGCAGTTGGCATCATAATGGCTACTAAGCAAACTCATGGAGAAAAAGACCCTTGTATAAATCTATGGCCACCTTCATGTCTTGTCCCATTAATACTAACTAAACACAGAGGAGAAAACCTCCAACAAGAGATTTTTTTAAGGTATGTACAGTTTCATAACAGATAACGTCAATCTGTCTCCAGAGCATGCACCAGCCCTAGTGTTCCAGTAGCCGGGCAGTTGTTCTGCTCAGGAAACTCACCCTGGTTCTCAGGGAGCCAGATCAACTCCCCAACCTTTTACGACAGAAAGAGCTTTCACAGTTTGGTCCTCATCTGGATCTGCTTCTTGACCAAGTAGACTGCAGTTGTCTGTGTGAAGTATGAGAGTGGGAACCAGGACCTCTCTGGTCTATAGTTAATGGGCTTAATGTTCATTTTTTTAAACAAGGTAAATAGCTGAGAAATTGGACAAAGATACATTTGGCAGAACTGGATATAGAATTCGGACTTCACATACTACATCCTTCACTCATATTTACACAAACCCTTTTAAATAGTCAGGTTGGCATATCTGAGTTCTAGACTGAGAACTCCTGTGTTCACTTTCTAACTTGACTTCCAAGTGCAAAATGCAACACACAACTTTTGAGCAGTCACACAATAAAAAGCAGCTTGTAGTATTCTCCATTGTTTGAAATTAAAAGATAACATTCTATTTGCAGAGTCCGATATAAACCCAGAGTAGCCCTATATTCTACTTTTATTTTGATGGAAATCAGGATCTGGTCTGAAAGTCTGTGATATTCACTGACTACAAAATAAGAGTGCCAATATACTACAGCATAGACAAAGGGGAAAACGAGATCCCAGGGGAGCATGCAATTTGATGCTGGGGGCAGGGCTGAACTATTAGACCTTCATGCTCTGACTGGTAGGGTCTGTTGCAGGAATGAGCACTTATAAAAACTGACAAAACTCAGTACAGCTCCACTGGCCCATTCTGCATGTGTAAAAGTCATAAAAAATATAATTTAAAATGCATTGCTTAATATCCCAAGAAGATTTTCCAATACAGTACCATTTGATTGACTAATACAGCAGAAAAGCACACAGACACCCTGAGGAGATCAGGCTGGCAATGGCATATGCATGATTACACCATCCATTTCTTCCAGTTATTTTTCCTCTGTGTTTATTGCAGTTGTTTCTCATTTGTAAATGAATGGCAATATATTCCATCATTTTAAATTAAATTTGGTGAATTTTAGTACTCATGAATCTCGAAGACAAATTGCAGCAGCTGGAGCCACAGACTAAGAAAAATAATGTTAATGGTCTTAGATTATCCTGTAAAAAAAACCAGAGATGTCACTCCCTGAGAATGGCTCCTGTGGAAACTGTCATAAAGAGAATGGGAGGGAGAATGAAACACTAACACAAGTGCTTTTATTTCAAAGAACTGAAACTGAGTCTTAGTGGTTCTTCCTCAATGCCAAAAGTGTGAATTTCAACATTTGTTATTGCTCTGAACATGTAAACAACAGATTAACTTAACCTTATGGCTTCTTCGCTCTTGCGTACATTTCTAATTATTTCCCTGGAAAGCATAAATAACAGTATTAGCTTTGCTTTCAAATCAAAAAGGAATTATTGTGAACATATGATGACCATTTTTAACAAAATTATTTTTCTTATTTCTTCTACTATTATGGAGATCCAGTAGAACTTTTTCTTTATGTATTATGTAAAGCTAAGCAAGTTTTTCTTTATCAATAAAGTATTAAAATAGTATTAAAGAATATATACTTTTTAAAAAGTTAATTACAATAATGACTGCATTTCTTCTGGAACTCTAGTGCTGCAGTAACCTGAGCAAGCAAATAGAACAGGCTAATGAAAATTTGATATTTTTTTTTTTTCCTAATTGGCCAGTAAAGTAAAATACACATTGTAGCTAATGAAATCTAAATTTCAGCTAGACCTAAACACTCTAGAGATGAGAATCTTGTCTATAGGAAGATGTCTTTCTACCAGCTGAAAGGTCTGGAATATTTTACAGCTTCCCTACAATCTTTGCTTCTGGCCAAGATTTTCCAGGTGCCTTTATTCTGGCAGACAAACAAAATCCACTTTTGAAAAACAGACTCAGAAACTATAGCAGCAGGCAGCATGCCAGTGGATTGACTGAAGAGATGTGGGTCCCGACAGACTACAGAACACAGATGGTGCTGTACTCCACACTTCAGCCCCTATAGGGTTGATAGGAATCAAAGTCCCTCTTAGGGTTTATCTTCTTAGCAATTCATAATTTGCAGCGTGCTAACCATCCTGCACTAATTCCTTCCATGGACAAGTATTAAATCAACCTGGGATCTTAATGGCTGTTCAACCTGAATCACCTTAAGACTGTTCCCAATGACCTTGCTGTCTGCTATATCTCAGATATGCTCACCACCTCACCTCCTTTTTCCACCAAGTCATTTTATATAAATGGTCCTTAGTATACTGAGCCTGTTATTTATAATAACAGTTAAGAAATAACAAACTGGAGGCAACAGAAAACTGTTGGTTTTATAATAATGGTACTTACACAAAACATGCAACGATATATTTAAATAGAGTTCAAATACTGTAGAAACTTGAGATAGCTTGAGTTTTATAATCTTTCCATGCCCTAATATGTTACTGTTTTGATAAACATTATAATTTTATCAGATGTTTATAAAATCAATTCTGCTTCTCTAGAGTACATAGAACTGTTGCAGAACCCTTAAATGGGGCTCCATGTCCAGTGATGAGATATAAAAATAATGAAAACACATATATTTACCAACAGGTAAAAAACAGTGTTTATAAAAAATTTATAGATTACATACAGATTCTATATACAAAAATTTTGAATATCAATTAATTTAGTTCATAAGTTCAGGTAGTTCTAAGGTGTGACAGAAGTATCTGGTTTTCAGGATAGACACAGCAGTTTCTGTTACTGCCATTCTTCCTTCTCTTTCTTCTGCCAGTGATATGATTCTCCTGGAGAGTTTACCACTCATTTGGAACCCTGCTGCATTTTTCTATTAAATTCTCACCTTTCTGTCCAACTTTTTCACCATTTTCTCTGATTTTGGCAACATTAATCTTTATGTTAGTAAACTTCAGATTATTTAATCTAAAGCAGCGTACTCACCAAGTGGGTAGACAACTTGAAAGCATAAGACCCTTAGCCAACATAAAAAGGCTTCTTTCTCTCTGACAGTGGCAAAATTAAATAAACTTTAACAGGAACCAAATCAGATGCTTTGCCTAACAAGATCTATTTTAAATGTAAGTTTTCCACTGTGTCCTCCATTATCTTTATTTTTTATATACTTTTTTTTGCCTTTTTTTTTTTAATCTTTAGAGCTAAGCAGAAAGTTTCTGGTTTAAAATTTTTTAAAACTTAGGTTTTATGCACTCATATATCTTTTCAGACCAACTATTTGGAATCCAGTAGCCCACAATGAAAAAAATCCTTCCTCTTCCAAATAAACTGAATTCATTATTTATACTTTCAAGCCACAGTCATTAATTCTCAGGCATGAAGCATGGTTCAGGGCAACAAATAGTCAGCATATGTTTTGTGCAATTTTTTTCCCCCTAAAACAAGGCAGACCTACTTTTGTGTAATTTCTCATCTGCTGTTGGGCAGCTTCAGTGCTACTGTATTCAGGGAAGCAAGCTGCTTTATCAACAAACATTGAGCTATATTCTTGGGGAAAAAAAAAGAAAAAAAAAAATAATCGCTGAAGGGTTTTATGAATAGGCTGTCTGAATTAACCATTATGCAAACATCTCCTTTTTCCTTGTTAAACACACAAAAAGAATGCTTGTTTACAATTATAAGTAATGTCCTAGTTCTCTCTCCCACCAAAAAAATTAATCTGAAAGATAAGAAACAAATGTGTGTGTTTATTTTCACATTTAATAATGCTTGTTCATTCTACAATATGTGCTCTAGGTTGTGCACATCATCTTGAAAAAAATAATTTAATAGAGGAATTAAATCTTGAAAGATTAATTGTTTTTTCAAATGGCCTTGGGTTTTTTTTTGTTAACTTTTAATGAAATAATATGACATTTTTCTTTATAAAAATAAGGATTTTAGGAAAAGGGGGTTTTTTTCATTTTAATTCTGTATCTGAACAAATTAATCAATGAAATTTGCACTAAGAAAAAAAACTTCAACATACTGTGGCCAAAATATTTCCCCAAAACATTTTCAAAACAAATGAGTACATATTTTCATTTAAAGTTGATAGTGAAAATCTCAGCACTGAAGAACAAAACTGTGAAACTTCTTATGAAGAGAAAGACTTTTTTGGAAAAAAGGCCAAGCTCAAATTACAATTGAATGAAGGGTTACCCTTTGCCAGGCTTGGCAAAGTGGGGAAATATCAACTCAGTCATTCCCTTAACTTGAGCAATTCCTACTGCTTTATAATAATGATACAAAACATTAGATTTGAGATTAGCTTTACTCAAGTGACAACCCCACAGATATTAACAGGAAATTTTCATAGAATGGTTTGGGTTGGAAGGAACCTTCAAAGACCATCTACTCCAAACGCTCTGCCGTGGCCAGGAACATCTTTCACTAGATCAGGTTGCTCAAGCCCCATCCAAACTGACTTTGAACACTTTAAATGATGAGACATCCACAACTTCTTTGGGCAACCGGTTCCAGTGCGTCAACACCCTCATCATAAAAAATTCCTTCCTTATATCCAGTCTAAATCTACCTTCACTTTAAAACCGTTGCCCCTTGTGCTGCCACTACACTTAAAATGAACCATACATATGTACAGCCTTAGAACCAAATAATGTAATTAATAATAAAGATTTGTTTCTTTCATTGGATTTTGTGGGAGCACAAGAATAAAACCACAGGTGATGAAAATTGGACTGCTCCATGGGAAATGCTTGAAAAAGCAGGAAGGATTATAAATGCAACAGTAATTGTGTAAGAAATCTCTAAAGAAAAAAATAATAGAATGGTATAAATGTCTGTAAAATAACCAAGAAATTTAATTTCTATTCAAAACTGAAGCTTTGAATGACATATTTCTGTAGCTTCAACAATATTTTTTTGAATTGTTTTTTTCTTTGGTGAATCAAAAATCCCTTTCTGCCACTCTAAAGAGAAAAAAAGCTAGAAAGACTTGTGTTTCTCTCAAAGTAAGACAAAGCAGAATCTTGCCTTAGAATTTTTCAAGATGTTAATGGCTAGTCCCTGAAAACCAGTACCTAAGCACAAACACATAGCAAGTTAATTGCAGGGACTAAACATAATCTGAAAAAACTGAAGGTGAAATTCTGGCTGCCCTAAAATCAATAGCAAGCACCCTACTGGCTACCTTACTTCAGTGCATTTGTACATTAATGAGAACATTAGGCTGATAAGTACCTGACTTGTCTATCCTACCTCACTGAACCTGTACATTAATGAAATACCCAGACATACAGCCTCTGTTGGAAAAACATATGCTGATAATTAAATCAGGGAAAGTATAACTTCTACCAGTGGGGGAATGCCATGAGGGGAATGGTACCAGAAGAAAAGATTTTAAAGAAAACTTATCAAAAGTTCAGGAAGAAACCACCTGAGCGTGGACGAAGATTGGGAAATTTGGAGTAGGCCTACTTGGCTAAGCAAGGATCTTCTCAATAAAACACTAGAACACAAAAACAGATGGCTGGAAACAAGGGCAGGCAACAAAGGTGGAGTATAAAAGCCATGTTTGGATACTTAAGAAGAAAATAATCAAGGAGGCCAAAGCCCAGCTGGAGCTAAAAATATCATGGGACAGTAAGAGTCACAAGAAGGGACTCTACAGGTATGCCAGTTACAAAAGGAAGTTGGGGAAAGTGAAGGTCTGTTGCTGGATGGAGGAGACAATCTGGTGACAAATTATGCAGGAAAGGCTGAATGAGTTGATAACTTTTTTGCTTTGATCTTCAAAGGAATGCCAAGCCTCCACCTCCAGATGAATCAGCACATTTTGGAAAGGAGAAGGACAACTAACAGTGAAGGAGCAACAGGTTAGAGACTCCATGAAAAATTTTCTTGTATTCAGATCCACAAGGCTGGATGGTATTCATGTGAGGGTGTTGAAACGGTTGGCTGAACTGAAAAACCACTCTTAGTTTTACCAAAGGTCACATTCCTGTCAGCCACATCCTCAGAAAACAGAAATCTACTGTAAGTCAAAAGATATGGATAGAAATGAACCTGAGACCAAAATTCCCAATCAGCCTTTCAGAAATTATCACAAAAAGATGGGTTCAGAAAAAGACGGGATGTATCCCTTCTTAAATAAACAGTAAGACAGGCTGGAAATAGGAAGGCTGGTGCGAAGGTAGCAGCTGAAATAGTGATGTGTAGATCAGACCAGATGCAGCAGATGACTCATTTCTCTAGCCTTCTATGGTGTCTAGCATGCATGGGTAATTCATTCACCAACACCCGCATGCTAAAAATATCTAATTTAGTGTGCCCTCCAGGAACAGATAAGATTTAGAACATTTTCCACAGATTTCTGTGGCTTTAAGACAGAGAAATGTTACTTTAATATTGCATAGGAGGAGCAATAAAGAACCTTACTGGAAGAAATAGTTATTAAATCAGTACTGAAGGCTAGTAACTCAGAGTCAAAGTGTTACTTTCCATCCAGTAAATCTGGACACCATGTACAGATCATTCACCCGTAACACTAAGCCTTTTTTTTATTTTTAATAAAACATATAATATACGCATCTAAAAACAAGTTTAACACTAATTACTTTCACCCTCCTTTAAAAGTGACAGCTTGATTTTGAACAGGTAAGACTTAATAGAAGCTTTCTGCTGATGAGGCAACCTGTGAGCAATCATGCTCACTTGACTGTGTTAGTGTGTAATACATAACATATTAAGCTTCTGAAAAATAAACACTTGCAAATTGTACATTGGATGTTCTTTAAGCATTTGTTCTCCAAAACACACTGTAATGCTAAATGTAGCAGTGTGAACATATGAGCTAGTGTTGACACAGCCAGATTCAGCTGCCTTTAGGGCATACTGCATCTGGATGCTTTATGAAGAGCAGTAAGCTTACTAGCCTAAAAATAGAACACCTTCTGTTTTGTTTCAGGAGCTACCATTATGCCATAACACACTTCAGTAATGTCTACATAGCGTTGGCAACCACACACTGACCTCTCCCCTCAAGATGGAAAAAGAACAAGAGCTACAGCTGCAATAGATTGTCCTACGCAACAAGCAGAGGTGAGGACTCACTAACATACTAGCTTTCAGCTGCTCCCTTTTCTGTGGGAAAAAAATTAAAGTTTCTACAGTAAGTGGTAAGTCAAAGAAAAGGACTTAGTGATACCAGTATCACCAAGAGAATCGAAAATTTCACCATCATCCAGGCAAGAATCAAGGGGAATTACTAAACAAGTATTGTTTACATTCAGCAAAATGGTTTCATTTTGACTGCAGATGAGGCACCATTTCTTGGGGATAAAAGAGGTGGTGCATCATATCAATAATATCACTACCACTATTGCAATAATGCCCAGTGACATTTGCCTAGCTGGAAACCCTCTCTGCCAGTCTAGAGTATCAGGTTCCCTATGGAGACAGACACCTCTAGAAGGTGTTCAGTTTAGGTGGGATCATTTGCTCTTTGTAAGTGCCCAGTGCTCTCCATTAATTAGAAAAGGAATAGGGCAATGAACTGACATTAGATCTGTATCTTTAACAGAGACAAAATTTAGAGGTATTGTCATTTGCCCCAAATGATAGTCCTTATCCCAAGATAACAAATAAACTAAAACTCTGAGGGTTTCAAACAAGGCAAGGGATAGGTTCAAGCATAGAAACAATGAAGAGGTCTAGTTACATGAAATATTATAGCCATGATGGATTGTTTTAAGACAGCACACATGAAATAAGATCAACTCCTACTAACTCCACTCTACTCCACAAAAACTTTCAATTAATTTTAAAGAATTTTTACTAAACAAGGAGGGCAAAATTTGCCCCCAAAATCATCCTGCTGCCCCTCCCATGAACACTGAATATGTATCATTTAGTTACTGGTTCCAGTGATGCCAGTGATTTGTAAGCTCCAACAAATTTCTTAAGAAGCTTAAAACCACAGACCAGCAAATTTCAAAGTACTTATCCTGAAAGGGATCCATACACCTCAGGAAGTGGGGAACCAGTAGGATCTTTTTACAGAAATGTTCAACACTGAAAAGACTGTTGGTCCCGTTATCCTGTATCAGTTGTGATTGCAGAGTAGACCATCCAAATACACACTAAGGCCTCAAAAAAACTATCTCTTCTATCGAAGTTATTTGGTGAATCCACAGACATACTGCTCAGACTACTCAAAAACAATTTACATATTGAAGGCTACATATTAGCCCAGGAATAATAACAGGACAAAATATGAAAAAAATAAATCACTACATATTGATATGTTTTTAGGAATGCAAAACTTGAACAACAAAAGTCTTATTAACTTATTCTAGTCTGAGAACAGGTTCAACCTGTAAAGGCAAAAAAGGGAGAACAAAAAACAAACCAATAGGCTGTATCGCACCGTAAACCATGTTTGTACTCCATTCCAGGGGGAAAGCTGCAATAGCATTTTTTGTTCAATTAGCAGCAAGCCCTCCAAATGCAGACAAGCATTTTAACTTATCAGTGAAGAAGTCTCTGTCTCTCTGTAGCCTGTAGTTCCAATAGAAATCACTCAACTGTGCACCTAATCAAGGAAAGGGAACCTTATGGCAAATTACTCATGTTGAAAACTATAGAACTTAATATTATCTAGGGATCTCAGTGTTTTACGAAAGGGAGAAATATCCCCTTTTTTCTCATTCTGCAACTAAAATAATTAAAGAATGGCTCTCTGTGAAATGGGACAGGAATGTGGCTAGAAGTTACAGTTTTAATTCAAAGAACACAAGTTCATATTGCATTTACAGTTTTCTGCATAGTTCTGCTACTAATCATTGTATTTCAGTACACACAAATAAAAAGCACACAATTCAGTGGACTCTTGCAGGTATTGAGGATATGTCATGAACAACATAGATGTCCCAACTGATGTCAGCAAATGTAAGCTAGAGGTTACATGCACACATTTTTTCCAGCATTGATTACTTAATCTTTTCTTTATAAATGATTTCGCCATCTACAATCACATCCCTGCTAAGGAAAGAAAAGTTTTGAGCTCAGAGTACAGGTGACATTTTTTTAGAAAATGGCCTGGAACATATTTCCATGATTATATAACATCTTGCAGATCACATCAAAAAGTTCATGAAATGGAGGATAAGACTTGAGATTTGCTGTTTCACATATGAGATGAAAGAATTAATGGAGCACCCTGGAGTATTCTGAGGCAAGCAGACATTAGAAACCCAGATGCCAACAGGCATTTAGTAATTACAGGCAAAGAAAATCCAACCAAAATCATGTAACAGTTTAAATAACACCTTTTGGCAGATTTTAGAAAAAGGTCAAGGAAAAGTAGTAGAAAGAAAACTAAAAGCAATTTTTTCCTCTCCAGCAGTCCTCATGTATGTCTCCCAAAGCTGTTGTACATCTGTTATCACAAACAGCTAAAGAATGATCTTGGGATCCACCTTTTACTTATTCTTACATCTTTAAAAAGACTTCAAAGACACATTCAAGAAAGGACTATCAACATTTATCCAAGAAACACACTTAGAATCAAATATTTATGGCTGCAGATGTGCTCCAAAAGAGCCACTCACAAAATATCTTCAATACCAATGAGATGACAGTCTGGTTGTACACCCAGAATATTAATCCCCACCTCATGTCCTTTACTACCAGCTGACCGCATCTCAGATTCCTATGGGAGAACACACAGTGACACTGGTGGGTGATGTTATAGAAGAAGAAAGTTAAAGGATGATTGGAGTCAAAATTGGAGTGAAGGGCAAAGCGTTAAAGATGAAATACTAAATCATAACACTGGCAGTAAAAATACTTATTGTATTTTTATTGCAAGAGTCCCTTGACAACCAACTGCCTTCATTATTATCTCAGCTTTACTGGTCTGTCCTTGAACTGACTTGTAACCATCCACTCTAATAGAACACATACAGATGAGATTATTTATGAAAGGTAGCACTCATATTTGTATTAAATGGTCCTATACTTCCAGTATTTTGGGAGCACTGAATTGATCAGCAGCTGGTCCATATTCTAGATCATAAGCTTTGATTTTTGATCTCTACCTGTTTACACCTACTCTTTTTTTTCCAACTGTAGACAACATTCTTACACACTTCAAATACATTTTTTTTCATTTATTTGCACTTTGGGTGATCGTAGCCATGTCTGTGCCTTCACTCCGCATTCATAAAACACTTTGATCAGCCAATGAAAGGCCCTCTATGAAAATGAAGCTATTACTGTTTTACTATGCAACATGGCGGGGGGGGGAGAAGTATAACTCTTCACTTATGCTATTAACCATTGTCTCACTTGCCAACTGTCACAGTATTTAACTGAAAATGCTGGAATAGATGGAACTATACTGTGCAGCCAGTGGTTCTCCAGGTTCTGGGAGAATCCTACCACACTGTATGAAGCAACCACATCTCTCTCATTCCTGTTGCAGGTTGCTCAAAGCACCCACTTAGTCTAGTATTCCCACAGTACTAGATCACTGAAATAGCAATCCCTTCCCTCTTTTTGCTATCCATGTGCCAATATGACACTTGAAGTGTATCATTTGAAGTATAGGATTGATTCTACCTGACAAAGCATTCAAAACACATGTTTCTGCACAGGTTGAAAGAGTAACATATCCAGGTTGACAGAGACTGCTACTGCAGTCTTTAAAAAAATTTTCTGCTCTCTATGATTGATTTACTGTCTTTTTATAAGTGTTGATCACAAGTTAGCATGAAATTTAATTCATGGTAAAAAAAAAAAAAAAAAAACTTCTTGGTTATGCCAGCTCATCTAAGATAAGGAGTGTCAGTGGTATCTCCAAATTCTACTAACAACCTCCTGAATGTGTCCAAAAGGGCTACACTGAAGGTTAAGTAAGGTTGCTGTTTTCCCACATATACTTTTACAGTATGCCACATCCTTCCTGCAAATATGTAATGGTCAGGGCTGGGGCTTGCAATTCAGTTTACATCTGTTTGTATATACCAGCAATGAAAAATTTACAGAGCTGCTGTTTGATCCTTTTCCAGCCATTACACCATTACTTCCAGGTAGGAGACTACAGCCTACCTTCTTGGATATCGATAATGACAAAGTAGGTCACAATTCCATCCCACAAAGATCTCTGAAACACAGGATATCTAACTAGAGGTTAGTGATGAAAAGGAAGCTTCTGCTGAATTATCCTGCTTTCTTTTTTAATGAGCAGTTCATTTAGGGAAGGAACATATAATACTGGTTACCATCTTCAAATCCGTGGATAATTCAACAGCTATTTGCCTAACACACAGTTTTTTGCCTCTTTCAGTAACAGTCTAAGATAACATTGGTTATCTTCTCTTGTAACTCCATGGCGTAACATCCTCTGGATCTGATGGCAAATGCTTTGCTGCGCAAGTCTCTTTATGTCAGCCAAATCAGGAGTCTGACAAATTTGTTTTGGTGATGCAATGATGGAGCAATGATGCATGTTAAATCTGAAGACAAAAATCAAGCTGGAAGGACCTGCTAGCTCTTCAAAGGCCACGGTGAGAACTCAGAATCATCTTGATTAAATAAGTACCCTGAAGAAGCAGGACGACCGCAAAGTATCACACATGGAATAAACTGATCAACTGCATAAATGTCAGACAATCAACACTACTGAGGCCTGTAAGGTCCTCAGAAAAGAATCTGGAGTTCAAGCAATTAAACTGAAAGTGTATCAACAAAATCAGGCTGTTATGAAAAAAAAAGCAAACCTTAATATGAAAGGAAAAACAGAATCTCTCTGTATAAGACTCAGGAAGCAATTTGTTTATTCTGGTTGACTCTGGAAACATATTAGCTAAAATTCTGTTTCTGGCTATGGGAAATGACTTGCAGAGGTCATGATCAATAAGAGAAAATCCAATCCAAAGGAATATAAAAAGGATCAAAAGTGCAGGAGTCACAAGTTGTAAGTAAAGACTGAAAAGATTGGGGTTGTTTGGTCTAGGGAAGAGAAAACCAAAGTACAAGACAATAGCAATCTGAAAGATACAAAGATTGCTAGGAAGAGAGGGCTAATAAACTTTTTTCCAGGTATAATTAAGGACAGAAAATAAATCATGGACCTAAACTGCAGCAAGTAAGATTAGGTTAAACTTACACCTTCTGTGTAAAAAATTTTCACATTAGAAAGATATAAAACATGAATAAATTGTGATGAGGACCTATAACATGTCCAGTATTGGAGTGCTTTAAGAAGTTACACAAAAATCTGTAAGATAGGCACATGTATGGTTGATGTTGCCCTGGGGGTTACACAGCAACCTCCTCACTTCCCTTCCAACCTTACATGTATATAATTGAATCAGTCATTTACATTTAATTATTACTATATCACTAGTAAAGTAGATCATATCATTTATAAGGTTTCATGATAAAATTATTTTAGCAATTAATTTTTCAGATTATCCCTAAGAATATTCAGAGCAAAAGCCCCATTTCAAATGTGACTCACAGGTTCTCTACTTTTTATTCTGCATCTTTTGCAGCAGAAGATGAGACCATATTGTCATGTTTGTTTTGTTTTAAGTTGTCTGGAGGACAAGGCAGAAATGTAAAACAAGCAATTTAAATAATAAAAATGTCCATCTTCCCATTTTGAGGCATTATATCATGCTAAAAGATCTTGTGTTATTTCATACAAGATGAGCAAAAGAAGGGGGGGGGGGGGGGGGGGGGGGGGGGGAGAGAAAAGAAAAGGAGAAAAGGAAAAGAAAATGTGTAGTCCACATATCCTACCTGACAGTAAAAGAGAACTCCCGTATTGCTGTCTAAAGAAAGCCTGAATTCAGAAACACTCTTTAAAAGAAATGTTAAGTTGGTATGACTGATTGCCAACAGATCCTACAGCAGAAAGAGAGTAAAAGCAAGCTGACATCATCTATTCTGAACTATTTTGAGGCTTTTATTATAGCTTGAGTATAAAAATGGCCTCTAGACAAAAACTTAGCATGTAGACCTAGAATTATTTATACTTTTTCCTAAAAAAAACCAAGGGCATTACTATATGTCTGTAATGGTAAATTTTCTGCTTGAATGAGTTTTCATGACAATGTGAAATGCTGCAGAATATAATAGTCACATCAAGGGTGTAGCAAAAACAGTCATATGGGGAAAAAAAAACTCTGTGGAAGCTGTCTGTGCTTCATTCCCTAAAGAGGCTGTTGTGAAAGCATATCTAATACCACCTCCTGTTCAGGGACTGCCTCAGAACACAGAGACAACAGGTAACAATCTCTTTTCAGTCTTGATTTCATTTTTTATTTCTCTTCATGAAGGAATTTGTATATTTAAACATGGGAAATAAGAGGTCACACGTCATTTCATTGATTTAAATGAACCTCATTCTTTGAATTTCACAGGATTATGGTATTTGTAGATACACACATTGAATGGGATCAACAATGGGAATACTATGCAACAAAAGAAGCATCCTCACTGTTTCAAATGATTGGTCAATATTAACACTTGGCATTTTGAGTTCAATACAGTGAAGTATTGTGTCAAGAAAAGAATATTCATCAGCAAAACATAGTTCTGAAACCCCTGGATCTACAGGAAAGCAATAACAATGAACAACCAGCAACTCTGACAAAAGCAAAGTCTTTTATGAAGCCTAGTTCTTTTCTCACCAGTTACCCGTGAAAACAGGTTCAAAACGGGACATCTCAGTAGAGCATAAAAATTGAAAGTACAAGATGACAAACATACACAAAATTCATGTAAAAAAAAAATATCCCCTGAATATATTTCCAAAGCTGCAAAGCATATCAGTGTACATTTATTCAGAAATACTTGTCTTCCCTGTAACTTACACTTACAAAATAGCAAGTTATACGTGAGAAAAGGATAGGCTTGCTCTATGTGAAGTAAAAGAAAGTTTCAGCACTGCAGTTTCTTATGCTCTGCAAGTCACTTTCAAACTTTTCAAGTCACTTTTATGTTTGTCTTGACATTTAAGAATCAGTTTAAGTATATTCTCCTAATACAGAAATAGGATCTTATTTGTTATCTCAGAGGTCTTGTGAATGTGCTAAATAGGACTAACTTGGGATTTGCCTAGCTGTATGGGTGCAGACAGCTATATATGCCTTCTGCCCATGCTGAGATGTGCCAGAACATGAGCGAGCTCCAGCATGAAAACAACAGAGCCACGTTATCATGGCTCTGAGCTGGAATTAATATATCTACCTCTCAACAGGGCTTAAAGTTGAAAGAACCTTTCTGTTTATTTGATTTCTAAATATGATTTGTATTGGCAAACATGAAGTAGAAAAGCACATTGCAGTAGTTTCATTTCATTAAATGGTGAAAGGATAAAAATAGTCAGTTTAACCATAAATCTTTAGAAAATTCAAACTGGCAGCTACCATAATTTTTTGCAATCAAAAAGAAAGAAAGAAAAAAAAAATAGTAGGGTTCTGCACAAGTTTCTTTAGCGAGCAAGCATTCTCCTAACTGTGATTATATAGCATCACTGCTAGTCCACTGAGGCATATAAAGCATCATGAGTCATATGGTTAGCTCTTGTAAGCTGTTTAAGACAATACAGATGTATGGTGAGCTAAATGCTAAATTTAATTAAGTTCTCACTTCTGCTGGTTGAAGATTGGCTTCTCAGGCTGGAATTTCAATGGAACCAATGGAAGTTGGGCAATGAACTCAATTTCAATGACGTCAAGTGCCTAAATCCATCAATATTCTCTTTAAAGTGTACAATGAAAAATGACCATGAAAATTACACTGATTTTTCAGGAACAGTAATTGTATCTCTCACTAATTTTAACAGAAGTAACAGACCTTGTAAAATCTGCTTTTCCTCCATTTGTCATAGGACTTGAAAACCTCCCTCAAGCATCATATTGAGGATTCTAGTTCTGTGTTAAACACACTTAAGTAATTTCAGTAACATTTCACTCTGATGTATGTATTTGTTCCACCTTCCAGAGGGATACAGATACTTCTCAATTCCTGCAATGGCATCAAATGAGATGTATCTGAGCCTCAATTTTCCTCAACAGTAGAGAAATCAACTCCTATTTCTAGAATGATTCAGAAAATTCAGAACAAAAGGGAAAATATAATTTATTCTAATAAAGAGGTTGAGCTTACTTATTTCAGCAAAAAGAAACCAACTTTTCAACAGTGAGCAAGCAGACAGTTGTGAAATACAGTAAAAAAGACCAAGAACTATCTAGAAAACTAGAAAGTGTTGCAATATACTGTCATCATTGTATTAAATGTCTCCAATTTACTGTTTGGCAGGTTAATTCAGAATTAACTTTAATTTGTTCCTAACATGCTAATTACTGGTAGCTTATTTTACTTCATTTTTAATGCTGTTCTTGAACAATACATCTGGAGAATGATTATAGTGTATACAACCCTGTGCAATGAGGAACAGTACGAAGCTAGCCCTTGATTCAAAGAACTAACACTGTCAAAAAATAAACCGGACATGAAAGCATGGGGAGAAAAATATCAGATCAAGCAGAATTAATATTGTAAAGGTGGTATCATCACACCATCTTGCTTAATATTATCTTACTACTTTCAATAGGGACAGTGGAAGTTCTTAACCTGGGGGGGGCTTAAAGAAAACAAGCCTAGAGGACATTTAAAGAAAAGGAATAAGGAAAAAGGCAGGAAGGGAGAAAGGGGAAAAGACAACTGTGAGATGAAATAAAAGAAAGTAATTTGAGACAAGACTGGAGCAAATATGACTTTGCTGGACAACTTTTAGACTTCAGTTCTACATAAAGAAGAAAAATCATTCAGATACTTTCTTGTGTCTTGTAAACCTGACTGTTGCAGTGAGAATACAGTGATCGTTAAAAGACAGCAAAAGCTCACACATAGCTCAGGAATATCTTTTCTTCAACAAAAGAATGACTGATCAGTGTGCTTGAGTGATAGGTCTTCCCTTTATTAGTTAATAAGCCACTCAGCCTACAAATGATAGAGAGTTTCCCACACCTTGTAAAAATAAGCAAATAGGTGAAAGATTTAGCTTGACAATGATATGCTGGAATAAAGGTGAATATAATTGATAGTGTAATCCTCTAGGAAAGACTTTACTTTCCAGTATGCTGTACTTTGCTTAGACTGTTTTTCCAGCACTCTGACTCAACTGTCTGCAAACATTCAATTATACCCTACAGCTATTTCCAGAGAAATAAACAAGGTCAGCCTTCATTGGCAGAAACCTGAAATCATACAAAATGCTTTTGGCATTCGTTACTTGCAATCAACTGTTTGAGTACAAATAAAAATTCAGCCCAGCATGAACAGCAAGAATACGTGGATCGTTATCTTGTCCAAACCAGACAGCGGATGTAGAATTCTGAAAATGTAAAGGGTTAATTGTAATAGAGACTTTCTCTCTACAGAATGTAACACACAGAGGATATTTCCTAAAAGGTTAGGTTGTTGAGATAGGAGTGGACTATAATGAATCAGATATATTCTATTAGCCTCCTGCTATAAAGAGTAAATTGCCTTAATTGTAAGCATGAACTGTGTAGCTAGATAGAACCTTCCCTCTACATATACAACACCTACTGAATATTGTAACTATGTTAAGCATGCTGTTTCTTACAGACTGTCAAATAGCTCACAATGAATTATAAACAACTTGATCTCTATTTTAAAAATGTCCTCAAAACAATCATAATTTTCTCTCACATGTTCTCATTTATAATTTTTCATAGAATAAAGTTGGTCAATAATTCTTAGTTTGTAACTTGTCCATGAGTTTTACAGCACGTTTTCACTCACTTAAGTTCAGGCTGTTTTCTACAGAAAGGTCATACAATCTCTCTGTTGTGCTATTACCAGATTGGCAGTACAAGTGTTTATAAATACAAATATGACACACCAATAACCAGGTATCTGTTAACAAACCACATAATAGCAATCCTGATACAAAACATACCATCCAATATGTGGTTTACCAGCAGACATATGACCACTACTCTAGTAGTACACATCGACTAGTAAGCCAGTTTTAAAAAAAAAAAAAAAAAAAAAAAAACAAAACAAAAAACAACTGTAGTTTTTCTAAACCTATAAAAATAGGCCAAATGCATTTCCCTTGCCTTTTTTTTTTTTTTTTTTGGCATATTCATCCAGCTCTCCTGACTAATCATTAAGACCAAGATATGTTAATGACACTGCTCCAACTATGATGTGTCTCCTCATCCAGAACCTATACTTTGAGGTCTTGCAACTATGATATTCCACTCACCTGACTTTCAGCCCAAATAATCTCACTGAAGTGGTAAAGATAAGAGTAACTCATTTTAACTACCAAGGTGCAACATTGTAGTAGGTGAAAGTACCCTATCAATGCCCAACAACAGGGTTTTTTTGGTATGACACTGCACAATGCAAGTAAAAGACTGACTTTCTGAACTTCACTGGTGATATCCACATAGTGCCATCCCATCCATGAAGAAGGCACAAACCAAGCCTCTTCTACCCCAAATAATGTTTAGTGTGTTGAGTTTTTTTTAAATACAGAAAAAGCGTCTGCTTCCCTTTTTAGTTTTTAGCCTATGCTAGGTCTCAGTTTGAAGTTTTCACTGAAGTCCAAGAAATTAGAACCTACTTTAAAAAGTCATGCCAGTATTCTACAAATCATGAGACTACGGGACATGGGACTTACAATATTTTCAATACAGCAAGACTTCATAAAGTTTAAGAACCATCAATCCAGACTCCATGAAGCAGAATAAAACTTATTTTCTCTTTTTAGGTTACAGAATTCATAATAGTGTTTGGAGAAGGTACAGGTACCCTCAGCAACCTTAATTCAGAACTGTCAGAATTTTGTTTATAAGGATTTACATAAAATACAGCAAACAGTGCTTAGAAGAACATGTCACTGGAAGCTAGTAGATATCTTCCTGTGCTCTGTAACAGATAAAAGACTGCTGAAATGAGATATTTTAATTATTGTTAAATTTGATAGACTAAAAATTTGTATTTCTGACATCAGTAAGGACAGCTTTATATTTATCATAAAAGGTATTAAACACACATTCTTATTCTCTGGTGCATTTAATTTGTACTAAAGCATTGTTAAATCTCAGCAATCCCTACTATGTATCAGGTTGAACTGACCGGTGTTCACCTTAAATGCGGGGAACAGTTACAGGCCTGATACAGCCAACGACCAAGATGGAGTAAGATGGAAGGAGTTGTCTAAATGCCTTGGGTAGACTGAAGCCGTAGCAAGAGTGGTCTGACACTCAGGAAAATCAGCCTGATACCTTCAAAAGATTGTTACTGGGAAGTTAATCACTGTTTAACCTGTTGTCAAACCTTCAAAAACACTTTGGTTCAAATAACAACAATGAGGTTGGTTCAGGATTTGCTATTGTCGTTTCTCCTGCTGAGAAATTTTCTAATCTGTGATTATGATCAAAATATTTATAGTCTTTATGTTTGTTTTAAGCAAAAGCACGTCAAAACATGGACCAGCTCTGCAACCAACATAGAACAGGTCTAAAATGAGGACTATTATTAAGCAATGCCAGTTTCCGTTAGCTGAAAATTTGGTACATTGCATTTAATAGTACACTACATTTTATAATATATCAAAGAATTTTTAAGAAAAGAACAGAGAATATAGGAACCTAAAACAAAGAAATATGTACAGGTACACTCCAGAAAAAACTGCCTACCTAAGATCATGTTAAGCACAGCATATTGCACAACACCTGGAACTCGTGCACAGTGGAACAATGGGTACATAGTCTTTGGTTTACTTAAAGGACAAGGAGATTACATGTTAGAACAACATGGGAGAGTCAGGTCTTAAAAGGACTACATCATAGTGAAACAAAGACAATTCAGGAAGCCACAGACTCAAGGAGGTGATTTCCACTACGTATCTTTATAATTCAGTTGCAGTTCTTTAACAAGAGATTTTCTGTTTTCATTTTTAAAACTAAAAAATTGGAGCAGCACACAAAAATGGTCTTACAAAAAATTAGTGTCATCATTTCTCTGCTATTGATTTTCCAGAATCAAAATTCCTTCTATGATCTAAGGAATTCTGGACCTGTATCAGAACTACATTGCAAGAACAGTTTTAATGGTTTAGATGATACACAGTCATGATAATTAACTGTTGAGCAAGACTGTAAAGATTACTTTTGCTCATTACTCAAGTGGAGAGAGGTCAGTATTTGCCTAGGGTTATCATGCTGTTTGGTCCCGAATACTGTGATATCTCCTATGGCTTCTAGAAAAGAAAAAGAACAAGACAGGTATGCTTTGTGAATTAAAATAGACTGAGCTACAACCTTGTAATATCACATTTTGCTTTGCACATTATCAGTACTTTGATTTTGATTTGCAAAAACGAAAAAAGTTGTGAAAACATGATCATCAGTCTTGCAAAATTACCATCAGTTTATCTAAAGAGCTAAACTGAGCAATGCCTCAGTGCCCTAAGGATCGGATGATATAACCTTTCTTTTTCCATGAGAGGCTTCAGGGAAGAATTGTCTTCAGACTTCTTACTACAATTTATCACACAATTTCTCAAGAAGGGAGGTGGGGTGGAGGAGTTGCTATTGACTTCTTCTATCAATATTGCCCTTCTATGTTCAGGCTGGACCAATAAGGCAAGAAAGATGAGGGGGTCACACTGCGCATGACCTAACAGCTGCCAAATGAAAGACGACAGTTGCATCTGTATGCCCACAAAATCTAAACTCTAGGACTAAAATAAAGATATCAAAGACAGAGTTAGGAAAGCTCAAAGAAGCAAGGAGAAAAAAAAAGAAAAAAAATCAAAGTGGCAGTGAAAGATTTCAACTATGCATATACAAATTGGTCACAAGATACTTCAGGACAAAGAAATAAAAAAAACTGTTCATCATTTTAAGTGATTTGCACCTTAGAATCTTCACTTCCACAGGAACTACAGAAAAGCTATTCAGAAGTTCATGTTAGAAAATATTCAGATTAGTTCAAAAAGTAGAAGTATTTGCATTGTAGAATAATAATGATTGCATGTACTTAGAAGATGGCACCCACAAAGATGTGCATACAGTTTCCTTTATGCTAGATCCAGTATTTTGCAGGCCAATAGAAGGATGGTCCTGAACCCCATACAATAACCAGCAACACCTCACTGCATGTATCTCTGTTTTTGCATGCCTCTCCTTCTGTTCAGGTCAGAATATCACCTTGAAATAATTTTCCTTTCTTCAGTAAAAAGTTAAGTAGTCCACACAGGTCAGTGTTTGTAAGCTAACTGTGAGATGGCAGTATAAGATGTATAAAATAATCATTTCTATTAAAGATATTTCTCCTACCATCTCCAGTCTTAATGCTAATGATTAAACCTAATATCTGAGTCATAGTGTGACATAGTGCAAACAGTATGCTGCACCTTTAAAAACAAAGATTTTTGTGCTGATTTCATTTATTGCAGCACATAGGTATTAATTGCTTTTCTTATAAGAGATTAGCAAATGCACCAAATTTAAAAGCATTAAAGAGCTAGATGACAAATAAAGAGCATGACCTATGGTGGGGGAAAAAACCAAACCAACAACAAAAAAGAGGTATTTCGAGGAACCCCTACCTTGTTAATTCAGAAATAATGGAAAATTTGTTCAAGGGCACGCTTTGCAGAGCTACGTCTTGTCAGTCCCACTCTGCCTTCACACCTGAATATACAGTACCTTGTACTCCTATAATGCTCTACAGACGAGAAATAAAAATTCAAGGTGTATTTGAGAAAAGCTTTACAACTCCTAAAACATTATCTTCTCTCAACCAATTTTATGAATGGTAATTTGTCTTCTTCATGTTCTCTGTTGGCCTTTCTTCCTGCAGTGTTACAACAGCTTGTTAGATTCACCACAAGCAGATGAACAAACATTGAATCCAAAGTACTTCAAAGGATCAGACATATGACCTATTTTCTGTGAAGCTGTGTTGCAGAACCCTTTAAAAATATGTTCTCTTCTGTCCCCATTCCTTTGAAAACATTGCATTTCTAGTATGCATTCAAAAAAATCCAGCCCCCCTTTTTTTTTTTTGTCAATGGACAAAACTAAATATGCTATCAGAACATTTCCAAAGCTTTACATTATGACATGCCATTTACGCTGGCTGTATTCACAACACTCTGTGCATCACATTTAATTAGCAGGAAATCTAAAAAAGATCACACAGAACCCATTAACTTTAAAATGCTTTCAGGGGTAATTAGAAAGTCTGGCAGCTCCCTTCTCAGTATTTTAAAAGAACATTTTAACCCATTTCTGCAAAGGAACAGTAACAAAACCAATGAATCAATGAACCTTTTGATAACATTTAAAAAATTGTAAGAAATCTCCTAGCCAGAAAATTAAAATGCTTCACTCCCTCTAAGGCTTCCCTAGGTTACAGTAATTATGTGTTCACAGCAGCTAAGAAGTAAAAAATTATTCTTCGTTGTCATTTTACATTAGGTTCTGGTGGTCTGCAAACTACCATCTTCATGTTGTATTTTATATTGGCATGTCACAGGCTTGCTTTAGCATATCAGTGCAATTTCCAATTCTCAAAATTGAAAGGAAAATATGCACAATTATTCAAGCAAAAGTTGTCTTCTAACTTAAATACCCACCAGCCCATGTATGAAAGAAGCGAATGAGTTAACTTCTACACTAAATTAAACTAATGCCATGACACTCATCATTAAGAACCAGAGCCCTTTTTTGCTGCTGTTCTTAAATAATAGCAGGACTTTTAATGTTGGTATGCTTGTTAACTGCAAACTTTATCTACGTTTGAAAATTCTGACATCTGCTGCATCCTACCTCAAACTGACTGTGAAGCTGATGTTCATCTTACTAACTCTGGAGTGGCTTTGAGTGTGTGATATTAAAAACGACACCTCTTCCATGGGTGAGAAAAAAATACAAGTTTTCAACAAGGAATGACAAGTTTTGTCTTGCATTTTTTCCTATTATATACATACAGCCTGCATTGACTAATGAGGGTGAAGGCACTTCTTTTATCTCATCCGTTCCTCCATTTCTCCTCCCCTTCCACACACAGTAGAGAGAGAAGAATCTACTTCAACAAGGAACTAGGTTCCCGGAGAGTGTAACAGACTCCAGCCTGCTGCTTCTAACACTGAGTTACGGATTCATGCTGAACTGGTTGACTGGTTCTCATACTGGTTCTAAGGAGTCATTGTTTTGAAATGTGCTTTGGTCAGACACTTTCCCTTATCTGACAAGTCTGTCTGATCCATACAATAGTAGCTGGTCACCAGCTATGTTTAGGACTGGAAATGGGGCAGGGTTCAGAAAACAATATGCCAGATTGTTTTCCTCCTTTCATCTCTTCTTCCACTTAGAGGTGTGTGCTATAGGTAAGATTCAGTCTTACAGTTTGAGTCTGCAGTAAAATAAAAGGGTGTTTCCTCTTACCTATTCCTAAGTTAGTACAAGTTCAGGGTCACTGGAGCTGGAAGCAAATTCCACCGAGGACTAGTGTCCCACTGGTTAATAGAGATCACGAAGTTGCACACTCATCTCCTTGTTTCTATAACTGCATTGCTGAGTACGAGGTCTGCTTGCACCAAGGCAGAATTTATTAAATTGCCCCTGGCATTCTTCCCAGAGAAGTATTTTGTGTGTGCTATTACACAGATGAAAAAAAAAAAAAAAACCAAAAACAAAGGAACCACCATTCTTTTACAATGCCAGAGATATATCATGCATAAAGATCCCCTTATAACATTCACACCTCAAATATATACACATCCAGAAAGGTTAGTAGCAACAAAGAGTTTAAGTGAGGACAATGACTGTCAGGAAAACTGACTGTCTAGTTAATAAGCACAAGCCTAATTGCTTTCAATTACTTCAGTACACTCAGCTGATGGACTACGAGGAATCTGATTCTCTTTTTTATTGCTTACCTCATATGTATATACCCACTTCTCAATCAGCATCAGATTCTTTCCAACAGATGACTGAGATCTATTAAGCCTGAAACTCACATCTACCATGACCTCAGATAGGTATTTCCTTAGAAAAACAACATTTTGTACCAAGAACTTTAAAAGCATTAACTTCAGCAATATTTAACAGACACTGACTTAGCTGACCAACAAATTCTTCTTGCTGAAAACTAGCTTACAGAACACTACTAATGACTCAGATAACCAACTCTCCTTACTTATTTCACTTTTTAAATTTTATCCATGTCTGTACAGCAAAATTTAGGAAGTTCTCAACAGTATTTCACATAATGAATTTATGTAATCAATTCCTCCTCTCCAAGATATTTATCTGGAAATGCTTTAGTGAGATACCATCGTAAGAGTGAGACATTGTCCTCTGATTTTCATATTCATAGTCCAAGGAGGAATATTGTCAACTACATGCCATTACCTATGGTCCAATACATAGACACACATAGAATTCATTTATCAGAAAACCAATTAACATTATCAACTTTTCCTTCAGTATCACTTTTTGCTACTCAAATAAAACATACTGTTATTAAAGTCTAAGAAATGGAGAGTGCCAAATGATTTGTGAAAAACATGTGCATCTCCCATTGTGTATCCTAAAAGCATACATTTTTAAGTATTCTGAGACTAATTGAAATGCTTTTAAAAGATTTAGCAACTTTATTCTTCCATGAAATCTCAAGGGACGACATGAGTAAACAACAGGTAAGATGATTTATCTGTTTAGAGTGAAAAATGTGGGGTTTCTGAATGACCTGATGTCCTAAATAAGGAGCACAATGTCATTAGTGGTGGAAGTATCTTATTTCATTCTCCTCTTCTGTAAAACGATACCTTCTTAAAACTGAAGGGTGCACCACATCTACATTTGTAACATGTCTTTAGATCACCACATGAAAGGAGCTGTAGAACTGCACAACACTATCAATACTGTTTTCTACTCTTTCATAAACAGAGACACATTAATTACAAAGGATAGTCAGAAGGCAACAAAAATTGTTCATAAAGAGAGACTTCAGCATTACATAATCAACAAACATTTCTCTTTAAAAATCATGATGGTATGAAAAAGATTGCCCATTTTAGCAATACTCTAAGTGTTGCAGATACAGGAATAAAGCTTAAATAGTTGTGTAGAACTTACTGAGTTACTGAAGTTACATTCTGGGAGGTATAAGCTTTTGCAGTTTTTATGAATGCTATATTTAGCTACCAAATAGACGTGAAGAATTTCAAGGGTTTAAAGCTTAAAGGTGAGAGGCAAGCAGTATGTTGGGAAATAAAGCTAATGCCAGCTTTTTCTTCTGGAACTAATTTAGGGAAAAGGTTGTTCTGTCGTCCAGCCTACCCAGAAGTTGCTCATCTACATTTTTGCACTACAAAAGACAGCGTAATGGAGTTCACAGGACTGTTACTTAGAAGTACAGTATAGTTTCAAACAACATTTTTAGTAAAGTTAATTCACACTTTTGCCTGAATGAGCCATGGGTACCATATGTATTTTTGTTACAGCCAGCCTCCACTTTTAGTGAGTCATTCACAAGAAAAAAAACTATTTCACTATAACTATGAAAGCTGACTACTTTTTGCATGTGCTGGGATGACCGCAGTTTCCCCACCATCTATGAGTAATTGAAATTCTGCCTGCACCAGTCACTTAGTAAAACCTTTCAAATGAAATGACAAAGTTGGTGAGAAAAAGACACGGTGATACAACACTGCTGAAGACTCTCATTATGTAAGCATCCCTACAGCAAGGTCTGAATGGCAGATTTTAGCTGTTCAAATGTAGAAGAAGAATTTGATGCAGCATGACCTTGGTATCACTGTTTGTCCAGAGAACTCCTAGAGCAAGATTATACACTACAGCTGCCCCCTCCCTTTCCAAATACAAGAGGGAGGGAGACAATAGAAACAATTTTGTGGGAGAATATTCTTCCATTACTGTGGATCTTGGTGGATCAAGCTGGTGTAAGGCCTTATGTCCTTGAATTTACCAAGGTGAAATAGGCCCTTTGCATGTAAACTATGCCATGCTTTTCCTGCTGTAAAAATGGCACAAATGGAAGCTGGCTGAGTGGCAGTTGCCATAAATGTGGAAAATATACTGAATCCAACCTTCAACATTTGTAATCTCATAATAAACTTCTGTTAAGATTATTATTTAGATTATTTAGATATTTAGGGGGAAGGGAGTATGATTATGAGAAACCTTTTGCAGTATCATCAACGCAAACCTGTGGAGGCTGCTTCTGAAGCCAAAAAAAAAAAAAAAAAAAAAAATCTATGTGAATGCAACCCTATGGAGGGCACATTATCTTATCATCATGACACAAAATGAAACACCAGAACAGGGCTGTGGAGTCTGTGGTACAATGTCACAACAGAGTATGTCTGAATGAGTTACGCTGCCACTGTTTTAACAGGAAGTATTTTAGGTATTTTAGATCTTTTCTTTCTGGATTATCCAGCTTTTGGTCTCACTCACTACTGACTAGGCCTAAAACAAGAAGTGAATTCCTTGTCCTGTCCTTCTGTTTTTGAAAGTGTTTCCAACTTATCTTTCACACTCTTCTTTCCTTCATTCAAGTGTTGTTTGTAACACTTAAGCCTGTAGACCCCAGAAGTATTTTGTGGGCATTTTATTCATGCCCTTAAAAGTAGAGGCCTGGATACCTGTCCCACCTATTTAGACTTACAATTTACATAATCAACGTGCATATATCAGATGTTTACATTCCCTGAACAGCTAGACAGATCCTCAGAGGATTTCAGATGGAAAGAATCACCACCTGGAAGTGGTTAAACTCTCAATTTAGACTAAGCTTCTGACTTAGACCTTAAAGCTAGGGGGGATTAACTTGGATTCTGCAGTCTAAATGGACAAGAAAGAAAAGGTATAACCAGTCCTGTTTTACAGATAAGTAACTGTGACAGATGTGCCCCTTCTAAACACAATTACATGCCCCTTCTTGATCTATCTTTTAGGACTGGATTGGCTGTTCAATATTTCTTTATATCAGCCTTTTAAAAAAAATTATTTAAATGAAATGGAAAGTTTTCTAAATGTATTCAATAGCTTTTATATGTAGAGTTGCAACAGCTGGTTTGTGCAGTGAACAATTAGTCTGTTTCTGTGGGATTATGTCTTAAACTAACCAAATCTGTATCATAACAAACTTGTTTTCTTGGCAAACTGATTAAAATTTAAAAAAACAAACAAACAAAACAAACAAACAACAAAAAAAACCCCACAACAATCTACTTACAATATATTCAAAGACAATTGACAATACACCAAACACTTTTTTTCAGCTAGAAGAGAAAGGAAGTAGTGTTTAAATAGGCCAACATTAAATAATATTTTTTTTTTATCAAATAAGATCATGTTTTCTAGCACGCAGGTTTTCAGCATGCCCATATTGGAAAAATAATCACCAGGTGTCTGAATTTATTGCCAGATCAATTCAGAGGAAAGCATCCAACAGCCAGTCACATGTCTTTCTCTAGGATAAAAGAATTACAAATTAATTTAACTCTTTTACTGAAGAATAATGACAACCTCAGACTTGTTCAGCAAGCATTGGTGTAAAATTTTGTTTTTCCTTAAAGAAACCCAGGCCAAATCATAACTTCTAGCTCCAGCTGAAACCCAAAAGAATACAACAATATTTTTTTTTTTTCCTCACAATAGCAAAGTTTGAAAAATGCTGCAGTACTTTAGAGCACTCCACACATTAATCAGTACCTACTCTTAAATATCTTACAGGCTTATCACTGGTTTTGGATCTGTGACTGGAAAAATGTAGACTTTCTAATTTAAGAGGAAAAAAACCAAACACCTCCAGATAAGGCCTAGATGAAGTATCAATCCTTTGCCCAGATAAAAATTATTCTGCATCAGTTTAGGCTCAGTTAAAAGCTGAGAGGCATGGCAAACTTTTTTGAGAAACCTAGAATGAATTTCAAATCCAGTTCAAAGTCTAAGACCATAAAGAAAGACTCAGAGAATCTTTGCATAATATCTTCCATTCTTGATATCAATAACAGGGCACACAATCCTTTTCAAATATCTTTTCTTTATTTATTCTTCTAGATTCCTATGCATGCTCTCTCATATTCAAGCCAGAAGGCAATGAACAACTTAAAGTCCTTCATATGCAGGAGAATCTGAATTCTGTGTTCTCACAGTTGCTAACATACTGCAAAGTCCGCAGAGGAAAAGTTTTCTACAGAACTGATTGCCTTCCTTCAGGAAGAACTCAACAGAAAAGAGGGAATCCACACAATAAATTCCCAAAACCCAGCTCTGGAACACTGAGACCACAAATAACCACATAAACTTTTGAAAGAACGCAGAAAGATTTTTCCATCACAATGTCAGAAATCACATAAAACAATACCAAAAGGAAAAGGTCTAGAAACACGCTACTAGTAATAGGACACATTCTAATCTTTTCTTCACCATGACCAAAACACATGCAAAAGAACAGTGAAACCATTTCTTGAAGTCTTAATTGCAAACATTGATTTGAAAACCTAATTTCTTTTTTTTTTAATTTCTATACAATCAACATGTTGAGAAATGGTAGGTTATTGCTTAATATTCATAACCATTCAGCGTCATGGCAAGTGCACTCTATTATATAATTTATACTTGTTTTTATAGAACTTTTGAACAATTTGCATTTATCACAATATTCAAAGCAAAGAAGCAGTTTTTGAGCAACATCCTTTGAAGTAACACTAATCTATAACCTGATTTTGATGTTTGTACACAGGCATGGCATTGATTAATTTGGGGAACATCAAGAGCTCAAAAACTGTTAGTTGTAATTGTTTTGTCTAAGGAATATTTTGCAGGTTATCTTCCACTGAAGATAAGAACATTGTTACCTGAAACCCTGCAAGCACTGGCTCTGGCACTGTTCTGATCTCTACTCATAAATAGCTATCCTGTATCATTCTCCACGTGGACATTAAATAGAAGCAAGATAACACTGCAGCTCTACAGCAGTTTTTGTCTTGTCTTGAACATATTTATTTTGGAGTTTAGGTGGCTGACAGACAATTTATAAAATAAGGAATGAACATGAATAAATTAGACTGGAAAGTATGGCATAGTACACATGATTACTTTTTGCACAATGCAGTCAAGATCTTCCTAGTAATCATTCAGAGAAGTTTTTCTAGAATGGCTAAATACATTAGCTTACATTTCCCATACAGATTTTGGAGTTGAAAGTTTTATTTTGAGCTCTTTGGTTCATCTGATGTCCCGTGTAACTGATAGTTTATTCCAGTTCTGTTTTATTTTAATACCATCTACACAGTTGCATATTACACAACCCAACAAAAATCCATCTCAGACAGAAAACTCTCATATCTTCTCATGTTTTTCATTACCTATATATTGATTTTTCAAGAGTATTGTGCTATTTATAGTTAATAATGCAGTAAGAATATAATGATTTGGTTTCAAAGATGCTGAGAGCTTGCAATTCTCTTTTACAACAATCTGTCTGTTGATGTCCAGCACTTATAAACTCAAACCCCAGGACTTTAATGGAAGGCACTTAATTCCTTTATCAAATAAATAACAAAACCCACTGGGGTTTCATTGCAAGTGAATTTTCAAAGGACAAATTAATTCTGAAACTTAGTTCTTGCCACCAGACATGGAGCTACTTCTGAAAAATTACAATTCTTTGCATCTAAAGTCTAAAAATTTCTCTATAAATCAATATGGAATTAGTATTTAAATGTTAGGCATGCACAACTGAAGAAGGAAAAAGTGCAAACTTCAACGTAGAAATAAACACCTATGACAACAAGCATGTACAGTACAGATGTCATTATGCAATCTGCCTCTCCCGTAGGAGAAAATGGGTAAGATATTGAAAACCAGCAACTGGTGAAAAGTAATTAAACTGCAACTGACAAAGAGGTTGGAGTGACTAACAGTTGCTGACAAGCCCATCTGAAGAGAATTTCAATAACTCACAACCAGAGATCCCCACTGAACACAGTACTATCCACTTCTATGATGGCTCGCTCTCATTTCTGTTTTTTGGATTGAATTCAAATACTCTTGAGTATTATACTAGGGCCAAGTAAGAGGCAGTTCTTTATTGACTTCAGAAGATTTTGGACCTAGGTGATATAGTATATTAAAATAGAACAAAAGGGTCAAGATGATAATAAAAGAAATTAAGATTAACTATTTATGCTGTCATGGATCCTTCAGATTTAGAATTTGATCCTGCCTTCATCTGTAAGAAATGCTTTTTCAATAGAGAACTCCAAACTCAACACACACAACAGCAGATATAAAAGCACATGAAGTAGCCACAAGAACTTAACCTGCACAGCAGCCATCTGTCTCAGAAGTATAGATATATTTTTCAAACATAGTTTTTTCTGTTTTTCATTCAGTTGAAGATCAGATCCTCAACTTCATGTGGATCATCTTTTGGTCATTTTTCCATATCTAAAATTCTTATTGAATTGCTTACATCTAAAGTAGCAAGTAATGAGGACGAATAAAAACAGATTTGCAGAGAGAAGCAGTTGGTGCTGAGGGCCCAGTGTCCACACTATACATGTTTTAAGCAGTTTTACCTCAATAAGCTTTGGTCTGGTAAACTAGATGAATTATCACCTGCAGATGGAATGCATTAACTGTGTTCCTGAATGTTTCCTCCAGTTTAATTTCATTTGAGAGGAATCCAGTTCATGCACAATGAAACTACTCCACAATGTGAACTAAAGCACTGGAAATAGGAAAAATGATGAGATTTAATTCAAAAGCACTGAATCCAAACCGAAATCCTGAGATTTTTACAGAGGAATGTCCATTTTATAAGTTGTCAGGAATTGTACATAAATGGAAGCAAACTCACTTGAAGCCTGTATAGGTGAAGCCAAGGCGGGGTTTTGGCAGGGGAACGTTTTGGAGAGGAGGGATGGAGAAGGGCAGTTAGATCACAGCCTTGGAGACATCATCTATTAATTTTTCAACTTGTCCTGGCTCACAAATTACAATGTGGCAAACTCACCCTGTGCAAGTGACAACTGCTCTATCTGTTGTGCCTAAGATACATTGGATGACATTAATAAGACATTGCCAACACTGAAATCATTGACACTCCACTTACTGAAAGGTTTCTGGAAAGGACAAAAAGCTGTTCACTAATGCACTGGCAAAGACAAGATAAACATAGCATTCATCTTTTCTCATGGAAAACTCTTCACAAGTTACTTGCTATTTTCCAACCACAAAAGATTATCACACAAGCTCTAAAGGAAAAAGCAAACTCTAGGCAAGAAGAATGACATTTCAATACTTCGTTGGAACAAATGAAATCCTGTTGAATACAAAACCAGAACAACTGCCATATCAGAACAAGACAATAATCCATCCAGTCTGTTATTCTGCTTCCGAAAAAGGCTAATTGCAGCTTTTGAGAGTAGCTTAGGTTCCCCATAAACTGAACAGTTCTGTGCAAGTCTGAGGAATTATTTTTAGCCTGACTGCAGCCTGACCAAAAAGTCTAAATGTAGCAAGTACATGTGATCACAACAGGACAGCTCTGGTTTTCATTTCATTTAACATAAGTACTAATACCAGTTTTATCCTGTAATGTGATCATGTCCCACAAACCTAAAGAGGTGGCGTAAGGCAGTATTTGCAACAGACACCTGTGAAAAAGCAGAGACATTGCAGAAAGTTGCTTTGACATTCATGATTCTTTTCTCTTGATCGTCCCCATATCGGCTTGCCTGCAGAACTGTGAAACTCTTAAGATTTCTTTTATTCTTCCCAACCCTTCTTCCCTAATTTCCATTTAGGGCCATATTCCTTGACCCGTAGGGAGCAGCACTTACTCCAGAGAGTAATGGCATTATCGTAACTACAATCACTCATGTAAGTGCTATCAAATGTGAAGAGTAATTACGCACCCATGGAATGCATGAAGTTTTTCACAACAGTGTCAACATTTATTAAAAGTTAATATGACTGTTAAATCCTTGGAAATAACAATTATGTTTCACAATCAGTTTTTAAGATATTTTCTATCATGCATAGCAGTTTTAAATTCCTTTCTTATTAATGACAGAAAAAAATAGGTTTTGTGTGTGCACCCTCCTGCATGCATGCACATGTGTGGTTGCAAGTGAATAAATAAACCCACTATATGCACTTAGGTTATCTGAAAATAAAGTTCTTGATGCAATTTATTCTTCTTCTGATGTGGAAGAGCTCTATTTACCAGCACCTTTCCTCCTGCTCACTGCTGTTATTCACTGGTGCAACTTGTGATAGTGGTCCTTGTGATATGGACAGAGTCCTACCAGAAACAGGACCAAATCCACCAGCCAATTTCACAGGAATTGTACAGCAGTCAGATGGCCATTAGTGATGTGGCCTGTCCAACAAAAAGCTCTTGGTTCCATTTCCAGTACCATCTACTTCTTATCTCCCCACTGCTTTACTGTGCAACTTGCAAGATATTTTCCACAATTCTACATAAGAAAGCTTTGCATTTTTATCATGATCGTATACAGAATGGAGTGTTGTTCTTCTGGGTGTACTAGTCTCAACAGGTAAAATGTTAGGGATTTCTAGTTTTAAAGGAAAAGCATTGTTTTTATATATACTTCATCTTTAACCTCAAATTAGAAAAAGTCATAGGTTTTCCTGATAAACATCAGCACCATTCCTTACCTCTTTTTGTCCACCTAGTCATGAGTGTATTCACCTCTCTATACATAGTGTTATTTTTTCCTAGCCCTATTCATTTTGCTAGGTTATTTTTCCCTCACCTACTTTTCCTTCATTTTATTTTTTTCTATTCCTTTTTCTATACTCTGCATCTTCTTCCTCCTTTTTCCTATTCCGACATATTTTTAGTGCTTCTCTTTTCTTTCACTCCCTAAATTAAGAGGAACTTTTTCTGTCTGATTTCAGAAGCTTTCACATCTTTTCCCCTCCTCTCTGCTCTACTGTTCTCATCGCTTTCTCAACACTGCTTTTCTTCACACTACTGCTCTTCAAACATTACAGTATCTTTCAGCACTTGAGCAAGGTGGCCAACAATAATGTCACTGGACTGAAGACTGAATAAATTTAAGCAATCTCCATAGACCAAAACAAAGCATGTAGAGCAATGTATCTGCTAATCATTTTAAATACAAGAGAAGTGTTCAGCATTCAGAAACAAGGATCAATCCTCTCTATTCACATTCTTGTATTTTCCTAACCTTAACACCCACATGACCTTGCAATGTTGTACTGTTACTCCCTAAATCTCTTTTCTCCTTCATTTTTTAGCATCTTCATTCCCCTTGCCTCAGCCCAAAAATTTGAGCAACTGATATAAAAGGCTTAGGCAACCATCTGAATATTATTCAGAGACTCTGGAAAGGAGTTTGCAGCTTTCCTACACCATGCCAACCCCTAGCCTTCAGTGAAAACAACACTGTGAACCAGTAAAAGCAACCTCTTCAGCATCCACTGAAGTCTAGTAGGAAACATAAGGTCTATTGTCACCCTAAATATATGGTATTTTGCTTGAATTAGAGTACACAATAGCTGTGTGTATTAATTCTCTACAAATGAAGCAGTATGACTGTATTCTTTTGAGGGCCTGCAGGGACTAGTCCAATATTGCCCACTTTTAATTGTGTCTAAAAATACATATTTGCTTACTCAGCCAGCTTCTACATTTATTTCCCTAAATGTATAAAATGGCTGTGGTGCTGCAGTACAACACTGTGTGACCACGCTGTGTCTTGGAGTGCATTCATCAAATTACAAAGGCACTGCAATCAGACAGAGACCAAGCCAAGTCACCTCAGGCAGGGAAGTTTCAGGGGCAAGTAGTCTTGACAGAAAATATATTTTAATAGGCTCTATTTAACAAACAAGGCTGAATCTTATTTTGTGTTTTCAGAATTTAAAATCTGTTTCTTTTAGGGATTTTTGGCTGTATATGCTCATTATATCTTCCTAGCACCTGATCCAAACAGAAATGTACAGCTCCTTCTGCCAACAGATATCTCAAACCCTGGGGAGATAAAGGAATTTTTATACCTCTTGACCATAATAGTTTTTACTTTCATACCTTTCAACCTGATGTGGTCATAATATGAGGTGTAGAAAAATGTAGGACAGAAAAAAAAAAAAATTACTAGTGCAGAAAGTTTCACATGAACCAAAAATAATTTCTTGATAGCATTAGTAAGTGTATCAAACCCAAATATCCTGACTCTACATTTCCAGTGCAAATAAGTTATAACAGTCCAAGTAAGCTAGCGGGAAATCCTGTGAAGGAGACAAAAAAATTTCATTATAAAACAACGGGGCAACCACTGCTTAGGATAGACAGACAGATCAGAGCAGATACATGTTCTATCAATAGTTCCTAGTTTATAACCGCTAGGTTAAGTGCCAAGCACACAAATTACCCATATATTGTTGAATTCAGCTGCAGTACTAAGAATGACAAAAATATTTTGCTAAAATTAGAATATATTGTATTTGTTTGGAGTTTTTTTAATATCAATTACCTAAATCATACTAAGACAAACTCAAAAATTGCACAGAGCAACTTAACTGCATCATGCCTTTAAAGCTATGATGGTATCCAGTGTTTCCCTGACACAAGACAGTTACGTGCCAGGGGTTTAAACAGCACTAGTCCAAGCACTACAGAGGTGTTCAAGTGACACCAAGCCAGCTAAAAGAACAAACAAAAAGCTGATACACAGGATCTTCATTAAGGAATATCTGAAATACAGAACTAAGGCTTAGGGAAAAAAATTTCAACTCTTATTACACACTCCATAGTATTACCTGGAAGTGTCCTCACAGTCTCTTGTCAGCATGCTTTTTTTTTTTTTTTTTTTTTTTGATGATGAGCAGAAATTCATTAAATTTTAGTCAGCAATCTCTCTTCCACCAGGCAGCTGTAGATGACTTTATAAAAGCCCCAGAAGCTCAGCTGTTACAAATTAGCACAAGTGGACCAATTTTAAAGGACCCATGCAGATTTACACCAGATCAGGATTTGGCTCTTGATAGCATTGTTTGATTTTTTTTTAATGTTTTACTTATAATATGGCAGTTAAATTTGTCCATAGGCTTCATAAAAAAATAGTATTTTAGGCATGAGGAGACAAAGGAGCCCAAGAAAGACAAAATATGCCTTGTTGTATGTAACAGTTGGTATTAATCTCAAGTAGTAACTAGGTCAGATGCATGATACCATTACAGTATCCCCTAAAACTGAATGGAGATTAGTATCAAAGGTCCAAGAGTATGATTGCTGTAAGACTCCAGTTGAGCAAGACAAACAGTGAGTGGGTTTGAACAGTGCAAGACAGTACAGCAAAGAACGACATTTCTACGTTATAATGAGACTGGATTATTAAAGTAAATATTAACAAAGACTTGAATTCTTATAATTTTGTCAACTTATCTGTTCATGGTTCTGCAGCCTGCAAATGGATGCAACTCAAATCTTGAATCAAAAGGACAAATCCTGATCCCACTGAAGTTAAACAGAATCATGGTCCAGGAGAAAGATACATTGATGTCAGGAAAGGAAAAGTTTCATCAGCTATCTAAAATCCATCTCTGCACTCATGTTTCTATTGTGTTATGTGCTACAGTTTTAAGCAGGTGTTTCTTGGGCTTGTTTTTAATGGAAGTGTTCTATGGGAGACTTCCCTTTATTTAGCAAAGAAATTACAGCGATATCTAGTGTCCCTGTACCTCAGTATACAACCATAACATAACCACACATGTCCACAATATAGCATTATTACACAGCTTTGTTTGCATCTCTCTTTTCTCCACTCATTGCAAAAATCATCCTCTTCTCACAGAATAACTGACCACTGCGAGGTCATTCCATCACCATACTGAGCTGTATGACATCAACAGCTACACTGTTGAGGATATGATGAAGTAGAATGCCCCTTTATGAGAATTTTTATGCAGAGCTCTGACATCAGTGATTACTCATTTACTGAACTCTAATCATTGTTTAAAAAATTACCACTTCAACCATTCAAAGACAAGCCTAGAATGCTGTGCTGGAAAGGGCTTTCATAACCTCTTTTACAAGGGGAATACATTTGCAGAATATCTTTGGGGAATACTTAACAAGGGAAATTCTAACTAGATCATACATATATAAATAATTCTAAAATTAGAAACATTTAGTCTTTTCCCAAAGGGCCTTGATATATCCAGTAATAGCTATTACTAGCATTTCAGATGCATGTGGCTGGGGAGAGGAGGAAATTTACTTCCACAGCTTCACCAAAGACACAATTCAGAATACCAAATTTGAGTGGGATCAATATTAGTCTTCTGACTCCAGTCAAAGGGGTCATCTATGTTACAGGACAGGAGAATGAATTAATCCGTTATTCCAACAGCATTAGCAGCTAGACAGTTGTTCAGTCAGTTCCTAAAACTCTGAAGTTGCAGACCCATAATCTTTCCAATGCTTTTCCCTGTCTATATTATCAGATAGGTTTTCTAGCTTCTAATCTGAATGTTCCTTACTGAAGTTGAAGCCCATTATTTCTTGTCCTATCAAAGATGGACAAAGAACATTTTTACATGCTTTGAGAGTTTTACATATTAGAAAACCATTATAATTTCTGTTCATAGTTTTTCTTTTTCAAAGCAATCACATCATTAAATCTTTCTTTGCTGGTGATATTTTCTAGATCTCCAATCACTCTCAAGGCTTTAGAAAAGTGGGTTTGAATTCTGAATTGAAATTGGGTCACCAGAACTGTAATTTCTTGTGCTACAAACAAACAGAACTAAAATCAGCTAAAAAACCCCAAACCAAAATAAAATTAAAAAAAAAACAAAACAAAACAAAACACGACACAAAAACAGCTTAACTTCATGCTCAATACTTCATAGACATACTATGGTGACAGCTTTGCATCCAAAACAGTAACTGAAAAGCAAATATACAAAAGCTAAAATATCCTGAAATACATAATGATAGAACTAGCAGAGTTAACAAGCCCATACAAAGCTGCCTAAAGTAAAGTCAGAAATAATTACTGGTTACAAAAAGTCTTGTTGACAGCATTTAATGCTGGTCCCTTGAATTATGAGAAGCATGCCTTTAGGGCAGAATGCATGCAATGCTTGAAAGTCAGGAGTATACTTCCAGTTGGCAGTTTTAATAGCACACTTCCACGCTGTGCTCATTTTTATATTGTTAGTAAGCAACTTCTTAAGGAAATCACATTGCAGTCAATGTGCTTGTGCAGGAATTTGTTCTTGTCCACATCAGTTGGCAGAATAGCAAGTATATTAGAGCTGGCCATGTGGTTCAGCTTAATGCCGATGAGAAAGAGGACCTTCCTGGTTTTAATTATACCTTTGGAAGGAATTCAGATACAAATCCCAACATATGCTTGATTTGAATACAGCAGCAACTTAGATGTAGCCAAGATTCTGCAACAGTACCTGAGAAACAGCAATTTTAGAACATGCTACATAAAAAGGAGATGGCAAGTTTGCGTTAACCAGTTTGCAAGAGGGATTCATTAATCTAGTCATGATAGACAGAGTGCTGGATGACAACATGATGTAACCTAGAATATATGAAGAATGGTACTACTGGTGCTAATCCTGAATCACGTAGCTGAGAAGTGATGTGACCCATCACAGCAGCACGCTTCCTCATCAGTCTTGCTCCCCTTCCAGATTTAGCATAGGCCTTGGAAGATATTGAGTCAGTACTTGCAATTATTACTAACCTCTTCTTATTGCACCTCTGTTTAACTTTTTGCAGCAAGAAGATACAAATCTTGTCTGTGAACAGCTCTGTAGGAAACACTACTCAAAATTAAATCTTACCGCTGATTGTACGTAAAGCTCAGATTAAAAGTGTCTGCACCATACAACTAACGTCAAAGCAACAACTATTAGCAGATGTAAACAGTACAGTCTGATAACACTTTTAAACAAAAATTGTTAGGCAGTAAATCCATTGAGTTTTTGCATGTAAATATACTCAATTGGTTGACATTAACCATATTCAAATAGAAAGAGCACAATATTGATACAGTATCACCCTCATATACTGACACATGTAAATACAGTCCCCTCTGATCTTCATTCAAAGGTAGTATTTCAGTTTAAACAGCATGTCCATAGTACATCCTATAGCAATCCTCCAAAGTTTTTGAAAAGTGGCAGCATCTCAATCTTTTGTAAATAAGGAAGAGCATGGGAAGGACACACAAAGGGGTATGAGACCACAGTTCAGAAACTTTCAGGATGCTTCAATCACAAGCTGCCTGCTGCCTCCTAAATGACAGCTTCCTGGGGCATGTTAATGACACTGTGCTACTTTAAGGAAAGATTTTTTTTTTTTTTTTTTTTTAATGCATCTTTTCTCTGTGCAAGTAGGGTGTCTAGGTCTCACAGACAGCAAGCAGTAGCTGTCTGGCTTAAAACTGATGTTTAGCTGGACTGCATTTCACAGATGTTTTTTGGGGGCACTATTTTCAGATCACACAGTACCAGGTTAAAAATTATCTTCTTTAGAAATCTGACAATATTTTGTCACCTGAATGTGGACCAGGTTTTCAGGGCACAAAACAAGGGAAAGAAACAGTCAGTTTATGTATATTCCTGGATCTTTCTACCAAAGATGCCCTGTTCTGCACTTAGCAGGTACGCCAATGCCACTGAAATCTACATCTCCTCACAACTGACTAAGCGACACTGCCCTAGAGGCTTCACATGTTGTATTCCAGTTGACTAACAAATGCTGTCTTGTTTTTGGAGAAGCTGCCTGCAGCACTGCAATTGCTTCTGGTTGCATTATATTCTAGGGAAATTCTCCTTCAGGAATTTTAACTAACTGTTGGAGCCACGAGGTTAAAAAGCCTAGTCTCAGAGCTGGGTGGGGGAAAAAAAAAAAAAAAAAAAGGAATGACATTTAAAAAGAACCTATACCTAGTACTGCTATTAAAGGTTTCTATTCTTTCACTTCTTCTTGTGCTCTTTTCTGCTGAAGATCAAGAAGTCCATGTGGGCAACCTTCTCTCCTGCATATGCTGCAATCTGAAAAGAGGCTTACCCTTGTTGACATTATTAGACCACTAAAATCTCTCAGTGGTAAGACACTTTCTTTTCTTTAGCCCCTTTGGTCCCTTCTTGCTCTTGTCAACATGTCCTTAGCCAAAATATTTCTTTTGCCATAAAGAAATAAATGTGGAGCCATAGAAAGAGGGGAATTAAATAGTATGTAGGGCCTTCATTTTACTGTTTACACCCCCAGATGGAAAAACTTGAGGTAGACAAATAGATAGTACAACTTGAAGGAACTCTGTTTTCCTGAACATCCTTTCCTCTGAAAGGATTTCCTTTCTCAAAGGTTTATTCTTCCACAAATATTTCTCTGTTTCTTTGAGTGCATCCTCCAATTAGTCATAGTAATAAATATTATTTATTGATAAGAAATAAGCATAATCGCTATTCTTTTGATATAAAACATTTCTATGAGAATCCTTCTCATTTTCAGTTGAATATCAAAGTGTGTCAGTTTTACTTTTGATTTTCGTGTCAAGTAAGGTGTAAGCATTTTGTTAAACAAATGCTAAGCAAAAGAAGTAAAGCAACTCAAAAATCAAACTTGACATGACTCAGCTAAATGATGAGCTGCATACAATTTATTCCAACAGAAAAATGCTGTGAGTTTGGGAAGAAAACTAGCTGAGCATTTGAAAGATAGAGTGTAAAGACATAAAATGAGTTAAACACTGAAGTTTAATTTGCATTATTGTTGTTATTAATGTCATTATTATGACACAGCTGTTATCAGAAGGCACAGGGATAAGGTTCATATGTATCCCTTCTCTGTCAGATTTAAGGTATTTCCAGTTTTGCTGTATTTTCTTAACAAGTGCATTAATATTGATGTTTTTAAATAGAAAAGACTATACTTTATATATTCCCAAAGCATTCATATTCTTAAGGGTTTTTTATACAATTTAGCACAGACAAAAATGTCAAGACCATTTCTTTCCGTTAAACAACATAACTTATTCTCCTGATATTACCTCATTTGTTGTTAAACAGCCTCAGGCTCATAAAAACTGAGGAAGCCTGTTTCATAAATACTTTAAAAACAAGGTTCAGGTGAAAGTAATTTCTAATTTTAGAACTTATACATACAGCAATACATATGTATGGATTAATGGCATAGGGATGTAATGCGTTGTTAGCATCTTATTCAAAGCCATTTGTTTAGCATGTGCTAAACAAATTCTGCTGGGTAGAATAATTTTCATACTTATGGGGAGTAATCTCCAACAAATTAGAAGAAAAATAGACTGAAACAGGAGACACCCCCATCCTTCCCAACAGTAGTCTTATAACAAGATAAACTTTTTTCTTCTGATACTTGAATCAGGTCTTCTGTGTTTATTAACCTTCTCCACTCAGCTTACAGTACACCTGCAAATACTGCCACCTCCATCTGCTGTTTAATGTCAGCCAGCTATATCCCTATGGATTTATTATTCTTTTGTAACATCTTTTTGAAGTCTTGCTGCTTCTCTCAATGATGTTCATGCTAAAGTTTTCATTGAGTTCAAAGTGAGTAGGGACAGGTTACCATCTTCTTATAAAATAATTAGTTCTCATCATTAGATACACTACCTTTTGTTAATGCGATGCTATCGGTATTCCCTTGTCATGTGAACCTGTCTAGGTAGAGAAAATCACCCTCTCTGGAATGGTAAAGAATAGGTCCTAGTGAATCATTATGCCTTTTCACTAAAACAGAAACAATTCTACCACTAGGAAAATACATTAGTTGAAGCATACTCAGAAGAGAGAGGCACGTTTCAGCATAGTCTCTAGCCTCTTAAAACATTGTCTGATCACAGCTGGGTCACTGTCTCCCCTAAATGAACTCCATTCAGTTGTATAGCTTTAGTGCTAGGAGAAACTTTCAACAAATTCCTGCAATTTATGTTCCTTTCTCTCAGCTGCTGATATAAATCCTACTAGGACAGCTTGATGCCTCTGGCAACAGGCATAGCTGGTAAGTTCCACTGGGAAGGTAAATCATCATCCACCTTGAAACATGTCATGAGTGGATCCCTCCAAAATGAAAATATATATTTTTATAATAACAAATTCTCTAATATTAGCCAGCCTTTGTAGCCTACAGACTTCAGAACAAAGACATTAGATCTCAGCTGCAATACTTGCACCAATCCATGCAGTCCATGCAGAACATCTTAGCTATACATTCTAGCTAAGACTTCTGTGTCATACTGTTCACCTTAAATTGGTAAGTTGTGAGCATTAACACCCTCCTTAACAAAGAATTTCCAGACTTTATTTATTGCCACTCATATAGTCAGGGAAATAAAATTAAAAGAATTTTTAAAAGGAAATACAAAATCTATAAAAGGTCTTTTTGTATTTCAGGACATCGATACAATGTGGCTTTTCACAACAACCACCTGTGTGCTTGCACCTTGATGACCTCTGAGTCATTAAAATTTAAGAGACCTATTCAGAAGGGGCGTCTCTTACCTCCCTGTGTTGTAACTGCGGACTCTTTCACAATATAGGTGTTTATAAAGGAGAAATGCATACCTGAGAGAGATAATAATGAGCTGTACTACCACAGACCCACTTTTTATCCATTAATTGTTTAGCATATCCACAAGAAGACTAAACATTTAGACCTATTGGGTACCCATTACATGTATGAACAGTATAATAGTAACTTGCCAGCTGCATACCTTACTCTGGAAAATTATCCTCATTATAAAATATTTATTTCTCTGTATAGACATAAAGTAATAGAAATAACAATGCTTGCAAAATGATGATCTAGCGGAGAGAGCATCAAAATATTAAATGTAATGCCACGGTATGAACAACAAAAACCTACATAAAAGTTGCCAATATATAGCACCGACACCAGTTGAAAATATTTGTGCAGTAGGGACTAAAATGTAAGACTAAAGTTAAGCACTTGATTTCATAGTTTCCATGCAGACATTTTACACCTGTCATCTTGCTGCCTTGGTTGGCAAACTCACAAGGTGCCTTGAACCCCTGTGGGATACTGCTGTGGGAAATACAGCCTTCCTGGCAACAAAAACAGTTCAGCGTGGTTGAAGACAAATGAGAGATGAGACATTGTCTGATGGTAGTCTTAAGTTACAATCATGAGAAATAAAAACTATTCATGGAGACAACATCAGAGGTAAGCCAAGTAGGCTGATACAAATAAGTGCATTCTACAGTTACACAGCAGATAAAAGATAGGCTTTGTAAACACTGTAAGTGCATTTATGATTTACTAACCCCTTTGCATTAGTTAATTGCCATCTTTATTTTCCAAAGTAAACAGCTTTTTTCCTAATGAATCATGATTCAAGTGAACTAAAATTGTCACTAAAATTAAACTGACAAAATATCTATTTTTAGACCCTCTGCTGTTCTTGATTTGAATTACAAGTTGCATATACCTTTTAGGCAGGCTTTACTTCTGAAGCCAAAGTTCTCTCATATGAATACAGTAAGTGTGATGGAAGTAATGTGTAATTTAAAAAAATCTTCAACTTTGGATACACATAGGTCAGTTTCCCAGCGCTACATAAATCAAAATCAAAGTGGACATCCTCACAGATTTTAAGGACTGTAAAAGGAAACATGAATAGCATTTAATCAAATTGATGTGGCACATGGAAACCAAAGAGCACCTTTCCTTACCACAGTCCCTGAAAAAGCATTCGCAACGAAGAATAAGACTTCCGTACGCTTACATACCTGTTGTTTGAAAAATAAATCTGTAGTTCATATAGAGAGAATAATCTCTCAAGAAAGATAGATGTTAGCTGCCAGCACTAAAGCTCATGAGAGATTACACTGAACTATTTAAAAAAGGATCATTTATTTAAAGTACACACTGCAAGATACTTAGCACTTCTTTCTGATCAAGTGGAGTATAGAACCACCTCCCACCTTGTATTTGCAAAAGCAAAGTTCTCAGAGCTCCTGTACAATATTGGTACTAAAAACAAAGGGAATAATTTCTTCCTAAAATGAAAAATGGGAACTGCCACCATGGTTTTGCCTTTCAAATAAAAAATGGATATTTATGAAATAAACAAACACTGATATAGTTCCTCATCAGACTCTAAATCTCATTCCTCTTCAACATTTTCTCCTTGTAATGTCTTTCCTACTGCATAAAAAATGTGTAAATTCAGCTTGAACTTCACACTACTTGCCAGACAAAAATAAACAACTGGAAAAGAAAGAGGGAAAAAGTTCATCTGTATCTCTAATGCACATATCTTCACTTCTTTCCTAGGACACTGTAAATGTTTCAGGCAAACTGTGAAGTCTAACTTGCAACGATGAATCCTTGTAAGAAATCCTATATGGTTTACCACCTGTAACAGGTATTTCAAGTGTAGAAAAGACATATTTGTAGGTGTGGAAAAAGGAGATAAAGTATGGGATAACCATCCGTTTCAAGGCAGTGTTCGTATTCTGAGAACATATCCCCTTTACAAGTCGTGCAATATGGTTATTGCTGCCTTTGTGTATGTCCATAGCAATTTGAAGCCTTAATCATTATGCTTGATACACTGAAATTGTACAAAACAGAACAAATCAAAGTTGGGCCCTTCCTCAAGGAACTTACACATACAAGACAAGACACAAGTAACTACTTACAGGGGAAATTCAGAAAAGAGTTCCTCAAGGACCTAAAAATTGCACTTTACTTGTTGATATTGCTCGTTAAAAAAAGACCCTATGGTGAAGTTACCAAAGGAATATATGCCTAACACATTCTATTTCTTTAATACAAGATGACAGAATAAAGAAAATACTGGTATATAATATTGTATCTGAGTGTATAAACCTATGTCATGCTAAAAAATGAATGCTTAAGGGAAGCTATTGCCCGTGCTATAGACTGTGTAAAGTCACATGCCAGATTTCCCTTTCTAGAAGTACAGAAATAAAAAATAAAGAAAGCAGGGGGGAGAGTCACAAGAACTGAAGTTCCTAGGGGCTTGCACAGCCTTGCATCTCCTACTTCACACAATGATTATGAAAACTCCTCTGGGCAAAATGAATCCATGATCCTATTAAAGCCATGGGAACTATCTCTTCATTTGCACGGACCATGGTTTTACTAAGGGTATTGGGGGACCAGTGCACATTGGGGCATGAATACATTAAGGCAGGAAATGAAATACAGAAAGTTCTGTGAAGCAAGTATCAATAATTAATGCTTTTTTCCATTGATTTTTCAGACTTTCATACCATATTACAGAGAGGGAGTCCAAAAAAGCATTGTCAATGACCATAGCTTGGCCACAGACTATGTAACACAAAGGAAAATGTACACTGTATTTAATACTATCAGTTCTGATATTATCTTATTTGCTGTGTTGGGTGTCATGAATTGTACTACGCTTCACAGTCACAAAGAACCTTCTTGTGATAGAGGCAGGTATGAAGTTCTTATGAACAGCTTAATCCATAAAAGTCAACATTAGTGCCTGAGTAAAAAAGACAAAAATATGATGCCTCAAAAATCAATACTAAAACCCCTTATTCTTTTTAATATGAGTTCTGAAGTAAGGAAGCAGAGGGTTTTTCTGAGGAAGAATTAACCAACTACTGATTAAAAAAATATCAAAATTGGCTTGCAGTAAGCTACATTTTGCCTGTAGCATGATATAAGCAATGGTTTATATACAAGTAACAATCTGTAAATGAGAGAAGAATTCTGGATACTTATATTTTTGTTAATTATAGTTTTTAATCTATTTCTATAAAGTGTTCCATATGCCTTTGAGGTATCTGGAAGGTTATCACTCAGTAGGCAGTGGTCCCACGTATCCAGTGAGACAATTTAGGTCTCAAAATGTAGAACTGGTCATGCAATTAGAAAATTATATTATTGCTGATATGGAATAACTTACTGTTTAATTAGCTAACTCATAGAGAATGTCACTTGATAAAAATTCTAATATCAAAGAAAATTTATGGGTGAAAAAAATGCAAGAGGAAGTCGCAAGCCACTATGCTTTGATTTGGATCAAGATTTTGACCACCTTCAAGTTTGAAAGTGTTAACATAAAAGCTGTTATTCTTAGAAACTGCCACGTCTGCCCATTGAAATGAAGGTTCCACTGGCACGTGGAATACTTCATTGTTTTTGTTTGGGTTTTTTTTTTTTGTTTTAACAGAGCTGTCTGTCTCTTTTTTCTCTTTCTTTGTAAGATGGCAGACTGCCTTGCTTTTACATGCAGGAAGAATCTGCCTTTGTAAGAGCTTATTCTCTCCTGCCAGCCCATCATATTTGCTCACCTCTGTAATTAACAAACCAAAACTGGCAATGGATCTGAAATAGCTGTATCAGCTTTTTATCAGCTTTACTGATCTGGAAAAAAAGCAAACACCACTTCTGCTCACAACCATATTGATCAGAGTTTCATGAATAACATCTTGAGGAGCTGATTTATAAAAAAATAAAAGACCACAGAATGAATTTACTTGGGACTTAAAGCTAGATTCACTTACTTAATTTTATTCTAAAATTACTCCCTTTTCATACTGTTGTGCAGTTATCAGACATTTTGAAGACCAAAACAAAGCCTGTCGTGAAAGACCACTAGCCCAAGCACTTTCTGACAGCCCTTATTAGCCAAATTAAGAGGAAATAAGCTGGGCCCAAAAATGAGTTACCTAGAATTGTACAATAGAGCGTAATTTCATGTACAAATTTTAGACATGTAGAAAAAAGAATATTACAAAATCTCTTCAAACAGAGAAAATATGCTAACTTTCACTACCCAGAAAATATGACATTATTAATTCAGCAGGCACACTATATTAATTTCTGAATATGTAACATTTTAGGGTATTTATTAGAATCATTGGTAAATGAGGAATTACAACATTGCCTCTTGCCTATTTGTCTCCTGCCCTCTTCCTCCACTATTGCCAGTGTCAGTTAAAAGCAATAACAAAGCAACAGTACACATCTTTAATAAAGCAACCCATGCTCATATTCCTGAATGTTTAAATGCAGCCACCCTTCCTTTTTAATACAAAAATAGTTATAAACTGGAAATCAGTCGTCTCTGCTTGTAAAGCACCAATAAAGAGAGACCAAAATCCTGAATGACATCTTTGGGTGATAGCACAATATAGACTATTAGAGCTGTCACTAATTTCCTGGAGATTAATAAGGGACAGATATTCCCTCATATTGCTATGGGGAACTGCTGAAACATAAAGCTAACAAAAGGTGTATGCGAAAAGACATGCATGTTCATGTCTCTCTCTAAACATATTCAAGAGGTCAAAAATTTCAAATGTCAATTTTTTTAGATATCACTGACCACTCTACATCCACTCTATACGTACCCTATATCAGACATAGGCTTCATAAGTAAGAGAGTCTTCTTTTTACCTTAAGGAATTCACATAAGCTTGGAGCTAAGTCTGCATCACCAAATATACAAGCAATATAATCTCAAAGTTTTTCTTATTGGTAAGCATGCAGACTATATGCTTTTAAAGCAGTCACAAGGGAACTAACAGTGTCTTGTGGTATTACACAACAAACTGAACTGTGGGTTCCAGGCACAGTATGACCCAAAAAGGATAAATTAATTGCTTTAACATTTAGGTATGATGAACCAGATGAATCAGAAACCGCAGAGTTTTGATACAAATTACAGAAAGAAGTATATGAAAACATCAAGTAAGGATTTCACTTACACTAGGCGTTAGTAAGGATTTCATATTCCGTCTCAGAACATGAATGAATATTCTGCTCAGGTTGTACAGCAGTGAATCTGGGTTAGCAATATTAACAATAAAAGGAGTGTTTAAACTGTATTGGATACACGTCTGCTCAAATTCAAAATAACTGTTAGTTGAAAAGGATGACATCTACAAGTCAAATGCTGGCAAAACAGAGCCACAGTAGGCTAGGACTTGAAATCAGGAGGTTCTGTCCCCATGTCTGCTATCGATATGCAATCTTGAACAAGTCTTTCTATGTCTTCCACATAGTGTTTACGTACTTGTTAACTTACGCTATCTGTGATACAAGACAGAGTGCTCTGTGTTTGTTCAGCACACACTCCCCTTGGCTTGACTAAGGCCTCCTTGTGTTCCTACTACAACAGAGGGCACACAGTAATAAATACCAAAGTCACTAGTGATTTCAGAAGTCCTTGATCATGCAAAGCAAGTGAATTACTATGTTCAAATAATCACTCTTCTCAGTGGCTCTAGTTCTTGATTTGATCTACATGAGTTTTAGATATGAACTATGCTTTCTGACAAGATTAAAAAAGCAAAACAAAAACACATCAGCTCTGTGAAGAAGAAACTAAAATAGCCGTGAAACCACCTATTTTACAGGATTTGTGATTTTAAGGTCCTTGGAACAATTTTGTCTAAAACTGTGGGACCAGAAGAGTTTGTGCTAGTACTGAGTATTCCATGGTGAATCAGTTTATTTGGCAGCTGCCTGCAAAAGTTAGAACTTTAAGAAGAAATCCAGTTAGAAATAAACTATTGCTCAGGAAAGAAATATGTCAGGGGATACAGGTGATAGGAGAAGCTTGAAGAAGCTAAACTTGTATTTCACACCCAACAAAACGGTAGTACTTGAAGATACCAAATCAAGAATGATTCAGTAGAAAGGTAATACAAATTGCTGAACAGAAAGTTACACATTTTGTGTGATGAGCTAATACTTGACAGAAAAAACCCAAATTTAAGTCTGATGTGCAATAAACTGAAAAAAAGCCAGAAGTGTAACACCAGTGTGCATGGATAGGAAGAAAAGCTGGCAGATAAAAGGCAGAATGCAGCCAAGAATTTGAAACAGAAACAGTGGTAAAGCAAAGCAATATGAGGGGAAGGAGTTAAATGAATGTTAGTCAGTCAGCAGTTGTAGGTCTGTAAAGACCAAGAGCCATGTTGATAGTGTCATGATATAGGTTGAAAAATATGGCATTTGTCTTCTCTAGACAATGTTCTTCGCTTCATTATATGTTTAAATAATTGAGAAACATATCTAGAAAGAAATGGGCACCTTTTATTACTGTAGACTTCTAAATAAAGAACAAAATGAATCAAGAATCTGTAGTTAAATTTCCAGATTTAAAGTATCAGTAGCAACCTCCAAGCTGTAATTATACTCTTGCTTGCTAGCAAAACCAAAAAACTGATGAGTCTGGAACAGAAACACTGATAAAGATGCTGATAAAAAGACACAATTTTTTTTTTAATTGTTATTTTACTATAATTAATGCACTTATATTTAGTTAGCAAACATACATGAATTTTGTATATATGTATGATCCACATACATTGTAAATATAATGCTCCAATATACAGTGGAGTATTAGGATAGGTGAACATGGAATGCTATGCAGATATGCCTGATAGAAGACTCTCCAAGGGAGTGTAAGAAGTCTAAGGTTTGGTCTTCAGCTGCTGTAAGAAAACCTACTTTGCTTCCTTCTTCACGTCTGGTCCTGGATCTGTGTAGCAGATGGTTAAGAATTTTTCAATGTAGAGTTTTCAACCAATTTACCCTTAGTGGATTACATTCTCCCTCTCCCCAAAAGCCATCCAAAAATGCAGACAATTATTTATATTGTGGGATAGGTGGCCAGTGTCTCCATATTGCACAACAAAGTGAAGGCAATGGAGGTTAGGAAAAGAAAGGAACACAGCTGGGAAAAAGGAGACAGAATCACCTACTCCACTACAGCAAGAAAATTGTAGTTTGAATTTGAGAGCTGAAGAAAGAGTCATGCAAGAACAGAAAAGTAGGCAACTCTATTACATCTGGTGGTGATCTGTATTACAGAATCAGGTCTCACAAAGGAAAAGGATAGGTCCAGGCTGTGATGGTTTGATTAGTCTCAGTACTTAAATCCTCAAGAGCTCTCCACCAGTATTCAGTGGTATGTGGGCACAGAATCAAGCTTGTCTATTTTTCCTGCCAAAAACATATGTCAAATGTTTGGTTTTTCTTTTCAGGCCAGTAGATTAAAGTCAATTGATTTGAAACATTTACATTTTTGCTTTCAGGTATGCCACTAGAAAAGTGTAGTGAGACTGCAAGCACAGACCTGAAGTTAAACAGCACATGAGGCAAGAGAGGCAAGGATGCAAAACTGGAGTTACAACAAGGAAAAATAAAACGAGAAAGCTACTAGTTTTCCTCTTCTGTATGATATTAGTGCCTTTAAAAAAAATATGCAGATTTGTCATAGGCCAAAGTAGACTGAAGTGATGCTAAGGTCAGGAGGGGTTGTGTGAGGAGCAACACATGGACAACATGTTCATGTGTTCTCAGGCTGACACAGACAACTATGCCAAAGCTCATCTCATGAAGACTGAAACTTCTGAGCTCATCTGTTTTTTCTTCCATCTGTCAGCCCATCACACTTGTAGAGGTATTCAAAACCTCAAAACAATTGCCAAGGCAATCATCTATAAGATAGGAACAGGTTTTCATGTGGTCACACAATATCAATGGGACATCTAAGTGCACAAATAGCATGAAATGCAAAAGCTGCAGAATAGCTACATACCTCAAATCATACCCTGACACTTTCATGACATGGCAGCAGTTTTTTATTTCACAGTGAAATCAGTCCTAAAAATCATTATGCCAAGGAAAAGAAAGCAAGGCAATAGCCTCCCTATAACTAACTTAAACATTCATCAAGTTATTTATGTTCATGACATCTGAATGATTTTGACAACAGCAAAATCTAGCCATTCATATTCCCCCTTCCTTTACATTTAAGGGTGTGTATGTAAATGTTTTCTGTTTTCTTCAGCTATGCTAATTAACACACATCTACTTAAAGTTTTTGTGCTCTCTTGTAAATGTCTAGTATTAGCCAGAGATGGTCATACATCTGGGTCAACAGGGGCCTTTACTATGAAAGCCTCCAATGATTTCAAGTGCATTGTTAAGCGCTCCACCAACATCTGGCATTCTCACTTTAGAACCAATCCTATATCATACCAAGGACTATAAAACCAAGAAAACAGTTCCAGAAAAATGATCGTGTGTAAGAAATGTTATAAACATACAAGAAATGACAGCTATGAATCCATGTAAGCCTGGGCTGAACTACTTTACCCATGAAAGCTAAAGCATTATAACAGAGATTCTTTCTTTATTAAATACACAGGTTATTCTAATCTGCATTTAAAGACAGTTCATCACCTTTTTTGGCTGTTGACTAACCTCAAGCTTTTCCATCATTTATTGGAATACATTTTATTCAGATTTTATTTTATAATGTTTATAACAAAATTTAAGCCTCTCTTGGATGCTTGTGTTTATGCCATTTTTAAAGAAGCTTATCTCTCCAGCGATTCTGGACATGAAAATTACTTCTACAGGGGGCCATACGTGAATTTTGGGATCAGGTGAAAAGAGGCATGCAGAAGCCTCCTGAGCAATCTAACAAGGTCTACCACTGCAGCTTTTGTTTCCACTTTTCCTCATGCAACTGTGCTTTCATCTTATCCAACAGACCTGCTGACATCACAGATCCTGAGATGTCATGGAAGCCACAGCTGTCTGAAAATCTGCAGACCATCTCTCATTAAGCCTACTTGCTCACCACTGAAATGAAAAATAAGAAAGCTGTAGATAGGTAGATGAATAGGAAAAGGAAAGGAGTAATAAAAGCACTACTGCCATAATTAATTCACATTTTTCAAGCAATCTCATCTCTAAGAGAATTCTAATAAAAGAGATGAGCATATTCCATCTCAAGAAAAAAGGGGAGAAAAGGCTGTTTTCCTAGACTGCCATTTTTTTTTCTCTTTTTTTTTCTTTATTAATATCATTCAAAGATCTTTATATTTTTAAAACAAGTAAGGTTAATCCTATGTGAAGCATCATTAACTCTTCTTGCATGCTTTGTGATTTTTCTTTTCCTCTGTAAGGACAGAAAGCACAACTACAGACTATGCAGTTAATTATAATGTAGCTGCTGCCTCAGCTGTGCTGTTATGACTGGTGGGAGAACCACAGGGGAGAACTGAAGAGGCCCTTTTCAAGGATGGCTAAAAGCCACTGGTTTTAGGGCACCCCTGTGGCAAATCTCAGGACTCCGCTTCATTTTTATGTTCTATTTTGTACATGTACATGCACACCCTGGGGAATAAGGATCTGTAAGACAGAGTTCATTTGTTCTACTATATACTTCCATGCTGGCAGCTGCAAGAGGGTCATTTCCAGGATCACTATCAGTAGCATGCACATCTGTAGTTGCATGGACAAAAGATTTGGACATCAATCCAACAGGGCATAAAAATAGCATTTTAACACAGCATTTTAGTATGTATTAGCTGCAGAAACAAAAAATGACCTCTACATCTATTAAATTAAAATTTATAATTCTAATGGAAAGTCTGTATCTTACAGTCATCATCTTACAGCATAGCTGGTTCTTGAATGCTTGCTTTGTTACGAAAACAGTCTTCTGAGACTTAAAAGGATACACATCCATAAATCACATTTAGCTACATTTACATCAACAGCCATTATTCACTTGCTTCTCAAAGCCCTTAAAATAGACGTTTATATAATTCTTAATATAACCTTCATGTCAATTTTTTTCACAGCCCCTCCTTCTTAAAAGTTAACATCAATGTAGCCACTTAAACACACATGTAGATAATTTTATTTATGTGAATTGAGTGCTACACCAAATTCTTCTTGGAAACGTTACGCTGCAAAGCTCTGTATTCATCTGTTGCAAATACTACTGTAAGAGCTCATAGTCACCCTGTCCCTCCACTACCTTGTTCTTCTCTTACTTTCAGCAAAAGATCATCTAAAAGCAGTGGAATTTAATATGATAAAATGTAACAGAAAAAATCACATCAAATTGAAGTGTCTTATATAATAGCAAGTGTTCTGTGTCTCAAGCAGTGGGTTGGAGTAAATTGAAACCCTGAACATAATCATGGGGGTGGAAGGAGAAGGAGACATAGCTTATAAAGATTGTACTTTTTAGCCTGAGAAATTCAATGCAAGAAGGTCAATCTAGTTTATACAGCCTGTGTATTAAATGCTTAAAACATCACATAATCTACCAATTCAGAAGAATCAGAGTGTAAGACTACTTTAAGAAGCATCATAAGGTAAACAAGAATATATGAATTAAGACAAAATATTCTAATTCTGTCATCTTGTGTTCATCAAGAGAGAGTGCTAGCCTTATTTGATTACTTATGGCCCAACCTAATAATTTCTGATCACATTTTCTATTCCTAAAATGTGGTCCATTAACAGCCTTCTTACTAATAAGGCTTTGCTGATACCTAAGAACACAAAGGTATATCCTAAATCACTAAATATTTTAAATAGTCAAAAACTCAGTGGAACTAAGGGTTTTTTTCTTATTATCTCCCTTCAGAAAACTGGTTTTTTCCTCACTAGAGCTAATGGCAGGCAGATTCCTGGCACCAAAAGTATATTATGTGAACTCTTTTTTTCAGCTCCCAAATTATGCTCTGCTGCTTTCAAGCAGTGGATTAGACAAAAATGAAGCCAAACACTATCACAATGGTGGAAAAATATGTGGAAAGTAGCATATACAGGCTGCATTGTTTAAGCTAAAAATAAGAAACTGAATGTGTGAATTCTTTCCACAACTATGTGAAATTCCCTGCATCTATTTTATACATTCTGTAGCTCATGAGCACAGTTTTGCTTACTAAATGCCCAGTTAGTTCACATATATTCATAGACCATTTCAGCTACTGGTGATTGAAACAGATATAATGAGTATCTGTCTGCATAGTTTATTATTGGCATAATCATAGAATCATAGGACAATTCAAGTCAGAGGGGACCTCAAGAGTCCAACCTCTTGCTGAAAGCAGGGTAAGCTATGAGATCAGACCAGGTTATTCAGGGCTTGATCCACTCGGGTCTTGAAAACCTCCAAGGACAGAAACTGCAAAACCTAAAAGAATATGGCTAATTATCTGCATTACACGGTAATTTCTTTCCTCACTGCTTGACTCCCAAGTCGAAAGAGAAAAATTTAAACATCTGCAATGAGAATATATACATATATATAAGCACATACATGCACACACATAGTAAAATATGCTTTCATAAATGTATTCATAATGCTTTCTGCTCCCATAATATGTTTTCAAGGAAAAATACAGGTTTTTTAATACTGTAGGAAGTGAATAAATGGATGGAGGAAATGTAATGCCTCTATGAATGAATATTAATTGATACTTTGCCAATTATCGTAAGGAAAGATTCCTGAGTGGCATTAGTATATATGTTAGCCCTGAGTCAGTGCAAGAGGAAAAAATTATTTCTAGTCAAAGGCTGAGAAAAAATGTTTTGCATTTCTGCACCTCAGAAGCTATTTACATTTTGTTTTTAACAGCTAACTCAATCTCCTTATACTTGTGACATAGTTCAAGCTACACGCTGGTAAGCATTAACACCTGTTATCCAGCACTGACGGATTCATCTTATATTTCGTGTTGGAAATCCAAGCATCTTTAAGTATAATTAGTGTAATGTAACATACTAAAAGTGATTCATAGTAGCTCTCAAGAGAAACATTCCAGCTAATTAAGAATGTCTGTAGGTCAAATACGTTTGTACTCAAAATGGTACAGCAGCATTAAAATGATTGCTTATATTTATTTATTGTAAAAAGTCTTTAGAACAGCTTTCATAATTTATTATTTCACTTATTTCTGTACAGCTTCTTACTTTGCATCTTTCACTTAAGTATCTCAAATCTCCATTAAAATACATGACTAACCATATTTGGCTTCTCTTCTCTCTACTCCTCTCTCCAGGATGTATATCACATATACAACCTGGCTAAAGAGAGTGGGAAGAAAAAGGGGGAGTCTAAGCATATGTGGTGTTGCTTGTTTCTGTTAGAGAAGAAGCATTTCTCATTTTTTTGAGCAAAAGGTAAGGTAAACTGTTACCATCCTCAGCTCCTATGAGAGTCTGTTGCACAGATATTGTGCCATTATAAATTTTAATAGTATTAGTCTTTCCAGTATTGCTATAATTCTGCAATTATATTATCATCTTCACTGCTTGCCAAAGCAATATGCACAGTTTCCTGAATTATGCAGACTATTTCATTTAATTAAATGAAAGCTGCCTTAATATCTTTTATGGATATTGCTATTTAAGGCTACAGAATACAATATTCAATTTATATTTTTGTATTCACTTACAGTTAATATTCTAATAGTCTTCATTTGTATTACATTACTATTACTATGAGAGGATAAGTATAGGCCATTAATATGAATAATAACGATTTAGGTACCATTAAATCTTGCGTGGAATTAGATTGTAAGAGAAGCCAGTAGTGTTTTACAAATATATTATTGTCTCTCACAGTAAATTTGTCTCCTGTATCTTTTCTAAGGGGCTTAATTAACAAATATAATTTGTTCAACTGACAGTCCTCCCAGACGCTGAGATACAACTAGCGTATCTCTTAAAAACACTTGCAAAACAGTTTGCCAAAGAGATAAAAACAGGTGAGCTTATTAAGTCTTTATGGTGGAGAAGCACACCAAATGATACTATTTCAACAGTACTGAATAACTATGAAGGCCTACCTGAAAGAAAAAGAAAAGCTACCCGTTTCCATAAAATTATATTCTTCGTTTTTACGTTTCCAAGTAGCAAAGGTAGTAATTTTCAAGCATACATTCACATTTATAATGTTACTTTCAAAAACATGGACTGCAAACCCTACTTCCACTCAATAGTACTCACTCAGATAGTTCCACTTACTCAGTTCCACAGTTCTCAAGACATTTCCAACTTAGCACAATATAACACATACTTAAAGCGTTTCCTCTTCTCAAATAATTCCATGATATTTCCATCTCACTTCCCCAAAGGAGATGTCATTATCTATTCTAAGAATAATTTAGGGAAAATTCTTACATAAGGACGAACTGCTTAAAAACATTTCACCTGCCTTGAAACTAAGCAATAATAGTTTTGAACAAAAGAATGGTTTTAAGGGCAACAATTTCCAAAAAATCTACATGTGACAATATGATTTTCAAAATAAAGTACGGTGGTATAAAAATAATAATCTTGGAAAAGCAAAATTAGTAATTCTTCTGTGAGCAAAAAACTTGGGGGCTACACATTTCCAACTCTTATGAAAATTAGTATGAAATTAACTCTGCCTTTTAGGAGCACACAAACTACTTCTCATAACTATAATTAGCAGAACCTGAGCTAAAACAGGCTCATTGGTTACTGAGGTTTGAGCACCTGACTAAAATCAAGAACCCCTACTGGCACAGATAAAGAATTTTATTAGTTAAAGGAAGCTTCTACCTGTTTTGACAAGTGTAGAATCTCCTTCTCCAGCTACCTGTGTTTACCTTGAATGTCCAAGGCATTTAGCAAATTTGTTGATATATGCTTTCCATGATAACTGCCTGTCAGATTAAAAAGCATAGTTTGAAATTGGGTCCCTCAATGCTAAGAGTCATCTATCAACTCAAAATAGAATGTCATTATCTCCTATCAGATTCTTCTCCTTTTAATTAGACTAAGCACTAGCTCAAAAACAAGGACCACCAGACAAAAAAATACAAACTACATATGTACGTTATACATGTATCATTTGATAATTTTCAAGAAGACATGACAGGGCCAACCAAACCTTCCAAAAGGCTAACTTCCTTCCACTAATACCAACCCTGTAACACCAGCTGTGCTTCTAAAAGCAGCAAGCAGTACTGCAGAATAATCTGCACAGCCTGAGATCTGATCAGAAATGCAAGAGAGTGATGTACTCATCACAGGATGCCTGGACTGTGCTTCCCAGCAAAGGCAGATATTCAGTAGAAAAGTTGTAAATGGGACCCAGTAACAGATTTCTTGAGCACAGAGCTCATTGGACTGATGTGCACAGCAAGGAAATTGTCAACTTGTTTGCTTCTATCCTGTCAAGGAAAGCAGAATTTTGTGCCTTTTTCTGGGAATTAACTAAGAATACAGCTCAATCATTTAATTTGTGTAAACCAACAGAATGTATATCATCAGATTTATCTACTTGAACCAAAAGAAAAACATTATGGTCTCTACAGATGATCAGAGAAAGATGACAGAAGAGTGAGTTACATGTTCATCCATCACATTCATTAGCCCATTATGTGTATTGATCCTTCATTTACTAAAGTAAATACCATATGGTGTTGAACATCTCAATGTAAAGATCAGTAAGGAATCCAGTTAATGACAGCTAACAGGAATAATTAGGTAGAAAAGATAGCTAACATACATTCACTTTCATATATTTGGGGTCAGTAAGTGACTGTACTGCATTGCAGATGAGATGCAATTCTCTAAGGAAAAGGATATCAAACTGATATTTCAGTATTGAGCCAGTTATATACATAAGAGTTGTGAATAAGCCAAATAATCCAAATAAAAAATAGTCATTCAGCTCTTCATCTGGAGAAAATTGCCAAATTCTGACGTGAGCATCCAGCTCTAGTGTTCATTGTTTAACATGGATCTGATCTAAAACAAGAGACAGGTAATTATAACTGAGACCAAGGACAGCTACACTCAAACAATTCCTATGCATGAAGCTACCGGAAAATATCAGAGGCAAAATTAACTGCTAATGATTTCATAATGACAATCACCAGCTCTATTAGCCTAACTGTCCATAGTAGCAGAATACAACTGCAATGCATTCTGGAGTTTCAGGTATTGGAGGACAAAGCTCCAGTTTGTGTTCATAAGTAAACTGCTGCCACCTGTCCTGTAGGCATACTTCTGCCTGTAAAAACCTAGAAGGATCCTTTATGCTTTCAGTCAAAGCAAGGTTTTTGACCAGGGGTGTATGAATAATTATTCCTATAGTTAATTGGCCAAACTGGGATGCTAAAAAGAAATCTAATGTACTCCAGATATTTTTTTATATATTTACTGTTAAAATTAAAAAGCAGGAAAAAAAATTGGTTTTGAAATATAGCACTCTCATTTAACATAAGCATAAAGTTATTTTTAGATTTTGGACCAATAAGGCTTGATTTTACTTAAACTCAGCAACAAAGCTGCTTTTTTTTTTTTTTTTTTAAATGAACAAAGATATTTTACTTTCAAAGATATATATAGTTTCAATGGGGAGGGAAGTCAATACATTCAACACACAAACTATGGCTCAAAATATGTAAACCTCTTCTGAGAAAAGTTGCATCAGAAATTTTTGCTCAGACGTAGCTAAATGCCTTCAACTGCACCCTTGTATGTTTGCAAGGATCAAACATTAAGTACTATCTTTGTCCTGTAAATTTGCATGACCTGCTTTCTCAGATCCTTGTTCTCATCATTTCCATTATCCTCTTTACCTCCTGAACATTGTCAGTCTCAGAAGCCCCTCTCCTTTTTTCCCACTTTACGTTCTCCACACTGAAGGGATTAACTTCTAAACTTAAAAAGCCAAACCCAAACACTCTCTTCCTAAATATTTTCTTCTTTAAGATCACACAAAACTGACATATGCCCTTATGGAACTTTTATAAAAAGAAAGTGGCAGAAAGTAGCTCTATTAGTGTCAAAGAAACTACCCTGTGTGTTCATCATGGAAGCTTATGGAGAGTTTAGTCCATAATTATTAAAACCCTGTATTTGTCACAGCTATAGAAGCAAAAGGGCTTCTGTACTAAAAGAGTACCCCTCTGCAATGTTCTATCTACAAAGATACAAGTTAAATCAAGAAGAATGAAACTACACCATAATCACTGCAGAAACTGCAAGTGTGTCAAATGTGTAAAGCAATTCTTCAGAGGTACAATGCTGGAGGTTGTCATGGCAACTCTTCTCACTCCTTCCCACTGATTTTTGGCAAGCATTTTTTAAATTTTTTTTAAAGCATTTTTACTCCTTCCCTCCTAGCCCTTTTTCCCCCCTTCACACAATATGAATGATATCACTGAAAGTGAAGAGCATGCAAAAACATCAGTGTGCAGCCACTTCAGATAGAAGACTGAAGATACATCTAGCCTATACATGTTGTGGGGTTCATGCTATCACAAGCGCAACAGATCAGCTAGCAATAAAAGCTGCTTCTTTTTTTTGTTCCTGTAGAAGATACTGTATGTTGTTGAGCTGTTAATGTTTACTGAAAGACTCTAGACAAGAACCAGCTTAAAAGGCCTGGGAACCTGAGAGGTCTATGAGTTTATAATCTCCATTATGCCTGCAGACAAATTTTATGCCAATAGTCCCCTCTCATACTTGTCTTCTAAAGAGCTACCATGCTGCCCGTGCACCTTTCTACAGTCAAAGTATGCAAGTGTTCTGATTAGTAACAGAAGGATTCTTAAGATTATGCTCCCAGAGTATCTTTAGAAAACAGATCTAGGAAAAAGGCAATCTTTTCCATCTGCACTGCAGTCACAATTTGTTCCACTCATAGTATTTGCTGTTCGCTCATGATTTCTATCCAATTTCCTCATCCAGAAACAGAGTCTCTGTCTCGTATTTGAAAGAACACCCTGCGTAATATATGTATTGCCACAGGACAGCTTCACCAATCCTTCAGAGGAATGTCACACAAATACCTACTATGTTGTCCTCTACAACTACTTCAGATCAGTTAAGGTGATTCTATTCTGTTTAATACACATAAATATAAACTAAGTACAAGCAAAGGCAACAGATAATAAGTATCAGTTATATTTGCTAAGATGCAAACAAAGGAATTGTAAGTTTGTCTTACTAAAAGTAATAAGATTCATATGAACTGGAATAAAGCTGTTTTACCAAAAAGTCTCAGTCCTTCAATCTTTGTACTTGCTATTCCAGATTTTAGCATTTGAGAATAAAATACAGCACTTGAAGATTTTGTTTGGTAATGTTATACAATTTTCAGCAATATAAACATTATACTCTATCTAAAATTTTATCAGTTTACTGTTTAGCATAAGAGTACAATCTGACAGAAATTACTCACAAAAACAGCTCAACAAAATAATTCTCCTTTCAAGTTTCCCTTAGTGTTCCCCCTTTCCCCAGCTGTAACACACAGGTGAAGAAATGGGATTCGGTGGGTCTAAATGGTCATTACCCTACCACAATTATTCCTCACAAGAGGTGAGACGTGTAGCCAGTGATGGAGCTGCTCCTTTAGGTCATGTAGCAAAGCTTCATGCACCAAGATCTACAATTCTCAGACTCAAGCCCTCCCAAAGATTTAAGGACACAGGACATGCAGCCATCACTACCTAACTGCTGGAGAATCAAAAATGGGGACAAGTTCACAAGTTCTACCATCAGAATTTCCTCAAAGTAAACATCCTATCAGCATGCTTCGTCTCCATCAGGTATTATTATACTGTGCACATTTAGTAACACAGCTGCTACTTTTGAATAGTCAGAGCTCAGACCCTTCCTTTTGTTACTCTTTTGGTTCTTCCACAGGAAACAGAAGTGGATTCTTAGGTAAGCATTTCAGACCATACAGATCAAAAGTAACACATGGACCAAAATACGTTCCCAGAGCACTGGTACCACATGCTGCATGAAGCACACCCCAATGGGTACATGGCTACCATTCCAAACATTTCTTACATGTATCTTCATATAGAAAATGTTACAGAAATCTAAAGTCAATAAAAGGGCTAAATAATTATAGTGAAGCCTATGTCTAAAATGTAAGTTTTACCCTTTTGTATACCTTTACTGAATAGAAGACTCTGTGTCAGGCACGATAGATTCGTATCTTAAGGAGCTGAACACAATCTAAAGTTCCTTAGTAAAAATGCAGCAATTGTAACCAGCAAATTGGACGGAGATGAAGTCAGCTAACGGTGACCAGAACTGAATGGAACAAATGCCAAGTCATTACCAATAGTTCAAAAACCTGTGAAGATTTTACAGGTTTGTTACTGCAGGTTTATGAGCATATTTGTCAAAGTACACATCACGTTGCCTAAGCTGACTACTCTTCACAGCCAGTTACTGCTGTGAATAAATGGCATCACTCTTTTCTTGAGAGGCAAGTGTGTGTTGGAGTTGGGAGGAAGGCTACAAGAGTGATCGGTAAATATTTTACATGAGCAGCTCACTTATACATTTGCAGGGAGAAATCTCACTCCTACTGTTGGGAATTTGGTTCCTAGTAGTTACAGAGAAAAATTAGGAACTGGGATACTTCTATTATTGTAAGTTACAGCTTCATTATTAACCATACAAAAATGGTAGAACTGGAAAAGTTTGTGTGCTGTACACACAAGGAAAACAGAAAGACTAGATAGGTATGTTTATTTCTGCATCTATACCTGAGAATAGCAGAGCAACACAAAACATAGAAAAAAAGAGGGTGAATATATTTACTCATAAGTAGCATTCTTTGAAGGGCCAGCATAGAACCTAAAAGCCATGTAAAATGGATGGAAATCCTAAGCTTTATGGGCTTCTACTCATCTAAATAATGAATGAGTTTGTGTCAATAGTCTGCTAATTTTATTCAAAAGGCAGTGACTGGACTTGATCAGCACTAAAATATATCATAGAAAGAATGGGATATATAACAGAATGGGAACAGAAAACTGTATTGCTATCAGTCAGTTGCTGAAAGCAGTATTCAAAGCATTGGTCACAGCCTCCTTGTGCCAGACAGAAAGCACAACTATTAAGAGAAGATGAGATTAGCGCACTAGGATAGACACCTTGTGAGTATCCACAAATGGAGAACTGTTGCACATACATAAATAAGTTTGGTTTGGTTTTTTTTCCTTTCTGGCTTTTCATTTAATCTAGAGATGCTATTGTGTTAGATAGTTAAAAAGCTGTCATGCTGTATTGCCTCACATTTTCATGGGCTATTTAACATAGCGTAGGACGCTGCATCATTGTGTTCAACACGAACATGCAGGAAAAGTCTTCTGCAGATTCAGCACACTTGGCAAATTTGACATCTATATCATGTACAAGACAGATTTCCAGTTGTACTTACAGCCTTTTCTATGGTCACTATCCAGCCACACAGAAATTGAGAATAGTGCTAGCATAATACAAAATTTGCAAGGTCTAACTCTACTATAGTACAGACTTAACAATAATCACATTTGCTTTAAAGCTTATTCTTCCATTGTCTAACTTCTGAAATTATCTCATACAATCACAAAAGATGTAAAAGTAAAGTTAAAAAAAAAAAAAAAGGAGTTAAAAGAGGTGTAAAGATATAAAGTCTTTTGGAGAACAGGATTGTATAACCACTCACAGGCACTCCTGGGTAATGAAATATTGAGTCTAATGGGTCACTGATATTGGACAGCAAGCATGGCATTTTATTGAAAGATGATACAAAAGAATAGGATATGATATGGCAAATTTAATAAGTACATGATAAAAATATGTAAAAACACACTCTTTCAGACTTTTTTTTATAGTCAATAAAATCGTTGCTGATTCATCACCTGCTGGAAGACAACTGAACTGATTTCAGTTGGTCTTTATTGGAACCTACTTGTGTTTTCTTAGGCTATTTATAGGAAGGACATGAGTTCTGCACTTATACTTTGGCATCTGAATAAGCCTAGTGGATTTGAACTCTACTGTTTTTTCTGTATAACCCAAGAAGCACGCAATGACATAAGCTCTTTTCTTGATTATACCAATCATTCAATCTTTTAAGGAAAACAAGAATATAATTTGTTATGATACAAAGATAGTGTGTTTTAAGGAAAAAATTGTATTCCTTTATGCAAATAAGGCCTGGTTTTATCTGATTGGGAAAGATATAATGGTCATGAAAAACCTCACAACCACTTCCTGGTTTCATAGTAAAAAACACTGAATCAAAAACGTGTCAAAGGTAACAAGAGAATGCATGACATGAGTTAACTTGTAAACACAAGTTACCTACCTTTGAGAAATATCGAATCTCCACCTGTTTTGCTTCAAGCACTGCAAATGGTTGCTTATAAGTAAGCAATAGCTGAGAGTACCTCAATGTCTCTCCTAAAAAAAAAAAAAAGGGCAAAAAATCTGCATTTATATCTATGCTGTTTTCACATCTCTACATATGTCTCTATTGAGCATTTATGCCATCATAGGTTTAACACCACAATCATAGCCCAGCATTAATAATTCAGTGTAACGGTATATACAATTTCCTGGTACAAATGAGCCCTGATTAAAGCCATTCACCTTTAGATTCCCACCCGTTGCTTGGGATTTCTCTTCTGTTAGTACCCTTTTTTTCAGGTACAATGTTGCATTGTAGTAGCAGATCTACAATCATCTCCCTTCACAGTAAGCAGTGGGAGCACCCCATGATTTTACACATTTCAATAATCATTTAGTCATATACATTAATACTGAATGTATGTGCCCACTTACCATTTTGTTGTAAAAATTTAAAACAAAGAACAGTAAGTTGGATAAAATTGCACCTTTAAGAAAAAGGGGGAAAAAAATGTTCTGAAGGGAGGGCAAACAGTTTCTTTCGAGAGCATAAAGCTGTCACGACAGGTGACTCATGTTGGGCTGCATTAGTCATGTCATGGCACATTATATAACCAGAGGCAATTGACACAACATAAACTGACACATCACAAAGTAGCTTGTCAGCAGTGATATGTATAAAGCTAGGCTTTTTAAAGAAAACACAGGGAAGAAAGTATTGTAGGTTTTATAAACACCACTTAGGAGGAAAAAAAAAAAATGGTGTGAAACATTCTGCTGCAAGTTTTATTTTTGCAAGGACACATTCTGCTACCCCTGGTTTTTTTGGAGGGTTTTAATTGAGTAGACTCATTAATCTCAATGGGCTGAATTCAGCTGAACCCCCAAATAGCTTAATTCTTTTCCTCAACAGCAAATTTAGCGATTTTATAGTTTTCCTTTAGATACTACGTGCCTACCTGCTCTCTGAAATGACCTTGTGATGTTCGTTTAGGTTACAGTATAATTACGTATAGACTACAGCTCACGGCTTTGGAGAGCGCTCACCAGGTGCCCCACCTCGTGTCAGCCCACGCTATTGTAGACCACACATATGAAATTCCCCCGGCAGGTGTAAATCCGGTCAGGATTTAGCACCGCAGCCCCCCTCAGGCAACCATTTTGAATTTGCAAGCGAACACTTTTACCACTTGGCTTTCCTGCACACCTTGGAAGGAGGAAAGCTGTCATGCCCGCGCAGGAAGGGCACGGTCAACCCACTCACGAACGTTACAGAGAAGGGCACGGCACATCAGAAGCTGAGGCTGAGGACGGGGGATACACTTCCAGCGCTTCTCACCACACACGCCCCTCGGCGAGGCAACCCCAGAGCCGGACGCCGCGGGGACGCCGGCGCCGCCTCAGCCCGCGGCGCGGCCGGCAACGAGGAGGAGGCAGCCGCCACGCGCCCAGGGCGGGAAGGCGCACACCCGCCCAACACCGCCCGCCCGCCGCCACGGTCGGCCTCAGCCCGTGGCCGCAGGCGGGCTCGCAGGCAGCATTGCGGGGGGGCGGCGGTTGGGAACCTGCTGGGCAGGTTTTTCCTGGCAGCTGGCAGAAAACGCCAGGGAAACGATTCCAAACGTGTGGCCCCTGCAGGAGGGACACCTTACCCCTATTTGTGCTCAGCCAGGTGCTGTTCCTGCCAAATCGCCACCACTGCGGCGCGGTGGACAGACAACGTGAGGAGAGGTGGAAGCTTCTCCTCTGCCTCCGATGGCAGTGGGGGATGTATCGGCAGAGCCAAAGTCCTGCTGGGGTTTGATGAGCAATTGACTGGCTATTTCCCAGGTGAATCAAATACCACATCCTAGCGAGGCCAACAGCCGTTGCACTAAGCTCACTTATGATGGGAATATCCCCTACAGCTCCGGAGCAGCCGGTGCCCCTCTTCTGTGAGCTGCGTATCAAAATTTTCATGTGGGGCTACAATTCACAAGGTACAGACTCCAAATGGACATTGAAGCAAGAGTCTGCAGGTCTGTGCAAGCACCTCTGATGGGCCCTGAAGAGAATAAGCACGTTTCAGCTATGTCAGGGCATGACAGGGGCTCTCCTCAGAGCCTCTCTTACAGCTCAGCAGGCTAATATGGCTTCTTAATAAAAAATGTACTTTGACAGCTCGCAAATTCCTGCTCTTAGTTTATCATTACTACTATTTCTGGCATCATCACTGAGTTCCACGAACACAAATGCACATAATTAGAAGGCAGACTGGAGGAGGCCAGTTTGCATCATATGTTCACACTCGTGAACATACAAAGGGGTTTTTTTGTTGTTTTTCATTAAAAATCTGGCTTCTTACATAGCCTCCTCAAAGGATTATAGTTAAATGCTGAAATACGATTAAATAGGAAACAGTGTTTAAATGCAGCTGTTCATATTGCAAACCAGAGCACACGTACCCCTCTAGAGATTAAACAGAAGTCCGGTTACATTTTCCAAATCTGGAAACTACAAGCCTATGCATTAACACGTCAGGCCGCTTTTGAAGCTACACCTGACATAAGAAGTGAGGGCCGGGCTTGGGAAAGTTGCTTACTTGATCCTAACGTGCATACAGCTCCAGTGTGGCTCTGCAGAAATGTCAGGGATCAGCGATGGGACAGCGCAAGGAAACAGTACGTGATACGTGATGCTAAACCTCAGTGTATTCTTTCCATTTCCCATACAGCAATCCACCTACCTCTGTGTGAATACAAATGCTTAACCAAAATCGCAGTCCAGGTGAAGTTTGGAGAGAACCTGAAATCAGCCTGAAAGTTTGCAGAGGACACTGCTGTTTCCAGTGAGAAGTTACAGCACAACCATTTCAGAATAAAGAGACACAACTAAAATCTGCCTCTCCAGGTAGAGGTTTATTTACTAGAATATGCATGAGATCTGGGCAACCAATATCATAATTAACCAACGATTCCCCTATGGGCCAGTACATCTCTCAGTCAGGACATTTCTCTCAGACATCCTCAGGCCTTCATACTTCACACACCAGTTGACAAAAGCAGCCCTTACACTACTTACATATTTTACATATGAGTAAATTTTCAGGGAACTTTTCAACTTCAGCTATTTAATGACCAAGACAGTTCTGCCACTGAGATCAAACTTTGTACCTACAGTATTTATACTGCTCTAGGCTTAACAGAAGTACTGTATTCATCCCATAATTCACCCTAGAAATTTAATTTACAAGTAGACATGCTGGAGTCATAATTGGCATGGGACATCCTTCCCAGCAGAGGCAAGATTTGTGCCGGGAAAGATTGAAACCATGGGACCCTGCTTAGAACACAGGATGTCGCTTTTAACATGGTAAACAGTGGCAGTCACTGAGGTAATTAAGACTGACCTTCTCATTTGCAGTGCTTGCCACAGATCCACCTGTGGCTGCATGTGCATGCCCCAGCTCTTCCTCCTTGCTTGGAACTTTATAAATCTGGTAGCACTTTTTAAATAGAAATAACAAATTCTTAATGTGAAAAGATACTCTCACATGTGTTTGCAAATAACATGACATCTCTTCTATGTTGTTTCCACTTAGACTATACATGATAGTAATTCTTAGAATTACAATTTGTTACAGAAAAAGAACTGTAGAGCTTTATTTACTAATCATATTAACTTTCTTGTTTCCTTTTATGAAACCTTTTTTCCAAATGAAGGAACCAACACGCTTTGTCTTGAAAATTCTCCAACTCCCAAAACATTGTGAGTGCTATTCACTTTTGTCAAGCAGAAATGAATTGCATGGTTAGAAACAACCTTTGTGTAAATCATTACCTTAGAGCCTATCCATTTTAAAGCCCGTGTTGTTCAGAGGTAATATGCATGCACCCATTGTGTATTTTCCTCATTCCTCCATCATGTAAACACATGGACACAGTTAATCTTCATGTTTGATCATCTGTACAATAGCACACTTCATTTCCAATCATGCTTTTAAAGATGCACACTAACTTGAGCAAAAATAACCTGAAACAAAACTATGTTCACCCTCACATAAGGCTTCATCATTCTTTATAACAATGAGAGAAGCCCCTGAGAGAAATTTTTTTTGTTTTCTTTTTGTTTATTTTTTATTTTTGGTATTTGAACTTGTAATAGAGAAGAGGAAAAAAAGCTGTGGCAATGTGATCAGCCCAACCTCAGGGCAATGTCTTTTTACTCATCGGGCTATATTTAGAACTGTCACTTGTTAAAAACACTGTCACCTAAAATGAATTTTCAGAAGAGGCTTTGCATTATACACATGGCCCGAAGCACTTATACTGTAACATTACAACAACCAAAATAAAAGGAAAGTGTGATTGTACAGTCTAATATTGGCTAATTTGTACCAGTTTCATACAAATTTTAACATTTAGCATTAATATGCTCTGTTGCTAAGGAGCAACTCTTCCATTTTGTTCTTAAACAACGTGTCTGTTCTTGCTTAAAGTAGTGTCTATACCAAAACATCATGCTCTTTTGCAGTCAGAGGGATACTAATTTCAAGATATCAACAAATCAAGGATTTCTACAATAAAAACAGTGCTCAGACATAGAAACACTGGACTTATTCTTTAAGTTTTTGGGTTTTTTTTCCTACAGCAGGACCTAAGAAAGTTCAAACTAAAAAAAAAAAAAAAAAAAAAAGCCACTTTTCACCTTCATACATCACACTCACATAAACACATATAGCAGACTTTATTTGCAAGTGCAGCCCTCTCTCTCCTGTCCCAGAATCATCTCTTTTCCTGCTTGAAACCTGTGGATACCTTTCTGCACATCCAAAATTCACTCAGATACTAGGGAATGAAACTGTATTAGCCACGGGTAACCCTAGGGTGGGTCCATTGCTAACTAGAGTGAAAGACAAAGGTGATACATCTGCAGTAACAGGGAGAATGAAGCAAAGCATGTGCCTCCAAATTTTACAAGATCTACTGCATGTTTGAGCGGCTTTATGGCAACCCCATTCCCAGCATGACCAAAAATGAGATTCTCCCCAGCCAAACTAACCACAAGTTTCTACATTAAGTGTATCTTCCTTGATGATATCCTAGTAGATTCTTGGTGTTTACTGCAGATGATGCCTTGGAGGATATTTTCAGAGAACCAGGAAATAATTGAAAAAATTCACAGAATGGAAAAAACTCTTCAGAAAGTGAGTAAAATTATTCTAGCCTGCTAAGGACAAATTCTCTGCACACAAATCTAGTTACCTTGAATTAACATTTTGGCTGGCAGCTTTTAAAATCCAGGAGGACACATACCATTTAATAGCTGCAATAGTACTGAACTACTATCCTACAGTAATGACTGAAGTTTAAGATGCCTCTCAAGATGAAAAATGCACTCCCAATGAAACTTTACTGATATGAAAGTGAATTTGATCGCATACATCTGTCTAGGATCCTCTCTATAAATAAGTGGGTCAGATATATCCTTTAATCATAAAAAAATAAAAATTGAAATAATTTTTGTCCAAATGCACAGCGTTGTCCACATATCTCAACATCCCGAGTGCTTGGGTCTGCATGCCAGAAATGCATGGTGCCCATTTCAATTGCTGAAGGCCTTTGACAGGCCATAAAACAAAAATAGAAAAGTCTGTAATGTATTTTATTAGGAACAAAAGATATTTTACATGGATAAAAACATACCTAGAAACACAAGCTCATGGAAACAGGGGAAATTACACCTCCAAAAATCATAGTTTGAACTCACAGTGTGGTTTCCATTTCTTTCTCAAGGCAGGGGCAGCCATCTCACTAGTATAGAGGGTCTATGGATTTTCTTTGGGATGAAAGAGACTAGACATGTAGTGTTGTTTCAGTTGAGAAGGACAGAATAATTCAATGTAGCCACATTTACTGTTTGCCAGTTGCATGTGGTATGAGGCTTGAGAATCTAACCCTTCCTGAAAAGAAAGCTTAGGAACTACTGAGCTCATTGATGATTTGAAAGCACTGCATTTGTCCTGACCTTTGTGCCAACAACCTTATGTCCTTATTTTCTGGAGACACTGTTTATGCAATATTTCACTTCCAAAATGAAATAATCCACTTAAGATACTGTTCTTGAAGGAAAGATTACACAGTGTAGCCCAGTTCTAGATGTTCTTGAAACCTCACAGAATAAACTCAAGAGCTTCTCTAGGCCTTCATGCTATTCCTGATAAAAAAAAATTATTAGAGGCCAGTATATGAAATCATAGCATTTAGTCATGCTGTAAAACTTTTTTCTTACAGTAACTGGATAAATTTACTTCAATACATACATTACCTCCTATACAAGAAGTAGGGCATACAACTGAAATAGCAAAGTTTGAAGCATATTAAACTAGAAATTGAAGGGTCCTCAGTTTAAGCCCATGGCTTTGGAACTGTGACTTGGACCACGGAAGAATTGTCCTGGGGATAAGAACTAGTCGTTTATGCAAAAGACAGTAAATGCTTAATACCAAATGTCCTACAGAAATATCCAAATTAACTCAACATGAACCGACTTGACTACCAAAATCTGGGCAGTAGGAGAGGAAGTATCCCTTCAGTTTGTATGACCCTAGAAACATAGCTATGCCACTTCCAGTACCCAGCTGAGCTCTTTGAGATCTAGCTTAGATAATTCAGCATACTGACTTCATCAAATAAATTAAATGACATAAATTAAACCATAACACTGTCCCAAAATGACTCTCTTATGTCAGCCACATCAAGTATATTCCAGATTTTCTCCATGTCCTACAATACTTCAGACGGCAGAATGATGGCCTTTCAGTATGAGTACATCATGGAGAAAAGCATAGGGAGAGACTCTTGTCACCACCAATGTTATCCTTTTATGTAACCCAAATAGGACTACTTATCTTGAAAATGTTTAATGAAAGAGCACAATATATACAACATACAGATGAAATAGGCTAGGATCAGTAAGAGATTAATGTTTTATGAAAAATTCTGTATCCCCAGTATTTAGTATATCTATGCCACTCACACATCCCCTTCTGTCTTTAAAAGGGACTAGGACGCATGGGAGTTGGCTCACTTCTATTTCCAGTATTTTCCATAGTATACATCAGCCTTGTGTCATGCATTGAGCCATGCTGCAAAAACCTTGAAAAATAAATCTCTTGGGGATGTTGTGGCCTTGTATGGACTGCCACAATGAGGACTCTCCCTTTTGTTTTAATGAAGCCCCCTCATACATGTTCACCATGCAGTAAATTAGAAGCCTGGATTAGAACAACTATCCCATGATTTTAGGGGGGAGTTACAAAGTCTTCAACTTGTTCCAGCAAACATTTTTCCTAGTGCAAAACAAATCAAGATATGAGGCTCTCCAAACTGTCAGTTGTTTTTTTTCTAGACTTTTATATCTGGGTCATACAGTCATGTAACATCCTTGGGTGTGATCACAGCTATTGATTCCAGTGCTGAAAGTGGTAGACTAAATGGTATATAATAACAACAGCACATGAAACAGCAAGAAGGGTATACCAGGTCAGTCTTTAACTGGTAAGCACATGCTTGCTGAGAGTAACAGCAAGAAGACTGCCCTAAAAAATGAAGACTTTGTTTATGACAAAGAAGTTTACATTTTAAAAAGTTATCTTGACTATCCTGACTGAAAAGGAAATAAGTTATTAATAAATATTTGTCTCTTGTATGCACAACCACACTTAAGAAAGTTAGTCTAAAATGGAATATTTAAACAGTATTAAATTTCTGTGCATACTCTTTCACTAAGAATTAAATAAAAGATTTCAAAACTGATTCAACTGATTTCAAAAGAGCCAAACCAATACTGTAGAAGGCTGCATGGCTTCTCAGCTCTTTTCAGAATCAGAATACTGCTGAAGTAGAAATTTCTGGATTTGATTTTTTAGTTTTGCTTTACAGAAGGGAAAAAAATTCTTAACTGTTCTATCATAAAAGAGGTGCTTGACCTGTGTTATTAATGGTGGAAATTGTCCTGTTTCCAGTTCTCGTGTGGTTTGTCCTGGTCTTTCTCCCAGAGGTCTGTAGATGCTATGGTGCTGCACAAACTGATGTTTGTCTGATGCAACTGAGATTTGATCTATTGATTCCTCTGAAAATGAGGACCAGAGTTCTAAAAATGTGTTTTGGGCTAAATAAGATCAAATCACTTGGGGAAAGGACTTTATAGGCTCAGTGGCCCATATCACAAAGGCAATTCTGTACTAGGTGTACTTGGCAGCTGGTATTCAACTTCCATGTATCAGATGATAGCAATGGGGGCTGAAAGTAACTAATTTATAGATTACAGTGATCTCTGATTTGGACTAAAGTGTCAAAGTTTACTAGTCAGGAGGAAAGATTTAGGCTTACATTTATAAAACCACTTTAACATTAGCTATAATATAACATGCAGGTGTCATCAACCCTCAAAAAAAAAGCTTTGCTATTTACAAAGTCTTCTAGTTATGCATAATACAGTTATGAACTACAATGTGACTTTAAAATATAAGATCAGCAAATATTGTTCTTTAAATTCCTGTAATTAAACTAGTCTTCCTTACAGAAAAGTAATAGAAAATGAAAGACAAGAAGCAGCTCAGGCATCTGTTAAAATTGGTTTGTTCAGGACAGTGCTCATATTTCTATTAATTATGCTGCATAAACACAAGCAGCATTGATTAGAGACATTCTGCTGAACATACTGTAACAATGGCACAATGGCATCCAAATGCTTTATTTTATCTTTATTACCTCAGGGTAATGAATTGTAATGTAAAGAGCTGATGAGTAATTAAACTCATCAACTGTGGATTTAGAGATATTTTTAGTGTCATATGATGGAAAATCCTCTCAAGAGTAGCAAGGATATATTTTCACAGCATATATTATGTTCCTTAACAGGTCTCATGAGGGAGCACTTCATACTGTTTCTAAATGCTGAAATTACGAAAGAACACTGTATCTATCTTCATTTTTTTTCTTCTTACCTGTGCAGGATCAAGAACTTTAGATAGAACTTCTTGGTGAGCTAAAGCAATTTTCTGCTTGCTGAGTACCAACTGGGATACAGTAGGTCTTCTGTCCACAGATACCACATACATGTCATCAGGTAATGTTATTAAAATAGTCAAGGTCCATCCTAAAACTTTTTTTTATTGCTTCAAAGTATCCTTTCTAAGTTCCAGCTTAAATTCATCCAAGATTAGTTTATTCCTCTCTGTATGTCAGCCTTTAATTAAATAGTAATTTTCATTCCTTCTTCTGAACTTCACAAAGCAATGAGACAGTGCAATCACAGGTTTTGGCTTCCAATCTGCTGAAATAAAAAGTCCAAACTCTTTCAGATTCCACTTAGATGAAATGTTCTGTTGACCACAGCTGGTCTTTTCAGAACGTACTCTACTCAGCTCACCTATCCAGCAGTATTCCAAGTAAGATCTTGCTAGTGCTCTTTACAACCACAATTAAATCTCCCTCATCTCAGATGGAAATACCTGTCCTTAGGCATTCTGGGATTTTTATTTTTTTTTTTAGATTGATTGCTTCAGGTGATTCAACAATCAATTAATACACTTAAGTCCTTTTCCTACTGAGGAACACAGACCTTATGAAGAAAAATGTTTATGATTAGTTCCCAGAAGCTTGCCTATGCACCAGCTATTATATTTTGTCCCAGAGAATTCCTTAGAGCATCCAGATCTGATACCAGTCTTCCTTTGTACTGACATTCCACATTTGGGCATTACAGATACTAGCTTAGATATGGGATGCAGCTTGGTTAAGGGCCCTGAAACAAGTGTATTTATTACAAACCATAAACATAGGAAATGGAAACAGTAAACTGTAAGCAGACAATAGGAAACGGTGGAAAGTAGACTGACACTGGGCTACAAATATGAGCTACAGCTACCGCAAACTGCAAACAGTGATTTATCATAATGGCAAACAGAAATCAACAACAATAATCTGCCCCTTTTGGGACCCTCACAGCATGCGGCAATAGAGAAAAAAAAAATGTAGAAACCACTTCCTACTCTCTTAAGCAGGAATGTCAATGAATGTTTAGTTCTATATCCTGACCCTCCTACTGAATGGCTTAATGCCCAGTTAGAGCTTCACAACAGACAGGCTCATGCCTGCTGTGCAGTACTGGCATACGCAAACTGAGTAACAGCTAAAGAGCTGCCACTCAGCCCTGCCCCTGCAAGCTCTGTACCCCTCACTTCATGCATACACCTGAAAATCACTGGAGGTGATGTGGAGGAGGCTGAGCTTTTCTGAGTGGCAAGCACAGAGCTCAGAGAGGAAGACTGACGGGACGAATCATCAGCCATATGGGAGCTGGCAGTTCTTTTCACTGCTTCTTGAACCTGATCATCATGTACTTTAGCTTCTTTATCCAGCCTGATCCTGCCTTCATATTGCTTTGGGGGCTTTTCCTTCTCTCAGTTGTATTCAGCCAAACGTCTGCTAGAAGAACTATCAGTGAGAGCTGCTGCTCTTTGCTTTCTATACCTGAAATGAATGATTAATTGTTTCAGACATTATCTACCTCAGGCTTGGAAATCCACCTAAAGTTCCAAATAACCTACTAAGCTTTCACTTCTTTCATATTATGTCTGTGCTCCAGATTCCAACTCAGAGCAAAAATATGATTGCTTGGTGATTCAGCAATTCCATTCCAATCTTTGCACTTTGCAAGAAATTCCACCGTACTATAACTTTTTGGTCTATTTCTTACAGCTTAGTAAGCATCCAGGCAAAAGCCCCTTCTATCTCAGTGGGGTGCTCTTGAGGAGCTAGTGACATCTCCTAATTAGCAGGTAAGACTAAAATAAAGGACATCTTTCCAATTATTTTTGCTAAGTCACAGTGTGTCCTGGAGTTGTTTTTTTTTTTGTCCTGACTTTCAACATATATACATACATCAACATACAAGCATACTTAACCATTCCTTGCAAGAGTACTTTAAGATCTACATACAAAGAGCTCTGCATTAGTGCTAAATAATTTTTAAACTGCAGTGTCATGTACATCCATCTTCTATTCTAAAATAAAAGGCATCTTAGTGTATTTTTGTTACACCTTTGTCATTAATTCTGCACTAATCTCTCACAGATGTTCAAGCTATTGTCCTATTCCTACCAATCTTCTATTTATCTTGCTTCTTTGGTTTGGGGGGCTTGGGGTATGGGGGGGGGGGCGGTTTGTGGTGGTTGGTTTGGGGGTTTTGTGGGGTTTTTTTTTGGGGGGGGGGGGGGGGGGGGGGGGGGAGCAGGGAGTGTCTTATTCCAGCTCAGTTTAGAAATGAATAATGAAATAAAGCACAGATCATTCCACAGAAAATTACTAGAAATGTTCTATTACTGGCTGATCCTGGCCAATACAATCAGTGTGTGTTTTGAAATCACCTTACCTGGGAACAGATCCAGTATTTCATAGCATAACAGATGATTCCTTTATTGTGCAACAATATCACCATTTAAAGTCGTTCCATAATTATTCATTCCTGAGACATTTTTGTGATAGAACCCTTAGAGAACCCTCACCAGTGAGATGGTATTTCCATCTGTAATAGCCTCACCATGTGAGAATTAAAATAAAACTGACCTTCTGAACAGTGAGTCTTCCCTGATCAAAGCACTTTTTCCCTAAAGAAAACACACATTTTTCAATTCCTCAAGGAGACAGTACTTCACATCACATCTTTACATGAGGCTGAAATAATAACATCCTCTGTTACACTGAAGTATTGAGAGATTATTAATACTTAAAAACAAAAGTACATTTTAGTGCAATTATCAAGAACTCTTGTGACTCTCCCCCTGCTACATATAAGAAAAATGTGTAAGAAAATGCACATGGGTCACTGCATACAGTAGATGAAGCATGAGAATGGGAGTTATGTTCCTCTACATTCTAGTCCTAGCTCTGACGATCATCTTGCTTCAGGCACATCACTTGGAACTCCTTGGATGCAGCTTCTCTATCTATAAAATAATAAAAATATTTTACTGTCTAAAGCCTTCACCATAAACTAAAGCCTATGAGGACTATTATGTCTGAATTAAAAGTAGCTGAAAACAATTTTTAACTGCAAGATTCTGAGCCAAGTGCAGCCCAGTGCCAACCAAACGTAATCCAGATGAAAATCACTGGGATTTCATTAATAGCTTCAGAGAGTCTTTTTTGACTGCATAAATTGACAAAATAACACCGGGCCCAAAGTGCTCAGCTAATTAAGCGCGTTTACAGAAATAAGATTATAAATTGATGTGCTGGGTTGTAGACATGCAGCTGAAATTAACATGTGTGTGTATGTGAGATACGAGCTTAACATTTCTGATGTTTCATCACAATAGCTGCGTCTTCTCCTTCTGTTACTTAGTTTTCCCCTTCTCTGCAATTTCCCCAGTTTCTCACACATTCCCCGACTCCTAATATCCCATTTCAAAAGGCAGTGTTATACATTCATGACTCATGGAAAAGTAGAGATATGCTGAGTGGTCAGCTGGTCAGATAGGATACTCACTGCATCTCAGTCAGAAAAAGGACCAAACAGCACACTAACATAAAAATGGCTTGCAGACCATACAAGCCTGGGCTAGATTCCACAGTGCCACTGAATTTTGCTCCATTTTATTTTAAAGACCTTTCTTCATTCCAGTTAGCATAAGATCTATTTACCTACTTTGGTTTTTAAAAGGTCACCTTCCCTGTGATAAAAGCTGAAGTTCCATTTTATTATAAAAGCTTTAAAATTGAAAAGTGAAAGCACTATGCTTCTGCCTAAGTTTTACATCTACCTATTTATTACTTAAAACTACCTGGCCAAAAAAAATCTAGGAATTAATGTATAAAGTGTATTTTTTATATAATATAAATTACATTTACAGTAAAAGGTAATAAAACCAAGAGGAAAAACTATACGGACTAGATTTCCCTAAAGAATTCTAATACCTGAAATTCAGGCTTATCTCTTCTGACACAGCTTAAATTTAAAAAAAAAATCTGAACAAGCTATTACATAAATCTAAGAGATAACTGCATGGTAAAAATCTCTAACTGCAACCCACAACTATCTAAACCTCTATGAAAAACATATGTTTTACATAAAAATAACTAGCATTATGTTACCATGCACTGAAATCTCAGTATAAGTCATAGTTAATTATACATTCAGGGAAAAAGTGAATAATTTAACCCACATCTTAGATTAACTCAAAAGAACAAAGCAAAAAGATCCATCAATCCATTGTATCCCTACAGCACATTTCTACACAACCATAAAAGGAATAAGCAACAAAAAGCCTTATTCTTTACTAATAGAAGGATACATCAAAACTCTAATTAAAAACGTTCTGAATTTGGATGATTACTCAAAGATGAGATGGTATGCTGTAATATTTTAAGCCCCAGCTAAGTTGTCACCTTAAGTTTGTGCTGGAGGTTCAGAAGCACGGTCATATGGAAGTAGGAAACTCCCATGTAAATCATCCAACTATCCCTTGTATTGTACCTAGGGAAAGCAGAGACACTACTCTGACCCATGCTATCCTTTTAATTCGCTTGGGTTTTTTTAAGTATCTGATTGATTACTGAGATTTTAAGCATCTTAGTAAATCTTTTTTTAAAAGGGCAATTTAGAAATGCATTTATATATAAGTGTCATAACTATCACAAGGCATTGAAATTAATCTCCTTTGAGACACAAGGCAGTAATTTATTCATCTATCCACCCTCTGATTAGGCACCATACGTTAATGGAGTCTACACATCAGTCACCATTTTGGTCAATGTCAAAGGCTTCTTAGATATTTCTACAGAGAATTTTGTATTCTATTTTATTTCATTTTATTAGTAATCTCCTCATTATTTATGTGATTATAAGTTAGGAGATTTCACAGTTCTTTTGTTTATATATAGTGCAGTGGCTAATTGCTTTTTGTTGCCCTGAGGAGATTAGGAAAGTCATCTTATTACCTACATTCATGATAATTTGATGAACTCATGTATAGGAAATAAAAACTTTACTTTCAATTCATGTGGAGTGTCTGGGCTATTAAAGTTGAATTTTCCCCAACTAAATTATAATTTAAAGTATTATTCCTGAAGTCTGGAAACCAGAAGGCATAGCCCCATTCAGAGGAAAGTGTAGCCCTTTGCTGCACAGGAGATCCAACTTAATAGTCCTAATTGTTTCCTCTGGCATAAAAATCTATTATTTTCTTAATGTGATTATAGGATTATGGTATTGTATTTTGTATCTGAGAATTGGCTTGGTTTTACAGCTTCTAATCTATGACCTAAGAGAACAGAAGTCATTCCCTCTTCCCCAAATTTCATTCATGCTCTCTGCATCACTCATTCTCATTAGTAAGATGTTCTAAAACCAGTACTTGTGCTGATCTTACCTATTTAGAAAGGTTTGCAATTATTTCCTGATCTTTTGGAGCCTGCAGGAATGACTGGAATCTAAATCATATATAATATGGTTGAATCATGCTAACAAAGACAGCGATTCACATGAACACAACAGAGAGACACTGCACAAAGTATTATCATGTTGAGATAGCATCCACAATGATATGGGATGATGAACAGCCAAATAGCTTAGTTGTTCCTTTAATGTAAAAAATGTTACAAAAACCCTTTTCCTTTCCTCCTCATCTCTTCTAACACCAGATATTATCCCTTATTATTCTCTTATACCTTTATGCAGTCTAGCTATAATTAATGAATCATCATCTGAGATTATATCTAAACAAGATACCTCCCAATTCTTTTTGCTTATTTGAAATATTTTAGCTTCAGCAATTCAGATTAAAAGGAAGTATAAACAAAAACTATGCAATGAATAAACAGAGTGAAAAGACAGCCATCAAAGTGGAAAAAACCAAGAAGGCTATTAAGAAAAAAAAAAAAAAAAAGGTGGGGGGAAAGATGCAATCTAGTTCAGGGAAAAAAAATGCAGAATAGTGCATCTAGGTCATTAGCTGCTAGGTTTTGTATGCACTTCTACTCCTAATGGACTGTGTAAATCATGGGTCCCTTTAACAAGCAAAGTACTTTTTTACATATTTTTTTCATGCATAATCACTTCTGGAAAGAGAATAAATTAAAATGTGGATAAAGCTTTGAAACCAGAACTATCTTTGCAAACCTTCTGAAGACAAAAGTATCTTGAGATGTCAGATAGTCATAACATCTGCTCATCCTTATTGCAAATATCAAGACCATACTAGCTGTTCCATCTTCTGAAAATACAGCAATTATTTTTGGTCACTCTGCAATGCCAGCCAAGACAGTGGAGTGCTTTTAACATATTTAAAGAAGCACATATATACACACTGGCTTGAAAGATTTGATCCAAAGATCACTGAAATTAGTAGGAGGTTTCCATTTTTTTCAATAGGCTTTGAATCAGGGCTGCATCATCTGGTTTCTGGCACTTTAGTATTATTGCACTGTTTGATGGATTTGAGTTAGCACTTCACATAAAAGGACACTCTACCTACTGCAGGAAACCAGATTAATTGGAGATGAACATGTAGGTTTAAAAAGACTTGCCCTCGAAGTGTGGCTTGCTTCATCTTTACTGATTTTGAATTATACTGTAAAAAGAGCAAAGATGGAATGAAGTATAAAATACTGGGCAGTGTAAAACTAGATGTAAAGAAAAATGGAACAGCAATAGAAAAAGGGAACATACTAAAGAAAACACATGCAGTGACATGCAGTATACATGACCCTCCTTGAATAAGTTTCTTAAACAGCTACTCAATTTTACATGCTAGAGTAACCCTGTGAGCCTTAATGTTCCATGGTTTTCATACACATAGGCACAGCTGTGTATTTGCATTGTGCAGGCATGCAGTAGAGTCCAAGATTGATTGGCCAGAGAGAACAGTGAGCAAACAGCAGTTCTTCTGACCTGCAAAAAATTCTCATTATAATCACTAATAATCATAATACTTTGTAATATTTATTAGGTTGAATATTCTTCCATAATGTATCTAGTCATGGTAGAGAAATCAATTTATGCATCCAAATGCTGACCATCTTCACATAATATAGGTTCTCAAGGATTAACAGGCTACTTGTGTTTGGCAAGAATTTACTTAATCATTTTACAGATTAAAAAAAGGCATCTTGACCTATTCCCATAAATCTGCATTTTAGTAGCTAAAATTCTTAGAAATAAGGATCTCATAAATACAGAATAAATATTTAGGGAAAGATTTTTAAATGGCAACATTTGGGGGTGGAAAAAATACATTTAACATTCACTCTCACTTTCCCATTCCATCAAATGATGATGAGAATATATAACCAACTGTGCTAATGTGCTTTAAGATCAGCTATTGTTAACAAAAGACAGCATTAGACTCTTTCACTTGAAATGGAAAACTCTTGCTTAAGAAACATCTTTCTTCATTTGTCACTCTTATGTGCACCTCTGAAACCAGCATCTCGGTCACTTAAGCAGCATTATAGTAGTGAAAGCATTGAACTCTTTCTTGTACTGTACTGACATAAAGCCGTCCAGTAATTTAGGGCTAGATTTAACATTACATTTGTAGACTACCTACAAGAGCCAACAGGAAGTTTGCTTACAAACACTGCACTATTTACAGAAGTCTCTATGACTTCTCTTACACATGACATCACTTACCTTCTGCAAATGCATGAGTGTTGGCTGTGTTTGCAACCCCAAGCATGCATGAATCAGGAGAGAGAAATGTGATTATTCAGATTTCCTAAGTGTTTCAATCACACAATGCTACGAAAAGTCAGAGTTGAGGACAGCTGCAATACAGTAGGGAATGCTGTGAGGGAACAATCGGCAGCACAGAGAGATTTTTCTACAAGAAAAAATGAGGCGGGGGAAGTATTTGTACAGCTTAAACAGGGACAGATAATTTGGGACATCACTATGGAGGAAAGAATGCAACTGTACTTTGGAAAAAGAAGCTGATTTGTCTGATTCTTCCCTACAAAGTCCTCTTGTGGCAGCCCAATGTGAGTGCAAATACAAAAAGTACTATAACCATAGAAATGATTAAATGTACTGCAGAGGGTGGGGGGGCATGATTATAGCCCTACATATTTCAGGATCTCTATTTCTACTATGCTTTGTAGTGGAAGTCCTATGTTCTCCCAAAGGTGACTGCTGTTATCATAGGTAATGCTTATTTCAAGATCTAGAAGATTCTCCCTCTCCTGTCTGCTCACCTGAAGACTCACAAGAATCTGTTCCTCAAAGCTCATGTCTGAATGACTTCTCTATGAAGGTACCTTTCATTTAAATTGTTTTATTGTTTTTTTCTTCTACCAGTTCATGTACAGCTCTAAAATGATAGTTTAGAAAACGTCTGAGGTTGGTACATTTTTTTTTTTTCGGCTACCTACTTTTAGTTGTGCTTTTTACTTTCCCTTTGCACAAAGAAAAGTGAATAAACTATATGCCACTGTGCCAGGGAGACACACTGGGAATTATGACAAATCTAGGCTATCTGTACTACAAGAGATTTTCTTGTCACTCTACTACAACTACAGGCAATGGAGAAAATCAAGCTTTTCAGTGTTCTGAAAAAAAATTATAATGTGTTTCAGTTCAAACTACTGTTCTGCATTTTATACTGTTGATTTGTAGAAGAAAATAGAAACCTTTGCAGAAGACTCTTTGTACCATCTTTCAGAGTTTAAGAATGATGCTCTTTTTAGAATTACAGGGAACAGTTCCAGGAGGGGAAAAACTATAATGGGAAAATGCTGTGCACTGCGTTCTCTAGAAAGAGTAATTTCTTAAGAACTCTGTTGGTGGTTTCCCATAAAATAAGATGATATACGAATAATTTCAACTGGAATAGAACTACCAGATTCAGATTCCTTGGACCAAAAAAATGTAATTAATCTGCCTTTCCTCTTCCTTCTGTTAATATACATAATGTGGAGAAAATGAAGAGAGTATACAGTAACACCAGAGCATTAGCACTTCTGAAAAATGTTATACTGACAGAGGAGAAAGCAAAATGACCTACAATACTGAGAACAGGGATGGCCCACATTATAATCTGATATGCAACATTCTGTATTTGGCATATTCCAATTCAAACATCTTATTTGCACTTTCAGTCCAAATTGTTATTAAACTCACTAGACAAAAAGTGTGTCTTTTCCTAATGGAGTTAATAGCAAAGTCAGGTGTCAGTTGCCTAGCAGGATTTTACACTCTGTTAATGATGATGGAACCCCATTATCCCTCCTGAAGATTTGGTCTCACAGTTATTTTCAGTTTTATCATGAGCAGATTTCTAATTTCATCACTAAAGGACAACTGAAGTAACATGTATTTACTCTACAATTGGCATTACAACATAGTTCATTTATTGCTTTCGTCTTATGTCTGGCATTTTATTAATCTTAATTTTATTATTGTGGTATATTAATTTATTTTGTAAACTTGTTCTTCAGCCTAACTTTTTTCTACCTCTTCAGTATCATTCAAAACAGGGGTGATGAAATTTAATTGAAATGCACATAAGAGAAGAATAAGCCTTAATAACTCACTAAATATATTTTTGAGGTTGCAAAATTCTCAAGGAAAATAGAAGCTACAAATCCACTTACCTAGCCTATTGATCATCAGCCATAATAGAAGATTTAAAAAAAAAAAAATATTAACAACTTGAATCAGGAATACATCTTACCTTGGTTTGGGCTTAGTTGTTTAAGTTTCTGCAAGTATGTTTGATAAGAAACATGGCCAGATCATACTTTCTGCAACCCAGAGCACCCAGTTTCTATCTCCTGCTCTGCTGCAAGCCTACGCTATGACCTTGAGAACGTCATACAGTTTTTCCATTCTTCTCTTTATATGCCTACACATTCTGTCTCTTATTGTGATGGATTTGAAGCTGCCTTGTAATAATGTATTAATACTTCATGTTGACCTGCTACAGGGAAGATGAATGTCTGAATAAATTCATTGAGGTTCTGTCTGGAGATGCAGGCAGGAAGAAAATGACTGCTTCGAGACAGGCATCTCCATATACAGTATTGTTAAGGAACAAACTCAGAACTCTCATTTATAGTCAACCTATAAAACTGGGTTTGTGTAAAGAGCTTCAAGACAGAAGATCCCAGAGACTTGAAGTACGGATTTAAAATTGGATACTCTCCAAGAAAGAGAAGCAGTAGTTCTTTCTGGGAATTAGATTCAGATATAGAATCCTAATGAGACTGTTAAAAAAAAAGCTTCACCTGCCAAAGATGTCATCTATCCATGGTAAGATTCATGGTTAGGTAGGTTTATAGGCCTGCTTGCAAAAAGATTGTTCCAAGTCTTTTTTCCTCACTGAAAGCTTTGTTTCTAGTGTTAAAAGAAACATTACTTTGATGAAGAAAGGCTCTTGCCACACATTCTAGAAAGCTACCTAAGCCTGTGCAGCACCCACATTCAAAGTGCTCTAGCAGTCTAGTCAAGAGATGAAAAACAAATGTACTTTTATGGATAAAGGATTCTCCAGACAAAAAATTGGGTGTTGAATTGTTTAGGTAGATTGCCTGAGAATATCAGAGCTTCACGGTAAACCCTGGAAAAAGAAATATACTGTATATTTTAAAATGAGGAGGAAGGAGTGGGTGTAGAAGAAATTTACGGGTTAGCAGCCAGGCCAGCCATTGACATTTCAGCTGCTGTAAAAATACTACAAGTTATCAAATAAATGACTCAAAAGCAAGTGGAATCAAAAAAGGGAAATGATGCACCTCTGTACAGGTATAAAAGCCCACTCAGAGAGTGGTTACCTCTGGCTCCCTGTCAGAAAGAAAAGCCTTTGGACTGGAGTCTTACATCAGTCTCTTCTGTGCCTAGTACTGTTTGATATTTTCATTAGCACCTTCCCTGGTTCTATGCGGCAAATATATTGCAGCTTACTGTGAATTCAGAATACATGGGCAAAACCTGGAAAAAATGGAGAGGAAAAAGGAAGCATTTCTTTCATCTCTCCACAGAATCTAAAAGTGATGACTGCCGATGCTAAATTCAATTTATACTTGTAAGGAAGCTTGACAGGTAAGTGGAGTCTCAGTCTCCAAATGGAACACTGACATTCCACCCTGACCGTGGGAAAAAAAGTAAAATTCAACAAGTCCAAGAAGGCAGGACTTCTAAAACCAAGTACCAAAAACCTTTATACCATGATATATATCTAACCTTTAAACCATGACAATGAAATCCTTTAGAGCAAGTACATTTTTTCCTTGACTGTTTTTTGAAAGAATGCCTTCCACAAGGAAGACCCCATCTCATTCTGAGGCCTGTAGGTGTTACAATTACATGAAGGACAGATTATAAACAACATGCTTGCTCACTAAAGCTATTGTAGATATATCTCAAAAATAAAATTAAATATGCAATTAAAAGTACACTTTTGTTCCTCTACAGGATTTCATTCAAGTCTTCTCTTATTTCAATGATGCGGTGTTAGCTTCTTATGTTCTCTTTCCTCTCCAAAAACTCCATGATTTTTTTTTTGTGCAAGGGAAAGTTTAAGGCAAAGGTTTTTAAAACAGTGCTGCAAAAGCAAAACCAGCACTTCAGAATCTCATAAACCAACAAAGAAAATCAGTAGTATAAAAGATGACATCACTAAACATGAACTAAGACTACTGTGGTAATGATTGACTGTGTCACAGTACAGCATTTCACAAAGTGATGTAGGGCAACATTTACTCAAAGCAGATTAATCCCAGAGCGCTAAGGCGGGGGGGGGGGGGGGGGGAATGTTAAATTATATTTTATTTTTAGGAACCTAGCTTCCAGATATTAGACAGTTTGCCAAAACTGAAGTCCTACAGGGTGAGGAAGGGAATCTTACCAGCACCACTAGTGACCACAAACATTCCCTGGTGTGGTATCCACATCATAACTCAGAAGATAGGATACAGAGTCAATCAGCCATTATCATTTTGTCAAGCATTGTGCAAGGTCATATACATTGAGCTGTACCTTCATCTTCTGAACCTCTCAGTTTCTAACAGAAGAGCTAATTGTTGTGGAAATGTTAAAGGAGACCATGAAAACAACTGCTGTTACCACAAGCATGCCTCTTCTGACACAAACTAGCTACCTTGCCTCCATAAAAAGAAGTTAGAAAGACAAAAAAAAAAAAAAAAAAAAAAAAGAAACAAAAACCTCCCTACTAAGTGACTGAAGTCTGCAAGTGAACCAAGAATTGAAAATAATTCAGAGAATTGTTTTGTTTCAGAAAACACAACACCCAGAAGAAAAAAAAAAACAAGAAGGAGTTTTAATAGACTTTAAAGGGCATTTTAGGATAAACAGGCCAAAATTAACTAGCTCAGTTGTAATATAAAACTAGTATGAGGTGGTTGGAGGGAAAAAGTATGTTGCTTTTGGGACATAGCTGTCAATGTTCTGTTTTCTTCAGTTTGTATCAACTCCACATAAAACCCAGAAGACATAATTATGCCTTTGCTGTACTTAAACCCAAATGAATGAATTATAAGTCTACAAAATACCCATAAGTATAAAAAAAGACATTCACAATCCTGACCTAAAGTGAAGCCTACCCTCCACCCACGTACAAAAGCTTCGGAGCTGAAAACTGCTGTTTAATGTTATTTGTCCAAAGAGAAACCAAACCCCCATTTGACATGTTCATAGTGCAACAGTTTTATTTAGTTACCAGTTGAAGACTGGTATATGTACTAAAATTAAATGAAAAGAACAGCATTATTAACTATCACATGGATGTTTATAGTGTGAATCAAGGATAGAACAATAGCTTTCTCTTAAAGGAAGAGGCATATATAACAGGGTCAAGCATTTGAAGGAAACTCGATTAGCTACACTACTTTGTATCTACATTTGTCCACATCTAGCATCTCTCACTATCTGCAGTTGGCCTGGATGTTACTTCTACACAAATTACATCAATTTGCACCTTAAATCTTTTTTATAGCTTTGTGTTCCACAGCAGAGCAAATCCAGCCTATCTGCTCCAGCCTTTTTACAGTCTGCCCTATTTCCCTTCTCATCTCAGCTTTGAACCTTTCTTTCAGTCTCCTGTGTCCATCCTTCTCTATCACAGAAGTTTCCTCTCTCCTTTTTCAACTTTTCTTGCACTTGAAACAATCTGACTCTCTTTTCTATAACTTAGAAAACTTTACTTAACTTTTACAGATTGCCACAATTTATCTTGTTTTACTTAGATTTTTAAGACCTTTATAGCAGAGAAAGTATGTTTTTTCAATGCATGCAAAAGTCCTATGTAAATGTATAGTTGTTATTGCTAACATGTATTATTACAGTTACAATTCATGCACAATCCAAATTTCCTTCTGAGCATGTTTCATATCTCTTCTCATTCATTTTATTTACAAAATCTTCCTCTTACTGGATTTTAGTGCAAAGATTTGATTTTAAAAGTAGAAAATTAATGTTTGCTACTGGTCTTCTGTGCCAACCAGTTGTTGCAGTACTCAGTTCTAAACACTTAATCCTTCAGACACTCAGGTTTTGAAATCCCTGATATATCAGCCACAACAAGTATATTAAGAGCACTTTTGATGTATACTCTGTTCTGAATACAAGGCTTGCCATGAACTTTCTGCAAAAACCATAAAAAATCCATTTACACTTTAATCTGTTCTATAAAATCCCATCCCCTTTTCAGATACTATGTTCTTGCAAGTCCTCTAAGAGTTTTGCAAGACTGAGGGTGGCAAATTACAGGCATCTTCTACAAGCAATTTTCTTCTATATGCTTCAGAATTCCTGCAGTCTGAAAGGCAAAGAAATCTATTTTTCTATTTATCCCACAAAGAGCCTTCCTCTACGAATTCTGGTAGCTATCACTCTTGTCATAAAATTTTTCATTCTGCCTATAGGACAATTTCTACAGGCATCTAAACTGCTAGTACCATAAAGAAGTTTGTAGCAATTTAACTGTATCTTTAAGTCACAAGTGTAATAAACCAATCTATAGCAGGAGCTCATGCATCTTCTGTATGTATCCACCTACCCCTCCATCCATCGCTTGGGCAGTCTGAAAATTCCAGTCTAAATCAGTATCTGATTGACTGTCAAATGTTTCTTCATTATAAATACTATACATAGACCCACTGTCAAAACCCTTATATATTATTGTAAACTCTTTGAATGACAAAACCATGAAAAAGTTGAAAATACGATGTATTCACTATTGCCAAAGCTTTTTCATGTACAATCAAGTAAATTTCAGCCATTCAAGAACTGGAATTATGAACTGCGGAGGAATGCTATGAATTAATATAATCTGAAACTGTGCATTAAGTATTTAGGAGATAATGATGATGATAATGATATCGTGTAAACCTGGAATAAAAGATAAACATCAGAGATTTAGATGTTGTATGATGAAGTAATTGAAGTTGATGATCAGGTTAACAAGGCTGTATTGTAACTTCTTTGGAACTGGGGAAACATTAAAATAAAGGGTTCGGTAAACACAGGGATGAAGAATTAAGTAAACTATGAGCTGGGGATCTTGCCAGAAAGCACTTGTATTTAAGCATGGGCTCAACAAATTACCTGGAAACAAACAGAACATGTTCTAAGTACAGAGCCTTACGACAGTTTGCAATCCACTCTTTATTCATTCCAAAACATGGAGCAGACTAAATGCTAGAAGCTGAAAAAGTGTTTCAACAAGCACAGTTATTATTACACCTCTGCTAACACCATCACTAAAACATGACTGTCTTCCAAAGAAAAATGAAGAGCAAGTTGAATTAAGAAATACAGATCTTGAGCCAGGTCTTATATAAGTAAAGAGTCTCGCTGACATCAACAACTTCAGGTTTGGTCCATTAACTTCAATAAAAAGTAACACAAAATACCATTTATTCATTTGTATCAATACAGCTATGGAGCTATGTACTTGTTTATTAATATTTAGTTTAATTACACACTTTGGGGCTGTTGTAAACATTTTTGTAGATATTATTGCAAAAATAGAAAATAATAGAATTTATCACAGTACAGAAAAGTAAAATTAAGCAGGGAACAATAAAAACTTAGGTTTTACATATATATTATTCCATGTATTACAGAGGGCTACTGGAGATGCACTTCAAATATTTTAAGTAAGTTCTATACCAGTATGAGAGATGTCATAATTGTGAGCAGTTTTACAGTGGTAAGAAGTTACTCTGAAACTGTCAATGAGCCAGAGGAAAGAATATATAGACTGAAGATAAATATCTCAAAGACTTTTATATAATTCAAAGAAAATCCTTTAAGATTGAAAGCTTAACAATATACTGGTTTGCTTTAAAAATGGTGACAATAAGGTAGAGCTCAAAACATGCCTTTAAAGCACTGCACCGTGAGCTTTATAGCAATATTTTATTTTTTTTTTACCAATATCATCATTTATATCATCCACATGATATAATGCATTTCCAGCCAAGTGGAAAAGGTCAATATCAATACTGACCCTAGAGGAACTTGGTAAGGTGTCCATTTGTAACAGAAACTAAATATCCACTACAATTTGTCAAGAGCTCTGACAGATTCTCAGTCTTTGCAGTCTTTAAACTTACATAGGTGCTTTTTCCAATAAAATATGGTTCAAGCTCAAATACAAGTTAGCATGTTTCAGTATGCATGTAATGAGACGCTTCTTTTTCAGATAAGGGGAGAGAGAGAGGTGAAGCTACTTCAGCAACTGCTTACTGTACCTGCTCCATGGGTAGACACCATCTCTTCTGAATGTCTGTTTGGAATTTATCATCAGTAAGCAATTCTCTCCTGAAAAGGAATTTCAGACTTCAAACCTATAAACATTTCTGTGCTTTGCTCATGAGTCAACCTCTCAATACTGTACATGGTTTCTGTTACATTCAATACTATGGGTATTATTATTATCTGGTTTTGAGATAACCTTAATTCAATGATGTCTCCTATGAAGGACATAATATAATGAAGAGATTTGATGTCACATAACATATATATATTTCTACATGATACATTGGTGCATAAGATGGTGTTATGTATAATCTGTAAAATGTCCTTGAAAGATCTGCATGATTACATATAAACTTGAAAAAAGAATACTGTATAATGGCACTAGCTTTCTAGCAACTGTGACCTCTACAATTCTGCTTTCTGCTGAAGAAAAAAAAAAAAAAAATATATATCACTATGGTCTTCCTCCTCAGTTTTCTACCCCAAAACCTGTAGCACTGTCTTAGCTATCACAATAGGATAGGAGGTGGAAAAAAAAAAAAAGCAAAACCTCCTGGGCTAAATCATGTAAGGCTTTGAATATATTCATCAATACTCTGACTTGCACATGAAAGTGAGTAAGAAGCTAGTGCAGTGTTTCATTACTGATGTAAAATCTGTAAAAATTGCTGCTTATGAAAGCCAGTATTTCAAAATCATTATTGTAGCAGTAGATTTTCTGTAGGCTCACTTTGTAAGGGGAGCAAACATAAGGTTTACTTTCATATACCTCTCCATGTTGACTCCTCCTCATAATTTGAAACAGTAGGAGTATGTGTCATTATCTGCTCAAAAAAATCACACATGATCTGTACAAGTATAATAATACATTACCATTTCATTGTCATCACAAGGTGATTGTAGGTGTGCACAGAAGTAGGTTGTATAGCAACAGTTGTTTCTCTATGCAATGTTGGCATTTAGTGGTAGGGTGGTTTGAAGGGTAATCTCAAGATCCAAGAGGTTTTTGTGGTTCAGCTGAAGTGCTCAAATTTTATATTAAGTAGGATATTGGTATCAATAAATGTTAGTTAAGCCATTCTATTTCCACGGTAGTCATGTTAAGCATAACTACCTGTTTCATCTATAGGAAACTCTTGCAGATGTGTTACAGACTTAATGCTTTAGGGATTCTAAAGATTGCCCTCTATACTATACATTATTTCTCATCATTTATTGCATGCATGCAACAGTTACAGGTTTCACTGTAGTACCAACTCTTTTCTTTCATCAGACACTTCTGTAGATATTAGCTCAAATCACCTTCTACCCAAGTAGGGACAAAAGTAAAAGCATTCTGCATTTGTTGAAGAGCAAAAATGAAACCTGAATTTTTCCTCATGAACAGGAAAACCAAAACCTGACTATTTCCTCTTCTACTGGTGCAGAGTGTCAAATGAAGCTCAAAATCCTTCCTAAGAGCAAAAGTTACTACCTGATCCCCTAGGACACTTTACAATGGAAGCAGGACACACAACTTCGATACAACATTGCCTCCTGAAAAAGACACGGAACTGAAAGAAGCATAAAGAGCACACTACATAAAACTTATCTCTGGCCCCAGGTTCACTGTAACAGGCCAAGTCATCACTGAAGCCAACTATGCATCTGCTTCTTCTGGCATTCAGAAAGCAAGGAACAGAAGACCATATTCATTGTGTGCTACATAGTTTTTCTAAGTATCTATACATTTGTTGTGTTTGATTTATGACATTTCCATGGCACTAAAATATTTTGTCTGATCTGACTTTTCAGAGGAAGTTTTGAAATATTTCACAAATGTGGTATGTAATATCACTTTTTACTAAAATAGTTGTATTGTAAATTAATAGTTGAACAATTTACCTTTTTGTGTTGTCACAAATTATGTGACAAGCTGATTTTATTGGATTCTTATTGCAGCATCTGGTGACATGATGGGTGGGGTGTTTTGTTATATCAAGCTTGAATTTGTGTCCTGTACGTTTACAGAGGTAATCTTCACCATCCAAAAAAGACTGAAAGAGATTGAGAATTAATCTTCTCAATATATTTCCTGCAGACTACCCCACAGTAGCTCATCCCTAATGCAGTTAAGTAGTCTACAGAATGCAACAAAGAGGACATGTCCCCCAGTGATCCACTTCAGGCTTCATAAAATCTCAGAGAGAGCCCTGACATGCTCCAGAATCTGCAAAACTTGACCAACTCCCCTGTTGCTTAATCCCCTTCTCTGCCTTCACAGTGCTGTCGCTGTATTTGCCTAACACATATGACATCACCTTAAGCCTTCTTGTCTTCTACCCCAACAAGTATCTAGTAAAAGAAATACACTAACACATCAATCAAAATAGACAAACCTAGGTCTACTTCCTTCCATTCTTATCCCTCCTCACTCAGTATTACCCTTGCACAATAAGAATTTTATCTAGCTTCCAATTAGGCAACCTGCATTTTACCACCCCACTATCATATGCAAAGCCTTTCTTCTCTGAAAAATAAAACCTCTCATAATAATAATATGGGAGTTGTTCTTTTTGTTTGGTTTGGTATATTATCCAAACCATTCCTGTACTACAGAAAATTATCATAACATTCAAAATAAAATTGTAAATATTCAGCTGCTCTCCTAAGGGTACAAAACCACTAAAAAGATTTCATAGTCATATAAATTATTCATCTATTCAGAAGAAAATACTGTAGAGCATATCAAGCTGGGTTGCGCTCAATAGCTGTAGGATTTTACAGACACCAGTAAGGGAGCAGCTTGAGAACTTGCTCTTGGGTGCCTATAGCAACCATCAATAATACAAAAGTCCCCAAATTATCAACATTACTGCAATTTTCTAAGTATATATGAAATTAGGTTGTTAAAAAAAAGGTCCAGTGTATTGTGGGAAAAATCTTACAGCAGACAAAAATGAAGAAAAGGAGCTGGTAACAGTCTAAGGCAAATATATTCAGTGACTAAAATATACATATTCCTGGAACAGGAAGGTAAGTAGCAGATTATTAACACGAAGTGGTGAGAGCATGATGCTATGCGAGTCAAATTGCCTGTTATTGTTAAGAATGCAATTAATTTTGTAAAATATTGTGCTAGGCTGACAGACAATTATCATAGAAGTTTAAGAACTGGATCAAGTGCCAGAAAATGGCAGTGGAATAGGAAATGCTGAACTGCCCAATTTTAGGTAGAAAGATTGACAGGAGAAAAAAAAAAAAAAAACCAAAAACAAAAAACAAAAACAAGAGAAGAATGAAAAGAAGAGATGTAGAATGTGACATGCCTTTTTGTAGTGACATTTTTTGCAATGCATCTGCTTCTCAATTATTTTTTAGAAGAGGAGCCCTTTCCCGAGGTTGAGTTTCAATTAAACAAAATAGTGTATTTTGACACATTTGGCTTACTCTCTGTCTTTTTCAGAAGTGGATTATATAATACCAGTTCTTCTAAAACTTTAACCTTGACTTTGCTCAGAAGTACCATCGAGACCTTATTCCAAAACAGAGTTAATTTTAAAAATATTTAGTTAACTTGTCACTTTCTAAAAACTAAACAAGTCATCTGTCTCTCTATAGGCCCTTATATACCTTTAACTATTACACTGAGAGCCTATTCCCACATCTACCATGCAAACTACCTCTGAAGTACTTTAGACTATACTTTAAATACTTCTTACCCATTCTCAGTAAGAAAATTATTTAAATACAGACCTCCTTCTGATATTTAAAAAAGAAAAATTATCATAGTCAAAAATGATAGTTTGTTCCTATTAGTTTGAGGTGAAGAAAAAAAAAGATTTTTCATAGTAGTTTGATCTGTCTCAATTCATTTTCAAAAAATTAAATTTCCTAATATCATAATGATCAGCATCTTTAAAGTTACAGTCTGACCTCAAGATATTTACTGTATACTATATGTGATCCACCTCCCTCTTCTCCCACGATTTTGGAATACTAAAATTTACTACTATATATTCATTTATGAAGAATTAACGACTTAAACTTTACCATTTTACTGCATGATTCAGAGGGGAAATCCTACTAACATTACAGTAACAAAAAGGATATTAAGACTGTCGTTGACTTTAAATTTTTTTTTATCTACTTGCTCAACATATTATATAAATGTTCTTTCATTGCTGAGATCTCTTTCTTTAAAGCAGGGGTACTTTGAAAAGTTCAGTGACATTCCCTTCTGATATTTTTGAGATATAGGAAAGTGAAAAAAACCCAAACTTTGCAGGAATGTGTCTCTGAGCCCGTTTTATACAGAAGAGCTAAGTCTGATCATCTGAAAGTTTGAGACCAAAGAGAGCCAGTAAATGTCAATTTTTCCAGCAATTGTTCCTGTAATTTAAGATTTACTACAACCATTTTTCTTTCTTTTTTAAAGCTTAATATCAAAGCCAAGAAACGTAATTTTAAAAAAAAACCAGTAAATTATTGTGGTGGGTTGACCCTGGCTGGACACCAGGTGCCCACCAAAGCCACTCTATCACTCCCCTCCTCAACTGGACAGGGGAGAGAAAATACAATGAAAGGCTCGTGGGTCAAGATAAGGACAGAGAGACATCACTCAACCAATTACCGTCATGGGCAAAACAGACTTGACTTGGGGAAAATTAGTTTTATTTATTACCAATCAAATCAGTGTAGCATAATGAGAAAGAAAAACTAAATCTTAAAAACACCTTCCCCCATCCCTCCCTTCTTCCTGGGCTCAACTTCACTCCCAGTTTTCTCTACCTCCTCCCCGCCAGCAGCACAGGAGAACAGGGAATGGGGGTTGGGGTCAGTTCATCACACGTTGTCTCTGCCGCTCCTTCCTCCTCAGGGGCAGGACTCCTCACACTCTTCCCCTGCTCCAGCGTGGGGTCCCTCCCACAGGAGACAGTCCTCCACAAACTTCTCCAACGTGGGTCCCTCCCACGGGCTGCTGTTCTTTATGAATTGCTCCAACATGAGTCCCTTCCACGGGCTGCAGTCCTTCAGGCACAGCCTGCTCCAGCATGGGTCCCCCACGGGGTCACAAGTCCTGCCCGGAAACCTGCTCCAGCCTGGGCTCCTCTCTCCATGGGGCCGCAGGTCCTGCCAGGAGCCTGCTCCAGCGTGGGCTTCCCACAGGGTCACAGCCTCCTTCGGGCATCCCCCTGCTCCGGCGTGGGGTCCTCCCCAGGCTGCAGGTGGAGATCTGCTCCCCCATGCACCTCCCTGGGCTGCAGGGGGACAGCCTGCCTCACCATGGTCTTCCCCAGGGGCTGCAGGGGAATCTCTGCTCCAGCGCCTGGAGCACCTCCTCCCCTCCTTCTGCACTGACCTGGGGGTCTGCAGGGCTGTTTCTCTGATATTCTTGCTCCTCTCTCCAGCTGAAGTTGGTGTTGCACAGCTTTCCCCCTCCCCTTCTTAAATCCATTCTCCCAGAGGCACTACCACCGTCGCTGATGGGCTCGGCCTTGGCCAGCGGCGGGTCCGTCTTGGAGCCGACTGGCGTTGGCTCTGTCGGACATGGGGGAAGCTTCCAGCAGCTTCTCACAGAAGCCACCTCTGTAGCCCCCCCCCCGCTACCAAAACCTTGCCATGCCAACCCAATACGACTGAACTGGAAACTGGTTTCTAAAACATTTTTGATTGAAAGAAAACTTGTTTTCATTAGAAATAACTGTTAAACAAAACCACTGCAGATCCTGAGTTTACAAAGTCTGCTTTGTAAAGCATACTTTCAGCATAGCTGCAGCATAGCTTCAACAGGGACTAAAGACTTCAGTCTAGTATTTCTTTTGTAAAGTACTCCATCCATATTATGTATAGTACTTCCAGTACTGCACTCCTCCAGACCTAGGCTGACTCAAATTTACCCATAGTTTTGTACCTTCTGAAAACCTTCAGCTGTTAGAGCACGCAGATCAAGGGTGATAAACATTTCCTCTGGCTAGAAAGAGATGAGGAAAAAGGACAAATACATGCAAAACTCAGAGGATATACATTTGAAATAAACAATAAACCCCAAGAACTTAACATTTGTCTGCTGCTTCTCAAGTTTAATCCTGTAAGTAACTCTGGAATCAGATGGAAAGGAATGAGGGTAGAATTTTGGCTGCTGCCTTGAGTATAAAGAACCTCAAGGCTTGTAGAAATCCTAAGACTTCCAGAAGCCAGATTTCAGCTATGCTGAATGTACAAAGGTGCCTCACAAAATCTAACACACAGCCCCTAACCTGTTTGGTTTGGATTTTTTCCAACAAAGAGTTATATACCGATTTTCAGCCACAGTAGCTAAAACTTATAAAGAAAAACTGACTGAGATTTGAGAGCAAAGAAAGGCAGTCTGTTAGCTTGTGATGCATAATTATTTCTGCTCAGGAATGCAGAGGGAAAAATGTCAGCGTTTTTGCTTGACTGATCAGATCCTTAACTCAGTCACACCTTCAAAATGCCACTGTCTCCTGTAATACTGCATAAGCATAACCAAGAATAACATCCAGGACCAAAGGCTCTGGATAATATGTAAACATAAGACACGAACCAAGGATAACAATCAGCACAGAAGAATGTGTTGTGTAATTCCTCAGTAAGCCAGGATCCTTGAAGATCCATGAAATATGTACCCCAGACCCTCTGGATAAGAGTAGAAGGAGGAGTATGCTTCTGTTGTGTCTGACACCACAGAATACTGTCAATTCTTTTTCTGAAAAATGTAATAATGAAGCATGTCACAGAGAATGCTAAAGGTTGAATCCTGATTTCTGTAACACAGACGTAAATCCAGAGAAATTCCACTGACTACTGCTGTGAAAAGAAATGATCTACTAAAAGTCTATCTAAAAATATTAAGACTCTAAGAAAACAAGAAAGGACAGTAGTAAATTGACATAAATCAGTTGGGTATCTAGAAGAAATGGATCTTAGTGTAAAGAATAGGTAGAATACCTACTTGAGAACAAAACAATCCTATATTATGAAAATACAGTTGATACTCTGAGAAAGTCAAGCCTGTGGCAATGATGTGTGCATCCACAGAGCATAAACTGGAGTTAACACCCATGTCACATATTCAGCTTTTGACAGAGTTACTGTACAGCCACAGTAAGGCTGTTATAAGTGTTGATCCGCATGTTAGAGTCTGCCAGCACTGTAAAAACCAAAATTTGTTCCTGCATTCCTACCTTTTGCATACATGCATGGATCGGAGAATACTGTTTTTCTTAATCTTAGACAATAGAGATTTTCCTTCTTTAATAGTACACCCAGCAGGAAGGTTCACATAGTGCTAGCAGAGTTTTCATTATTTCAGTATCTAGATTCTATTCATTCATTTTCCACTAAATAAAAAAGTGCCACATCACTTTATAGACAAAGAAGAGGATTAGGCAATGGTACAAAATGCTTACAAATGATGACTCAGATTCTGTAACACAGCACACTTGGACAATCACGACTGAGCAAAATTTTATGCAGCAGAGCTCCTCACCTGCACATAATCTGTGGGTCAATCATGTATTCATGTTTTAAAGGAATATTTTAATGTTAGAAGTATTAGAAAATCCCAATGCGTAACCATGACCTAAACAGACATGGCTCAGTGATGACAGGCCACACAGAAAATGAAAATGAAGGAATGCTAATCCACAGGCAAGAAAATAACAGAATTTATCTGGAATGTAGCACTGCTATATAAAGAATTATCCTTTACTTGAGCAGAAAAACTATTTAAATTGTAAAACATAATGTTCATACTGTTACACACTTACACGAAGAACCCAGTAGCATTATGGAATAACAGTAGAAGCAGCACATTCACAGCAATGGCAGCACATCAATTAATATTTCCTTAAGTATACAACAAATTGCTCAGTGAAAAATGTTGCTTCCACTAGAATTAGAAATAATTAGAACTAGTTATTCAATTAAGAATATTCCACAGTCTTCACCTTATGAAGCATATGCCCATTGCAAATCATTAACCTTTTCAGTTTAAATACAGTTTTCCTCAGCAGCTCTAATAATCAGTGGCAGACAAATTTAAAAAAAAATATGTATTTATCTTCCTACTGAGGCAAAAGAGAACATACACACAGGAAATATGAACCAGGAAAAAAAAAGAACAGGAAGGTAATTACATTTTAACATTACATACTGAAGGAATTCTAGCACTGTATGTGCCCAGACTGACATTATCTTCATGATATGTAGAATTAAAAGTTGGAGGGAACAGGTATGTATTTCATACAGTTTAAGGAACAGTTTATAAAATGCACTATCTGCAGAGGCCTATCATGGAGTTTTAGGACTGGAGCAAAGGCTTCATTCAAAGCAGGCTGCACAGAGACTGAGAAATCAATGGAGTTCAAGGGCCGGGATTGAGGGCTCTCTACACTTCTTACTGTCTTCAGCAACCCTAAAGGTCATTCACTAAATTATAATTTGAATAAAATTAGGATCAAAGGACTGACATCACGAACAGAAACACAAGCTCAGAAGAACTGTCACCTCTGAATTTGACTTCCCCTTGGCCCACTGGCCCACAGCAGGAGCTGCAACTCTTTATGATGCTACCCCTCAGCAATGGTCTGAGAACTGAAAATGTGAGGGATGGTTAACTTTCCTCTATATTCATATGGCAGTCACGGGAAATGCAATCTCTAAGGGGAGTATAGACTACAAAAGTCAGAGTAAAGCAACAGTTGGAAGACAGTAGAAAAGAAACCAGCAATTTAGCAGAGAGCCATGGGAATTGCGTGAGCTTGACAGAACGAGAGTAGTGATATTAAAGGATCCACATCCTGCTAATACAATGTGTTTTCTGTGCACATGTATACATGTTTAATTGTGCTGACCAGCTGATTTCTTCCATTACTTTCCTCTCTTCCCCATCTTACTACTCTTTATGCATGTGAATATGTGTGTATATGTAACCGAACTGTGCATTTCGGTCAATGTTGCTTTCTGTCTTCATCCTGTTTCAAGACCCTCAGCTGCAAGCTAGAACAATTTTTATTGAATATCTCTGTGGGTTATCAGCATTGTTCTACTTAATCTAAGTTCTGCCTCAGTTAGTAGAACTGCACTGATGAAACTAAGAGGAGCTAAGATATTTTCTAGTCATTAATCTGTGAAGCAAGGATAATGAATTTCATCACAAATAGCCTTAAATTGTCTTTGAATATATTCATTAAAACACCTAACATTGCAAATATCACTATTCAAAAAAAACCCACAACACTGAGCATCTTTTCTGAACAGACACCTACATCTGCATAGACATCCTGACCCTGTATCTGAGTTACCTAGATAGCCCTATCCTTATCGCTGTGTCATCATCTGCAATGTAGCCATCCCACTTCATAGAGGGTCAGCTGGCATACATAGTGGTTAAACAGTCTGCCCAAGGTTTAAGCTTACAAGGTGAGTAAAAAATGAATAAACTTTTTTTTGTTCAAGGGCATAGAAAGTAACTTTACAAGAAAAACTTAGCAGCCTAAAAGAAGTGCCTAAATCTCAAATATTGCTACCTTTCCCTTGCACTGATTTTATTTCTAAAACTGTGTTAAAACTTTGATATTTGTTTATGATTTTGCAATACAGCCTGAAGAAATTATAATCATTTATTAAAACTAAAATACTGAGACAAAATAAAGAAAAAACTAAGTAAACTTTTAGACCAGGCCTGAGAAAAGAATCCTTTCGGATTTGAGTGAGATTCTTCACTACAGCTTCTTGGCACTAGTGCCGACTTTCCAATATATACTGACATCCTCGTCATTATACCGACTATAACAACAAAAATATTCCTCCCTTTAAAGCCATCTGTGAGGCCTGTGGTCTGATAGATGGGTAGATTCCTTCAAAGCAGAGCCTAGATCTCATTAGTCTTCAACTTTTACCAGGAGATATGTTTTCTCTCTTAATGAATTAACCTGCTGTTTACTTAAGCAAAGAACCACGTGTCTTAAATGTTCTGGGCATGTCAGAAATATATTGCCTCCCAAGATGGCAAAAGAAGCAAATAAGAATCTGCTGGCAAAGTGCTCTGAATAGATCCCAGGCAGCTTGTCTTGTGATGAAACTTCCACTTCAGTGGAAGGCTAAATATCAAGGCTACGTAAATCCCTTTTATTCACACAAGCAGGATTCAATAAAAACTGTCATCCTACATTCAGAAAAGGAGACCAACTCACTGAAGCTTTGAAAATTTACCTCTTCTTCTAGCATACAGTGAGTGAAATGCATAGGAATTATATTCATTAATATGGCCAGCAGTAAAGGTGATGCTGATTTTCACTGTTAATAAACTATTAATACTAATGATGACTTACATAAAAATTCTCTGATTTTTTTTTATTTAGAAAACTTAATGAAAACAACAAAACACTGGTCAGAAACTGAATTAATGTCGGTCCACTGAAATAGTAGTTGCACAATTTACTTTATTCCTGCCAATGGATCCAAAGTTGATAAGATCCCTCAAGCAAACAAAATCCCGAGGCACAATCGAGTTTAAATTTGAGTACAGGATTATGTTCAGTCCACTATTTGATTAACTTAATCCGGATCTTTAGAACTGGCTTCTTTCACCAAGTCATTCCAGACCACTGAGCTGCTGAGAAATAGAAAGCTTCTGAAAGTGGCAGTTATAGACAGAAAAGAACATTTTTCACTCAATGAAATCCATGGGCTTCCTTAATGTATGCCTCCAACTGAACTGATTTGATTAAAGTTTTGTTCCATTTTCTTTTAATTAGCCAGGGCAGCTTAAATTAATTATTAGTCTCATGTATGGAAGCAGTACCAGGAAGATCCATGCAGGCATCATACAGATATGAAATTAAAAAAAGAAAAATTTAGTCTAAAGATTGTTCACTCTACATTACAAAGCAAGATGCACTGAAATGCATTATTGATTTAGTTTCATTGATAAAAATTTTAAAAATGCAATCCACAGTTTAAAACCCAGTGATTTAAAAGCCGTCCTGGTCAGCGCTGCACAAAAACCTCCACACAAAATTCTGTCCAATGATGCTGGGTGTTACGTAGATGGGTAACGCTGTGCAGTCACTAGCCTGGAGCAGTCATTGCTCTCCTCCTGATTACAAGGACAGAGTCTGTATATGAACCTGGCTCAGGGACAGAAAGGCAAAAGCTTTCAGTTATCCGCCTCCGGTATCTATTTGCATAAAGCTAAATACAATCTAGTACATATTTAGATATGAGTATGTTCTGAGCTACTCAATCAAATTCCACTGAGCTATTCCCTGGTGTAAATAAAAGCAAAATCTGGTCTTAATTGTGTATGTGTTGTCTATGCTGCCAGAAAATACAGGCACTTCTCATGGACAACTGGACTGTTGAAAGTTCTTGGCATAGCATTTACTGTTAAAGCAGTTAAATCTGCTGACCTAATTTGTCTTTGATGGTTACATCACTTTAAGACAACTGAGGACAAATCTCACTTTCCAGTGCTACTGTTTCAAGCTGTTCTGTAGCAAGCACCAGTAGGTAACAAGCGCCATGCTGCACCGTCACAGTCAGCACTGCCTGAAGAAGAGCTACATACCTTGTTTTAACTAGAATAATAATTTGCAAATTGCCAAAGAATCAGTGGTAAGAACTTAAATCTCGTATTTCGTTAAGACAAATGCACAGAAGAAGGAATACTTTCTTGTACATAGGAACAGCATTTTTTCTTTTTTCTACCAGCCATCACTGTTTTATTTCTTGCTAACTGTTGCGTCAAAGTTCAAAGCACAGCTTTTAATTACTTTTTCCTCCACAGCTGCTATCTTTTTAATAGCCGAAGAGTTTACTTGCTGGATACACAATTCTGCTTTATACTGTGGTAGCCATACCGTATTATATATTGTAGTGCACAGCTTGCTTATTTTACCATAGCAATTGCAGCCAGCTAGCTAATATGTTAAAAAATACTGTCCCCCAAAAGAAACTATATGAAATTGTTAGGACAGGAGCTGTATGCTAGTACAGTCTAGAATTAAGCTTACATACCACGCTTGTAAATCAGTGGGAAGAGGAAGCATAGCTGACTATTAAAATGTATTGCTTTTAATGTAAGAGGCTCTCTCATATTTGTTCTTAAACATCCATTTTTTTCCTTTTAGTTTGTATTGAGAGCTTGGCACTCCAAGCTGTGAAGTTTAAAAAAGCTGACCTTGAAAACACAGTCACATTTATTTTTGAATGTTAGTTTAGCTTCACACCCTGAAAGCAGCTTCCTGCCTTCCAGATTTTGCTGAACATTGTATGACCAGCCATGCCTGAATTCGCTGCACAGCTCTGTTTAGGCTGCACCACAATCATTAAGGACCTATCCACTTATGGCTTGAAATACAAAAAAAGTCTGTTTTACTAACCCATGCTGTGATGCTAATCACCTCCACCCTCCTTCATAGAAACGATGGTCTGCTTGCTCACACACCTTACTGCTTTTAGAGGTGGCAGGCCAGCTCCCTGCAGCAAAATTTTTCTGAGACCTTCCTCAGCATTGAAGAAGGGCATTTTTACTCCCCCACAGGCTTCCTGCAGTGCTCTCACTGATTTCACACACAGGTAGGTATTTCAAAGACCTACCTAGGGCGGACCTTTTCCCATGAAAAACCTGAAGCAGTCTTTCTAAAAGTTTTGCAGGGACTGTGCAGAATAAGCACAGCACAGTGCTCCCTTGCACCCTGCTAAGCCATGAGAATGTTTGTTCATTAAAGTAATCTGTCGGGCTGACATTAAGGGTGAAGGGTTTGCTCTGTGCTAACATCAACTTGCAATATTTCCATGAAATTTCCCTACTAACAGTACTATTACTATCTACACAGTAATTTTGATACGCACTGCAAGAAGCAAAACCATGAGTATATATACACAGCATTCTACAGGGAAATGTGGGATTTTATCAATGATGTTGATACAGCTGGAGTTGTGAAATATGTACAGCACTCAATGCAGGCATTAACTTTATGCTCTCAGACTTTCCCAGACACTGAAGATGCTGGGCTAAAGACACTCAGATATAGACAATTCCCAAAGATGGCTGTTCAAACACAGAACACTATCCTAATTCCTGCGATTTCCAGCTAACTGCAAGCTCTGCACATTTGTTTCAGATAGCTGTGAAAGATTCAACAGCATGTTACATGTTAGTTTAGATTTCTTTCACACGTGACCCAATTCAGAAAGGCTTACTTGTCAAGTATTTCTCCACCTTACAAAATCACTTATTCACAGTTCAAATGGACCATATTCTCACCTCACACTTGGCATCACGTTTCACACATAGCATCACATTTCATCAGATTTACAACTCCGCTGTCTTTAATAGAATTGCTCCTGATAGGTACTAATGTAGTTCACAATTAGGGAATAAGCACGTGACATAGCAAAATCAGGATACAGTAGTTTACCTGTTCGTGCCTGTCAGATGAACCATTACAACTTATCGAATGTACGCTCCTAGCTTATCTCAGTTATGAATTAAAACAGGCTCACTTAAGCCTGAATTGAAGAATAAGAAGACAGAACACAGCTGAAAAATTATTAACATTGGAGGTACTAGCCATCATCTACTGGTGCTACAGAGGATCATTATCAAAATAAACAGCAAGAAATCCCCCTCCACCACCAAATTCTCAGGGAACAATTATGGCATCTCCTGTAAGAAGAAAGGAAAATAAGCATGTTTCTGTGCTAGACTGAAAAAACTGCTGCTGCTTAAGGGGTTTTTTATTTGTTTTTACTGCACATACCGCTAAAACGCATATTGTGAAATAATACTGTTATGTCATCCCTCTCATAGAATCACAACTTCTTAGCCAGCTGCAGTATTTACACAGATTTATTAGATCCAAGAGTCTGTATAAGCTTTTACACAAGCACATCACCTGAATAATTAGGCATCTAAAAGTTTCACAGAACCGTGCCATTTGAGGTGGGACAGAACAGTACAGTAGCTCATGCTGGAGCAGCATTAGTAAAGCAGACTTCCACAGTACTGAATGTGCTGATACTCTAGGCATCAGAATTCAGCATCGCTGCACCTTCTAAAGCACTGCTGTCAGGAAATCACTATCAGCAACCAATGGCATTAGGAAAACTAGTCTGCCTTCAAAGTGAAAATATTTGAAAGCAGGAAACCTTACTGGGAAGGGAAAAAAAAAAAAAAAAATCAAGTCAGCAGTTTCCCAGTGGCTTAAAGCTTTCTTTGCACAAAGAACTTCCCTTTACAACTCTCACTACTTCTCCCTCCCCACCCACCACTACATTCAAAGGCAAAACACACTTGCAGTCCCCCAGCCTTCTGATTGTAAACTCTACAGACACGCGCGAGAGCTGTCTGGCCAGGGAGAACTGCACATGCCACATGCCCGTCCTGCAGGTGAAGGAGGCATACGTGCCTAAGTGACATTGCTCCAGAAGGCATCGTTATTGAATGGCTTCAGCCGAACTGTTTGCCAGGGTGACATCGCTGAGCTAGTGCTCTTGGTTTGTTCTTCAGCAAAGGTCTGAATGTAAAACGCATGCCTCAGAGGAAGGGGAAATCTTGTGATGCCTTTAAAATGCATCTCTTGGTATTTTGAGAGATTCCAAATCATCTGGGCAGTGTATGGGGTGTCATGAAAGAGGTGCAATGTGGGATTGATGCATACCATCTGCAAGAACATTGTAAGCAGTACTTTCCTAAGTTTAACTCTGAATAACCAGAAACTCAGTCTTTATTTAACAAGCCATTACATCAGTCCCTTCTAGAGATACAAACATGAGAAATCAGGCTTTCAGATTCATTTGTCTTTGGCTCACAATGAAATAGTCTGTCTTTGCTTGATTCTTACCCCAGGTAGGCTGGTATGAGTTCATTTAACTCCACTCAATTAAATGGAGTACCACCAATTTATGCCAGCTGATAGTTCAGGACTGTGGATCCTTTATTAAAAGGGCACTTCTAAATATCAATTTATTTACTTAATAAAATCAAATGCTATGCTCTGCAGCACAACATTTTAGCTTGTCAGAATAACGCTTTTAAGTACATGAGGGTTGTAATTCTCCCCATAAAGACAGACTGAGAACAGTGAGATCCACAGCAGGTATGAGAACTCGGCTCCACAATACTGACAGCAAAACACTGCAAAATCTCAACGTGGTAAACTACGCAGTACACAGGCACGTATCCTTTAGAGATCTCTGTATAACATACAGAAATATGAGAACAGCATGTTCTCACTCATTCTAACAAACTGGCACAGACCCACTATGAATGGAAATTAATAACTACCACACCAAAAAGCCAACCAGGTTTTTGGCCATTTTACATCTCCCCATTATAAATTGCGCCAGTACTGCAGACAGCCCAAGAAAAATAGTTATTGGAACTGGTAGGCAATAATAAATAACATTCAGCGGGTATCATCAGTTATGATATGATTTAATACTAGGCTGAAGTTGCTTTCAAAACCAAAAATATTTATAGATATCTGGCTACAAACATTGACAACAATCAAACAGTCATAGAATAAAAAATTGTCAGCGTTTTCTGGACAGTGTAGTCTTTTTCAAAAGCAAATGCATAGCAGTTCATTTCAAAGCAGCTAGAATAATTGCCAAAGCTGGTGTTTATAAAATCTGAATAAACTTGACACAAATGGAAAAACTCTGTCAGTTACAGACTCACAGCCACTGTGAAGAGGAGAATTTGTCCCCAAGGGAACATACCATGCCTAAGTAGGAAAGGGCCTCAGAGCCAGACATAAGCTAACTGGACCCAGCTCTGTTCTCAGCTATACCCACTTAACTGTGTTTCTGCAGCATAAAAAATCATGGCACTTCTTAAACATAATCAAGTCAAAGAAAAAGGGTACTTGAAAACCCAGTGTCAGCTTTTTGAGGAGAATCAAGGGGACAAATGCTATCAAAGACTGCTTAAAAATTCAGATAAATAAATATTGGTGGCATTTTTTGGTGGCATCTTTCCCTAACTGTAGTCATGCTGTTGAGACATTCCCACGTTTAGGGAGAAACGTCAAGGTGTTTGTAAGGAATAGATGAGAAAATTCATCTTGTAAGATGCAATCAGATTTCTGCCAGAGCATGCAGGAAACAGCATCAATCTCCCAAAAAACACCGGAACACATAAAGAAAGATGTAAAAGAGGAAACATCAGAGGAAAGAGAGAGGAATAAACTGCAGGAGGGAGTTCAAGTTAAGGTGACAAACAACTTACAAGCATATTCTGTAAAACTGGAAAGCCAAAGCAAAACACTACATGTCTTCCAGCTCCATCTATGTTATAGGGCTCCTTCACTGCTACAATTCTCTTGTAATTTGCTCTATATTCACCAGTTTTCCAAAAGTTTTTTCTATATTTTCCTCCTGTTCATTCTTCAGTACTGCATGCCTTTTTCTTTATTCTCAAGTAATTCTTTCAGCACTGCTCTTAGCTCTTTTCAATTACCAGAATCTTTGTTCATCAATTTTAAAGGAGCTCAGGGAGCTCATAAAAATAATTTTTTAAATCCATCTTTCTCTTGTAAATTAGTATTGCAAACAGTCATTCATTCTTTCACTCATTCTACTACTTCACTAGTCTTCTACCCTAGAATTTCTTGAGTATTTTCCACTTTTTGTCTAAATTAAAAAGTTGATCTTTGAAACTCTTCAACATACTGGTTTTTACTGCCTTGAATGTGAGCTGAAAGCACACAAAACTGAGCTTGCCTCAACTTTTACTGAGTTAGCAAGCAAAATTCTCATTCGCTTTTAGAGTATTTTAAGAATGACAATTCAACACTAACTCTCTGTAGTGTTACAGTCCACAAATGTGAGCCTCAAAACATTCCTGTGAATTTGAGAGGTTTTGCTGAATCACTAGCATTCCTTTCAAAACACCTTTGACCTTCAAACCTAGAAGAAACTTTTAAAATTCAATCTGTCCTTTAAGCTGCAACAATGACTGCCCTCCCTGGCTGACACTGCATGTGCCATAGCCACCCTGAGTGCTTATAAACCAACTTGATGCAATGCTGAAGTAGGCTGGTTGAAGCCACAGGTGTGCCTCCTCGCACAGACTCCAGCACCGCAAAGCAGCCCTCAGAATGGCATTTTCAAATATCAAATACAGACAGGGCAAATTTTCATTTTAAATAACCCATAGTGCTATTGAGAGCATTGGAAGCTACCCAGACACTCGCTGTCAGTGTCCCTAAAAGCCATAATTAGCCTGATTACTCAGGAAAATGATGACAGTGATAAACTTGCCAATTAGTGGTCATTCAAACACAAAGACCTAAAGAAGAACGACTGTCACCAACTGGTTCGAGTATGCCAGCACTGGAACGCCAACAAGAAGGAAAAAGAACTGCTCTGGCTTAGTTTGGAAAAAACAACTCACCAAATGGCATGAAAAAGCGCAGAAAAAAAGAAAGGAGTAAGACCCCACAATTTCCTGATAACATCCAGCCCCACGTGGACTAGACCTCAGCATTAAATTCTCACTCTGGGAAATGACTGATAGAGCTCAACAGTGTTTGAAATATTAACATAAAGTATGTATAATAAATATAGTCCACCTGCGGCAGTTTATGAAATAACATTTCTTGCTGTAAATGCAGAGTATCATATTTAAACCTATTGCCAAAAGATAACACAGTTTAATTTAAGAAATCATATTTCTTTCCTTTTAGCCTGTACTGCCTAAATCAGACCCACCAATAATTTAAGACAGGTGTATCACCTTCCTCCTCAAAACAAACTTTAAAAAGTAGTTCTTAAGCCAATCGAGAACAATCAAGAGTCATTGTGCTCTATTATTTTGAATTGTCCTGTGTGTTACCCTCTCTAACTCTTTTTAATTCACACACATTTCAGAGCAAAGATTACATCTGTAGCTGACCACAGTAAGTTGCTCTTCTGTCATGCATTCATATTTCTTTCACAATACTGCATAAATAGCTCTTTGCAGTAAGTTCACAACAGTTTCTGAATTTCTTGCTTCTGGGGTCATTCTTCCTTACGCTTCCAGCTTCCACCGCCTACTTCCCCATGCTTTTCCTGAATGACTGAAGAGCTCAGCGTTCAGCATTGGAAGACACAGTGAATGGGTTTTCTGCAGCCTTACAGCAGCGTAAAAAACAACTGAGTCTAGCCCAGCAAACCGCATAGCAAAGGGCTGCTGTCCTCAGAGGATGCACTTTACTGAACAGAGAGTCATCAGTATTTGCTAGTCTACAAGTGGGCAAAAAATAAAGCATATTGATTCCTATTGCATTAAGTATCTGAAAAAAGAGATGTGGCAGAAAAAAGTGATGGAAGACAAACTACAGCCCACACTTCCTAACATCCATGAATTAATGTTAAAGCATAGATTTTTTTTTTTTTTAATTTTAATAAAAAGTATTCTGAAGTGTAGCTGTCGTGGTTTAACCCCAGCTGGCAACTAAGTCCCACACAGCCGCTCGCTCACTCCCCCCCACAGTGGGATGGGGGAGAGAATTGGAAGAGTAAAAGTGAGAAAACTCGTGGGCTGAGATAAAGACAGTTTAATAGGGAAAGCAAAAGCCACACGTGCAAGCAAAGCAAAACATGGAATTCATTCACCACTTCCCATCGGCACGCCGGTGTTCAGCCATCACTCCCGAACGTCCCCTCCCTTCCTTCTTCTTCCCCCAGCTTTATGTGCTGATCATGACGTCCTATGGTCTGGAATATCCCTTGGTCAGTCGGGGTCAGCTGTCCCAGCTGTGTCCCCTCCCAACTCCTTGTGCCCCCCCAGCCTGCTCGCTGGTGGGGTGGGCTGAGAGGCAGAAAAGGCCTCGGCTCTGTGCGAGCACTGCTCAGCAGTAACGAAAACATCCCTGTGTTATCAACGCTGTTTTCAGCACAAATCCAAAACATAGCCCCATACTAGCTACCATGAAGAAAATTAACTCCACCACAGCCAAAACCAGTGCAGTAGCTTGTGGTAGAAAGACACTATGATAAGTAATCCCTGCGATGCATGGAAATACACAAATATAATGGAAAAACAGTTTTTAAATATTATATACTTTACATGTACAAACTAATTCAACATCCAGCATGAAGTACTGCAGCATTACTTCCATTAAATGAACAAATTTTCCAGAAAGGCAAAGAAGCAGCCACAGTTCTGACTGAGAAGTTACTGACTAAAGATAAAAGTATTTGTCATTATATCTATTAATCTGTCATTACTCTAGCAATTATGATAATAACTAAATACTTCAGCTAAGTCAGAATAAAAACTGTATTCACAAGCTAGAGCTTGATTACGAGAAGACTTTTTCCAGTATGAAAAATGGAGCACAGAGATTTTCTTTAATCAACCCAGAATTTTTTTTCCAATACCTATCCTCATTTAACTGTCTTTAATCACAGGTTGCATTTACACTATTTATGTTTTCTGTAACTAAGTCTCGTTCTAAATATATCCTTTGTCTGTGAATCTCTATTCATAGAAAAATCAGTATCTAAGCCATAAAATGCAATCTCTAATTTCAATGTAATGGCAAATGCTAACTCAGGATGACCAGCAGCTTCTCCCATTTAGTGACATCAAACACAAAGAAACTATACTTGCACTACATTTCTACTGATAATAGAGACATGCCAATGGACTACCTTTCACCCAGAAGTCTGTTCAAGTGGATTAAAACTTTCTGGCTAGAAGAATCAGACATCATAATCTGTGCCCATGAAACTCACCAACTGTGCGTTCAGCAAAACTGCATTGGCGGTACATGTTTAAGACACACAAGGAAGAACATCTATGCTGAAGTTAGAAAGAAGTTCAGATGCCTGTATCAGGATGCATGTTTGGTGTACGTGAACAGACTTACCGAAGCCAACTGAAAGGCTACTGTTAACCTAGAAATGGACTAAAGACACTTCAAATCAGTAGCAAACACTTGATCATCACCATAAACTAATCAGAATTTTCTACCCAGTACAGACAGAGAGAAGGTAGTATAATAACCCTTTTTTTAACCAAAAAAAAAAAAAAACGAAGTAAGACTTATCTCAACCACAGGACCACACTTAGTGCTTTTTTACCATTGACTGGTTTATCTTTACATTTTAAGGATGTTTTAAAGTATTTAATAGAAAACAGTGTTAACACCTATTATTTGTATTGGCTTTCTATTTAAAAATAGCAATTCTTTTCTTTTACAACTTATTTTAAGACTTAAATTCTTTATACTGATGTTTATCTAGTTATAAACACTGTATTATCCTGAACAGAATTTCCCAGTTTGCAGCACTGGGCAAAATAATTCAGTAAATTTAGAAATTATCCATAATAATAATGAACATCTTGCATCATCAGTTCCCAAGCAGAACACATTAGTGAGTGATAGCACTAATCAGAATGCACTAAAGCTTGATATTGCTTTTCATAATTAGAATGATTTTGTCAGTCATTTTAGGCCAAGTATTTAAGACAGAAAATTAAAAATATTGTAATAACCAAAATCCCAAAACCTTGTGGGATTTTTCTGGTGTATCTGCATTGCTCTGCAGTCCTCACAAGAATGGCATCATAGCACAAGAACCAGAACAAATAACTGACTAGAAACAAAAGTAGAAAGAGGCTCTTCAGCTAGAAACCTTTAGTAAGATACTGAATTCATTCTTATATTGCCATCATTTTCCAAATCAGATTTCAGGTATTCATTTTAGATAGCATTTTACAATTGCTCTTGAGTCTATTTATATTCTTTGACTACTCGTTTTGCTATGCAGTTAAGTAAAAGACACCTGAAAAAGATTAGTAATGATATTCTCACTGGCTTACTGTAAAAGAAACTGAATATATCAAATGTAATTTGTTCTCTGCTAAAATTACACTTCCATGGTTAGTTACTGAGTTTTCTTATTAGGTCACGTATACTTAAGAATACTGATATCCCACTAGTTCATTTTACTGACAACAGAACATTACCTCTCCCTGTTCAAGGCTTTGTGTAAGAAAAAAACCTAACACACAAAAATGTCTCTCCAATAATCACCTCTTAGCTACCCAAGGGCAATTCGGTTAAAAAAGCATGCTGATACAGATTGAAAAAGAAGCAACCCTCAAGAAACAGGGCCACTTGTAACTGATAATCATTTTGGATTAGGAAGGGAAAGTTCTAGCTAAAGGAAAAGGGAGGAAGACTCATCTGGATTGTCATTTATGGAGTCTGAACTTTCTTTCTTCCCTCTGAGGAAAATGCCTGGCGGTTACGTACTCAAGTCCTTTTAGGACAAATCATATTGTTCTTCTCGCATTTCTGGAAGAGTTGGCTGTGAAGTGACAAAGAAACAAAAGCCTTTCTTCTTTAAAGTCACACGTAAGTGGAGGTTGCCTATTCTCACAGCACTGTCTCTTCTACAAGTCCAGAGTCTCTGCAGAAGAAAGCAGGAAAGACTGAGTGGATTCGGGAGCAATAGACAGAGCACACCCAAGGAGATTCAGGACCTCCGCAGTTCCTCAGGGAGTCCTCCCTCCAGGGTTCCCCCTGGCAGGACTACAGGATCCTCTAGTCACGGAGAAACCCTGCAAACGTGTCGTCCTGGGGGTGTGCTGGCCTGCAAGGAATACCAGAGCCTTTGCAGAAATGCATCATTTCTGAGGGGTTCGCTTTATCACTCATGACTCTTTTGGGTCCATGAAATTTGAAAGTAGCTCCATGGCCTCTTCAATGATTGTACGTAATATACACTATTCTTTATATAATATCGAGAGAGAGATTATGAATGGAACCTCCTGGGTATTATCTACATCACTAATTATTTTTTCATAATTTAATATTTCATCATTTAATATTTTATGTGGATGACTACCAGTCCACCAAGAGGTTTTCAGTGACCCACACCATACAAAGCAGTGAAAAACATCGAAGTCTCAAAACTAAGGCTGTATATGATCAAATCACTTGCTTCTAGAGCATAAAGCTTTAAAACAAACTCTGAATTTATAAAATAAATGGAAAAATTCCCCATGAACTTAACAAGAGCAGAAGGAAATAGCAAGTCAGATGAGAAACTCTGTGGTAAATTTAACTACAGCGTTAAAACTCAGGATTTTCTTCATTTAATACAATACCTTCTTTGTATAGGTTGAAAATATAAACTATAAAATATTACTGAGTATATAAATCTCAAAACAAAAACAACTGTAGGTGATTTGGAACAAGTAAATGCTGTATTTATACAGGTACAGCATTCAGCAAGCATTTGTCAATATTAGTCAGTCATTGAGCAGGTTCCCTGCACTCTAATACACTGAATACATGCCTGCATAATTATGGCTTGTTTGCGTGACATCTGGTGGGGAAAAAATATCACATCTGATATGAAAAATACAGAAATATTTTCATAAAACAAAAAATACCAGTGGAACAGGACTGTTGTGTCCTTTTCATAACAAGGAGCCTCACATCAATAAAATCCAGTCATCCTAAAATATCAACTATATCAGATCTCCAGAACAGAAAATAAGTAGGTATGCAATTAAATACAATTTCCCAAGGTTTGTAAAATTCAATTTCCTTCAGCTCCTTGTGTCTATAGAAACTATAAAACTCAGGTAATGTCAAATGCATGCAGATGTTTGCTGTTAAGTAAATCAATTTATCATTTAAAGATCTGACCAAACAGCCTAAGGTTTTCATTGCTTAGAGGCATTTTATATATGCATAGTCCTAATAAATCTGCTTGTGAGCTGTACTGCACACATTATTCCTAAGAATAATGTCTGTAGACCAAACAGTAATGAAGTTACAAGTCCTTCTCCTCTATTCTTTTCTCAGCATCACTGTATTAGAATTAGAGTACCAAACCTTGTTGTCTGCAACATTCTCAACAGTAAGAAAACAAAAATAAATTCAAATGAAAATGAAAATTAAACTAAAGGGGGGTTGGGGGGGGTGGGTTGTACTGGACTCTAAAAAAGTGTCTGTTATTTGCTTATATTAAATCAAGAGGAATGTGAGGGAAGCAAACATCCTTTTCTGTTCTGGTTTGCAAAACCGAAACCACCTTAAAGACCTGCTCTTCCACATGGCTGTTCTTTTTCATTTTAATTCCATCCCTTTAAGAAAAAAAATCACTTCAAGAAAACACTCCACAAATCCACAGATGTTATGTTAATTTACAATAGCTGATGAACAGGTGTAGAAAAAAATATCTGTAGCACAACGCAATGGCATTCGAAGGGATTTGTGTTATCTTAGGACAGGAAATAGTACAGATACATTTCATAGTGATCCCTCCCTTGTATTCTGGGCTGGCTGCTCCAGGTCCTGAGCAAATTTGTTTGGAAATGGCTCCAATACCTGAGCACTGTGCCTTGTCCTGTATGAGCCCTGTCACATTAACGTACTCATAATTCCACTTATATCTTCTGCATTACTGACCTCCTCCCTCTTCCAAAAACAAAGGCTACTTTTATATAGCCCAATATTAAAATCAGTGGTATGAACAGAGATGAGGCCAAGCTCCAAAACTTAGATTCCTACACGTCTCTGGTTCTGATTTTTCAGGATCGGGCTCTGCAAAATGCTGCATATTTTCATATCTTCATAAATAGGGATCTTAATCCTGCAGATGTAACGTCCTGCTTGATGCCTATTTCTATGTAAGAATGTATGTGTATGTATTTACAAGATAATTTATATAGTTAAATAATTTTTTAGATCTTTTTTATCACAGAGAGCCTGCTTGTCTGTATGGAGTGGGGACAATACAATTTTGAACATGTTTCTGTCAGAAGTATTTATTTGGGTAATAACACCTAGTAAAAGAGAAATATGATCCACCTTAAATGATTTCAGGCAAGACCACTATCTGTAAATCTAGCAGGAAAAGAGAGAGGTGTCTGAACTTTCAGAAAGAACAAAGAAAAGCTTCTCTGCAATCTGAAACACCATGGGTTACTGCAGAAGCAGAGTAATTCCTGCCGAGTTCTCCTTAATCCTGGGATTTAAATGCATTTTCCCCCAAGTGCATGAAGCTCACTATCAATGTGGAAAAAAAATAGTCTCTGATACTAGCTGTATCAGCTTAAGAAATCTACCCTTCTATTCCTTCTTGCACAGCGTGTGATCAGACAGCATACAGACTCGGAGCAATGCAACAGCACATTTTTTTGTTTGAGCTGAATGGTTGCTTCTGCTGAAGCAGCAAGCTGCAAATGGCATCACCAGGTAGCTCTTTCCAATTCACTGAAAGTGGGACTTCTACTGTAGCCCTTCCTTCTTCTAAGGACTGCGTACCACTGACATACAAACTACTACAGCCCTGCCTTAATAGCATGCAGTTACAGGTGGTAAACTGCCTATTTATAAAAAAATCAGTTCCAAATGGGAAAAAGCTTTTAATCCTTTACAATGTAAAATACCAATCATTAGAAATAGGAAGCTTCAACATATAACAATATAAAGGCTGGAAAGGATATAATAATGAATCTGCCTTTGGAGGCAACTGTGAATCTCTCTAATTAACATAACACTCTTAACGGTAGTTACTGAAAAATAATAACAAAAAACTCCTAACTTTGCTCACAATACATTGAATTTGTGAAGTTTTCTGTCATTCTAGACTTAGTTCCTGCATCTGCTTGGACTCATTTACCCCAGAAAACCACAAAAACTAGGTGCTCATCACAGAAAAAGGATCCAGAAAATGATCACAGCACTGCACCAAAGACTGGGTGTTCAGAGAAAGCTGAAGGAAGGCATTGCAATATATTGATTGCATCTTTTGTTTAAGGCTTTTAATCCACACAATTTGGAATGGATGTTCTCCTTCCCCTTCATATTTTCATAGCTTATGATTGTTCCTCCCTGGGACTGTCAGTGGGCTAGAGAGGTGATGAGGGCAGTTGAAGGCTCCGTGAAGAAGCGAGCCTTAGGAAAGAGGTGGAGTTTTGCTTTGTGATCCTCAGAACTTAAAGCTTGGTGTTTGGTCTGACAGGGACTCTGGAATTCTCCAGCACTTTTGAGTCTGCAGGCATGGATGGTCCCACGAAAACTGCTGTCAGAAAACTCTGCTTCTCAAATATGTGCAGTTTCCCACCTGTGTGCACAAATATTGGCAAAACCACTCTGGCTTTCTTTGAAACTATGACATTCCAGGTCCAATCTTCTTTTTAACAACTAGTCATATTCTACATTCAGAACTTATGTACAAGCCACATAGGTCACCTCCCACCTTTGGCAAACAAAGTAAGCGAAGACCATCACCCCAGCATTTTTTCATATCAGGCTAGAGGATGTTTTTTTTCCCCTCCTATTTATAAAACACAAAGAAAAACTGGATTTGGGGTAAAAATTACTCATTTTTTAGATACCTTATCAAGTATTTCAACCATTATCATAAAGGGATAGTACCAGAGCTAAGATACCTTATGATACATACAAAACAGAAATTTCTAGATATTTCCTGTGGCTGAGCATGTTTTCCTAATACCAGCATCTGCAACAGTTCCAACAGTGACACTAGCTACTGAAAGCACAGCAAAATACTAATTGTCTCCGTCAAAAGATTAAAAAGTACTATACATGACTCTTTAACACCTTTCTAGATGTCAGTCCATATCAGAACATCATTAATTATTTCCCTGCTTCCCAGTAACAAATGATAGCATCTTTGGGACCCATCCCTTCAACAGCTGAAAAACAGCTTTGCCTTTGAAGACATTCTGACCTATCCACACAAGTAAGCTGTCTACAAAAGGCAAGCAGCAACACAGTTTAGGAGAAATAGTCATAGATGCATCGGCGCTAGCAATATAATGCTGAAGAAATAAGAACCGGGGATGCTGAAGAGCCAAAAATCAAGAGTAGCAAAAAGCTCAACAATTGCTCACTGTTTAAGGCTCTGAAAAATTTATGTTTTCAATTTTGACTGGAGCAATACAAACCTTTAGCCACAACTGCATCTTAGTAGAACAGACCTAGACCTAATAAATATGGTTACCAGCAAATGCAAGGTTTTTGTCAGGGCCAAGAGTGCTCTAATAGGCCTTAACGGCCCTAACTAGCCTCACCTGGTGCCCCCACCCACCCCCACTGCCTATGGGTCCAGGAGCCCCATTTAAACCTAATCCTGTGTCTTCAGCCTCTGCTTGGGCTATGCTGCAGGACTGAGTTGTGGGCTGCCCAAGGATGCCGTTGCCGGTCCTGCCCTGCTCAGTGGGACGGGCCCTGGCTGGCGAGGTCCCAGCCCTGATGGCTGTGTGATCCCCCCCAGCTCCTGGCTCCCCAGTCCCTAGCAAGGGGCTCGCCAGCCCTCGCTGTTCCCTAATACTTTTTTTTACCACCTCAAACTGCCATTCATGTAACGTGCATTTTCAGTGTCAGTCTGACATCAAGAGAAGCTTTTCAGGCATAGAACCAAGGTCAAAAGTATTAGGAGTATTTCTTTAGACAATGCTACAATATATGGTGTCTGACTATTAAGCAAACCTTTTAAATCACATATATTGTTCCATGTGCCAGTACAACCAAGACTATGCTCGAAAACACTGTGGATTCTTTGGTCGCTTCTATTAGGTATAGGTCAAAACTACAGAAATCAAACAGGCTGAAATATAACTTGTTCTTTCCTCCCAAAGAAACAAAATCAGTCAAGCCATCAGGGCAGAAATTTTCAAAAATAGCTAGTGGTCTGAACATCTTGATTTCTGGGTGCCCAATGATGAGACAATTTAAAATGCACTTCTTCTGCATCAATTCAAAAGTAAATCTCTTTACAGTCATTCCCTTTCACTTAAGAATTGAGTTGTCCAGTATCACTAATCAATTCTGGAAATATTTTCTTGTAAAATAGATCAAAGAATGACAAATTAGTACCATTTCTACTTACCAGTGTCTTTTCACATTTTCTATATATTTCAAAGCTAGGAAAAATGCTAATCCTCCATTAAGCTATGAGTAATAAAAAATATTTTACTAGCCAGAGAAAACATTTCTGCCTTCTAACCTACTGAATCATCATATCACTTATTAGAGCAGATGTTCACAAATTAAATGACACCAAAATAACAGTTTCTTCTAGAAGATACGCAGAAGCGTTAAATCTTGCTGTTCCTCTTTTACTGAAATAGCATTTTTGTCTTTAATTTTGTGATCCATAAGTCCTGAATAATAACAGTGCTTATAAGTAACTAATAGAAATAAGTGTATACAGAACTAAATCCTGAAGTATAAATTGCTATACAATACATCTACTCTACTCCCTGCAGTAGGATAGATTCTTCCTAAAAATAACATTTATCTGAGCTTGTCATTTGGCACACAGTAAAATACGATGATGCCCTTTAACTTTCAATCAAAAATCTTTTCTACCCCTTCCCTGTGTTGAAACCATATTTTTCTCAGTATATGTATCTGCAGCTAATATTTAAGAAAGACTTTAACAGAAAAGCTACTATTCCTTAGCCTCCTTTAACCTGAAAAATATGCAAGATTTCTGCTTTATAATAATGCCTTGCTGTTTGGAATGCAAAGAAGGATCATCTTCCTTCACACTTGAGACCTAAAAAATATTCAACATCTTAAGTTCCTGATGGATTAAGGGCAAATTGAGGACACCTTGAAAGTACAAGCCCATTAATGAAACGGAACTTATTTACCCTGAAATGTACAGTCTGTAGAATGTATAACTTGTTGTAATACAAATATAGCTTATTGTATTTGGACAGAAAAACAAAAGGTACCTTTATTTCGTACTAACAGTCCTTTGCAGTTTTCTGTATTCAGCCTCACTGTGCTATTCAGGCTCCACTGTGCAAGAAGAAACTGTCACTGAATGCCACCCTGTACTCATTACAAAGCTGTACCAATAGGGAGACAACAAAAGGCAGAAATTAAAGTTCATTCATATAGTGGATGAACCACATCAAGGATAGATATCATGGGCTCTGACTGAAAACAAACTTTCACTGATCTAAATGGAACAGAAGTGAGAAACATGGTTGAATCTACAGCAGGGCAAGCATTTACCACAGTGCATCAAGCAGGCCTAGTCCTTCGATTGTACAAGGCAGTACAAGGCAGAGGAGAAAAGGGAATGCTGTCTTCCCATGCATGTGGTTGGATTTCTTTCCAAAGCATATCGTGGGGTGTTGCTCACCTAGCAATGAATTGAAACATGCAGTGAAGCACTCTGGCGCATCCCTCCTGTACAGCATAAGTCTGCATCACAAACATATCAATATAAATACAAACAAGGAAAAGCAATTGTCTTCTCGGTTGTCATACACTGCAATACTAGGTAAAGCACTGTCTAGTATTGACACAATAAATTTTAGATTACTTCAGTGCAAGAGCATTGGACTCAAAGCCAGCATACTTAAAAGTACAGGAGTGATACTGAACATGTCTCATCTGATTTTCTGAATTGAAATCTACCCTTCATGTCCAGGATGATAATTTCAGAGTCAGTGTATGTTCTCCCACTGAAATGGCTTGTGTAAGAAGTGTTAGGAATAAATAAATAAATAAATAGATAGATAGATAGATAGATAGATAGATACTTAGCTTATTCTGACTGCTACAAACAGAAAAAACTACCTATCTAAAATTAAAGATGCCTTTGAAACACACCTCACTGAATCTATCCATCCTCCTCCCTACTCTCAACACAAATGCCCCAGGAACATTTGAACAAGAGATTAAAAACAAAAAGAGAGCTAAATCTATCTTGAGCAAGTGCTGTCACTTCCTAGACTCCTTAGGGAATCACTGTAACACTTGGGAAACCTGAAACCTGCTCCACCACAGTTTTCCTTTTGACCCTAAGCAAATCACTTGGTCCCAGATTCACGAAGCATTTTGCAACCCAGTTCCTAATGAAATGAACAGAAGTCAGGTGTCTAAGAGTACATTTTGTGAACGTGGATCCGAGTCCCTCTGTAGCTTAGGAACTAGCAGACTGCAGCCTTTGAGACCTCCTGTCTAAAAAGGGAACATGGTATTTCAGAGCAAATAATTTAAAAGGAGCGTGGATTTACCAGACAGGCTAAAAACTTCACAGTACCCTCTCCCACCCCACCTGAAACTGCCCGGCATAAGGAGTATCTTCCCACTTGCACGATGCAGTAGCAGCAGCTGACCCACGATGCAGCTGCTGCTGCCCCTGAGATCACAGAGTTACCTGGAACAGACGCAAAGCATGAAGTACCTCTCTTGCAGTTGCAGATCTGTTCAACCAATTTGATCCCAATTTGTTTCCAATGGCAATACCACAAATGCACAAGTAAAGGAAAAAACAAAGTTTTTACTTACCTATTTTCCCTCAATTAGAATATTTTATCAGATTTTGACATGTAATTTAGTATTTCTCTTCTTTCCTTCTTATAGACTTATGTATTTATTTTCCAAAGGACCTGTTGCAGAAAAAGGTCTCAAGGTACATTATAATTTTACGGAAAAGGTTTAAAAATAAAAATTAATTCAACCATCTCAGTACAAAATGCTTTAATGAGTTTTCCTTCAGAATTAATGTCATCAGAGTTCTGAATACACAGAAAGCATGGTAGCAATATGTAAAGTTTCGTGTTTGTACCTGGTTGCCAGATACAAAACATTTATGCACTTTAACCCACAATTAATTTGTCAATCACTTTTTCCACATTAGATGACTTCTGTGGAAATGAAGGAATGTTTGTTTTTAAAAAATTGCCAATTTTTCTACAAGCATTCATTTCAGAGGCGCACAAATATGGTAAATCTATAAAGTAGATCTTATTCACTGCAAAATCAGAAGCATTTGATCATTCAGTTATAGCAACAGGAAAATGGATACCCTGCCCCACGTCTACAGATGTTATGGACTTTCATTTAGATTTATTTAATGATAAGAAAAATATGTAACTTATATGCCAGGTATTATAGATTTTTTTAAAAAATCTTTGCTTTTATTTGTTACTGTCTCATGTCAATTAATAATTTAAAAAAAGTAGGCCTGTATTTATAACTGGACACAATGACAGTAAGAAGTAATAAGGAACCAGTAAGAAATAGTGAGAGGAAGCTACTGACATAGTCTAAAGCACCATGGATAGTTCATATTTAATTTGAGGACTATCAATAAAGTGTAAAGCTTATGCTAAAAATTAACGTATACTCAGAATTAGTTTTATGACTCTGGGATCACCAGAAAGACACACTTCATTTTTCAGTGCTGTGCAGGAAAGGCTTTCCACAAACTAGTTACACATGGAATAGACTTTCTCATATTTTGCTGTTTTTCCATAGTGCATTTATCCTACATTTATGCAAATATGAAGAGGAAGTATTTCATATTCTTGGGTAGTTTAGCAGTGATTTTTCATATCCCACGTCAAATGACTCTCAACACCTGAAAGCATACTTGACAGGAACTTTCTCTGTCAGGAGTTACAAGATAATGATCCTTTATTCAAGGTTATGGCCTGATCCCAAATTCTTTGCACACCAATATTTATGCAAAATCATTTTCACATTCCAAAGCTACTTGAAAAGTTTTACTGACTGAAAACACACTCCAATCCCATTTTTGATGACAAGAAGTCCATAATGCCTACTACTATCCCCAAATACCAAGAACACTGTTGTCATGAATTAGATGTAATCATGATAGCAGTGGGGTTTTTCACTCCCTTGATCTCCCAGATTTATTCTGCATTACATGGCTGTCACAGAAATGGACTCTACACAACAGAACTATGTAAGCAGAAGAATCTTCCTTCAAATACAAACAAATTACACTTTCCATCAATGGAACTGGCCTCTTGTGGAATCATTCTGAGAAAGCTTTACTGAACACTAAAAAACTTTGCCAAGAACTCCCTAACAGGGTGACACAACACTTCAATATAAGTTTCAGCATCCAGGCTGAAATCTTCAAGGAATCAATGTAACATCAGAAGACTCCATGACTCTAATAAAGAAAAAAAACCTATGGATCTCTGAAGTCAGGCATTAAATCCAATACTTCAGCTGGCAAAACTCTCTCCCTGTGAGTCTGGCCTTGGCACTTAAGATTACTATTAAAAGACTTATGAATTTCTTTAAATAAGTGCCAGTACACAGTTAAGTATCAGCCTATATTTGAAATCTGAGTTGATGCTGCTGTGATTCTATGAATTCTAATGGAACTCCTCCAAATTTTTTCACCACTGCAAGTGAACCTGATATATCAAAATATCTCATTTTGCATTATTTTTAGCTGAAATGTATGTCAATGTGAAATCATTTGAACTACATTAGTAGAACTAAAACGATCCCTTGTGTAACTCCATTCACGTCAGTTACATCAGGAATGCATTTCACCACTATAATTTAAAATGTAAAATGCAAAATGCCCAAGTGATGATAAAATTATTTTTCTGAGAGTAGTCAGTATCCAGTAACACTGGGAAAGCTCTGACAGAAGCAGTAGTAGTAACTTGGAGCTGTAACAGCTCAAATACTGGCACACAATTTCAACAGAAGTAATACTTAATGGAAATTTCTGTTTCTTGTTAAGCACTCAGGATCTTTGGGGTTTAGCGTGTTAGGGGTAGCACTTTGGCATTTTCAAGCTGTGTTGTAACTGACTGGACCGATGGGTAGTTGAATAATCAAATGATAAGCCAGCCCAAGTAAAGGTATTTGCTTCCATTCCAGAATGCACAGTTCTTTCTGTGATTCAGAATGGTCTGCCAAACTGATAGCACTATCTAACATTAAGCTATAGTAGTTCTTATTTGTAATGATGAAGTACATAGGTAGGTTTATTCACTGCAGGAGGCAGAGCAGGCTCCACTGTTACCTTAGGATATGCCTCTACAGTACTGCAGTATATAGTGCTGACACACCCAGAATGTTGCTCTGCCAACTGCTACGAGGTCCTACAGTAAGACCTTTTTCTTCAGAGAGTGAGGTACTGCTATGATCACAGCATAATGTAGACACTGCCACACTCATTTTAAATTAAAAGGTTGTGTACTGGTAGCAGAATAGCTGAACAACTTGCTGGAGAACCTGGGTAACTACTTAAGCAGTTACCTCATGCTGAGCACCATGTCCGCAGTGTGAACATATTCTAAGAGTTATTCAAAGAATTTTCTTCCTTATTTCCATTAGAGATCTAAAATTCCACCTCTTATGAACCACCTTCCCTTTCAACCAGTCAATACTGCAAACACGTACTACTTATTTTCTCCAAGTTCATTATTTACCTACTCCTACATTCTTGCTATGGTCTCTGGTATTATGCAGAACTACCAGCAAGCTAGCTTACAAGAGAACCCTTATGGTCTTTACGTCATTAACTACTAGCTGTTAAAGAAACACTTTCAGTTATGGATTTTTACCAGATTTTACAGAATGCTCATCCTCACTGCTGATATTGCCCCTGTAGAAAAAAAGTATTTAGAACATTTAACTCAGGTCAGCTACAACAAAATGCAATATTCAATTTTGGCAAATGCCTACGTATAAAATTACTGAGTTGTTTCACTCAAAACAGTTGGAATTAATATCACCACACTAAAAAGGAGCTTTGTTTAATGCTTCACATTAAAAACATAGTGAAGCCCGCTCTATGATTTTAAATAAGGAATCAGACATTTAAACACAAGTTTTGAAGCAGGGCTCACCACAACACAGTCTTTAGTGTGTGTCTTGGGTTTTATTAGTTCTTCTGCAATGCAAAAGAGGACAAGCAGAGAAACTTTTCGAAGAGGTGATTCACAGAAAATCCATGAGGGCAAAAATCAACCATTAAAGAAAAACCGATGTCTATGGCTCTGTTTGGTACCACTGGATGCTGCATACAGCAAACAATGCTTATCTGATAGATTATGCATAATGTCGTGGGTGCCCAATTTGGACTGCTTTTATTGTTGCTTTTCAGCTCCAGAACTGTAAGTCAGTCAGTAACTACTTCTCTCCCTGCAAAAATCCTCCACTCAGCTGTAAATGAACATTGCAAAACCACTGTAATTCAGTAGTGTTGGTAAGCCCCTTTTCCTCTCATAATGGCCTGTCCCAGCCCCTAAAGTGCACATGCTGATTTGGTTCAAGTTTTATAATCTGGAATGTTCCACAGTGCCGCTTCAAAAACAGTTCCAGTTTAATTGTGCCTTCCCTAGGTAATTATAAGCCTGAAAAAATGCCAGTTCTGAATCTATTATTTATGTTATATGCAGCAATATCTTACCTATTTCATTTTGGAGTCTGGAATGTACTGTGGGCCAGAGAATTTTTACCTACCTTAATCTCCTAGGAAGGGCAATGGAAGTTTTTGACACATAGTAAAATACAGCTGGCCTAAGAATCAGTGAGAAGAAATCATGGAAAGCTTTCTCAAGGACTGCATGGGACCCAACATGTTCATTCTGAATCCCAGAATGCCTATTTTGGATCTTAAATGTTGCTTCAAATACACATGGGTGAAAGCTGTAATTAAGGGAAAATGCAGCACCAATAATAGCATGTTAAAAGTTAGCAATTCTCAATTGTCAGTACTGCAACAACTGAATATCTTATTACTTCTACCTTCTCCTCCCATGCATTGAATTTCTTTCATACTGACAAAGTGCATGTACTAATCATAGACTCTGAATGTTAAATTAACCAGGAAAAAGATATAAATTCGGTTGGTGTTTCTTGCAGGCATCAGTAGAAAACACTGATTTCAAATAATTTTGATTATAAAATTTTACTTCACAATCCTTTCCAGATCACAGATATTCATAATTTTAAAAAGAGTATGGAATTAATGTAATGTTAGCTGTTTCGCCATCAGCATCACATAAAGAAAAAAGAAACAATAAAATATGATGCAGAATTCACTCTTCCAATGATTGTCATTGAACTATTACATTAGTAAACATTCACAGTATGAAGTCTCTTTCAATATATCTCCAGCATATAAAGTAGTGCAAAAAAGCATTCCAGTCATTTTGCCTTTGCAGTCAGACCAGGTTAAATGATTCTCTTACTTCATTTCTTTCATTATTAGACAACAAATGCTGCAATGCCTCCAAAGAGAGTTATAAAAATAAACAATTTCTGGAGGTTCAGCAGCCTTTTCAAAGTAAATTTCCAGTTAAAAACAAGCATTATAGATTTCAAGAAAAAAATTTAGATCTATCTTCTGTAGAATATCTTTTTACAATAAATTTACCATTTGAAAAACAATGACTATGGTATCCAATGATTTATGGTAGCTGCTATTAAAGCACTGATAAATAGATAAATGACTACCAAACTTCATTGCTTCTTACATAGTAAATACCTCTGAATGCCAACTTTTACCACAGAGCTGTTATTAGTGATGTCGACAGTTCATGCACCCACTTTAAAACTGACTTAGTTTTAATAAATTTTTCAGCCTCATGTGCAAAACACTTGCATTCTAATAAAAATATAAAGTCTGAAATTACATCAGATCTAGCAATCCCTTCCTCAAGTTATACCACTTACTTGATATGTAATACAAGTTTAGCAACACTTTTTATTCGTATTTAACCATTGAATGGCATACTACTGTATGCTGTGGACTCGTTTGCATATTTAATTATTTTCACTGCACTCTTTAATGCATAAATATATTTGGAAACGTTCAAAATTACACATCAGTTTCCACAGAATTTGAATTTACACAGTTTTTCTTCTCTGACTCACTGCTATTCCCCGTGTCCTGACTTTTTTTCTCCTTTACACAAAGAGATTCTTTAACTCCTTCTTCCATCTCCAAATATTCTGATTTATCCTCTGTGGATGAAGATGATGAGCTTCTAAATTTCTTCAGTAAATTTGTTGGGAGGTAAGGGCAACTGACTGCATTTTGCATCAGCTGCGTTTGTTCTTCATTCTCAGTCTCTCTGTGGTAGAAATAGTTAAAATTGGAGACAATCACTGGCACTGGTAAAGCAATGGTTAACACTCCCGCAATGGCACACAAGGACCCAACTATTTTCCCACCCACAGTTATGGGTTTCATATCCCCATAACCAACTGTAGTCATGGTCACTACAGCCCACCAAAAGGCATCTGGGATGCTTTGAAAATGGGTGGCAGGCTCATCAGCTTCGGCGAAGTAAACAGCACTGGAAAACAAAATGACTCCAATAAAAAGAAAAAAGATGAGGAGGCCGAGTTCCCTCATGCTGGCTCTGAGTGTATGACCCAGGATCTGCAAACCCTTGGAGTGCCTGGAGAGCTTGAAGATGCGAAACACCCTGACCAGACGGATGATCCTCAGGATGGCAAAAGACATAGCCTGTTGACCATTACTGCCCTGCTCCTGCGCCAAGTCAGTGCCCAGAGTAATGAAGTAAGGCAAGATGGAGACAATGTCTATGATGTTCATGATGTTCTTGAAGAAGTGTGCTTTGCTTGGACATGCAAAGCAGCGCACTGTAAACTCAAAGGAGAACCAAATGATGCATACTGTCTCTACAATGAAAAAAGGGTCATTGAAGATGGTGTGCTCCCCAGCGTCCAGGTGAAGTGACTCATTGGAAAGTCCCTTCCCTAAGCTCAGGGACATGACGAATTCTTTGTCATCTCTGAACTCTGGCAAAGTCTCCAGACAAAAGATGACAATGGAGATCAAGATGACCAAGACAGAGACGATGGCAATGCCTCTGGCTGGACTGGAGCTCTCTGGGTACTCAAACAGCAGCCAAACCTGCCTCTTAAACTCATTCTCCGGCAAAGCTTTGTCCTCTTCCTCTTTGACAAACCCTTCATCCTCCCTAAACTTGAGCATGGCCTCCTCCCCAAGTTGGTAGAATTTCACCTCCTCGGTGAAGATGTCAAAGGGTACATTGACTGGCCTCTTCAGCCGACCACCACTCTGGTAGTAGTACAGGATGGCATCAAAGCTGGGCCGGTTCCTATCAAAGAAGTATTCATTCCTGAGAGGGTCAAAGTACCTCCCTCGCTTCGCTGGATCACCCAACAACGTCTCCGGGAACTGAGCTAATGTCTTCAGCTGTGTCTCAAACCGCAGTCCTGACACGTTGATTACCACACGCTCACAACACTCGTACTCACTGTAGCGAACAGAGCTGTAACCCCCAGGGCCTCCACCATCATCAGGTGGCTGGTCTGAGTATGAAAACTCATCCTCCCCATAGTCATCACTGTAGTAGAGCTTTCCTTCTTCCTCATCGTCTTCATCCTCGTCTTCATCCTCCTCTTCCTCCTCACTCAAGTCCTTCAGTATTCTCTCTTCAGAACCACTGAGAGGCAGCAGCTCAGAACAGGGGAAGGAGGCCCCACACTCCCTACTTCCCAAGTGGTGGCTCCTCTTCTTCCCTTTCTTCCGCCTCTTACCACTCTGGCGGTGGGGCATGCTGCTGCGTGACGCATTCCCACCATGAGAGGAGGATGCACCTCGACTCTGTTCCTGATGGTAGTGGTGATACGGTCCACCTCCACCTGTTGCCCCACCTTCTACTGCTGCTGTGGCTGCTGCTACGGCTGCAGCTGCTGCGGCTCTTGACTGTGCCAGCCGCTCTCTCTCTCGGGCCCGAGCTTGGACCGCATATCCGTAGGGCATGTGGCTGTTGCACCCAGAGCTATCTGCACTCACCATTGCAACCTCCATTTTGCAACTGCTTTTTTTTATCGCTTAATGCAAAAAGGTTTCGTTTTATTTACAGCGTAACCTTAGCTTTCACTAGAAAGTTCAAAGCCATTTGCATTTGGAGGACAGTCCCTTGGACACAGACCAGGGCAACATAGTTGTAAGACTGAATCTATGTTTTGGAAAACCACAGATCTGCATTTTCTTATTGTCCAGAATGTTTGACACAAACTACTGTTTTGCTAATAAGAAAAGATGAAACTCTCAGATTGAACCAGGGAACAGCTGAGGCCTTGTTCTTTCATCCACCAAGCCCCTTTATTTTCATTTACCTCCTGTGGCTATCACAGATCTGATCAGAATCATGACTACCTTGCAGGCATTCATGAGGAAAAAAATACACAAATCAAAGGGTACCTGCTCTCCACAGATGGTTTTAGTTCATCATTGCAACCAAATGCAAATAGTCTCTTTCCTCATAATTTGTTCCTGGTAATGCTTTGGCCTAACAATCTTACTGTTTAATATCATTACTTGGGGAGTTGAAGTTAATTCCAGCCATCACTTTATTTACACAGTGAGGAGGTCTTTGCAAATCCTTTCTTCAGCCTGTCAGTAATGTCTCAAACCTGGGAGCAGCACCCAGGGCGTCAGCAGCAGTGGTAGGAGGAGGAGGAGGAGGAGGAGGAGGAGATGAAGACTGAGAAACTGGCTCTGAGGTCCCCATAGGACATAAGGGAGTGGATGGGTCACCCTTTGGTTATGGTCATGCAGAAGAAGCACTTAACCTGAGGCACATGCACAAACACACAAAAATAAACAAAACAAAAAGGGAAAAGATTGGATTGTTTTCCTAAAAGGTCACACTGATCAAATGAAACTGTGTCATCTATTACCACGGTATTCAAATCTTCCCCTGCCCACACTATTCACACTTCTACATTACACACACACCCACATCACATGCACAGAGATTTTGAACGACTCTGTGGGTAAGGATGTGGGTGGGTATGTCACATATATATAGACAGAGATACAAAATCCCCACCCATATAAGCACTTGCGTCCATACACAAACACATGCATGCTTCTGAAACACCAACACATATAAACACTAATAAAAATATTGCAATACACAGTGCATTCAGATCTTTGAGTACATACGTAATAGATACACCTACATGTATCTATATGAAATATTACAGAATAAATACATCTACACAAAGAGCTTTTGTTGTATTTGTAGAAACACATAAGATGCAGGAATGTTACATTTTAATCTGTAAGTGAATTGTGTTTCAATCATAATGAACATCTCACTGAATTTAATCTGGAAACAGGCACGTACAATGCTCACTCAAGTGAAAATACTGTGATATGATATGTCAAGAAAACAACTGCAGGTGCACCGAAGCAACATCTACATGCAAGCACACACACAAAAACACACGCACACACACCCCCCTTTGAAACAGAAGCCTCGTTTACAGCTGCATCTATTAATACATGATAGAAGGTGAATATGAACTATTAAATAACACTATTTTTAAAATCGTACCTACGTGTCATGCAGAAACAGGTCTTAAAAACGCTATCATACTTACTGTTCCTAGGCAGAGAAATAGCAATGCTGTTCCTGCTAGTGTAAGGATCTGGTGACAGCAGTCCTGAGGAGGGGGCTATGCCGACTGATCTACATTTGCAGGTGTGTACGGTCAGTCAGCACCACAGGTTGACCAGTTATTTCTCTCCCTTCTTGCCGGGTGCAACAAGAGCGCCAAGAGTGAGCCAGTGAGGCAGCTTAGGCTGGGGGCACTCTGCACAGCCACAGACACCGCTTCTCGCCCAGGCATTTGCAAAAAGGCAACAAGCAAGAGTCTTGTTCCAAAAGGAAAAAAATGAAGGCGGCGTGTTCGTGTGTGTGTGAGAGACGGATGGAATGAATGGATGAGCGCAATCACTAGTCCTTCCAAGCCCAGCTTTCGCAGCAGATTTGTAAAACGTTAAATAATCCGCGTACCAAGCCTGTTTCCACTGACGGGAGGACGGGCGTCGCTTCTTGCAGTTTCTCCCCCCGACACGTCCAGACGGCACGGCTCAGCCAGCACCCGCCCGCATCATCCACTTGTTGTGCCGGTTTTCGGTCATGCTTACCAAAAAAAAAACAAAAACAAAAACAAAAAAAACCCAACCCCAAAAGCCCAAACCAAAAACAAAAAAACCCAAATCAAAAAAAAAACCCCACCGAGAGGAGACAGCAGCCCTCTACTACGGGCTGTTCTTGCCTGATTTTTTAAAGCTGCAGCTAGCAGCCGCGCGGCCGAGCCGCAGGGGTGCTCCCGCCGCCAGCCCTGTTGCTCCGCGGAGCAGCCGGAGCCGGAGCCGGAGCCGGAGCCGCCCGCCCGCCTGCGCGCCGCCGGGATCCGCGGCCGCTGTAGCGCGCCTTGCCCGGCTCGCCGTCGGCCCCTCGCGGCTGCCGCCCCGCACTGCGCCCCTGCTCCGCGGCACGGCTCCTTACACACACACACATCCCCCCCACACACCCCCCGCCTCGCCTCGCCCCTGGCTCTCCCTTTTTTCCGTGTTAATGTATTAATTATTGAAACGAATATTCCAGTGCTCAATAATGCATTGGCTGGCTAACACGCCTTTGTGCTCAAAGCAACGCTGCCAGCCCCGGCTCGTTTTGCGGGGTTTCTTTTAAGGAAGAAAAACCCATTGTTGAGGTGGCCCAGGGAATTTCAAAACTAAGTGCAGGTCAAGTTTCCCAGAAAGAGGAAAGAGCTGCCGCTTCGCTCACCCCAAACCGTCTCCAAAGGTACAAGCAAACCAGAAAACAATTTCCTCTGCTCCTGCCCAACACGGCCAAGCCAGCACACTGCCTGCCAGCTACACAGGTCTTGCAAATTAAGCCAAACTAACTCTTACTCCTAATTCTACACCTACACGGAAAAGGAGGTCTTAGGTCATGAAGAGGGTACCGTTGTGTATTTGGTAGATGAGACAAAAAAATAATAGAGTTTTAACACCTCTGCCAAAGCTGTCAAACCTTTGCTCCCTCTGCCCGCTGTCTGTAACACAAGCAGCATATAAACTGGCTATTCCTTCTGCACCTAGAAAATCCAAACTGTGACCAATTCCACTCTCTGTAAGCAAGCACCATGAAAATGCAGCTTGCCTATATTTGACATCACAGCTACAATCCTACCATCTCAATAAAAAATGAGTGTAGGCATTCTTAACTAACATGGAAAAAGAAAAGAAAGATTTTGGTGCTTTAGAGCCCTATAGAAAGGATCATAGCGAGGACAAATCAAGAGTAGCGCTCACTCTGGACACTTTGCCTCAAGGTGTTTGCAACTGGTGTTTGCAACTTCAACATGTGCAGTAAGTGGGTTAGGCATCTTTTTCATTGCCTAGGTCCACACTTTCTCCACAGTCCAGAGAAACCAAGAACGCCTGGTGACTATTCCCCTTCAGATCCCTAGTAGCACAACCCAGATTATCCATGTTGCCTCTCTGTCTCTTACTGCCTACATCAGTTAGTGCTCATACTCTTGATCCCATTCATTTGAGTAGGTGACATATGACTATATAAGGGAGAATGAAGGATCAACCAAATAAACATACTGAATGCCAGACATCAAATCAGTTCATAAGGATCTTGCCAAAAGTATTGTGAAATGTATAAAATGCAGCTCTATCTAACCAATTTTTCAACAATCACAATCCTTCAAGTTCCATGGGCAAGTAAAAGACATATAGAAATTCCTAATGTCAGTCCAAATGCCATTGAAATACAAAGTGGTGTCATCACAAGAGCAGTCCAAAATTTTGATACTCCTGGGTGCAATTTAAAAGCATTCTACAAATTCATTTCCAATACCAAAACCCAGATTCTTCCGCAACTTGGCACAAGAGCATACCAAAGACAGGGATCAAACCCCTATCATGGTTTAGTCACAAGGACATGTACAATGCCATAAAAATAGAAGAGATATCATAGGTATGCTTTTTGAATGATTAGAAACACCTAGACTTATTCCTACTTCAGTAAAATTTAATTCTAGGGGCATTTTCCAGAATCCAGTCACTTCATTCTCTAAGAAGTGTTGCGCTGCGTTTTATCAGTAGGACCTGAACACTTTTTTTATTTCTTTTTGAGATGTTTCAAAGGCTTCAGACCAAAAAAAATTGTTTATCTAGTTTTTGCCTTTCTTCCAAAGTTTCAGATGCACTTTCTTGTCATTGTCTTAGGCAACTGTTAAATTGAAAAATTCAGTGCATACCTGAGTATAAAGACAAGTTGAAACAGACCAGTCACTTTGGTATACCTTTTTGATCATTATTATTCTTTTCTTTTTTAATAGCTAAAGCATATTCTTGAGCAAAGATAAATAAAATGTGATGTATGAGGGGATACACACATAAACCACATGTAACACTGATAATGGGAGAAGCAGAATAGCCTTTTTGTACCTTTTTTTAAATCCATTCTAATGTGATAGGGATCACGTAACTACATGCAATTCAATCTAACTCAGAGGTCTTATTTGATCCAATTTTTAACTGATTTAAAAGCAAAAACCGAGCTTTAAGTATTTACAGATGAATACTGTGATTCATTTCATTCAGCTTTGTATTTTCGTCGTATTCAAAGAGCAATTTTTATTTAAAAGTTATTACATTCCCTCTGCTCCTTCATATTCATAAGGGATACTACTATTGGTAGAACAAAGAGAGAATACATACATGTCATTATCTTCGATAGTACTGTATTAAGAATGTTGCAGCACAGCAAAGGATCTGTAAGGTATGCTATCATACAGATTTGTTCTGTTTTACAGAGAAAACAGAGGAGAGGAAAAATAGGCATCATTATTGCTTATCAATGCATACAGTGCCAGAAAAAATACACAACAATTTAATACATTTTCATGCAAAGGGAACATGAGATTTAAAAAGCCTAACTTATGTTGCTATGCCCAATATTAATATATGCTACCCCCAATTGCTGCAATTCACACTGGCAGAGTCTGGCCTCAGTCCAACACTAATCTTCCTGCTGTAATCAAGAGTTCTGTGCAGCGAATAAAACTGTACTACAGCTCAGTACTTATTGCACTTCTAGACCACGAATTATTCTACTTCCCTTTTAGTCTTCTCTTTTTACTCTTCTGCTCCTTCCTACGCTTGTTTCACTATTATTTCTATTAGCCTCTCAAGGCAACTCAGCCAACTTCCCAAAAGATCAGGAACTCCTTTCAAAACAAATGAAATGTTGCAGCAGTGGGCACTCAGGATAATCAAGTGGAAACACTATGGTTACTATATCATTTCAGATGTGATGAAACATGGTTCAGAACATGTGTTTCCTTCCCTCCCCATTCTCAGCTGATTACAGTGCTGAAGATTCGTAGATACCAAAGCAGCAATGAATTCTTGCCTCCACAGCTAGGTTTTCTCTCCCAGTGTTTATATCACTTTAGGGAGTTCATATTTTATTCATATTTTACTAACCAGGCTCAGTAAGACACCCCTGTCAAAGAATCTGGCTCGAGTACTCTTCTTTTGAATATGACTGGCACTACTTAATGAGGTACTTAGCAGAAGAAAATACAGCCTATCCTCAGTTTGTTCTTATACACAACATATATGAATGGCACATCTGTTCATTACTTGTACTGCAACAGGCTAATCCAAGGAAGTTGACATCCCAGAGAACAGCAGGCCTTTTATACTTTCTTGGAAAAGTATGCAAAACCGCTGCCATTTATTTACCATTTAGTTTAGGATGAATAGCAGTACAAACACGGATGATATTTATATTCGGAGAATAATTTCTTCTACCGGAGTATGGACCTACTCAGAAACTAGGATAAAAATATCATGTATGGTTTATTTTTGGACTTGAATATTTCTCTGTTCATTCTGGGCAGACAGGGACTCACATCACCGTTACTCTTGAAATCAACAATAGCAAAAAAAAAAAAAAAAAAAGGATAGTATGGAGGGAAAGCCTCTAAATAAGGAACTGTGTGACAATGGAGATACCTCACTTATATTCTTGGTCCTACCCCAGACTTCCAAGATACGCACAGCCACATCACTCTTAATGCTGACCTCTCTTTTCTAGTACAACAAAGATAATTTCCCGCTTTTTTTTTTTCCTCCTAACAATTTGTTTTTATTTAGAATGGAAGAACTTGGATCAGGCAATGCCCTTTCTTACAGATATGCCAAGTAGCAGTGAGCAGTGTGGATCTCCAGTTTGGATACTGTTACTGTAATTAACTCATGAAGGAAATGAGTTAGATTCAAAGAATTACTTAAATTACTGTGTCACAGGATTTGCTCTATTTCTGTATTCAAGAATCAGTGTATTATTCTGAATACACAATTTTCAAACTATGCTAACAGTAAATGCAATAATTATGAAACCTGGAAATATCAGGTGCTAAATTCTGGCTTGCATATATATTTGTCTAGATCAGATAACATTATGAGGCCATGGCAGGCTGATTTCTCACTGGGATTTTATCAGGAATACTCTGGAGGAAAATTAGGTAGTGGGCTAATAATTACTGTAGCTTTACACTATTAAGTTAACCATGACTTGCAGAACTGGAAAGGAACACCTGTAGGACAAGAGCTCAAAACTATTACTGTTAAAATAATGAAGACTTATTAGCTAGAAGTTCAAGTATCTCATGCTCCAGGAATATGCAGTAGTAAACTGTTCAGTGAAGAAGCATGTAAAGAAAGGAATTTTAGATGTTCAAGTATGGCATCTAACATACCTCACATATATCTTTTTAGGTAAAAAAGGGTATTTCTATGAACTCAAAGCTTGTAGCAGGTAGATGTTGCTCAAGTTCTAGCAAATATATGTTTATAACTCTTATCTATGAAATTAGCATGAATGGAAGATATGTGCATGCAGGAACTGCAGGATCAAACTAAAAATAGTGGATACACCATTGTACCTGTAACACTCCAAATCTTACTAGAAGGATCCACTTACAATTAGTATTACACTTAAATTAGATAAGAAACCTAAATTTACCGGACTAGAACAATTCCTACTAAAGATTCCAGCCTATAGCTACAGGAGGTACGTTTCACATGTAACTGTCTTGGTTCATAATTTGATGGTAACCATATATAGCTTCCAGATTAACCTTTGCGTCAAAATCAGCATAGTCTGCTCTGTCATCATCTTGTTACCCTACTGATGAATACAAAAGAACCAGGATAGACAGCAGATGAGACTGGCGAAGAGAGAAGCAGCAATAGGACTTCGTACACTTCCCATTAAGTAGGTCAACTGAGAAAGGAACACAGCCGTTTTCTTTTGACCTTTAGAGGTGTGTGTGAGGGAATGCTTTTGTGCCACCATTGCACTAAAGGACCATTTTCCTCCTGCCATGATAAGGGTACAGAAAATTGCTCCATGTTTTAAGAGGAGACTGATTCTGATAGATCTGAGTTCATGAGGTGTATCAGAACTATGTCAGAGTATTCAGATATGAGACAAAAATTTTGATTCCACTCTTTTCCACAAGCGTGCAAACACAAATCCTGGAAGAATGTATGGGGGGTTTTAACCAAACTTGATAGCCTTGCATATCAGAGAAAATGTAGGCAATTTTTAATAGGGAGAACTATGCTGACAAAAATGAGAATCTATTCAACCTTATTCCTAATGGTTTCAAGATGAGATTCACATGGGAGCTAGATGCCTAGAAGTTTTAAGTGCCATGTGTACTGATCCACATGGGAAAGATTATAAAATCAACTGTTCCCAAATAAATTATATACTCATAAAAGTTCATTAAACCTCTTTATTTCAGAGATATTGTTGTATGATCTCTGGGGTGTACTAAGCACAACGTTAACACAAAAAAAGATGTTCCCAGCTTGAATAAACACACAGAATTAACCAACCTTGGGTGCAACAACAGTTATTACTATAAAAGGTTGAAGAAAAATAAATTCTTGAGATTATAAAATAAAATAAATATTCTTGTGGCTAATTTTGAACTAGCAAGCAGTGTAGAAAGAATCTAATGATAGCCTTTATTCTGGTGTGAGGTAAACATATAGTTTTGTTGTTGTTGTCAGTATATTTACTGAGGAAAACCTTTCCAGAATGGAAATGACCTTTCTAGAGGGTTGTCAGTGAGAAGGAAATTGGTCTGGGGGCCAGGGACTAGATAGGAATCAAGAAATTAAAATAGGTATCGCAAAGGCAATATAAAAATTTCTCTAATACTGTTGTATATATGGAGATACTAAAAATACTTCAGAAATTACCATTTTGAAGGAGACCTGCATTTCAGGACATTAAGGATCATTTATGGTAATGCCTGGGAGAGCTAAGGTACAATTAACACAATAAAATAATAAACCCTATACATCAGATCTAACCTGTTGACTGAAGCATCCAGCCTGTTGTCTTTTCTTCAGAGAAAACAGGAAATAGTGTCCTGGAAATCACAGGCTGCCCTCTCAGTGTTTCTCCTCATGTTCAGGCAGAACTGTCACAACAGGTGAGGAAAGGAATTACAGCCAGAAGCACCCTTTCTCTGTTTATGCATTAGGGCAGGTAAAGGTGTAAGATATTAACTGCCATAGCCTCATTAGTACAGCCCAACACAGAGGTCCCAAAAGTGGCACCTCATCCCTGCAGTCCAAATAAATAGTTTGCATATACAGATCAGATATAATCTGTAGAGAGCTGATGTTCTTTTGCACACTAGGGACAGAGTAACTCCTGAAAAATCCTTAGTTAAAATTAGCTCATTTCTACCCTATTCCTATCGCAGGTCAGTAGAAAACTCCTTATCAACCCCTAAATTTAGAAAAATCTTGTGGTTCCCAGCTGCAGTTTACCATAGCAGATTTCCTCGTATCTGTGTGTAAGTGTGGGAACTCTCATTGTGTTATTAGGTGCCTCTGGGCATTGCTTAACTCTTGTTGAACACAAACAGGGGCAGGAGTTTTCATATGGAGACCAAAAACCAGTTGTAGTTTATGAACACAATTATCATTCATATGAGATCCTGAAAACTGAATTAAACTTAGCTTTTTTAAAAATTTGGCACTATACCTGTGTCAAAATTCTGTGTCAGAAATTAGAATGTGGAAATTCCAACCCAAATGTTAACCTCAGCACGGAAGCCCAAGGTTGAAAGTCTTACTGAGTGTGTTGCTAAACTCAGAAAGTTAAAGTAAGTCGATCTAAGGGTCCAGGTACTTCAGATCTTTTCAGTCTAACAGATTAATTTCTTTCCTATATTGAAGCCAAAAGCTTCAACGAATTGTTCAGGATTAGGCCTGTGTAGCTAATTAGTTGGAACTGGAACCTTTAGTAGCCAGCAGATAACTTGCTCTGTGGGATACAGAGCTAAGTATATAATTTATTTAGGAACAGCTTATCACATTCCCCATGTGGATCTGTATAAATGGCACATAAAGCTATTAGATGTCTAGCTCCCGTCTGAATCCAACAGGAATCAAGTTGAAAATGGACTTTCGTTTTTGTCAACATAATGCTCTGAACCCATTGACTAAAAGACCCTAATGCTGAAGAATTTGGTGAGGTTTCTGATAAGCTCAAGATGAGCTATAAATCCCTCTGTACTAACTGAAAGGGCCTAATCTACCTAGGCTCTTAGATCCCCTTACTTGACTCTCAGGACTTAACAATACCCTTCTTATGAATACAGTAGTGCTTCACACAAGGGATTGTTGATGTGTCAGTTGTGAAAGCAACCTCTGCACTAACTGTGCTGTGAACATTCACCCTCCTTCTCTGCACCACCATCTCAACATACTATGAAATGGATTAATCAATGAATATTGCACACAGCCACCAGACTAACAACACAGCAGTTTCTATCCCCAAGTAAAAATAATAACCTGAAGCTATTCCCTAGACAACCAAAAAAATCATGGTCTGTTGGCTGTGTTGTCATGCCATTGTGTTTCTAATCTGTTGAACATGCACTCTCTTAGGTATAAACAGTAGTTACAGGAAGAGACTCCCTTCTGATTAAAATGACCTTTGCAAAGCAATCTCATGTTCAGGAATGTTCATAAGGAGCTTTAATAAGGTAAAAGCCAAAAGAACTAACATATAAAAATACAGTACCTCTTTTACTGGGACAGGCTTTTCATCCTCTCTGCCACGCACACTTCAGGCAGACACTTTCAGATATTCTAGGGAAACATTAAAAAGTAACATCTTCCATTTTTCCTTTTCCTGAAGGAAAATGAAGAATGCTGAAGGTTAGATGAAAAGCAATCTAAAGTTGGCTAAGTAGCCCAGTATAAATCTGGAATATCTAAAGGTAGGAATTAGCATTTTAATGATCGGAAAGCGAGTAGATCCTGATAATAGTTTTCTCTGAATACAGTCCAAACAAATCCCCTGTTTTATCCACAACTAAAGAAAAGAACTTTTCTCATTGCTTGCATATGTAAGAGTCCATTACCCATCTTTAGCTAGGAAGACAGATAAATGAGCAACTACCACCTTTATGGGGTAATTTATAAAGTCTTGGTTCAGCAGAGTGGGAGTTCTAAATGAATGTTATTTTACATTTGAGTAAATGCCTGAAAGATCAGGTTTTTTATGCAGTTCTGGAACTTTCTTTATAATAACAATGCACTCTGTCAAACTAGTAGGAAAAATATCTGGTATAAAAATGGCCATTATCTAGGGAAATCATAATTGGTTTTCATATCAGCTTTCCTTCTTAAAATACCCAAATGAATGAAGCAGATAATTGCAAAGTTCACAGAATAGCAATTATATCCTGACTATAGCAATCGAGATGCTGACAAACTAAAGACCCACTATACACATAAATACGCTGATTTTTGTTTACAGGTGACGAGAAAGCTAACCTTTAAAAGATACTTATGCCATCCCTTAATCATTCTACCGAGGTTTACACATCTTGTTTGTGGCATTTCAGCACTTTCTACACACTGGTTCAACAAGGTAAACAAACACATATCTTACTGAAAGGAATCAATTACTTCCATTGCCTTTTGTGGACCACTCTTTACTTCAACACGTCCTGATGCTCCTTGCTGAACTGTGCGGTAACTAACTCTTAACATATATGGATCTTTGTATGTTTCTTTTGTTCTCTCTCACACAATGGGAATTTGTCTATAGTTGTTTTTATGCAACCCTATGTAACTTATATCATTCTTACCATGCATTTCTATTTCCTGTCATAGTTGTGTTTATTTGCATGGGCATAGCCCAAGAAGTCCAGTTTCCACCGGGCCACAACACACAAAATGGTATTTGGTGGGTTTTTGTTCAAACAGCATTGTTTATTCCAGTCTGGTATTAAATCCAAAGTTCTGCCTCTTACTTCACCTTGCTATATTTTCATGATGATGAGAAAATTAATCCTTAAAAGAAAAACAAAAAAAAAAGATTCCTTTGCTTTGAAAATTCATAAAGATGACAGGACAAAGATACCTACTTTCTATTTTACAGTAGCATCAAAATATGTCATCATTCAGCTGCAATCTTCTGTCTTCTGCAGCTTTTGCTAAGAGACTAATATTTTAATAAATCTTTGCCATTGTCATTAAACTATGAACTTTGTCAGTTCTTCTGAAAATACATTTTCCTGATTTTCAGCAACTTTCCTCATTTTCAAGGAATTGCTCATTGGATCTTTACTACCTTTCTTCCTATGTTTTTCTGGGGCAGCATAAAGAAACAAAATATGGAAAATGTAGCATATCCTATATTAATTAAAAAAAAAACAGTAAAGGATACAACCTAATTCTCAGGCTTTAAGTTACCAAAAACTCTGAGCAATTCTCAGGTGCGATTCTCTGCATCAGACTATTCTGGCAGAACTACCGGGCTGGAGTCTACTCCCTGAAAAGTCTGTAAAAATACATTCATTACATATGTGAACCTCATGGTGAAACAATGCCAAAGACAGCCCAAAGGGCAGGATTTAGAAACAACATCTTCCAAATAAGGTGCTGAACGCAAACACAAGTGCCCTGTTTTTCTAATGGCACATATCAGAAAATCCTGGGAAGAAACCCTACCTTAGAAAAACATAATACATATGCCGAATTTTTCTCCTTGCCAGTAGTCAGAGAGGTTCCTGTTTTGCATAATTATACAGGTGGGGGTTTTTTTTTGCTTTTTGAAAATGACCAGCACTTAAACTTATTCTGCCTCCTGTTTGTTTTCCATAATTAAACTCCTTTTTCATCTCTCTGGCAAAATGTAATTCTCTAGGGATATAAATCATGTAATGGTTGGGCTCTTTCCACTCTTACCTGTCATCCTCATATTGTTCGGTTACAGCAAGTCTTCTTCCCTTTAGGTCACCTTCCTGATAAAACTTTTTTTAATGGTAAATCTTCACTTCATATTACCCATACACACAGTTCTAGTAGTGCTTCATTTGATACATGGGTGACACTGGAAATCTCAAGTTTTACTCCTATGGCCTCTTTGACAGCATTATTTCTACAATGAATTGACAAGTAATGACAAGCATGGGTAACATTTAACTGCTTTATTCAATCATCAAGGATGCTATTACGCTCTGTTGTTAAGTAGCTTAACTAAGCAGTACAATAGTCAAGTATCACATTCAAGCAAAGAGTACTATCAAATCAATTTTCAATTTTTTCCAACTGTTTATGGTGAACTTATATAGGATAAGTTGTAAGGAGATGTTTCACACACCTTTGACATTTCAATGGACCTCAGTGAAAAATAACTACAAATAGCTATCTCCATACTAACAAAAGCAGATGAAGACAGTTGAAACCTTTATACAATACAGTTCATACTCATCCAAAGAATACTCTTGAGATATGTTATATCTGCAAAAGAATACTTTTACTGCACAAACCAGCAAATCATGAGGAAGAAAAATACACCTGTACAGATTAAACAAAGAGACTGGAACGCCACAGTGAAAATATGCCAAAGCTTCAAGACTTTTCCCAAGAAATTGTATTATAGCTCTTTGAAATCAGCATGGCAGGGTAACAGAACCAGCAATACAAACTAGGATATGCAAACAGAAAATGAGCAACTACTTCCATGAAACTGTAGATTTCTCCTCTTAGTGTGATCATATTTTAAAATACAATGTATGTTGCTTACATGGGAAGTGAGAATACTAGCGACAATGCCAGCTGTCTTTGAAACCTAATGAACAACAAGAAGTGGAATCATAATTAGACACAACTCAAGGATACGAGACACTGTGGATGTACTACTATAAGGTATTGCATTCACAATAGATTTGTAACAAGTGGGTGAGTCTTAATGCTCTCAGTAAGCAGGACTACTAGGAATGATAACTGCATATTCTTTTTTTACAGGATGGATATTATTTTCATGAAGTTAAGGAATAGATACACTTTAAGTGAGGCACATTAAGCTGCACCAGGGCTGCTTTATCATAAATTCTAACTGGAGCAGTGGAAGTCACTCCTGCACGAAAAAAGGTGAGAACTACCAATGGAAACAGCAGCCTTGCCTACTTATAGCAAGGCACTTGAAAAAAGGAATCCTTCTAAGTATTCATAGTAAGCATTAGCATAATTCCTGAATTAATATTTTGTTTTGCTCTTGTGTTCAACACTGTGAGTCTATCCTCTGTGATTCACTTTTTGGCTTCAATTTGAGTAATGAACAACTCGGATATCACAGCTACTAACACTCTTACAAATGTTCAAAGACTGGCATTCCTAGGGCTTTGTTTCTCAAAGGACTCACAGATTTGTCTTCCTTAGCTACAAAGTTAAGTTGCTCAAAGACAGCACTTTCAAGAGATATGTTTTAGTATGTTTGACTTGCTGACTCACTTAAAAATAAACAGCCTCAGCTTCACAGCAGAGTTCATTCATGGAAGCAACTGGCTCCCACGTGCTTATTCTGCCCTCAGCAGAAGAGCCAACTATAAAACCACCCACCATTTATGTGATCTACACTGTGTCTGATACAGGGCAGGTGGTAGAACTTCCAGAGCACAGCACAGTTGGCTTTTGTTCTACATTAACTTGCGAGTTTATGTACAGTGAAGGCACATCCCTTTTCCTGGTGAAGACACAAGTGCCAATTTTGTTGCCAAAATGTACCAAGGGTGACTCCTCCCCAGTCCAGTCTGTCAAGTGCCTACAGTCTAGCACCTCTTTTTTTAATCCAGGATTTGATTCGCTCTCCACATCTCTTGGCTGAAATTGATTTATGATTCCAAATATTAGAGATTTCTCATGTGCCAACAGTATTCTGTTGTAGTGTTGTCTGCTACAGCATTTGTATGGTAGTCTAAGGATCTCAGTAAGGCAAGATTTATAATGGTGAGGTAGTATTAGATAAAATAATTGGACCATATCTGAAAGAAAATGGGAACTTTTTAAAAAACATATGCCTGTGAAAGTGTTCATGTGCCTCTGTCTGGTTTTCCAGCCATTCCCCAATCTAATAAAATATGTTAATTGTTCCTGCAAACTTTAATGTGCAAACAGTACTTCATACATTGGAGTTGATGTTTTTTAATTTCAGCCCCTATCACATTGTATCCACAATGATACTTCATTGCTTTGATGTTTTGTTTTCCTCTTCTAGCTTGGGCCTATGTTATCCTCTTCTAGTTCACCTTCTGTTTATGAGACTATCTAATTCACAGAAACATAGAGATCATAAAAACACTTATGTGTTGAGATATGACCTGGAAAGTAAAGTAAGGACCAAAAAAAGGTTCACTGGGAGAGCATTTCTTGTACAGTTTTAGAAGAACAAGATTCAGTATTATAGAAAGTCTTGAAGGAAATGTCACATGATCCTACAGCTTTTACTGAGGTAGAGAAACGAACGGTGAGAAAAGCAAAGCAATGATGTGGTGAATCTTTTAAAAGAAATCATGGATCAAGATGCCACAGAAATAAATTCCGCCTGCGGTCATGAACACAAGGAATGAAAATACAGATTGACTGTGGAAAATGAACTGGTACAAAAAGGAGAGAGAGCAGTGATTCCAGAGATGATGTATTCAGAAATTCAACGGCAGGGGGGGAGGAATTCATTACAGACAACTCTGTATGCATTACAAGATGAACCCTGTAGGGCCAACTATCACTAGAAAAAAGAAGAAATCATCAGAAATTTTGCATCTTATCCAAGTACAAGAATAAATTAACAGAAATCTGTTTTTTAGTGATGCACTTAGTACGACCTGGCAGCAATTGGCAATCCAATTATAATCAACACAAGCACAGTCATAAGGCAACATTATGACTTAGCTAGGGCTACAAGAAGCACATCTTACTTCAAACCAACCCATCCAAGGATAACTGTTACAGCAATATTAATAGTGGTATCTTCAAAATTCTTGTTTCTGTTAGTCTTTAAAAGATGAGATCTTAGGCAGCATACTATGGACAGAAACAGGTTCGAAAGAGAGATTGTAGCTTCCTCATGTAATGACAGAAGGACTGGGGATACTATTTTTATCCAGTATCTCATTCCGATTTTACAAAGCTGCTGAAAGAATCGAGTTACAGTTCTGAAGTCTTTGCATCACCAAAACTCCCACTGTTGGCTGAAGGATTTTTAGTGAATCACAAATGCAAGACTCAGACCAAAACAGACTAAGTAGTTTTAAAAAGAAAAGTATTCTGTAAAGTGATTATTACTGAAATCCTCCTTCACTATTTATCTGATTACCTAGAATACTGTGCTATAATTCCCCCAAAAATATTTTAAGTCCATCCAGATATTTGGCAAAGCAGCATATAAATCCACAAAGTTTGGAAGAACATAATTTCTACAAATTAAAGTGGTTTCATTAAGTGGCCTCAGCTGCTAGACAGGAAGTCAGACTACAAAACAGTCTTTCTGTGAAACAGTTACTAGAGGCATTTTTCAGGATCAAATTAGCTTTTCACTGTAAAGGCTTCTAGTGATTTTTCTTAAGAGTTCAGTTTTCAAAATGCAGTCACGTATCATACTGATACCTGTTCATTTTAGCTGATTTATCTGGAAGTTTGCTTTAGGATCTTACTGAAACTGTATTCATTGTAGGCTTTCAGTTGTGTCCTTGTGCTATATATCTAGCCCTTCATTCTTATTTCTCTTATCCTCTTTCTTCCTCAGTTTGCACTGTTTGCTTGACAAAGCCATTTCTTGTATATGAACTGAAGCTAGGGCGGACATGCAAATTTTGTGTATAAGTGGGTGGGTAGTTTTTCTCACAAAATACAAAACTACTCGTTACCTCTCACAGGATGCTCACAAGGCAAGCACCTGCAATAGGAGACTTCAGATAATGAAGTTTAAAATAGTTTTCCCATCAAGAATGAAAAGATGTTTACTTTGAACACAAGAACTGTAAGCATCAAAAGACTTCAACGGTACAGCATTCATAGGGTGACTCTTTTAGCTACTCACATGGCATCTGTTGCTGTAATATATTATCACCTCAAAAACCTGCAATTAGTTGTCTTTACAACATTCCTCTGAGGTTAAGATGTCATATTGAACCTCATCTTATAGTAAGGGAATTCACTTACAGAGAAGCTAAGTGGCTTTCTGCAGTCACACAGGAAGCTAGAACAACACAGACCTACATCTCGGTCAGAAAGTTTATCTTTCACATAGTACGGCACTACCCCAACCATGAAGCCATTCACCTGGTTTAGTTACGGATAACAGGGAGCATTAAATGTGAAGTACAATGGGAACATGAACAGGACTTGGACTCTAACCCAGTCTCAGTTTATGACTGTGAGGACACAGCAAAATGAGATTAAGAATTATCCTTGCAAAAGCAAGCTACTAAAGTCTGAATACATTGAAAAGTTTCTGTGAAACAAAGAGCAAGAGGAGCTGTGAAGGTGTTTACAGCTTAAATAAAATTACAAATTCAGGGAAGTACTTCAGCCTCTTCAACCTCTGGGTGTTGGCTTTCAAGGACTATAGGTCAAGCCATTTTTGTGTATCTGTAATGTGTCCCATACGGGATAATCCAATGTAGCACAAAATACTTAAAGGACAATAGCCTCTTTTGTTCCCCAAAGAAAATAACACGAAGAAACCACCTGGGGTACAGAGTGAGCAGACTGCAGTGATTTTCTCAGACCATTGTACTACTCAAACATTTATTCACCTCTGAAGAGGAGCTGGCTGCCTTTCAAAATTATTTTCTCTGGTCTTCTAATCAGTCCCTTACAGACAGGAATGGAAGAACAGAATCTGTATTAAAAACATATAAGGAGCCATATTTTCTCTGTCCCTGTGTGAGAAGAGGGCATGAAGGCTGGTGGTCTGAATCCCAGTCCTCCATGTGTACCACACGAATCGGATATGGCAGGCAAGCAGATGATATGAGATTTAACCAGTTCATTGCTCTCTTAACCTTGCTTAATGATTAATTTGGCACTAACCACAGATTGCCTGAATACAGCTCATCGTTTATGATTCAAATGATTTGTCAGGTTCAAACCTCAATTTTAGCCAAATTGTACCTTCATCTTTGTGTTTGTATTCAGCAGTTATAAAGTCTGTTGTTCGAAACCCAAACCCAATAGACAGCATTGTTGTGGGAAATAAGTTTCCTGAGTTTACAGAACACCCTACCTATTCACCAAAGTTCTCTATTCATGTGTATTTCCATTTTTAGAAGAAAAATAAGATTTTTTTTTTAATGATATAGCCCAAAAATTGCATTGGAAAAAAGTGCTTACTATCTATGTATTTTTTTTAGTAACACTAATAAATAGTTTTTCCAGCTTGGGGCAAGCACAGCCCTACAGTGACACATGCAATTCCACTTCTCTAACAGCTGCACTTGCTGCAGTACAGGTTGGGTTTTACTGGAAGTCTTAAGAAGATATGCTGGGAATGAGCTTCACTTTCCATGCTTTCTGAATTTTCACTTTCAAAGCACATACTCATGTACAGTTCAAACAAAACACATGAAAGACAAGCAGCTTATCATTACAGGAATCATTACACTTGATTCCTACTTCTTTGCGTCTTGATCATAAGCTACCACTAAGCTACCACTGTGTTTACCAACATCAGCGACTAATACTGTGCAATCCTAGAGCAAGAAGGTTTCTTACCTATTGAGGGTTTTGCCAACATCAATTCTTCCAGATTAACCATACTTTGTCTTGTGCATTGACTTGTGTAACATCAAAAAAAGGCTTGAATTCTTGTTCAGTAGCAAAATCTCAGAGAAACAAATCAGTGTACAAACGTATGTGCAAACAGTTACATCATGAAGCAAAGTGTGCATGCAGGAGTAATGCATCATCAGCCCTAAATTCTGCCAGTGCAACAAAGAATCAGACCTTGAGTGGAAGGATAACAAAAGACCTGTTTGTCCATCAATAGCTGTAAAACAGACTCATACCAAAATTCGCATGGTATCTTAGCAGCAACATGAATCTTCACAGCATTCAGAGTAAAAGAAACAAAGAAACCTTTTGGATTCAGAGGGAACTTTATCCTCACATGAAAGAGGAAAATGCGCTCACATATTCCCTAACGCTCCAGATACGGGTCTTAAGAGAGTAAAAATATGCTAGATTGTTCTTTGAGAATGAAACATTTCTATATATACATAAACCTACATGAAGTTTTCTGCTATGGGAAAATGTTACCTTCTCCAGTAAAACAACTTTCTCTCTCTCTCTACATACATATATGTCCATGCTTTTCCTTCCATCTTGTGATGGTCCAGTTTCCATATAGCCCACTACACACTGTAAATCTCAGGTAGGACCAGTTTTAAGGATGTATTTGTTTCTAGACTAACCCCAATGTCTGACTGGATCCCCTTCCAGGCCCACTGCAATATACATGAATTGAGATGATAAAATACATGTGAGCTCTATACAAATAAGGAGTTTGCAGACTTTTTCAGGCAATAAGAACAGTAACAAGATAACATATTTTACATTACAGGAGAATCTCAAAACCTACTCCAACTATCAGGTACTGAAAGTTAAATGAAAAATGATGAATCATGCCACAAAGGGCTCACAAGGGCAATATAATTGCAAAAACAATGCCATGTGGGTGGAACAGATCTGGAAGAGAAAAGGGACATCCCAGATAACAAGCAGCCAGCAATTAATTAAGAAACATTAGAGTATACAAGCTGCCCAGTCATTATCAGATTTTCCTGTTAGCCTGAGAATAGTAAGTTTTAATAGAGCATATTAAATGCTATTTTCTTTCATCTGTTTAAGACTATGTAGCTGTTCACCTTTTTAGCACACTACAAAAGGCAACAACAAACCCTTCTGTGACAGAAGGATTAGGTTTGTAGCCACTGCAGAAAAGCCATATATTACAGATTAATTTGTAAAACTGTACAGTGGCTGCAGATGTGTATAACATTTGTTAAAGCTGACATGTTGAATGGAGCTACATAAATCTGTATTTCTAATACTGAATTCTAAGCAATATGTTATATTGTTAAAAATTTACTTCATTACATGTTATTATTACAGTGATGCTGAATTCATTTTCATACCCATATCATGAAAGAAATGCAATTTAGCTAGTGTTCACAAGTTAATTTTGCTGTGTTTTCTAGCTATAGATTAATTACTGTTTCATTGATGTTAGATGATATTTTTTGTGATAGAGAGTGCTTCATTACAAGATACGAAAGGAAGTAAATGTGCAAGATACAGATTTAGATTATAATTCAAAGTATACTAGTTTTTTCTGCGAGTGGAATACCAACTTAGGTTATTTTCAAGGTGAGATCATTATGTACCCCCAGTAATTCGATCAAGATAAAATCTGATTTATACATCACCTTAGTAAGGGTGCCACAAGGTCAAATATTACAGAAACTACTTATTTATATTTACAATTACAGCTTACTGTTGAGCTCTAGTCCTTTTTTTCAGAGGGTTTGCAACACAAACTTGAGAAGCTTTTATAACACACAGGAAGTCCATCATCTTTGGAAACAGGAAAATAATGGTGTCTACATCACCAATAAATGAAGCTGAAGAAGTGATCCTGTAAAGACAAAGATAACAGCAAGGTATGCTCAGGAAAATGTGTGACCATTTCAATCAACCTGAAAAACAGTAACAAAGTGAGCTGCGGTGTGTCAAGGCTTTTTCCAAAGGATTAACTGAAACGTTCTATTTGAACTCCCTCACGTAGACAGAACTATCTGAGAACAGGTAAAAATGGTCAAACTAACTGGTAAATATGTCAAGGTGTTTATTCAGTAGTCATAACATTGATAAGGCTTAAATTCGGTAAGTACAGACAGAAATCTAATTGGATTACCACTCAGCACATCAAAAACAGGCACAGAATTCAAGCTTCTGAATCTGTCTCCTGAGACAAACTTAAGATTGAGTAGCTCCCACAGCAAAGCCAATGTAAAAAAAGATTAAAAATTTCAGTGGAGGGGTAGGTAGCAGGGACAAATCCATAGTAAAAAACAGCATTTAATCTTCTTTTTAAATAGAAATTGTTTACTTATTACTTAAATAAAAATTGCTTGCTTACTTTGCTTGTATTGTTGCATTACAAAGCAATGAATAAATCAAAGATGTCTCTCTTATGCTACCTTTGTTTCTCTACACCTTAATCCTTTAAACTCAGCCTGCCAGATGTCACATACATTCTTTAAGGGGTTTTTTAGTGTTTTGATAGATGGTCAGAATGTATATATCACATGACTGTAGAGCCACACAAGTATCCACTTTTTTTGTCACAGTGGCTGAGTGTTTTAAAAGTTGGGAACAAAACCAAACCATGCATAAGGAAATGCTACTAAGAAAGAACCATGTATATTCACTCTGATTTCCACTAAAGTTTTCTGGAGAGACATACACAAATTCTATTTGGATTTTCTCTCTGCAAAGATTCATGCAGTTGAGTTTTATTGACACGAATCTTCAAGAAGACTGAATTTCAAAATCACGTGGGTGCCTAATTGCAGGTATTGAATTTTGCATTTATTCACATAAATAAGTTACAATAGAAATGATTTCTCCTATACTTAGTCAAGGAACTGTGAACTAATCAGAGTTAGAAGATCACTTGCATATTATGAAATTTACCCCAAGAATCAATGACAGCACAAGGCCTACATAGCTCTTAAACACCACTACTGCCTATATAAGGACAAATTCTTATGTAAGGTAATACTATTTTTGTCCTATATTTCCTTTTTAGATGGAGGACTACCTAAAAGATGACTGAAGATGCAACTGAAAAACATATAATTTTAAAGATAAAGGACTCCATATCTGGAAGTAAATGATATATAAACAACCAGTAGTATCTAAAAATTATACCATTCCTAATCTATCCTCAAAATGGACTGAGCTCTTCAGGCTGTGTATGGAGTGATCAATTTTCAAGCTAGGTTCTGTCAATCAAGCCTTTTTCCATTTCACTGGTAAAACTTCCATGGATTTCAGTAACTGTACCTTTAAAGTACAAACCTTTTAAAAGAAAATACATATTTCAACAAGATTTTGAGGTGTCTGTTTATATTCAAATTAATCATTTACCCTCCAGCTATTTCCTCTCTGAACTCCAACCACATAACAAAACATTTAATATTCATTTGTGTATTGGGTTTGCATGGCAAAGTTTTGGTATCGGGGGGTCTACAGGGGTGGCTTCTGTGAGAAGCTGCTAGAAGCTTCCCCCACGTCCGACAGAGCCAACGCCAGCCGGCTCCAAGACGGACCCGCCGCTGGCCAAGGCTGAGCCCATCAGTGATGGTGGTAGTGCCTCTGGGAGAACAGATTTAAGAAGGGGAAAAAACTGCACAAGGGCAACTTCAGCCAGGAGGGAGGAGTGAGAATATGTGAGAGAAAGAACTGTGCAGGCCCCCAGGTCAGTGCAGAAGGAGGGGAGGAGATGCTCCAGGCGCCGGAGCAGAGATTCCCCTGCAGCCCCTGGGGAAGACCCCGGTGAGGCAGGCTGTCCCCCTGCAGCCCAGGGAGGTCCACGGGGGAGCAGATCTCCACCTGCAGCCCGGGGAGGACCCCACGCCGGAGCAGGGGGATGCCCAAAGGAGGCTGTGACCCCGCAAGAAGCCCACGCTGGAGCAGGCTCCTGGCAGGACCTGTGGCCCCATGGAGAGAGGAGCCCAGGCTGGAGCAGGTTTGCTGGCAGGACTTGTGACCCCGCGGGGGACTCACGCTGGAGCAGGCTGTGCCTGAAGGACTGCAGCCCATGGGAATAGACCCACGCTGAAGTTTGTGGAGGACTGTCTCCTGTGGGAGGGACCCCACGCTGGAGCAGGGGAAGAGTGTGAGGAGTCCTGCCCCTGAGGAGGAAGGAGCGGCAGAGACAACGTGTGATGACCTGACCCCAACCCCTATTCCTTGTTCCCCTGCACTGCTGGAGGGGGGGGAGGTAGAGAAACTGGGAGCAAAGTTGAGCCCAGAAAGAAGGGAGGGATGGGGGAAGACATTTTTAAGATTTAGTTTTTATTTCTCATTATGCTATGCTGATTTGATTGGTAATAAATAAAACTCATTTCCCCAAGTCAAGTCTGTTTTGCCCATGACAGCATTTAGTGAGTGATCTCTCCCTATCCCTATCTCAACCCACAAGCCTTTCGTTATATTTTCTCTCCCCTGTCCAGCTGAGGCGGGGGCGGGGGAGAGTGATAGAGCGGCTTTGGTGGGCACCTGGTGTCCAGCCAGGGTCAACCCACCACAATTTGATTTATACTCAGATTGTTCCTGAACTAAATGTAGGAAAGAAGTAACAAGTGCTGAACTGTCAGCTTATTATAATCCTGTTGATTTCTTTGATGGACTCTCAATCAGATATTCTAAATGCTAACCTCTGAGTATTTTCAAACTGCGTTCGTGCTGAATAGCAGTGATGTGGATTTGGAATTCCAAAGTACTTATAGGTCTTTTTTAGTTCCACCGTTACCCATTCACTTGACCTACACTTCCTTTTCTCTGATATATATGCAATGACAGACAAAAACTTTAAATTTACAAAACTAGGAAATCTTGTGGTTCTTGGAGAGGAAAATCCTGCTACTTCCCCCATAACTACTTTGGCTCAATAGCTACTGAACTGGCAAAATTTGTGATTTTTTCTCCTGGTTACCTCCTGCAACCTTTGAAATTATGTAACACAATGGATCTTTTTGAGATGTGCATCTTTTTCTTCTGCCACTTAAGTTTTGCAGTACTGTTTTCTCACACCCAAATTATTCAACACTATGTGGAACATGCAGCAATTGAATAGTAACACTCAGTTACAGCATAATAAATTAATCTCATGGGTTCATGCCACTAATGAAAGTTTCCTCCACCCTCCCTCCCTTATTCTTTTTTGTGGTAAACCAAAAAGTATTAGTAAATATGTCTAATGTTCCCACTTTGTCATTTTTTATTTTTAGATCAAGATTTGATGCTAGAAGTTTTGAAACCAAGTCTTATTCTTCAGAGACACATGCCCAATGACCATTAGAAGTAATGGAAAGCTTTCCTTCAGAGGAAAAGATGATGGCATCATCCCTGAATTAAATGTTTTGATCCTATATGTTCTAGTAATTAGGCTTCTTCAGAATTCTTATATTTTTCAAAATAATGCATCTTACAGAGCTTATCATAATTTATAAAGATTAATAGTATATCCATTTAAAGAAAACCATCTAGGGAAATCTTCATCCTTGTTAGAAAGATACTAATACATTCTGTAATCGAACTTTAAACTCACATATATTACCACTTCTAAATCTTTTCTGCTATTTGTAATCAAACTCCATTGTTTTCCCTTCTATTACTTAAAAGCTCGTGAAAATGTTAAACAATATCGTTCAACTGATTGCTTGTATTTATCTGTAATGCATTTCCAAAATGAGTCAATGCCTGCTGAAAAGTTAAGTCAATTATGTGAGGAGGTTTCACAGTATCGTTACTAATTCAAATATTCTGGTTTAGTACTGAGTACCACTGATTACAGTTGTAAATATAATTGATTGTGTTCCTGTTATACATATTGTTGCAAGTAGAGATATTTTGCATATGGCAGGTGATGATATGACACATTTTGAGCAACAACAGCCTCACCTATCTAACCTTGTTCCCCCACAGGCCTAATTTTGAGAAACAGAGATGAGCATATGAAACAGTCTTCATTCCAGTTTAGTCTTCAAACTTTTTTATGAGACTGTGTGCAAAATCTGTCAAAACTGGGGTTTTGTGACATGGGAATGATCTCTATCTGTTGTAGGACTGAGATCATCAACACATTTGACAATTACAAGATCATCCTTTGTCACTCCTGACTGATGCCAAAGTATTGCCTGGCTCTGAATCTGCTGTATATTTTGAAAAGGTACCGAGGATGTCACTAAGATGTCACTAATAATTGTGTGGTATGACAGTGGAAAAAATAAAAGCACTGCAAAGAGGAAAAAAGTTCACAAAAAAATGATGCAAATATAATATCAGTATTGGAGAGTCATAAAGAGCCATTTCTTTTTTCTTCCCATGCTACAGCAAGCTGGTTTGCTTTCAGTAATAGCAATTTATTAAAATTACTAATTGCCATCAGAAAATTACAATAAGTCCTGATAGATGATTCATGAGTTCAGAGTTAAACAGGAGTATTAGTTATGATATATAGTTTGTGCATAAAAATGTAGTTGAAAGGACTTATCTGAGAGTGAGTCCTAACTGTGCACAAAAATAATTTTTAAGTTTCTAGCACTCTGGAATGGTGATTTTGCAAATGTAGATGCCTGTGGGAGGATGAAGGAAACTGCACAAGGCACATCTGTTGTTGTAAGTTTACTAACTGCACAAAGGCACAATTATTATGAGCTTGCTGAAGAATGCACAAAAAGTAAAACAAGGTCGGGCGTACATGACTGATAACAGGAGGGCGATGTGACTGAAGACAGAGTGCAAGACAGCATGCAGGTGGAGGAAACTATTCGCGTGATTAGAGGACTTTATCCAATTAGACTATTGTTTAAGCGTGTGAAAGGCACATGTTAACCAATCAACAAACGGCTTATGTGTGAGTAGATACTAGAAACATATATAACCGAGTGTTGCGCAGTTAATAAACGGAGAAATCGTTTGCTCCACAGTATCTGTGTTGGTCCGTTTTCTCCCCAGGGCAAGTCCCTGGCGATGTGTCGTTTTCCCTAGATTGTTGCAGCAGAGAAAGTGCGACAGATGCCTATCCGTCTAACAACAAAAAAAATGAACTTTTTTACTAATGAGAATTAATTTATTGGAAGTTAATGGAACCGTTTTCCTTGGAGAATCATTTACTTCATGTAGAGAGATGAGTTGATCTTCAGATGAAATTGATAATTTATGATTTTGTGTTCAGACTGCTAATCAAAATGAAGAGGAAAACAGTAAGAAAGACAGAGTGAACATTTTAAATTTCCACAGCTACCATCAGAATGGATACATAATGCTTAAGTCTGAAAGCTCTAGTTTCTTTTTGTTCAGTGTCTTCACAGAAGAGGCAGAATAGAATCAATGCATAAATCAGAGAAAACAATACACTTCACAATGACCTTCAATTCAGATATTCAACTGATTTCAAAAGACCACATACTGTGAAAATCGATACTTCCAAATAAATTCACTCATGTCAGCAGTCCCATTGTATATATTAGTGTTAAGTAAACAAAATTTCATTTTTAAAAAATTGACAAAAATGACTCAAACTTTTTTTAACAATATATTTTCCTTCAACTATACCTAAAAGGTAACCAAAAATGAGGGGGGTTTGCAACAAGTCAAGCTCCACAAGATTGCCAATACAGTCAGAATTGAACTATATAAAATGAAATGAAGATTGGTCTGGCTATGCCATATTCATTCTGTGCTTTAGGCCTCCAACCTGCTGTCTTTTTTGTAACGGTCATAAGCCTTTAATCTTACACAACATTCAGGATGTAACTGCAGGGCTGGCTGTGTCTTTAAGCATACAGACACAAGTGAAGCGTGCTGCATATGATGTGCACTGCCCTAGGAGTGGCTCAGGGAGGTATCATGCATGAGTTAGATACTAGTCTTTCCCTCTTCTCCACTTTCTGGCAGAGGCATAGGTTTAAACTGGACTATATTTGTAACCATTTAATTATGTCAGTCTTGCAGCAAGCCAGATGCTTACTTTTTCCCTCATACTTGCTTACTTGCAGACATATCCCACACAGCAGGTATGTCTACTTTGCAAAGTAAAGGTCTGAGTCTTTTCTCAGGTTCAGACTCTTTTTGTTTACATGTTCTCATGTTTAAATGGACTAAACACCATTTTAGAGCTGTCTAAAAGCCCTCCTCTTTAATTCACAACATAATAGAACTAACTGAAACAATGGATGCAATTCACCAGAATAAACTGTCTCAGAAAGTCAATCAGAAAGACTCTTTCTAGGAACTATGACTAAAGAAAGCACATTTGAAAAATTAAGAAATGCAGCTCTACTGTTTTGTTACCCACAATGAAATTCAGTAAGGTACTCATGCTCATTTTCCCTGGAAAATTCACTAGAAAAAGTAGATTCACAGAAAGAAGATTGGTTTTATTTTTTGTCCTACTGACGGAAAAAAATTGTTTCATTCTTCAAAATCACTAAATCAGGCAGGCTGAAAACCTTAAAAAATAAAAACCTGATTTTTTCTTAAACCAAATATTTTACACCCATATAGAGCCATGTTCTGTACTTACAAGCTTTGGTCTGATTTTATATTCTGCAACTTGGAGGAGAATCAGGCTAGACCATCACAGTGAAACTTTCACTCCTACCTTACAATTAATTTGATCAATTATTTTGATTTCTCAATATTTACTGTAGTTCTTGCAAAATATACTAATATAAGAAGTGATTTAGTGTGGTGTTATTTCTTGCATTTCCTGGAGGTTTTATTAATCATAGAATCATTAGGTTGGAAGGAATCTAAAGAGTTCAGGTAGTCCAACCTCCTGCTCAAAGCTAAGCGAGACCAGGCCACGTTGCCTGGGGCTTTGTCCGGATGGGTCTTGAAAATCCCCAAGAACACAGACTCCACAACCTCTCTGGCAAACCTGTTCCAATGATTAATTATCCCATAATGATTTTTTTTTCCATATACCTATTCCAAGCCACTGCTGTTTCCACCTATGAGCACTGTCTCATTCTCCCACCACTACGCACCTTAGTTAAGAACCTGGCTCCATTTTCCTGGTAACTTCTTAGGTATTGAAATTCTTGTTTGTCTGTTAATGGATGCAAAGTTTGTATTTGCTCAGACTGCTAACTGGTGACGCCTATAAATGAGAAAAATTACATTGCATTAAAATTTACATTCTTACCCACTGATATTTCTAAGTATTTTACACAATCATGTTTATATTTGATGAATATTTTTTTTAAAGATACAGGCATTTAAAAAAAAAAGATGGGGAGGGACAGCAAAATGTGATTTAGTTTGAGTGACAGATCACAACTAAAGACTAGGAGTTAAACTACTTTCAGTTTATGACAAATAGTAGACAGGTGGGCTTCTGAAAGGAACTTTCACAAACATTTTCAATCAGTTATCAGGCAGGGTTCATCTGAAAGCATCCATTCTGGGAACATTCCTTTTTCCATTACATTGTAAAGAACATCTCACAAGCATTTTTACTTCTGGAGCAGCAGAGCATCTCAGAGGCCAATGTAAGCTTTGCCATCATTGGATACTGTGCTGCCGTTTTACTATTTACATGCTTAGAAATTCATTGCACTTACATTCCCCTGGCCGATTTGTTTGAGTTTATTAATTCTTTCTCCATTAATATTTTCTATTTGTTTTAATGACAGAAAAGCATCCTTGAGCCTGCAGGTAAAACTGAATCAATTTTTTTAAATTTCAGAGCTCTGATAAAGGCCTGGTTCTTTAGCAACTATTAAATATTTAAGAGGTTACAGCAGCAGTTTGAAATGGCTCATGTCAATGCTTGATAATTTATTTTCATATCAAAACCATAAATCATGGGCAACCCACATTTCTAGTGTCATTTGAGGACAGATTGTAAAGTTCTAAGGATGTTTTGAGGAAAAGACAAAGAAAATACACTGCATTAATAAAGAAGTAAAAGAAAAATCTTTCTAGTTTAAAATTAGATTCTACAGCTAAAGTTCATTTTCATTTCATGCACCTTCCTTTATATTCTCCCACTATAATGAAAATGAATTTACTTTGTTCGCCTCAAACATGAACAGACTAAGGCTGAAGAAACAGCATGTCTTAGCTTATCACCTCATACTCTTTCAACTCTTTTCTTAGTTATTGCAGCCCATCTCCTGTGAAACTGGTGGATTTCTATCCTAGATAAGGGAAGGACAATGGATCATTTTCATACGTCTTTGTAGGCTCTGTGAGATAATAAGAAGTAGGCCAGCAGAGGAGATGGCATGGGGTTGACAAATGCAAGAACACATGAATCTTCAAGAATAATGGGAACTACAAAGCTCTTTGGAGTAATTAATCCTTTTCCATTGTGGTCCCTGTAAGAATTCTCAAGTGTACTGGTGATTTCTCAATTCACTGACTGAGGACAGCTTCTCCCTGGGTATAAACCATTAACTTCATTTGTGCGTGTCATCAAGATAACTGCACATTCAACTAGCCATAGAATTCTGCATGTAACGGCTTGCATATCTGTAAGGTGCCAGTTCTGCAGGAAGCCAGGAAACCTCCACCAAGGTCACAGACATCAGCAGGGGATCCTTCTCATAGCAGATGGCTCCACCCAATACTCCTCTGACACTGTTCACCAATTCAGGTCAGTACAGACAACCTTCCCTTTTAGGAGTACGTTGGAATTAAAAACAATACACTGGGGCTCCTAGAGACCCAACAGCAATTTTAAAGAAACAAAAAAAAGCCTAATTCTGTCACCTAGTTTACATTAGTTGCCTTATGGCATCAGGAATGGGAAAGACCTGTCAAAAGCTCCATTTTTTCTCAGATGTTTTTTCACAAAACAAGACTCTCCTTCAGCTTTTGAGAATTTTGAATTTTGCTTTTGAATTAAAGTATCCAGCTTTCCATGAACTTTACAACTAAACCAAAACTAGAAGAGGAACAGATTCAAGTGTTTTCATTCTTAGGCCATGTATGTTTTTCTTAAATGTGAAAAGTAGACCCACAATCCATCCAAATTTTCATCAGATTTTCAGTTATTCTGAAATAAGATTTGTTTGTAGCTATGAAATAACTCTGCTTTTTCAGTCTTTTCAGATAGAGAGGTTTAAATAACTTTTGTAGTAATCTTAAATAATGCCATAAAGAATCACAATAGAGCAAAGCCTTTTGGGGTTTTTTATTTGTTTGCTTCTCCCTAAGAACATAGTTAAAGATCCCTTGGCAAAGGATGGTAAAGCCTCAGTTCAGGCAGAATTCAAGTAGGAACATACAAGATCTGGAAACTGAAGTCGCTTCCTAAGAGCCACCATAAGCATAAAGTAACTGCCCATTCTTCTTTTTCCCTTTAAGCAAGCATGGAAATCAAGGTTAAACTCTCAGGACCAAACATTCAGCTACTGTCAGTCAACAATTCTCAACCTCAACACAGGTACGCTGGCTACCCCAGCTGATGATATCGCTCCACAGCTTAGAAAATGTGGAGGCTGAGAAACACTCAGCTCAAGCATTAAAAAAGGGAGAAGCTAACATTGTTGCCTCCAATCTTGCCAAGTCATATGTGTACTTGCAGTCCTTTGAATTCAAACCTTCTCAATTGAAAAGAAACCCTAGTAGATTACTATTAATTATTTTAAGAGTGCAAATGGTATACTACCCACAAAACCAAAACATTCTTATGCTAAACAAAAATACTCCTTCAATGAGATCTAAATATGCACAATTTACCTTGAAGGTTTTCTAGAATAAATAATTACCGATTTTTCCTCTGAGCTAAAGCAGGCTTCACGAGGTATCAAAGTTGCATATAGATCGGGACAGCAACTGTAGAAAATAACAAGTGCAGTATTTAACTCTAATTGAAAGAGAAGCAAGTCATTGCTAACAAGACGGGTCTGAGCTAACTTCATAACCATTCCCACTATATGCTCAAAACAAGGTTTAATAGAGGAATACAATATATCTGTATCAGGGAAAATGCCTTTCTAGTATCAAGGACATATGTTCCCTCCTCTTTCCTTGCCTCACTACTTTTTTACCTCCTAAAAATGAGGTAACATGAACCAAATACCTTTCTTTAGAAGGAAAGAAAAAATGTAGCTATTACATGATTTCTAGCTATGTTCATCACTAAAGGGCTGTTCAGAATTTCTTCAGAGGAAAACTATGACAGTGAAGGCAGATCCTACACCAAAAATCTCAAAATAGAACTAAGTTTAGGTGGTATTAAGGATGAAAGGACAAGAAGAGGAGTTTGAAGACAATGGAAAAACAAATTAAAATGATGAGTGGTCTGCAGACTTAGCATAGGGGAATTCAGGGAACAACACAAGAAGATGCTGTTGGAAATCAGAAACAGTAAATCTATGCAGGAAGATCATCAGAAATACATTAGAAACCTGAGATATTAGAAACAACTGAAACACCTATGTCTTTATATTCTCATACATGCGGCCTCAGTGAAGGAGGTGTATTCACTGAAATTTCTTATACAAGAAACATATTTCTGACCTAAAGACTGTAATGCATAAAATCCCTGCAAACAGAATAGAAGGCACTTGAACTATAGTGAGAAATACAAACACCAAATTTATAACATTCCTTAAATATCAGTCTTCCCACATGATAAAGGAAAGTGATGGGTATTCACAAGTTACTTGTTCTTTAGTCAGAGGAATCTCTCAGAGGAAATATCCCATTAGAAAAACAATCTGGCCAAACCCTTCCTTCTTAAGGCAAAGAAAATTACTTCGTTGTCAGAATTATAGTAAAAACTAACTACAAAATAATAAAATTAGTCTGATTGGGAGACTGCCACTCTTCTGCCACTTTACAGCTACAACCAATGATACGAAACTGAAGGGACTGTGAGTGCTGCTGTGAAAGTCTCCCAGCTACAGCAATTATTCTCCCTTCTGTCTGAAAGCCTTCTGTAAGAACATGATCCAAAGACTGGAAACAAGCAGACAGACTCTGCTACAATATATTCCTACTAACAAATCTGTCATGCTGCTTCCTAAAGCCCATAGTTATTTCCAGGCTAAATTTATTCATTAGCAGGTTTAGAACTATTTATCTTTCAGCTGACACTGTACCTTAGTTCAAGCATTTAGCCATCCTGATACATGCTTCCCACTACATTTATAGAGAGAAGACACATCTCTTTCAGCCTTATTTTGCTAGGCTTACCGAAGCGGTTTCTTGGCCAACATCTACGCTGTTACATTATACAGCACTGCCTCTGTTCCAGACTAGCAATGCCCAAGTCAGTTCTAGTCCTGCAACCATAATCTCTGTGAGCATACTACCCTGCCCACGCTAATGAATTACAGGCAAAGCTCTCCATTTCCCATACTCATCTGAGACATGCACATGCTCCAGCTTAACTTCATCTGATTTAGCTGACCTGTACCATACGCACAGTCTACCTGAGGAGGTTTTGCCAGTACAACAGCATTACTAATTTCTCCTGTTTGATATACCTGAGCATCAAGTTTGCCATTTTCACTGCCATACCACTGCTGAAACATAATTATCTTGCAGCTGATTAGTATACTCATGTGTTGTTTCTTGTCAGTCATTACACACTGATGAAGCTCTAGCTGATAGCAGAAATTCTGGCAATTAGTGCCTAACTGCATGACTTTGCAATTTATTACCATATTTCATCCTGTTTCTATCAGTTCATTTCAAGTTCACTTAGCCGGTTTCACCTCATCTTTGAATCAAATGTTTTCCAGCTTTAAGGCATCAATGAATTCACCTACTATTTACAACAGGGTAAAAATGAAAAAAAGGTGCTTGAGATTGAAGCTTACACTATTCTGGAGTCTCTCTTTCAGACCATTAGTTCTTATCTCATTAAAATTTTCACTATTGCACTGAATTTTTCATCACTTCACAATTTATCTGCTATACGCCACCTTTTCTAGCTAAACACTTTACACGGCACAATACCAAATACATTCCTGGAGACCTTATAAGTAAGATCTGCTGCAGTCTCCTTGCTTATAAGAGTCAAAATGAACAAGGTTATCAGGCTGATATATCACAATCTGTCTTAATTAGCTTTCTGTTGTTGTTCCTTTGTTATTTTTCTCTATGTTTTTGCTTACTTTTTCAGTTGATAAGTTCACAATCCTTGCATACTATTAATTCAGACTCATGGGTATACAGTTGTCCACATGTTTTTAGGTTTTGTTTTGGTTTTCTTAATACAGATGTTATGTACAGTATTCTCCAAATTTTATATACCACTCCAGTTTTAGTAGACTAAACAGAAGATCCTTGCTAGTAGTAATTTCACATGCCAGTTTTTCCACTGTTACAGAGTGAAGTGTATGTTGAGTATAACCACTTTTAAGGTATGTTATAAAGTTCTTTTATAAAACTTTTTTCCCAAAGACAGTTACAGTAAAATTGTCATTTATGGAAATGGGAGATCTTTTTGGTCAATTTTTAATATTGCTTTGCTAGCTGAGAGATCATTCTTAACTTTCTTGAAGTGTGACATTTTATCTTGGACAGAAACATGGTAAGATTATGGGAAAAGTTTCTGAAGCACAGGAAAGCTTTTCATTTTCTCTCACATATACAGATATCAATAAATACTGAAAAAGAAAAAATGTAAAAAAGCATAGCTTTGCTTCATTGACAGTAACTCCATTTAGCTGTAGTATACTACAGTTCATTGCAGAGCAAAGGATATAATAAACTTTTTCACCTAAAACTTGCAGCTATTTTTCTCACATAATTTATTTCCTTATGATATAGCCTGTAATTTGCTTGAGAGGCAGAATCCAATTATTCCCTAATTAAGAAAATCCACGTCTTTTGTTTAACTGGAAGGGATCCAGACTCAAAGAGTTGAATGTTCTTTTTTGTCACCATTAACAAAAAAGAATTCTTTGTTTTCAGGAAATAGCATCAATTATTACTTCTAGATTTAATTCCTGGAAGATGACTCTTATCTCAGACCTGAGTAGACTGAGTATCAAGGACAGTTTTACAGCATTGTACTAGACCCAAACTATAGTCTCTATACACCATAAATATTCCAATTTGCATATCTAGGAGTTGCACTTTTTAAATAAAGTGCTGCCAAGAGATCCTTAAACATCATGCAAAGGCCAGACTTGCAGATGTCTGCACAAGTTTGACCTGGTCTCAGTGTGGGCTGGGAGTTATGTCTTGATATTAAAATTTGATGTGCGCATGCGTGCTGGAAAACAGGTATACTATGTCATTTGCCTGTAAAAGTGCATTATTGCTTTTGAAATTCTCTGAGTCTTAACTGCTGCTTGTTAGGCATGTATAATTTTTTTTCTAAAACTTGTTTCCATCCCCATGGGATAGTGGACTGGGACTTGAGAATATCTGGTAGGCATTATTATTTATAAGGCTTAAAAGCAAGGACTCCTCCTTTCCCCAGTCTTATAGTACCCATGATAAATTTGTCTTCAATTTCCTTATAAAGGGTTCCCAGATTATATAGGGATCAGTGTCATACAAAACTATATAGTAATTTTTCACAATTTCTTTTCTATGCTAAAAGGGGGTGGGAGGGAAGAAGTTCAGCAGATAAGGGAGGAAAAAATTCATTGTTCAAAATTCAGAACAGCTAAATAGGTCATTCAAGTCTTATAATAATCTCCAGTATCCAGGAGCAGGTGATGACATTGGTAGTCAGGAACAGAAATTAAGAATACAAAATGCTGGCATTTTTTGCAGAGCTTATAGGTCTCATGAACACTGGATTGTCTCTAGTACATGTGATGCTCTGTGGGGTAACCCTTAAACACATTATCAAGTCTATGAAGGCAAAAATATCTATGAGAATACGCAGAAGAGCTCCACAGCCCTAAAATATCTGCATTTTAAGCCACTCAAATACAGAGGCTTAAATACTGCTTAGAATCCTTTAAACAGTACTGAAGGTAATGACTATTCCTCTCACTGTGGCAACAACCACTTCTCTGATCTCACTTTTGCATTAGCCCGTACTGGCTAATGAATCATGGTCACTTCCCTTAGCCAGCCAAGAAATTCATTAAAAATCTTCCTCTCTTACAGTCTGCAGAAGGTAACTAATCAGTTGATTTTATTAGCAACTTTGCTCTACTCATAAAAGTATGGTAGCACACTCCCTGTGACCTCATCTGAAGCCATAAAAAGGTTGTCCATAATGGGAGAATGGTTGTGGACATGCGATGGAACTTTTCTCAGCTGATTCCAAAAGTACCTACTGAGCATTCTGGTTTTTTCTAAAATGTTCAAACCTAACAGATTGATAACTAAGGCCTGAGGTCCACCTCCTCACCTTTCGTGTATCCTCAGACCTCAGCACAGATCCTAGTGTTCCGGCCACTGAGAGATCTACCTTAAGCATTTTACAAGTCTACCAAAACCACAGCCAATTAAATTACCCATCAGGATTCCATGGGCTGCAATGAACACACCAGTTCTCATCTCTTCTTCCAAGACTGCATCTATGGCACTCTCACATCATAGTCTTTCCAGGCTATTTAGGAAAGGGCATATTATATAGCAGAAGTCATTTTCTGTTTCAGTGCCCCACCTACTCAGCTCTCTTGTGAAGATTTTATGTCCACTACCTATGGAAACTGAGATGTGAAGCAAAAACCTCTGGAGCTACTAAAACATATGTGGCCAGCAACTGTGGGATTTGTAGTATTTACAGACACCCAGAAATTTTATCAGAGAGATGGATATATTGACAGCTTCTTTCAGAAGTATCATTATATAAAAGTTATTCAAATAGAAATTAGAATTCAAGAAGAGACAAATGAGACAAACATTTTTCTGAAAACACCTGTTAATCTTCTGGATGCAATAAAAAGTGATAAAATGTTACAGCAAAACAGAATGGCAATCAGTAGACAACACCAACAAAATAGGAGGCTGCAAAATGATAACCATTTTAATGCTACTGAAAGTTCCCTAGTTTTTGAGGATTGAAAGCAAAAATAAAGCCTAATAAAAATCAGACTTCCATTAACAATCTGCTTACAACATTACATTGGAACACACAGAGTACAAGTTGGAGTAAACATTATTCTTTTTCAAGGTTTAGAGAATAGTAAGATGAGTGAGGTTCCCTCACAGGACATAGAAAGACCACCTGAAGTTAGGCGGAATGCCCCTCAGCCTACAAGCTCTGCAATGAGTAGGTGGAAATGAGATGGAGAGGACTGCTATAGACACTTTTTTGTAAATCTTCTTTCCTTATCCCAAACAAGGTGCATTAGAAACAGAAGGACTGCACTCTCCCTATCCACTTTCAGAGCAATTCTATGCTTAAGACACCAGCAGGAATGATTATGCTTAATGTTCCACAGTTTAGAGAGAAACAAACAGAAGGCGTGTTTTCTTGAGCATGGTTCTTCATGCCTCTCATACACAGGGACAAGCAAAATGGCCTGAAGTAATTAATGTCACTGTATTTAAACACTGCTGTATTATCACCACTCTTACAGTGAGAGTTCTGAAACTTCTTTTCGCCCAAAGGCTTTACTAGATCTAGAAAGGCCTGAGCACGGGAGGAATCTAGCCAACAGCCAGGACGCTTAAAGTACTGTTTCAGTTCTAAACCCTAGCATTTAGTTTTGCTTGACGCAATGCTGTAGAATCTGCTTTAGCGGTGAAGTAACTTTCAGCAACGTGTGAACTTTTACTAAAGAACCACAAGATGGCACCACAAGCAGCCACAAAACCTCTTTAATTATCAGCAACTATGATCTTGCTCATTTATATAATTAATAAAGCAATCGGATAGGACTGTTTCTTTTTCAGGCAGTACTACAGAGATTATAAATGGATTTCTGCTCAGTGTCTTTTCTGTTCCTGTAAAGCTGAGCAGCCAGTGTTTAGACTGATCCATTTCGAACAGCTGTTTAATACTGTGCTGAAACAGACACAACATAAATCAGTATTTTAAAAGGTGATCAGTGACCACAGGTATCCAATTTCAAGGTAATTTTAATCACATTTAGAAACTCCCATTTCACAGGCTGGCTCATTCAACCTGTCCTGCATGACACCTGCCCTGTTCCTCCCTCGCACACCACCATTCAACTCCTCTGCTTACCCCAGTGCCCTGCCTGGCATCCCACACTCCCCCGTTTCCACACAGAGCCTACCAAGTGGGCCTTCACTGCCTGACACCTGCCACGGAGATAGGAGAGGAGGGTCCCAAGCCACTAATGAGAGAGAGAAAAAATGAGTTTCTAACGTCCTTGGCAAGACAAGAGGGACTCCAGGATCCTAAAGGGAACAATGAGCAGTATTTTCTGATGTCAGTCTGGCTAAGACTCTGGCTGGAGGTTCCAGCCATCAAGTAGCTTTACTTTTCTGCCATAAGAAAGCTTTCCATCTTCTGACATCATGTCAGATACAGGAGTATCTACCCGATAGGCTAAGCACCCAATACATCCCACCACAGCACAGCCTGGTGCAGCGCGTGCGCTCAGTCCCATGACATGGAAGGCTCCCGCCGTCTATTAGACCCTCTCAGCTATTCTTTTATGCCCTCAAATAATGGAGCGCTTCTGGTCACTATAATTCACATCCCCTAGACCATAACGGTGTTTCACCTTCCTAACAGGAACAAAATTTCTAGATTTTCCCTGTGAATTGGAGAGGGTATAAAAGGATGATATTACGGCATGGCACAAACTGCTTTGTGCACTTCTCTACTCAACCTCCAACGATCACCAAGGAAACAACATCAAATCCAGAAGCCATCAACACAATACCTAAAATAACACACCTTCAAATAAGCTTTCTAAACCTGTATTTGTCTGAATAAATATGGTGCCTGTGCATTGGTCCCCAAAATGTGTTCGGCCCTCAGCAGGCAAAAGGTTCCCAATACTCTGAATTAAATGAAACTGATTTTCTGACTGCTATCATATTATAGGTTTTTTTTAAATTCAGTGACATGAAGGTGCTCAGATATTTAGTTTCCAATATCTCTTATCAATTTGGGAATTTTTTCTGTAGTAAAATGACCACACAACAGTGCCAGGTCAAATCCTCTAGAAACATTAGCAAAACTGAATTGTTGGTACTTAGAACTGGGATGCTGGAGTCCAAGAGCTGCTACCAGAAAAACAGAGAAATCTTGGCATCTTGGTCTGGCTAATGCCAGGAAAATGTCTGGAGGGATGAGATAGACAATGTTTCTTCCACCAGAGGAATAAGCCTAAACTCTCGCTCTGTCACACACACACACTTCAAGCTCTGTCGCAAGCAAAAGGAGCAACAAGGCAATGGTTCTCTTCCCCTCCCTAGACGTCTGCTTCCCTGCCACAGTTTGCTTTGCCTGGGACTCATTCTGCATAAGAACAGTGGCATTCTTACAGCATGGTTAATGAGGGGAGAGTATGATACGAAGACAAAAGGCAGACTGGCAGGGAAAGGAAAGAGCTGCATCTGTCAATGACAATAGTAAACACAGATCCTGCCAACCACAGATTTGGTTGAACAGTGTACAATGCGATACAAAGTAACCAAAAGTTAAGACTTCAGCTCAAGCCTGAACATGCCAAATTTGTACCTACTTTATTTAAGAATAAAGCCTCTGGTTTTAATTGTTATAGTTGTCTGGAAAAATACACCTTCATCAGGAATTTAGCCAAATACAATGCTTGGTTTTTTTATTTCATCATTCTGCTAATACAACCTAACAAAGATTTGGTTTTTCTATTGAGCGATATACTGGGTGATACCTGTAAAGCTCTTCCTTTAAGCTTCAGATCTGTTTCCTCATTAAAGCTCTGCGATACTGATTCCTGCAGTTGTTTCATGAAATTTCTTTGCAAATTTGCAATCTGATCACAAACTCCTACAGCTCACTGAGCAACTTCAACACCCTATATTCTGTGCAATAATGGCTCCATGCCCTAGAATAAAGATTCCATAGGACTGCTAAGAAAAAATCCTTTAAAAAAATGTTTAGAATCCCTAAAAGCAGTGAATATTGTAGACAAAGCTGGTCAGATAAAATGTTAAAACCACAGCTGAAGGTGGCTATGGCTGTATGCATCCTTTTCAACCTATTTGTCTTAAGCAATCTGACCTAAAAATTACTGCATTTGCAAAAAGAATATGGGTCAGGCATCTTAGCCTATGACTTTATTTAGCAACCCAGATAAGATGGGCTTTTCATCCATTATCCAAGTGTGCTGAATCGTTCTGCATCAACTTTATTGTGTTATCAATGCACACTGTCAGTAAGATTCAAATAAGCCTTATGTTGCATATCATAGCTGTAGTTTAAAAACAAATAGCAGGTGCTGTTGTCTATGTGAGCATAAGGCACAGCCCTGCCAAACTTACTGTTTTAGAAGAAATGCACATTTTTTCAGAAGTCCTTCCTAAAATCCATCATAGACAAAAGCATGCCCAGGTTCTTAGCATGGTTACAGAACATAATAGAAATACTGATGAATTTTTGAAGTGTCTGAAACATTGCCTTTTTTATTTCTAGGTTTAAAAAAATATGAACATCACAGATAAGTGAAACAATCTACCTAGAAAAAAAATGCAATCATTCCTTACACAAACTACTAATGGCAGCCTTTGTCCTTTGGACTCAAGTCCTTTAATATTTGGGTCTTGAAGTATTACTTACATAAAAGTTTAAAAAAACTAAATGTTGTTATTGATAGAATCTGTGTACATTTGTTTTAAGCACTGACAAGAAAGAAAACCAGAAGGCCTCCTAGCTCAGAAATTGCCAGGTTTGCCACTCAGCAAGTTGCGTCAATGAAATGAAGTATCTCAGCTTTCTCTCAAGCACTTACTTTTATGAAGCATATGCAGTACCAAAGCAGTCAAATGCAGTCAAATTGGATTTGGCTTTTCAAATGAATACTCCGATATGTTTATCTGGTTTTCATTTTGGTTTGGATTTCAAAATTCAGTCAGCTCCTGATTAGTATGGTTTAAGAGAGTAATGTGCAGATAAGTGTCTCTTCAGCAACCTAAGATCACTGTTCTCCAAAACAGAAGTCCAAAAATATCTGAAACATTTTTTCCAAAAATTCACCATTTCTGTAGGTAAACAGCAAATGACAAATTTCAAATTTGTTGAAAACTTACTCTGCAAAGATGATTTCAATGAAGTTCATTGAAACCTAGGTTTCCTGCCAGCTTTCTCACCTGACTGCTCAGAAGCCTGTGAAGCTGGGTTGCTGAAGATACTACATTTCCAAGGCTGGGGAACCCAGTGCTTCCAGTATTTGCAGCTGACTAGGCAGTCCACATGTATGCTCTGGCTTCAAGAGACAGTAACTTGAGACAGAAAGACAATAATCTGAATCAACTCAACAATGAAAAGGCTTTCCTTCTATGGAGGATTTCAAAATTTGGGGTTTTACTTTAAGAGAGTGAAATGAAAATTTAAAAAACAAACTGGTCTTCCTCTCTCAGATAGTTTTGCTTCCATTCACACTGAACTCTTCTACTTAACAACCCATGAGTCACAAGTAAAACCAGAGGGCTTTCTACTACTGCTCAGTGAGGAAGATAACAACATTGAGCATGGTTCCTTCTTTACAGGCACACGCAGGCACCACTTGAATTAGACTGAAACAGATCTGGGCATGTCTCTCTACTCTGTGCAAGACCAGCAAAAACAAACCATAATGAATCATATCAGATGCAGCCTCATGTCCCCATTTCTAGTGTCTTCAATTGGTATCCTTATAGCAGTATTTCTGCACTTTCGCTATCAACAGCGTAACAGCAATCCCATACAGACCCAAAAACTGCTCACATAACAAAAAGTAAACCCTAGCTGGTTATGTATTAGTGGAATATATGACTTTAAATATATTGTCCATCAGGTCTCTCCCTTGCTTTGTCAACTCTTTTCTAATATGAATATTCTATTTTGTTAAGTCCATTAAGATGCTTTCTTGTTCTTGTTGAAAAACACTAGTTGTACCCAGAAAGCTTAAAATAAAACAGTAGTGCTCCAGGACAGTCACGGGATTAAAACTGCTACTTATTCACACACAGAGAAGCTATTCCTAGGAAAAAAAGATTTATTTTTCAGTAGAAAAATAAAATACTCAGAAACAAAGTGAGATGGTAAAATGAAAGAACGATAAAGAAAAAAAAGAAAAAATATTCCTAACAAAGATAGAATTTTTAAACTTCATTTAGTCCTGAGCAGAATCTTAACTTACATTTCCTAACAGATACCACTGGAGTTATCAAATGATGTTATATAAGAAGCCAAGATCACACTGTGGGTTTGCAGGAACAAACAGCTGAAGGCTGTAAGAATGCCATCACTAAAAAGGGTAAGAAAATGCAGCTGGTTTATATATTCAGAAATGTGGTATAAAAATCAGCCATGAATGAATTTATATCATGCAAGACAAAAACTACAGGAAAAATAACTGAATGACAATAACATAGGCATCTGTATTGTTCCTTGAACTCTTCTGTGTTTATTAAACTCTGTTCAGAAGGACTAGTTTCTCCTGCTGTTGCAAGCAGGATTCTCAGAAGACTTAGAAAGACTAACAGCTTGTGTAGGTATTTGGAAATATGGGATGTATAACCTTTACTCCAAGTAACGGAAACTAGTATCTCAAAAGCTTTCTAGAATTCTATGCTACTAAATACACAGCCAATGCATTCTAGTGTTTTCTTTATTCTCCTGAGGGTAAAGTATTCTGCTTGCATACAAGTGAATATGTGAATTCTTCATTAATGATTAACTCTTTAGCTGACACTAATTAGTTTCAACTATCCAGCTATGTGCTCAGCAGGCCTAAGCTACTTCACAATTCTGCATCATCAGTGCTGGGAAACTAAAACAATATCAGTAAAAATTGTATTGAACAATAGTGACCAACTACCCAATGCAGTTACCACCAAAGCCAATGAGTATCTCTCCAATTACTTTAATAAAAATCACAGTAAACTCCAAAGGCATATAGAGGGGTAATGCAATGACAAAAGTCATCTCCCATGAGTAGTAAGCAATAAAAACAACAAAAGGGAAAAACAACACTCCAGTCAATTTACTTAACATAGGCCTGTGCTGCTGTGCTGTGAAATGCCAACCCCACACAGGGAGTCCTGAAGCACAGATTCAGAAGCAATTTGCAATCTGTGTACTTCAAGCGTATCAATTTAGTCAATCACTGGGTAGCAGCAATAAGGTCTTTGGCTTTAAATACCTCAGGTTAAATTTGGACCTGTGCAGAAAAACATTTGGACAAACAAAAAAGGGGAGAGGAAGGGTACTCAGTCAAGACAGGCTGTGTGCAGAAGAAACCTGACACAAGCACATACTACAGTCAGTATGATGGCATTGAAGTGCACAACTCCAAACTTAAAAGAACCAACTCTTCATCCTGTTCTAACTCATAGGAATTTAATCAAGCCATAGATTGAAGCACCTTAAACATGCCTTGAGACATATTTTCAATGAAAAACAGCTTTCAGATGCAGAAACCATTATCCCCAGTAACATATCTATTTAACAAGACCTAAAACATGTAACCACAACCATGAATCTAACAAACCTAAAACCCCATCCCTTGACACTTTTAAAAGAATATATTAGAAGCTAAAGCTAGTCTGCAGCTGGAAAATTTACAGGTAAGACCTGTCTTTTATATCAGACATTGTATTTTTTCCACTAGAAGGTTCAATACATCTTCTATCAGGACAGAGTCAGATTTATGACTCATGGTGGACAAGTTGCACACATATAACGAAGTTTTCCAATAGCACTTTGATAGATGCTAAAGTTCTCTGAAAGATCTGATCTACCTTCTTTTAAGCAAGGCAGATTTACAACTTGCAGTAACAGAATTGCTAGTCTTACCACCATGCCTCTTGAAGAAAGAAAATTCATTCATTTAGGACATATAAGAAACACAAAGCTTTCAGTTCTGTATTAGATGCTTTTGAAAAAAAAAAAAAAAACCAAACAAACAAACAAAAAAAAAAAAAACCCAACAAACAAAATAAAACATGACCACAAAAAAAACCCCAAACACCCAAACCAGAAACAGAAGAAAAAGAGCATTTACTGCTTAGAAGGGAAACAGCAGCAGAATGTGTCACAGCATTTCTAGTTGAAGTGATTAGTAATAGCGAAGCAAGTGCTCTCTTGTGGCAGCAGTGGTAACAATGGCTTGCTGGGTTACAACAGTAAACAGTCCAAGAGAAACAGCATAGAATACAAAAAAATAGCAATACAGAAAAGCCTTTTATTTCCCTGAGATGCCACCAAGGCATTAACACAGCCATGTGAATCTGATGCCCACTATGACTTGCACAAAAGTTGGAAAGTCTTCATCTACAGGACTACCTCTACTCCGATGAACAAACTCCCTGCCCAGGTTGAAGACAAGATCTTCCATTACAGCATTTGCCATATTTCCCCACTCACTTCAACAGGAATACAGCAATCTCCGTTGAACACGTCAGGGTAAAGTTAGCATTCCCATCAATAAGTATTAGATAAATATGACCCAAATCATGTTGTGATCAAGATCTTAATGTACTAGGGCTGACAAGTTTTAGACTGATTTCAGCTCGGTGTGGTTTCGAATGGCTCAGATCTTGAACTCAGAATATCAAGGCTGAGAATAAGAACATAAACTCTCCCTTCACAGTACCAGTGGGGCCAAGTAGAAATGTTCTCCTTGAACTTGATTAAGACTAAATTGAAAAGCACTAGCTGTTCCAACCCAACTCTTTGATTCCCAATCATAATGCAATTACAGCATTCTGCAGCAACTTGAGCTCTCTCACGGAGCTTGGAGAGCTTGGATTCTGCACAATGGACCCACTAGTAAGCTAACCCTAGAAAGGTGGAGAAAGACCATGAGATTGCTTTGCTCCAATCCAAACAGGCCATTTGCAAAGACATTCCAGATTTGTGAATGGCTTAGCTAGCTCCAAGTGTGAGCAGAGCACATGCAGGTCTGTGAATCTTTCTGTACAGACATGCCACAACATCTTTTAATTTTCTAGGCTGTATACACAAACCACCACAGAATTCCAGGAGTATGGCTTCAATAATTCCTCTTTGACAACATGGGCAACACCTAGCATTCAGTCCAAAAGCATAATGACAACTGCTAAATCTAGGATGGACAATACTGCTTAAGAACTAGATAGATAAAACCACTAGTTAAAAGTTGCTGAGCATGTGAAAAGGAAGTGTTCTTCCCTCTGCCATTATTCCCTAAATTGAAATATAAACCATTTAAACTGGAAAGCATTTCTATTTCTCAAATAGAGACAAAATTCAGTAACACAGAATCTATGTATAATGTTCACATATATGTGAAAATTACAGCTTCCTGAATAAATAACATTTGTTATTGCCTTCACAACTACCATAACCTTCTAATCTAATGGGAATATAAACTCGAAGGAGTATGATATAGTTAGAATATAAACATTTCCCAGATATATGAACTAATAATCTTAGAAAAATATGTACTTACACAGCATCTTGCCCATCATGAGAAGTAATTAGTTTTGTGTATCTTTCTAACAAAAGGTGTGGGAATAAAATCAAAGTCAACCAAGTAACAACTCACCAAATTACCACTGCTCAGATGATAGACTGGTGGTTAGTTGATTTCAATTTGTAATTTCCTATTACACTAAAAATGTATATTCATATATTCACACAATGAAATTAGCAGAGCTGATAGCTGGAGAACCAACCTAGAACTGATGATTACCAAAATGAATGCCCTCAAAGTCGGTGCAGGACAAAATCTTCCTGTTACAAAGTTTGTGTTGTATTTACAGTGTACCTTCATGAACTCTTCAGTAAGAACACTACGTAAAGCATTTCCTGTTAACCTTCCCTCTCATTCCCACTGCCCAATCAATCCCATCACTTACACTGCTACAGCTGTTCATTTCATTGTGGAACAAATTGATAAGGATTAACAACAATGCTGTAAAAGATGGCTGGGTTGGTTTTTTTCCTTTTAATCAGAATGATTTCCCTTATTTGCATTGCCACAAGTAAGGAGGCTGAGTGGGCCAGATCAAGGAACTAGGGGAGGGAAGAAAAAGCATGGCAGGGGCTAAACTTGCCTTCTCTGCTTGTGAAACTATGGTTTTAGTGAATGTGTATGACTTCCTCAAACCATGAAACAGATCTTTGCAACTGAGAGATTAGATATTTTCTGTATTGTCCTTCGCAAATGAAGTTTATTTAGTTTTATTTAATTTGCATAAATTAGTACCTAGAAAAGGCCGGATCCTCAGTAGGGATATAACAAATTGTAATCAGCTTTTGTCTGGCATCTCTGGAATTAGTGATTTACAGAAAGTGAGAATCTTCTCTGAGAAAACAGACTGTGTTGACACTAAATGACACAAAAGAACATTATTAAATGATCACAGAGTTTATATTAGTAAAGAGGAAGATGCCTGCTTTCTTGACTTCTTTATACATTTAATTGAGCTGTGTTCTCTTGCAAAGTAATTATTACAGGAGATGTCCAGGGAAAATTTGCAGATCACTTTCTAACTTTGGTGTGATAGGAAATTCATTAACAAATTAAGGTATTGCAGACTGGATGGAAATGAACAGATGGCCAGTCTGCAGGACGACAGGAAGGTATGAGACACTTGAAGGGCTCATTTGTAAAAGCCATTTTGAAAAGTATCCTGTTTGCAGGACAACTAATAAGCCAGTGAGAATTTCTTTTCATGATAAAATGCTTTTAACTGTATGTCCTTGACTGGTTTTCTTTTGTGGATGGATTTCTGTAAAAGTCAGACTGACCATAATAGAACAGTCATAACAAAGCAAGACTGGCTGTTCTGGGCAGATCATAGTAAATACAGTGCTACTGTGAGTCATTTTCCCCAGAAGTGATATATGAAGCTCAACAAAGTTATTTCTCTGTCATTATTCTGTTGAAGAGGCACACATCACTAACTTGTGAATGCAGGAAAAGGGCAGTAAGCAGGGGAACGCTATTCATAGAATCTTTTATTATCATGACAAACTAGGCAGTCAAGTTGAGTTTGCATGGTTGCCTGCTAAAAATATCTGAGATCCCTGACAGAAAACACAGATCTGGAGCCTCATTATGACATCTTTATAGTCCTTTTCCTCAATACAGACATTCATTACATAAGTTTAAAAAAATGTGACCATGCGACAGACAGGAACCAGGACTGCATATACTGGGGTAGGAATTTGAAAAACCACAGTGGTATTTTAAATGGTAAAGAAAAGTGGAGTTACTCATGGTTTAACAAATCTCACACTACTAGCTTTCTTGGACCACAGATCAATAAACAAGTACATACGCAGCTCACTGGGTAAGACCTAATTCAGAGAAAAGCAAGTAAGATTGATACCATGAGAAACTCAGGAACATATTCACTAGCCAAGAAATACTCTAGCAATGTCTCTGCTATGAATTACCAGAGGACCAGCTTGCACCCCAAGCCTATTAGTTTGAGGGCTGACATAAAACACAGTTAAAACACCTGAACATTTCTTTTCCAAAAATAGGCTTCTCAACCTTCTTTCAAATTGTGGAATGGCTCAGCTATTTCTAAATGCCACTGAATCAAATTCAGTGAAACTTCTAAAAAGACATTGTGACAGTAACCTTCACCATCACTTCCTGAGTGTGTTTTGCTTTTCTTTTTTCCTCTTAAGAAGGCTTGATCTCACTGTCTGGCTGAACATTAATCCGCTTTCATCAAGTACCAAACTAATGCTTGCTGCATTAATACACTGCAAATCCTCAAGGTATAAGTTACACACGATTTAGTATAAAAGGTAAGCATAGGGCTTTCTTTCACTACAGCTATTATCAGGAAGGCAAGTAGAATACAGGTAAGTTTTTATCAGATCCTGATCTAGAAATCTTTTTTCAAATTGCAAACACTGTATGTAATTAATTACTTTGAAAAATAGATTATCCTTTGCTCTTTCTCTCCCTTGCTTCTTTTTCTTTCTCCTTAAAGACACATTCTCTGTACAGAAACTTAGATAAAAATATTTCATTGAAAGTGGTATGGTACTCTGCTATTAAGTATTCTACAAAGATTGCCAACATGCCATTTCAGTCGCTTAGGAAAATCAAACTCCTTTAACAATAAACATAAGGATAGATCTATTTAATGGCTTTATCCTATGTTCTCACTGATGTTTCTGAAAGCTTGCTATTATAGAACCACTTGAGGATAATGTGAAGACTCAATTTCTCCCTGTTTCTATAAGTATTTTCTGTTGAAAATACCTGTACATGTTTCTCCAGTATAGATATATTTTTTTGTTTTATAAACAGGATGAAGACAGTTAATTTTTACATGCTGTTATTTTGCTGGAAAGCAATTTGTTGCAATAGCTGTCAGCTCACCAATATTACTATAGCAGTAGAAAGAGAAGAATGTGAATTCTGTATTACAGTGAATGCCACGTGGTGCTCAGGATACTGCTTCACAAGGGTGAGAATCTTAAGTTTAATTTCAGGCACCAGAATTAAATATTCCAAGTGATGTATGAACAACCCATTTCTCCAGTTCATAACGAACATATAGGCAGGATGGGCCTTGTGAAAGAACAGGTTGAGTAACTGCTGTGCTATTTGACAGGAAAGTAGATACACAGCGAATCTGAGCCACAAAGGGAAGGGTGAAGAGATGCTAGTAAAATTCAGATCTTTAACTGGCTGCACACATTATGTTTATATTGTATAACTAGAGTCAAAAGTATTACAGTCTGGATCTCTGCCTTGTGTTCAATTTGCAGTTGCAAATCAGTACAATAAAGCAGCCATTACTATGTAGACTCCTCTACTTTTTCCAAATAATTTGAAGAATCAAGTAATTAACCTGCAAGACTGTTTGGTGATGGTGTGACACAAATTTGCCGTATCAGTCCTCCTGAAATAAGAAATCTAAGGATCTATGTGAAATTAGAAGAGTCTGATCCAAATCCTTTTGATCTCAGTGGGATTTTCCCACCAGTTTAATTCATTTTCACATCAGGTCCTTTATTTTATAAAAATTTGGAATTCTAGCCCATAACAAATTTCAAAATAGGTATTTCCTTCTTTTAATTTTCAGGATCCAGTATATAAATATCCACCAGTATCATCCGTTCAGCAAACATGTACCTTCAAGGAGGTTGTGTATGAAACAGTGAAGATCCCTGGCTGTGGTGACCATCCCGAATCTTTTTATTCGTACCCGGTAGCTACAGAGTGCCATTGTGAGACCTGTGACACTGACAGCACTGACTGCACTGTGAGGGGACTGGGGCCATCCTACTGTTCCTTCAGCCAGAATGGAAGTAACCAGTGAAAGGTACTTGAGATGGCAGTTTGGCTTTAAATGTTCACTTCTAAATAAAGGTACTGATCGGGCATAAGCGGAAGATAATAGGCAAGGCTATTTAGAAACTGCCAAGACTGAAACAAATATTTTTAAGGCCAAATTGACAGCTACTGCCTAAACTTCTCTCCAGGCCTTCCCTACTTATCCCATCAGTTTCCTTAAAATAATTTTCATAGGTCTATAGAACGCTGCTTCCGATTCCTTCTGCCCTTGCCTCCTCTTCTTCTCTATTACACCTTCATTCTTTATATTCCTGTATTTCCACTGTCTAGTTCACTTAGCTTATTCTATGCTATCCTATACTTTCAAAAAGTTCCCAAGTTCCAAGTCTTTATTACCCCCTGCTTCCCATCTCTCCTCAGAAAGCGCTTATTTTAAAAAGCCGTGCTGCACTGGTTTTCTTATAGCCAACATCTGTGCCCTCACTTTCTATTAGTTGGACTATAAACCTCTCTCAGCTGAGATCCTGACTTTTTTTTGACAAAATATTTCATATAGTCATTATGCTCTGTAAATAATAACAGCATGTTTATTTAAGAGCCAAAATCTATGTTCAAATGTTGAAAGTCACCTGAACTCTTGTGCTTTCTCAGTAAGGCTTGCTAGCTCAGGCCCAGTGCCACAATAACACAAATAACATGAACTCTAGTTCATAGCTGGCTAACTTGAAAAAAGAATCATCAGCTATCTACTTTCACCTGAGTAAACACATCCTAAGTCAGTTAAACAATTCTGAGAATTTTGCCACATATCAGAAACACTGGATTTCCTCTCATTATGCAACAGAACGTAATAATGAGAATTTTTTTTAACACTGTTTAATATAGGAGTCTCACAAACTATTTAGGGATGAATCTAGAGGCACCTGATCCCATTAGTGCAAACATGATGTAATAACATGCCTTGAAAGGAGTTCACAGTAGTCCCTTCTGAGAATGGAAGTTCATAGAGTTCTGCAGTAACCTAATTCTGCAATGGCCAATATGAAGTTGGGATGGTCTGGAAGCAAGCTGGAGGACTGACTGAATCAGAATGGAAAATTACCTCACGTTATTGGGAAAATTATCTGAAACCTACAAAATGAAATCCTGTCAGGAAAATGAAAAGATACTGCCCTTCATCAGAAACAATCACCTACACAAACACAGAAAGGAGAGCAACTGGTTCAGCAGCAGTTCGGCAGCAAAGACTTGGAGGTTATACAAGCTAAGTATGAGTCAACAGTATCCTACCAATGCAGAAAAGTGGGAATGTAAGGAATAGAATCTACAAGACACAACCTACTTCCACCACTCAGCTCAACAGATAAGGGCCTCAACTGAGTTGTTATTTCCAGCTTTGGACACAGAACTTCAAGGCGTTGAAAAACCAGAGAAAATCCACAGAAGAGTAAGAAGAGTGGAGAGAGGCCTAAAAAACATCTTAGTAGAAAAAGATTTAAATAAATGTGGTTGTTTTGCTTATGGGATGTAACACTTACAGGGGGAATTACTGGAACATTTTACATGCTTGAAGACTGTTACAAAGAGAAAAGGAACAGTCAGTTCTCCATGTTCATAGTGAACAGAACAACTAATGAAAGATTCAGAGTAGTAACTAGGAAATCTTCTGAAAGGTACAGACAGCTAGACACTGAAATAAATTGTCAGGGGCTGGGGAAGGAAGGAAGGAAGACAGTGGGGTCTGTGGAGCAGTGACCACTACAGGTCTTCAAGAACACATTGAACCTGTTAGGAATGACAGAGATAAAGTTAATTTGCCATGAGGCAAGGGAATAAAGTAGACGACCTCTTGAGGTCGCCTGGCATGTCTGCTTTTCAGACCGTTACAGACATGTTTATTTAAAAGGAATTTGTCTGTTACTCTGAATCTCTCTTATAATAGATAATAGATATTTTAACTTATTTCATTGTTAGCTTTTTTACTGAAAGATATTAGTTCTCTTAATTTTATTTATATGATTAATCTGCATGGACATTTTCTTTGGTCTAGTAAAGTTTTAAAAGTGGTAAAGTAATAGGTAAATCAAATTGCCTTTCACTCATTTCAGTTTTAAACATTAGTTGACTTCAGCTAAAACTAAGCATATTATTCATATCAGAAATTATTCCATTCTGGATGAGAGAATTTTGAATTACAATTGCAAAACACAGTAGGTTGTAGTAAAAAAGTATGGGAAAAGATACATTTTCAAAATAGATCTGTAAACACCTGTATTTCTGTTGTGCATTTTGGAATAATAAAACTAATTTTGTTGCACTTGTTATGTATGTCTTAATAAGCCAATTAAAAAACTTAAAAGTCCACCTGCCCACTTTACTATCCTTTAAATCACACGTTTTCTTCCCCCCTCATCATTTTTTTCAAGTAACTAACATGCCCACCTGAGCCATACAGCATTATATGGCCAAATCACAGCAAATAAAAGACTGGTATATTTTAGCCTGATCCAGTAATGTGATTTTGAAATATTACATAGTCGTAACACAACAGAACTATAGATGAGAATAAAGATTATCACTAATAATTTATTTAAACTATAAGGATTAGAACCTCTCCAGAGCTGTGTCCACACTTCTGTCACAAATTAGCTTGCATGTGAAAACAAAAACCATATAGCTCTTATTTCATCCATCAGACAAATGCACCACTCATTTTCATTTTGCAAATGAACCTATTCAGAACCTCGAATCTAAAGCTGTAACTAACGCAGTCAAAAGAGTATTGAGGTTAATATCAGAATGCTAGCAAAAAAAATCCTAATCATGCATCTCTACAAGCTTCCAGACTCTCACTTCATCTCTCTCATGCACCTTAGGTACCAATGCTGAGGTAAATACCAAATTCTAGAGACTCAAAGATGCAAAGAAAAAGGTACCCTCCATATAAGCACAAACCCCTGCCAAGCAAGTTATAGCCTTTGGGAATACCTCTTCCAGTTTCTCAACACCTCTCCAGTACCTAGATATGAGTTCTAACCGAATCTCTTCCGTAAAACTGGCTTTTTGAAAAATGGGTATATCGTGCATCAAAAGCTTTTAGTTTTTCAAAAGATCAATGGGGAACACCAAACAAATAATTTATTGAATTTGTCTTCTTTTTCTAATCATAAGTGATCACACAAAAGGCTCAGAAACATAAAAGTCCCACATACAGTCTTGCTGTTAACATCAGTGAGCTTTGAATGCATGCCTCCATTTATACGAAAGTGCCATTGGTATTCTACTCTGAACTAAAATCTATTCCAAATCATGTCAACAATTACTTGTTGTTCTATGGACTGATAGCAAGTATTTCACTGTCAGTAGTTTCACTGACAGCAAAATTACAGAAGGTTGGCCTGACTTGAAGATATCTTGGACTACCTTTGATAATTTGCAAGACAGACTTTGACTTTATCTTCTCAAAGTTCACTTTCCATTCAATGCCCAATAACAATTTCATTAAACTTACTTTTACATCAATGTTTTTCCAAAATTTTAGTGAAGGTACAAGCAAGTCATGAATATCAGTGTAGTGCGATGTCTAAATCTGCTTTGAATTAAGAAAAATTTTTAAGAATTAATCTGTATGCTCTTTGCCTAGCTCTGTCATGATGAATAAATGGGAACTCTGTCAAAAGGTGAAAGTCTCAGTATGACATGCTACTCTAAATACTAAATTGGTGGGTATGCTTTTAGAAACATTCCTAATAGAGTCAGAAGTAAATTTTCAAAAATTCCTACCATGGGCCCATTCCATTGAAATCAATAGGTAAAATGCTTTTCAACTTCAATGCAGCTGTTCTACCAACAGTGAACTTTTCAAAAACTGCATATTAATTCTATTTTTAAAGGCAGGCTCTGCAAAAAGACCTTACAATATGTCAGACTTTAGCCACTAGCCTACAGAAACTAACTTTAGAGGTAGTAAAAAACTAAAATGGACTGAACTATCTATTATTTACTCCCAGTTAAGTAAAATTATCTCTTCTTGCATCACCTTGAAAGAAGCAAACCTGGAAAACTATAATTTATAACCCCCTGGTGAAGGCATACACCACAGAGGCAATACAGAGTGTTGAACTGTCCCTTAAAAACCTTTGAGAGGGACACTTAATGCAGGATTCACTGTGTTGTAATTAATTAAGTCTTTCAAATACCCAGATGTATAGATAAACTGCATGAAGATTATTCATCTCTGCTGCCACATCTGTGGGTGAATTAATACTTTCTATCATTTATTATGCAGACAGTTTGACCTTGATCTTAGGAGTGTCTGTGCCAGTTGTACTTGAAGCTCTCCAGACATCAAGACGGGAACATGAAGTGCAGCAGCAGTATTCATGATCCTACTAATTGAAATGACCGTTTAATCCCAACTGTCTTTTTAAGTAGAAAGCACATGCTGATTTTACAGACAGGCAAAGAAATACACGTTCCTCACCTTGAAGCCATTAATAAAGCATCAACGTATTAGATTCACCCCACTGTTGTCAATGCTCAGCTATTATTCCCTGCCTAGGTTTTGTAAATCATTCCTCCTAGCTTAAAACAAGTTTACATTTGCCTTTATGATTTTGGCATATAACTGGGCTTACAATATTTTTCACCATAAGCAAGAAATATAAATGTCCTCTCCTTGTATTAACCCAACTGACGAATAAGAATTTATTAGTCATCCACAAATCCTCAGACATATCTAGCCTGAGACAGAGGTAATTACAAATAATAGGTGGAAAACAGGAATGTCAGGACTCTGGCTCTTGACTCACGTCAAATTGAGGCTGCACTTAACTTGGGCTATTTGAATGGGAAGGGGAAAAACAGTTGAGCATGGTGTTAATATGCTATACTCCTCCTTCACCCTCCCCCCTCAGCAAGTGCATTTTGCTTTGTCAGTATGCAATATTTAGCTACACACTTCATTTTCATTAAAAAAAAAATACAACTAGCATCTTACTTGAAACTAAAAAAAAAACCTACAAAAAAGAGCTAAGCAGCCAATCTGAAAAATTCATTTGAAGATGGCAGCCTTGAGATTAGTGGCTCCCCTCCATTCGGGCAATGGGATCTATAAAATTGTTCTGTGTATCTCATGTTTCTCTTCAATTTACGTTATTAACATTAGCTATCAAAGCCTTGGTCTTTCAATGTGACTTACACTCATAGACATTACAGCAGCTCACAAGGCTGCAGTCTCTGGGAAATATAGAAAACAAGACAGGAGCAGGGTTAGAGAAAGGACATACTTTCAAGAAATCAAATGTCAGTGTTTCATTATGTGTAGGTGGGGAAGAGAAAAAATTAACTAGCTATGCTTCACAGTCATTAACCATTAGTTTTCTTCCATGCAGCGACTCTAAGAGGCAAGAGGTAAAGTCTTACTTCACACTGATGACCTCTTAATTCACTGTAAAAATACTGGGGGGGGGGGGGGGGGGGGGGCAGGGTCAGATGTAATACTTGTACAGTGTGAAGTTATTCCATATGAGAAAGGAAGGTAAATTCTGGATAAATCTGGATCTAATATCTTTGGATTACATTCGGCTATAGTTATATACATTGAATAATGCTATAGACAGAGATATTATTCAGCCAGAATATGAGTCTAACCCCTAAAATACATCCTTCTTGAGATACCAACATTCAAGACATATAAGGTAATCTAGCATTATCCAATGGCTTGTAGACAAACCTTTGAACAAATTAAGGAATCCAATTTTCCTCTTGCTTCATGTGGTTACATTTAAAGTTTCATTCAAAAATTATCTTACCTCCTTCTCTCGTTATACGGTATTGGCAAGACTTGATGCTTTTATGAATGCTGTGGGAATTCCCAGTCAAAATAATATAATGAAGAAATATCTTAAGAAGTTAGAAAGAAAACTTTCGGTTCAGACACTGTCAAAATTTATGTCACACTGAGGCAAAGGGTTATGGATCAGGTCTATGCCCTGGTAATACTTGCCTTTTCAAACAGGCGTTTAGAATCATCAACAGCTGTGTAACACAAAAGTAGGGTACACACTTCAGCTAGCCCAGTGATCGAGAAATAATAAAGACAGCTTAAAATTAATTCTGCTCCCACTTCCAAATAGTACCAAAGACAGCTCTGCCAAGCAATGGATCTTGCCCAATCAGTTAAATTTCTTTCCTATATGATTTCTCCTTTTAGAATAAATATCTGAATCTTCATGAGAATTCTAAATCACGTGTGAGCTAATGCTTTAGATATGAGACTAATTTACACCATCAGTGTGAATGGACACAAACTTTACCACACTGGCTTTGTTTATGCAATCTAGCCTTAAGACAAGTAGATCCTGATCTACAAGTATCTGCATGTGTTCATATACTTGGATTATTATGTCTGGAACTTGACACTGTGATGCTTAGTTCAGGGACAATGTAAAAGCATAACCAAATCAATTCCATCTATGCACAATCTAGTTACTTAGTATTTGTTATTCTGCATGTACAAGACATGGAGGACTGCCTTTTTATTAAGCATTTCTCTAAGCAGAATGTAGGAACTACCTTGTCAAATTCCAGCTAATAAATTCATTAGAGATAATGACGGTGCAGCAGTTTGACAAAGATTCAGTTCACCCCAACACAAGCTCCAAACATCACCTGTAAGAATAAGCACTGTAGTTAATGGAAAGTGTGCTGTCTGGAATAGTCTTACAGACTCATGAGAACCACTCTAAGAATATTTATTTTCATCTATTTAACACTATAGTATTTTAGAATATTTATTTTAAAAATACTAGGATAGCTAGTGGGATTACAGAGTATTCTGATATAGCATCTGAAGAATATCCATTTAGTTTTGCTTGTACTGTGTAGACCAATAATCTTGCTTTAATAATCAAAAATAAAATAGCACAACAGCAAGCCTGGGAATGAAGAACATTACACAAGAATAACTAAGCCTCAGTTATAAATTTCAGCGCTTTGGGGGTTAAATACTCAAGGGTTTGTGATGCCCTTAAATAATTCAGTCTACATCCTTTCGGTAGATGTCTGATCCATCAAATATTCACTCACACTTTGAAGACTGGAATCGTGTCAGATCTCAAATTAGAAAATTTCCTTTCAATGTCACTCTTGCGTTAATTTCTGTCATATTATTTCAGGTTATTTGCCATATCTCAAACTAGGTAATATTAATAGCGCAAAAAAGGATCTTCTCTTTCTTGATAACTCAGTATGCCACATGAAAGATACAAGCAATTCTGCTTTTGACATACACAGCCCCACTGACTGCAAAATGGGAAAAGTGACATGCCCAAGGATATGGCAATCGATAAGGGAAACTTCAGGACCTCCCAACTTCTCACTCTAGCAAAGCTACATAAAAACACAGTTTGAAGCATTATACAATGGGTAATATTACTATACTACACCAGTTTATTAAAAATGTATCCTCGTACTTGATCTGAAAATAAAATAAAAGCTTATTGCAAAAGGAAGAACAAGGGATAAGTGTCAAATTGTAACTCTACTACTAGATGAAAGGAGCCTAATGTAGACCTGCCAGGTTTTGAAAACAGACAACTGAACCGGGAAATCCCTTCAGTCTTGGTATGACATCACTACATAAATCCTTATTATGTTATATGGCTCCAAAAACATTACGCAAACAACTGTTCAAAAAGCACTGAAACAAGATCTTTCACACATCAGGAACTCTGTGTCATAATTGGATTCTCCTGCTTGAAATGCGTCATATTCTCCCAGTGAACATGTCTGTGCTAGGCAAAGGACCTCCTGCTTACCTCAGCTGATTCCTAATGAGAAATCCATGCAATTTAGTTCTTCTTTCAATTTGTGAATTATTTCCAAGTAGATGTTGATAACTGTTTTGTTTGCAATGGATAATGCAACCCAACAACACTACAAAGCAAGATGCCTTAGTCACATTTCTTCCTCATATCAATGAGGGGACACAGTAATGGACCTATTTTCCCAATACGTTCCAACTATTGTGTGAGTAATGACATGGCAATAAATATTGCTAGTCTGTTTGTGACTAGAACTTATTACTGTGAACGTGGACATGCTACTGAACATTTGACAATCTAAATTTATGTCAGTGAAAACAAAGAAACTAAAAGCACTGGAGATCTCACAGTTAAAACAAATCGAGTAGTATCACTGTGGCACAAAATAAAAGACCCTCAACCATTGTGAAACAATATAGCAAGAAATCAATCACAGAATCAAAAATGTTACTAGCAGGAATTAACTGCATAATACTTTCTAGTCAAGCGTTCCCTCCCTTGCAGCCTGGTTTGCTATGTTTCCTTCTACAGGGAAAGCCAGAGAAGTCTGAAAGAGGGGTATTCAAGGAACAGATATTTCAAACTCATCTTAAATTTGACATCAGTAGATTTATACAGATGGAAAGTAATGTACAGCACAAGCTTCTTCCCAAAAGAAAACAAGAGATAAAGGAAACTATAAACTTACTGAATTAAACAGAAATGGACTATGTCCTCACAAAGAGACTTCTCATTATTTGTCAACTGTTACGCAGTTTAATGACTGGTTCTGGTGACAATTACTGCATCTCTGACTCAACAGGTATGGACATTGTTAAGAGAAAAATATATCATGCTGGATCCAACAGCCCAAAAGAGACAAGGCTTCTGCAGCTCCATACCCCCAGGTCCAACCAGCAGCGAGGCTGAAGACACATGCCCAATAGGCATATGCACACAGAGCACATACATACACTACATACATACACGGCTGACCACAGAGATCAGCCACCCCACTGGCTGCCACTTGATTTCATTCACTCCAGGCTCTCCAGTTGCTGGCACCCAGGCACATGGGCCCTCTGGAAGACAGGACAGACTGCGCCGATCAGGTGCAAGGCATGGCCAGGCAAACATGCCAACCAGCAAGCTATTTACATCAGACCAGCCCTTTTTATCCCCTTACCTTTTCCCACACTTGCTGTTCCCCAAATCACCTCAATCTATCCCTTTCCCCACCTTTGATGCCTCCCCTAAACATCTTACAATAAGTCCTGTGCAATCCCAAAATACTCTTCCCCTGCATCCCATAATGCATCACATATCCCTAGGCAGCAACCTCTCCCAGTCCAAAAGGTGCTCCAGTGTTGACTCATCTTGATTGGGTTTCACAACTGGAAACTGGGGCTGAGGGGGGCAGTCTTGGGTAGGGCCCAGACAGGGTGGTTCCTTCCTCCAAGTCCTTAATTTGGGTTCCCGCCATGCCTTTGTGCCTCTGTGCTCCTCTGGGCTTACAGCCTTTGATGGGCTGACAGCTCTCCTGCGATGGGTCTGGCAGTAGCAGAGCAGAGCATTCCTTTGGCATGCCCACCTGCCACTGTCTCTCTGTGCTCCTTTCTGGGTGTGCAGACAGGCCTTTATCATGCAACCTAACAGACATGAGCCAATAATACAGCTGAATATTTATGAAGCATCAGTTTCTGCAGTTCACACTTACTCAGAAGTCAAATTAAAAATCCTAGAGCTCATCTGTTTGTTAAACACAGGGATGTGTACAGTCTCTTTCATGAAGACAACAGTTAATCCCATCTAGGTCTCACCAGGCTTGAACCCCACAAAGCTTTATAAATTTTCCCTATTGTTTAGGAAAACTCCAAGAGAAGAATAGTCTTTCTTTGGCATGCATTTAATGCATCAAGGATGGCCAGCCAGACAAACCTGACTGCCCTTTCTCTGTCTTAGTTGGTGCTCAGGATTTCAGGTTGTGTAACTCTTTTTAAGGCTTTTAGGTAAAAAGAAAAAAACCTACTTATTTGGGTATTTCACATTTGTATTTATAAGTTTTAATAAAACACCTGCTTTCCTCTTCCTTTCGTTTCTACATTTTCTGGCTACTGACAGTAGCAGAGAGAGGCATTCTTGCACATTTTCGATCACACCATTGCTAACAATTCACAGCTACTCCACAGGAAGTCTTTTAAAGAGCAATTCTAGTCACTTTTTCATGTCAGTAACTCTGTTTTCATTCTTTTCACATGATAAGCAACTGAAATCATGTCTACTTTTCCAAATTGTGTGCATAGTGTTATGCCCACCTTATTAAAGTTTGCAGTTTAAATGTTTCAGTACACATATATCCAGTTACTCAGTAGTTTTGCTCTAATACTAACTGGATACACTCTCACTTTTGGGCACACATAATGCCACACACAAGTTTGAAAATCAAATTTTCAATAATTGATAAATGGCAGTGATCTTAGGTACCGAGAACCATCATCAGTCATCCTCTGCTTAAGACGCTAAGTGGATGTTTTCAATACAGCCTTTGACTTAAATGCACAACAGCGTATGTCTTTTTAAAAAGTCCTCAGATGAAGGACATATGGCAAAAGCTAATTAGCGCATGGCATAACTATGAAATGTTCATATTCTGCAGTGAAGAAGATGGCATAAAAATCCTCTGAAGGACCTACAACTCTGGTTCTCTTTGGAAAAAACTATCTTACATGAGTAAGTCCCTCCAGATCAGAAAAAGGTACAATAAAGTCTATAAATAACCTGTCACTGGTATTTTTAAATGTTTCTTTAGTTGGCTTTCCACCTCTGCTGAGCACAACATTGAGTCTACTGTACTGCTGTTTGATCAAGAATCACAAAAAATAAGAGAATGAAATTGATATTGTGACAAGAAGAAACACACATATGAGTAATGAAACTCACAAACTCTGCTTTCAACGTAGAACAAAAGATAATTTCCCCTTTCACCTCTTCAGCTCAGACAGCCTTTGGCATTTATTGAGCTCAATGTTTTGATTTCAAGTAATGTTTTTCTTTGCCTGGATGAGAATGACCTTTATGTGGCACCTGCATTGAAGTAAAATTCATTGGGAAACCAAGGCCAGACAGATTTTCCTGGTGAACACTTGAGTTTCCAAAACAAATCATGTTGTAATTCATTGTAAGCAATACTTTCAGGAACCCAGCTTTAGTTATCTAAATTAAAATCTCCACAAGTCAGGTTTCCTAAATCTAATTTACTCTTTAGTACACTAATGTGTCCTCAGGTAGCACACCAGAATAAGCTATGAGTCTGTGTAACAGTAGCCTGAAGTTAGGCTCTGAAATTCCACCTAACTTGTAAAACTTCCTGCGTTTGAACAGTCCTTCCTAAATGCATAATTTTTTTATGAAAGAGACAAACTCTAAATCACAAACAGGCTTTTCAACATAAGAACCCTTCTCATTTGCCTATACAGCATTAACAGCAGCAATGAATTCACGCAAATCAAAGGTCTTGTGCTTAGGTTTGAAACTCACTTATGGGTGGCTTCCCATTATCTTTATAAGTATCCTGAAGTCTATCCAGCTCCAGTGTAATTTAAGAACATCTTTGGGCTACGTCCCTTCCAGGAAGCTGAGAAGAGATGAAATGGAGCCAGCTACTTGGCATGTGGGAATGCCTTGATACCAAATACCTTCAGATGTTTGAAAACAAAGCACAAGACTTAGGAGCAACTAAGTGAGGATTTATCCCTGAAGCATCATCTACAGGACTGTATATGTTTTTCCAGGTCATATAATGCTGTCAAATTTCTATGACAGGCATCAATTTAGATGTTTTAGTTGCCCTGGGACCTGAAAAAGGTATGTAGCTTTCCACATAAGCAATATTGTACGTCCTTTCCAGAAAACACAAAACATAGACACACAAAACATACAACTGTTAAGTGTAACCCTTAAGAAATATAAAGCAGATAAATTTAAAAAGAAGAAAAACTCACCAAGCAGCAGTACAGCAGAAAGGGAATCTCTGAGTTCAAGTGATTAACAAAGAAATTATGACTCAACCATATATTGTTTCAGACACGTAAAATTTCATCCTAAGATCTATTAACAGGGGGCTAAAACAAGCTATAAAAAAACAGAAGAAGAGTTTTTTTCTCATTTCATCAACACTCGTAAGGTTTCAGTTTAAATAACATGCCCAGTCTGAGGGTTTCACACTTCGACTGTGAGGCTTCTCAGAAACTAAAGCTACATAATTAAAAACGTAACAAAGACTGACTTTTCATTCAGCAGAGCAAAGTAAAGCATATATTCAGCTGCAAATGCCTAAACACAATGCCTGTACACCAATTCTGACAATCCACTGCATACTCTTCACTTATTTAAAATCAAGAAAGGGCATAATCAAAAAAGTAGGGGTAGAGAAAGAACGTAGAAGAAAAACCTTTTAAACGGTGCTTTTCTACATAGTTCTTATATTGGATTAAACCCCAATTATATCTTGAGGACTATCTCTGCTTTCCTCGTAAGTATGAAAATTTTTTTTTTTTAATTTTTTTTTTTAATCAAGTGTATCTCAGACTTCAAAAATGGAAACATAGTTCCAGGCACAGGCCTAACCCGAGCCATCAGATAGCAATCTCATCACATTTTAGTAGTGCTGAAATCTACATTTTGAACTAATTCTAAAGTTTTCATAGCTTGATAATTTATTAGTAATTATTTTAAAGTGAAATATAATATCTATAACAATTTTTGAAAGCAGAAGCAGTACTGAAGCAGAAGCAGTCTATTTTCCTGAATAATATGTTAGTAAAACAAAGATTGGAGCAAAGCCTAAAGTTGTTTTTAAAAATTTGGCCATAATCCCTTTTTTACTCCCACAGAAAAAAAAAGCTTCAATAACTATAACATTCTGAAACAGCTGTAGTACCAGATATTCTGATTTAAAAAAAAAAAAAAAACAAATCCTGTCTTTAAGCAAACTACCCTTCAGTTTCCAAGGAATTACTCTTTAAGTGGGGATGGCAAGATTCTCCTTTAATATGATACTATGATAGTATTCTCTGACTTTAAAACGTACCCCAGCACTAGTCATAAGAAGTTAGTTCCCTTTTATTTCAACGGATAGGGATCTTACACTAGGAATCTTCCACTGATCTTTCTCATCCTGTCAAAGACTCAGGAAGACTGAAAGTTCGCATGATTCTGGAGCAAAAGGAATCTTCCTTTTATTTCCCATAGATCTTTTCTAGGAGTCTTACTACTCTCTGAATCAACCCTTACAGATATAGTATTCAGAAAATAACCTTATAGAAGTGTCTGGAACAGTACGAATAACCAGGATATTAATAAACTGATGTAACCTCTTTCTCAGCTCACAGAATGCTAACAAGCAAACTAGACTGATTTATCTGGTGATTTTATCCTACAGAATGTTTCAGAATATTTCCAAGGAAAGTGGTAAAGACTTAATATTTGAAATCCTACCAGTCTTAGCAGTTGTGATGGGTCACAAATTAAGTACCACAATTCTTTTTCAGCTGAAGAATGTCAACTCTTACAAAGAATCTTTTGGGTACCACTAAGCACAGGTATAAACTAGAAATTCAGACTCCTTGAACTGCCAGAAGTAATATTCAATTACTTAAACTTCTTTAAAAAGATGCTAAAACTAGCTGAGCATAATTGAAACACATTCAGTGGGGGGAAAAAAAAACCCACCAAAAACAAAAAGCCCCAAACAAACCAAATCAAATATACACACAGAACTTGATTCTTAAAAACCATCCTCTTAGACAGCATCAAATAATGGCAGAGTAGCATACACAGAACAATAGAGATACCAGGCACACCATACCACCTCAGCTGAGAGGGCATTTCATACTCATAGAAACAATATTTACCTGTTTACCTACTTTCACGCAAGTGAGTGATACAGTTATTGTGTGCTAAGAATGCAACAGAAAGTTAATGGAGAATTAAGCATTGCTGTTTGAGCTATACTATAAATAAATATCTTCTGCAAACATCTATGTCATATAGGTGTCCCATTATGTATGTTTTAGCTGCACAACTTCCCAAGATTATGCCTTACCCTATGTGATATTGTGACACAGTGACACATTTGACAGAAGGAAAAAGTGAAGATAAAGAATATCTATTTGTCAGTGATTATGTTAACATCAAACAGTAAAATGCATGGAAAAGTAACGATCTTTTGCACTTTTTATAGATAATAGATCTATGAAGAATGCTGCTATACAAATCATCAGCCTTGCTTGCTGATCTAACTATATCATTGCTCTTTGCAACCTTCTACTGACTGTCCCTTCTGTATTGCATTAACCATAAACTATCTGCCATCACTTTCAAGGCTCTTTATAATTGATCCTTCCTACCCATCATCTCTCATCAAGTATTTAGAGGCCTCCAATCAAGCTATAGTGACAGCTTCCATCATCTATTTGTTAATTTTCAGACAAGCACCTCTATACTTTCTGTCAAGTTAAGAGTCGACACATCCAAAAAGGCACTTTCTGGTCCTCCTTTGTATTTTCCCTTAAAATTCTCCTTTGCTATGATGCCAATATGAAGAATATTGTGGTGTATCAAAATAGATACTTCACATGTTGATCAAGAATATTAAATGGTCTCCTTGACAACCTATCTAAGTACCTTTGTGTTATTTTAAAGCCATGAATTATTTACTCATCTTGATAATGCTTTAGAGCTTGGTGGTTTATTCTATATCTTATGACAAGATAAATGTGCAGGTTTCCCTTTGAGGTAAAGGGAGAGCACTCGCCAAACCCACAGAATTTGTTACTCATTTTAATCTAGAGTAATATATCAAAAACTCCACAAGATGGCATTACACTACACCCCGGTGGAGGAATACAAGGCACTGGCACACGCTCACTCTCTTGACTGCTTATTTTCAGGGAGGATTCAGTACTCACCAAATCATCTGTAAACAGCCAGCATGCAGAAAACTGACATCCCAATCTCTGCTCTTGAAAGTAAGATGAGAAAACATATAAAGGGAATGAAAATGCAGAACAGTAAAAACTACAATTTTTCCTTTTAGAAAACATGGAGTACTGACTTCATAGATAATATTTTATATAGAAACAAACTGCATGTGAGCAATCTATGGGATACTACAGGCTCACTGTCATTGCAGAACCAGTTCAATTACATCCTGAGCACTGATGCTCACTCAGTTCCTACCAAACACAATTCTCTAGGTGAAGCAATGTTTTTCACTCAAGCTGACTGGCCCATAAGGGGTGCAGGTTGACATTTAAGTATAGTGAAAATTAGTGTAGCACCGAAATGGGGACTCAGGCTCTCTGTGCAATTAATAGAAGTACCCAGTTAGCTAACGAAAAAAACTCCAGTATCATTTGGTGTTCTCCTGAGAGTCAAATAAATTCCTCTTAAATAATTGCCAGTGCAGATGACGCATACTACCTCTGCAGTAAAAACATGGCATTATGAGATTTCAGGGGCCTATTGCAGATAAGCCAGCATCACACCAAGATTAAGACAGTATCTTCTCAGAGGCTTTGGCAGGAAAGCAGACTTGAAGGATGCATGCAGAGGCTGAGGCAGAATTGTACAGCAGGAGAAAGATCCTATGAACTATTACAGAGGCTGAGCAAGATAATCTAGGCAGCTAGAATTATTCCAGGTCTCTAACTCTACCTGCACTATTTCCAGATAAAATAGATTTGTATCAAAGCTGTCACTTGTTCACTCATCATCCTGTTCAATTGTACCTAGTCATGGAATCAGCAGTACAGCGTGCACGAAACTCCCAGTGCCAGGAAAGTCTCCTATCTCCCAACAAAAAAAAAGCATTAAAAAACCTAACTAATGTAATCTACCTTTTTCCCCAGAGATCAAGTGATGGGACAATCTATTAAAACAAATACCAATGGCACCTTCTGCTTTATTGTTAGTTTCATCTGAAACACTGCAGGCCAGATCTAATTCAAAGCCACCTGCTGACTTCAATGGGCTCTGGATCAAGCCTTAGCGGAGGAAAACTTTTCAGTCATCTCTTTAACAAGGCTCTCAGTTGATTAACAGCCCTCCCACCTGCTACTCTAATGGGAATGCTTTTATTTTTATGCTTCTCAGGGCGGAAGATATGCTTGTACAATCATCAGCAAGATAACTTTAAAAGAAAAGCTGTGTAACTGCAGCATCCACTAGTGTATTTACACTGCTTAGCTGTTACAGAAGATCCCAGTAACTTCATTTGGGGCAGAGCCTCATTTCAGGATCAAGCTATCACCGTAGCAATTGAAATGCTGATTCTAACAGCATAGCTGATCTTTTAGAGTGTGGCTTTCTCTGAGTATCAAAAAAATACTGATGTTAAGAAAAAAAAAAAAGAGAAAATAGTGTGAAAAAGCAATAGCTCTGAAGACTTTCTGAACTGAACAGAGGCAAGGGAATCTTAATAAAGAGATTGCAGAATTTCCATGCACTGCAAGATACAATATAAGCTCACTGTCTGGAAGATATTTGTTGGATTAAAAAACACCAAGGAGGATATTAAGGGGCAATTGGTTAGGAAGAAGGAGAAGTTTGTGAAAAGGACAAACTCAGTCTAAATACAGCAGCACTATATTCCCCACCAGGAAGACCACAATTAGTGTGTAAAGGGGAAGGAACAGTCTGAGGCCATTTTGCGTAATAACGTAGCAAGCAGCCCGAGTTGTTCGCTCCAGTCTAGCCCTTATCTCATGCTACACTTAAAAGAAAACTATGTGCGTAACATCTTTCTTTCCAACTGCACTGGAAAATGATGAAATGAAAGTTGATAGAAAAGGCTGGACACATGCAGTGGGTCTTGCTTTCTGAGGAATAAACATAGGACTGAAGTAGAAAACTGCTCAGAATATTTCTTCTTTGTGACTATAAGGGACACTTATCACACTTCATATTGATATGGTATATTTTCTGTAAGTTCATAATGAATTATTAGATTTTATGCATTAGATGTCTCACAAGATTTTCATTATTTTGCAAAGGACCAAGCTTCAATTCTGATGGCCATATTCACATCACATTAATGTTGCTACAAATCTAAAATAACTAAGTATGAAAAATATTTCAAATTACATCAACTGCTGGAATTCTGCCCTGGGCTGCAGTGGTTTAGCCAGTCCTCATTAAAATCAATACATAAACTGAAATTTGTCCTAGTTTCAGCTGGGATAGAGTTAACTGTCTTCCCAGTAGCTGGTATGGTGCTATGTTTTGAGTTCAGTATGTGAAGAATGTTGATAACACTGATGTTTTCAGTTGTTGCTAGTAGTGTTCAGACTAATGTCAAGGATTTTTCAGCTTCTCATCCCCAGCCAGCGAGAAAGCTGGAGGGGCACAAGAAGTTGGCACAGGACACAGCCAGGGCAGCTGACCCAAACTGGCCAACAGCGTATTCCATACCATGGGACGTCCCATCTAGTATGGGAAGTGGGGGCGGGGAATCACCGCTGGGGGACTGGCTGGGTGCCGGTCGGTGGGTGGTGAGCAATTGCACTGCGCATCATTTGTACATTCCAATCCTTTCATTATTGCTGTTATCATTTTATTAGTGTTATCACTATCATTATTAGTTTCTTCTTTTCTGTTCTATTAAACTGTTCTTATCTCAACCCGTGGGTTTTGCTTCTTTTTTCCTGATTTTCTCCCCCATCCCACTGGGTGGGAGGTAAGTGAGTGAGCGGCTGCGTGGTGCTTAGTTGCTGGCTGGGGTTAAACCACAACAAATTAACATTAAAAATTGATGAATCACAAGATGCTTAAACTACTAAAGACAATATATCTGTAAAAAGTTTGGACTTCTTTTCTGCTTGATAGCACGGACAGCCATAAATGTCTCTTTAGATTTAATCTAAGTTTAATTTTATTTGCATTGTAAAGAACCAATGAAAAGTGTCAATGATAAAAAACTGAACTGTAGGTTAGGATTCAGGGCTAGCATCAACACATTATTTAATCGCAGTTCATGTGGAAAAAGGTACAAATGACGTATTTCTACTTATAAGATTTGGCCCCAGTCTGCTATTTACTGCATATCTTTTTATGCACACTTTCACCGTCTGTGCCACAGAGCAATATCCAACAGAAGGCTGAGCTTGAATCTTCAATGTTTTACACACTGTAGATTTCTACTTGTGACACTATAGCTTGATTGGGCAATGACAATCAGAAGAAAATTGATATTTTAGATGTAGACTGTTGACCAGGATTTTTGTTTTGTCTGCATTACACTACTAATACAAATATTACTGCTCAGAATACTGTTATACTTAAAAGAATAGAAAGGGTGATTTTCACAATGGCACAAAATTGTGATTGAAAGTACCTCTAAAGATGAAAAGTAAATGGGCTGATATTACTTATTCCCTTTGAAATTATCCATGCTGCTTGTCACACAGAGAACTTTTCCTTCCCAAACCATTTTTAATCCTTTTAGCTTCATCATACAGTTGGTGTTGCCACCAGTAGCAAAAGAAACAGATATTGTTCCATAAATTATGCATCGATGAGTCAACAGTCTGATGCCCCAGGAAAGATGGGACAATAACATCCCTTATTTTAACTAACATGCGTAGGAGAACCTTTCTTGCAAAGAAAAACTGTTTTCTGTACTGTCTCAGCATGTAGTCATGGATCATCCAGTTAGCAACTCAGAAAGAACTTAGATCCTCCTTCTCCAAAAAACACAAGTCCCTGCCACAAGAACTAACAGGTTGCACTTAACTGACAACACTCTTGGAATATAACATGAATTCACACCAAGAACAGAATTGGGAACAAAGAGGAACAATGGCTGCGCACTCTAAGTATGATCAACACATGTATTTGTAAAATGAATAAATCCACTTACTTTACAGAGGCTTTAAGGATACAGCTAAAATCTATGCTAAAACTTCATTGGCTCTAAAGAAAGTTAAGTAAATCTAATTTTGATTATACTGAAGAATATGCCATTTCTTCAAAAGTAACAAAATGACACAAAATAAAACATGTTCTATGTATGAGCAAGCAAGCAAGGACTACAGCTAGCAGAAATATAGCCAGGTACTTTATAATATCATTCCATGTTTATAGCAGACATGTTCCAGCTCAACAAGACGTTTTCTGTGTTTGATCCAGGAATTATTCTTTAACTTTTTAATAACTACTGGAAATAAAATTGAACAACCCTAAAGATCCCTTCTGAATTTATAATCCTTGACTCTATGAACCTATTTATACCTGTGAAATGCAATAAAGAAATCACTATCAAATTCAAACTGTCTACTTATTAAAAGTTCACTCCTAATACTTGTTGGAGTCCCTTTTTTCAGTGGCAACCAAGGTTAACCCTTCAGAAAGCGGGCAGCTGCTTATACCCTCCTTGAAACCTTTTTTCAATAACTGTAAATAATTGCAACAGAAGAAAGTAAGAGAATTGGGCCCACATTATTACATTCTAGCAAAACAAGATGACGTGCTGACATTTCTTTCCCTTTAACAACATAAATTAGAGGATATTCTCTCTCTCCTGCACTTGAGGTTCAAATGAGTGACTGGGAACATAGTGGAAAGTGTAACTGCATGGGCATGGCAACAAATAATTAGTGGAGTAAAACTCGTAAATCTTGCCTAAGTACTGCAGGCCAATCCAAATTGTCTGGTTCCTGGCATTTGAAAACCCCACCCACCCAGTTTAGTAATTTGAACTGAATATTTGACTGCAGATTCACTCTAATAACCCTCTTTAGGCTCTTCCTGGTTTCCTCAGAACTTAGAAATAAACTAATTCTTCTGTTGAATAAATACCCACCCCTAGCTGCTTTGATGTCTGCATATATGTAATGGACTTTTCAATTACAATTTTAACCCGATCCTTCTTTTTTTTCGGTCCCATTCAACTCCCTGATTTCTGGTTTTCTCTTTTTACTACAGAACATTGAAATACACTTATTTCATAAAGACTGTAGTAGTCCCTATTAATTTATATCTAAAGTGCAATGATAGTCAGAATTGCCTGATGATGCTGAATACTGTTTCTCAAATTTTAAACATACTCAGTTTAAAATCTAGCATCACCTCACATAAAATTAAACACTGAACCTCAAATCAGAAATCTACTACATAAGTAACTGCTTGTGCTTTGGTTTTGCAATGTAACACCACATGGAATTTTACAGCATCACTGACAAGAACTGAATGAAAAAGATTTGCCAAATGTACACAGCAAAGAAGTAACTGTGGTGATTTATCAGCTTATAGCCAAGACTAAGCATGTTGCTCTGGGAGACCACAAACACCTTACATTGATGGAACACCAACATGTGACTGCTGATACACCTCTAATTTGTTCATTAAGGACAAAGTTAGCCTACAAGCAAAAAGTCAAGCCAGTGCTTCCGTCACTTTCATCCCTGTAATGGGTCTTGTATAACACATCTCAAGAGCATTTGAGCTCTTGGCTTCTCTTGTTTTCTTGGCCCTGTCCCTTTGTGAACTTTAGTGACATTTCTGAAGACCAGAAGAGAGGGGATAAAGAAAAGCTTGGCATACTGAACCATAATTCAGTGTAAATAAATACAGCTGCTATCAAAGATTCCCGCATGTAGAGAAATTATTCTTCTATACTAACTGCTGCCAACAATTGCTTTTCATTGCTACAAAGATCTACTGTGTTCTACTCAAGGGGAAACACAGCCTTGTAGGGAGACTTATCTAACAGCATGATTTGCACAACATTTTGAAACCGTTTGAGATTTAGGCTGTTAGTACAACAAACAGTCACAGAACAGGCAGAAGATTTTCTCTTCTGTTTGAATTACCATGTTTTAGTAGCACGTACCTTCTTCTTGAGTCTTCTCATCCTAATTTGCTCATAGCCAAAATGTTGACTTTTGGGTAAAAATTGAGTGCATCAAGACTCTTGACTTATGATTGTGTAACATTTCAATATGAATAAGGTACTGTATAATTTTATTTGCAAATTTCATAAAGCACTGTGAAAAGCGCAATAAAGGCCACAGCCTCATCCTCTGTTTTCTCTAATACAACAATAGTGTGACTCCCCCACCCAGTTCTGGGCATGCATTATTATGACATGCCAATTTAAACTTGTTTGCTTCAGTATGTGAGCCAAACTCAGGCTGGTATGCTTATTCTTAACCCAGCCTCTAACAGGCTAGTTATCTCCAAACTGTTTTTCACTTGCCGCCTTGTGTTTTCTTGAAGCAGTTGTTTTGACAAAATAACAAGAGTATTTATAGAGTTCGATACAACCACTGGTCTTATCTTATGTTTTAATTATTACATGCCAACATTCTGGGCTCTCAGTGTTCATAAAATTGCACAAAAACACAGAAAAAAGTGCACAGTTGGTGACCAGGAGAGTACACTGCACGAGCTACTCGACAAATGACTGCTACTTTATAAACTAAAGGGAAAGCAATCTGTACTGGATTTTCTCATACTTGCTTCCTAAAGTTAAAACATATTACTTCCCTGCTATTTTTCCTATTTCGAGAAACCAGTGTACATTGACTGCCAGAAGGACCAAAGCCAGATTTCTCATACATTATAACTTTATCAAGTGAAATTAACAGGAAGGGAAAAAATTGCACTAACTTCAGAGCTCTGGTCTTTTCTATTACCACCATTTATTTTGCTTCTGCCTTTGTTGCTGTTTACATTTTTCTCTTTCCATCTGTTCTTCCCCAATCCTTGAGTCTTACTATCTTGCATTCTCAGTTCATATCAAACTTAGGTTCTCAGTCAGTCCTCAATGTTCCTCCATTTATTCTGTCCCAGTCCAGCCTAGTGTCTCATTATGTGTTTTCCTCCGTTACCTTTTCCCCTTCTGTTCACCTTACTAAGTTCTGGCATAAATTCTTTCTGCTCTAACATCTGCTTTAGGTTCTCAGAGCTAAACATTTTGCAAAGCTCAGAAAGTTTTCCCACAGGGTTGCACTGTGCAGGCATCAGCCTGCTTGTGCTTCTGTTTAAAAAAAGATAGTTCAGACATCATTTGGTGCTTGGGGAGACAAGAGCCTGAAAAGGATTAGATAGTATACACAGTTTTTCTATGCAAATGACTAGAACATAGCACATTACCTCTTTTCTGTTAGTCATGGTGCTATCTGGAGAGTAAAGACAAGTAAAAATAATTAATACCCATCCTACTTGGTGGCATAAAGAATCTATTCCCACACAAACACAAAATTTTTCTTCTACTTTTTTTCGATGTTTGCCATGGTTTTCTGATGCTTTCCACTATTTAAAAAAAAAAGGCAGTGCTAAGACAAAACCACACTGAAAAACTGTTAAATACAAGTCTGACCTAACTCTAGAATACTCACCCTGATCCAAGCACAGTACACAGTGACCATATTTCACTTCACAAAATTAGCTTCCCCCTCCTTCAGCAAAGAGCCACCAAAAGAATGTAACACTGTGTAGAGTACAAGTTACCTCATGGGAACGAACACAGAACAAAGGAGATGCTTCTGTGTACTTCGCTGTGTTATACCACTCCAAAGAGTTTGTGGCTACTAAAACAAAAAGCACTTTACATTCAGAGACATCTGATAAATATACAAAACATGAATTTATGAGAAGATATTCCCCTGAGACAGAAAACTGTGGTTCCATTGCATGTCCCTTACTTGAGAAGCCACTGATCTGAGATAGGATGAGCCTGCACACAAGGGTCTTCAAGCCTCTCCACTTTTTTAGAAGATTCAGATTAAAATCCAGATTAAAAACAACTCTCTAGTCAGATCAATACATAACAATATTGTAACAATTCCAGCAGAGAACTTCCAAGATGCTATAAAATATTAACAATATAAAATAGCCTTTTGAAGGAGAAAATTCCTCATCCTAACCATGTCACTCATAACCTATTTGCTGAGCCATTTTCTGGACAGGTTTCCCAATATCCATTTGCTTGCAACAATGGAACAACTAACCACTTGGGTTTGCCCTTTTTCTTATGCAGCAATTGACACACAGAAGTTGTAGCCCATAAATGTAGCTCCTGGCTGCCAAAATTAAAAATTGCACTTGTACATATGACTTACATTTTTCAGTAGGACGCTTATACAAAGCTAAGGACTTTTAATATGTTAAGGAGTTTTCCAAGGATTTCCTAATATTTCAAAATCCATAGAAAGCATTAGAAACTAAGTAAATGCATGATTATCATTTAAAGAGTCACACAGACTTCTAAAATTCTTCCACTCAGTATAATAAAGAGGCTGTATGAACATAATATGCATAAGCTTCAAAATAAAGGAAAAGAAAGCAATACAAAACACCATAAACCTAGAGATTACAGAAAAGAAAAGGAAATCACACAAAAGGAAAATAACATTTTGGTCACAGTCCATTAAAGTGAATAAATAAGGAAATGTTCCAGTGGTATGTTTATATACTTAAAATTACATGAATTCAAGATGACAAATGGCCCAAGTGTTTGTCTCCTATGGCTGGAGGATAATAAAGACAAGAAAACAAAACAAAGCAAAGCATATACAGAAAGGAGAATATTCATCTCATATGTCTGAAATATCAGCCTTTTAACTTCCCCCTTCATAAGCCTGAGAAGTCTTTTCATTAGCATACTTCACAGTTAGTGTCACTACACAATTATGAATATTTTGTAACTAAAATTAATATATGTAACTCAGTCCTACTCACATTTCTTTAAGCACAACCATGGGCTCTGCAAGCACTCCCCAGCTTCCAGATCGTGACTGCACAGGTGGCCACCATCTCATTCTTCTCTTTCAAACAAACCCAGACATGCTGAGCTGTCACACATTCCAGCAGGTCACTCAGTCTGGACAACCAGAGACCACACCAAGCACATTGGAAAACGTTCTTGGTCTGCAGTGTAGACCAGACTCTCTACTATGGGTACACAGTGTGTGAACTTCAGTATTCAGGTAGTCAGTTTATCATGTACATATAAAGGAGGCTGTAAGTGCTGGGAATGGGGAAAGCACCTTGCTTACCAAAGTTTTAAGATGATTTCTCAGCTATTGCCTTTTCTTAGCTCTGCTCTTCAGTGGTCTCAGAGAAATGAACACTCTGAACCAACAGCCCATGACAAAAAATTCTGACGCATAATTTGAGAGCAAATGTTCAACAAGGATCTGATTCTACAGTGGCACTCTGACAGCATGGCAGTTCTGCCCAAACAGTAAAAATGCAATTAAGTAACGTGTAAAAGATTAGAAAAAGATTTGCCTCAGCAGAACTATTTAAAATGCCATACATGAGAAATGAAAATAAGAGTCAGATACTAACTGCATAAGAGAAAGAGGCACCTTCTCCTTTGAAAATAAAAACTGGGGAAGTACCAGGAGATTTATTCAAAGCAATTAGCAATTATGTTACAATGGGAAACCTGCAATGATGTATAGCTGACTAGATACCAGCTGGACAAGCAGATAAAGGGAATCTTTTTGTTCATGCTAAAGAATGAGAATCTGGAGTCTCGACGCAATAGTATTACTCCCAATATCAGAACTGTTCTTTGTAGTTCAGGATTGCATGAAGCAAATTTCAGAAGCAGAATTAACCCCATGACATCATGAAATAGATTGTGAGAAATAGAAGAAAAGTCCTAAACAATTTACTAACTATTAAAGTTCAGGAAGACTGTGGACTCTCCAAACATAAATTGATTTAAATGGTGAATAATTTATTTCTCCACTGTGTGTTTATAGATCATAGTAAATTCACGTTACCGACACGAGAAACAAAACCTTTGAGATATGATAGCAACAAAGATTTCTTAGAAGACAAGGAATGCTTATATCAGAAATATTATTGGGGAAAAGCAGAATTTTGTCAGAAATCAACCAGCAGACTGACATGCTGTGACTACCTCCAAGACAGACAAGAGAGAACCATTACAGGTAAAATAATAGCAGGTCATTACTGTGAAGCTAGTACGCAACTTACACAGGGAAAAACTTAAAAAGAGTATTTGAAGTTGGCAATGAAAAAAGAAGCATATTAAGACATGAATCAGTAAACCCAGCTCATGGTATGAGCTGCCTTAACAAGTCATTTCAGGATATTCTAGGAGAAGGTGTTCAGATATAGTGAAAAAACCAGACTCTAGAACCCTGGAATCAGAAAGCAACTCACTACTGAGCCTGCACCACGGGCCTAAAGCAGACTCCAGCTGATCCCGGGAACCAGGGGTTCGATACACACACAGAGCCTTCCCTCAGCGCTTTGTGGGCACGCGGTGACTCACTTAGAGGCCCTAATGACCAGGACCTTCCTCTTCCCCTCAGCTATGATGTTGACACTGAAATGACACTGAAAAAACCTAGAGAAACAGGAAGTCTCAATGAAGTATACAATGCCATCCACTCCGCCCTCCATAAAGAAATTTTAACTGCATGTTGCATGATATCACCATCTTTCTTGTTCCCTAGCTTTCAATAAAGGCATAAGATGAAAATTTCTAATTTGAAAAATAAAAACTTATAATTACTGTCAAAACTAAGAAACTTCTTCTATGTCATCTTTAGGATAGTTACACCTTTTCAGTTTGGTAATAGCTTTGTTTTGTCAGTACAACAGCTGGCATTAACTCATATTCATTACCTCAGGAAGCTGAGGTGTCCTCTTTTAACTATGTTACTTGGATCCAATAAAAGCTGTAAAGAAAACTGTTGCTGTAACTTATAAACTACTGTACAACACTCCTGATAAACTATAGATTGACTGACTTGTAAAATGGTTTGTTCCAGCATAGTAATAGTATTGGTTTGGCTTTGACACTCTAAAGTACCTCACAAAGTGGTCTTAGGCTGAACATGTTTTATTGTGGGTTTTGAGGGGGGATGGGAAACACTTGAATTTTCTCCCATCATTTATCAGAGGCTTTCCTGGTTTACCTTTCAAAATGACAAAGACAGAGGATAAAACATCCAAAATCTGATTGCTTGAACATTTTCAAATAACACAGCCTAATACAATATGTAATGGTTTTATATTAGTTTCTGGAAGTTAAAAACTGCTATGTTTAGACTCTGACTATTTGCAGTATTTGCTGGTACCTGCTAACAGACCTATCAGTTGCAGACAAATGCACCATTTTCTCTCCAAATACATAATGATGCATGAAATCCAGGGGGCAAACTGTGTGTTTTTAGGTCACCGATTTGTCACAAGGCTATAAAACTGCTGGACAATGTAACTGTCTCCCATGCTTTAAGAAAAAAAAAAAAAAAATCACTCTCTAATGTAAAAATTGAAAGGATATAAATAAACTTGATTTCAGTAAAGGTTTCATGGGATAACTGTCTCATTTCTATAAGGATTTCAAGGAACCATGGCAATTCCCATAGCTACAGTTAGTAGAAAAGTTTGATGTACAGTGAGTCATGGAGCAGAATGCTGTAGAACTGAAGAATACAGTTACAGAATTTTGTGCAGAGCCCAACCCCTGTAACAGAAGAGGACTGAAAAAAAAAAAATCTAAGCTCACAGATACATTTCTTTTTAGTTTATGTATCAACCAGCTGCACTGACGATTTTAATACCAAGACTTTATGTTTAATAAGAAGTTGTGCAACACACTTGATAGTCAAACATAAGAGTTAGTTTCTGACATTCCTTTTCACAAGTATTTCAGGACTCGTTGTTCCATGGGTGTAACTGAGGAAGCGTAGATGTGTTAGAACAGCAAGCTTAGCAAAAAAAGGTATTCTTGCAGCAGGGCCTCACTATATATATATATATATGTGAGGCCTCACATATATATACTAAAATATGTTTCCCATATGAATTATACCAGTACAACTGCACCAATAAAACCTTGCACAGGTGCCCTCAGGGACATAAGTCTACACTGAGACTTGCTAGGTGCTATTCTTACTTTGCTACTGAACTGCTTCAGGATTTCAGGAAGTCATTCCACTTCTCTAAGTGATATTGTTTAGGACCTTCTCAATACCAAACTGATGAGTGTTAAGATAGACATGATTTGCCCTGGAAAACATCCTTTTAAAATGTAGTATGTATCAGCTACCCATAATAGCAGAAACACTTTTATGCCAGTATAACCATGTCAACAGAGTAAATCTTTTCCTTGAATAAAAATATCACAGGAAAATTTCTCCCTTTACAGACAATATCATACACAAGAGTTTCCAGGATATGGCTAATAATCACTGCTAGCTATTTGTGCTGGATAGGTTTTCCAAAACTAGGACTTAACTACATTCCTTGTCAATAGCTGGTGGCAGCTATACAACCAACAATCCTAGATCTGAATGCTGATCTGTCCATTTCTTCTCCTCAACTTTGGTGTTCAATTAAGACAGCCTTAGAGCTTGTTCTCTGTGGCAGACAGCATAAAAGAAATGCAGAATAACCACAAATGAAGCCCTACTATTTAATAGGAAACAATCATGCAAGGCTTGCTAGAATGATGTATGACCCATAAACCCACACTTACTTTCCAACACAATGCCCATTCACGGGCACGTATTCATTATCTGTGCTGTTTGCTTCCTTGGACATAAGAGCGCATTGGGAAGAAGTAACAGATAAATAGACAAATGCTTGAGCATACACCAGTGCGAAAACAGTAGTCTTCCCTATTTGATTCGCCAACTGTCAGATTAACAACCTTCATTTTCAATCAAACCAAGCATGGTGAGGACATTTTTCTTAGCCAAGGACAAATCCTAAATTCCTTGCACACCCTAACCTGTTACCAGTGAGTAACTGGTCTTAGGTCTGTGCAAATATTAGTTGCTCTCTAAGAGACTAGAAAGAGGCTGAATGAGATTGCTTTTAATAACAGCAAAAACTAATGTCCCTGCTTTCTGAACAAGAAATAAATTCAATACCTTTACAGATGGGTAAAGAAAACTCCCTAAAATCAGTACCATCTGAGACACAAATGTTAGAACAAAATGCTGTCTACTGGGGCTTTCTAATGAGATACAAACCTGGCAGAGAGATGCTGCACCAATTCCAAAGGACAGAAAACATCCATGTTTCTAAGCACATTCTCTTCAGCCCCAAAGCAAAGAACACAGTATAGCAACGGGGTGATGCTACATCATCTGTGAAGTTGCTCAAACAAGAGGAGCAGATTGGAAGTAGCAGCCAAAATCCTGCTCAACACAAAAAAAAGAAAGATCTCACTGAGCAGACAGACAGAATGTTCCCGGCAATAAATTTATAAAGACTACCAAGAAATCAGGCTGGAAAGGGCAAAAGATTCCCAAAGAGGCATCCCAAAGTGAGATGCCAGTAAAGAAGATGATTCTCATTGAGACACAGTGAGAATCAGTATTGAGGGGATTTTAGGTTTTTTGCAGCCTGACAGAATTTCTGTTATTTCTATTACTCAAAAAATGCAGCATGATATGAATCCAAAGATTCAACATTTGTGGGTCAAAATTTAAATGCAAATTTTGAAAATAATCCATAATCTTTACAACACTGTCAATTAAAATAAAACCAAACCACAACCAGGCCAGAAAGTTATTTAAGCCAGTATATGCATGCTTTTATATCCATATCTTACAAAACAAAAGTTAGTATCATGTTACAAAATATCCCAAGGTACTTTTTAAGAATTTATATTTTTTTTAAACCATTAGCTTTATGGTGATATCCAGCCTTTTGGCAACTTTAAGATTTCGTGTGAAAGAAACAGTTCTGTTGGTGACAAGACATTACTTCATGACTCTTAGATAAAATGCAGCACTTGGCATCACATTTTTTACAAGGAAAAACTCATGTAGGCTACTTATTTACAACTCTGCTTATGGTTTAGTTAATGTCTTTATGCTTGTATTTGAGTTTGTGTAGGCAAAAGCATGAAATCAGCACTTACCCTTATTTGGAATAAAATGTGTTTATTTAGGTGTCATTCAAATGAAACTGCAGGTCCTGGTAAAGGGTAAAGACAAGACAACTTAACCAATGGCAACACAAAAGAAAAAAAAATCAGTTGGACAACAGAAATGTAATGGCAACGTAACAAATTATCTAAGGTCCTTTTCTTTCACCCTTCCACAAACCAATGTTTTTGTTCCACAAGCAATATTTAAACAGGCTAATACTTACTCCCAGACTGTAATGTTCAGTCACAAAAGAAAGAAGTCCCCTGAGCTGGGGATCCCCATAGCATAAGGGAATATATAAGCTGTAAGAAAAGTGGCAGCTTCTAAACACATTTTAGGATTTAATCCAAATTTGTCACCTGTTTTCTCCCACCAAATCTTTGTAATTCACAATAACCCTTTCAACTGATAAGGCCCCCTTTCTGCCTTGAGTCCTCCTAATTCTTATGCAGCCTTTAAGGTTCTGAACTGCACCTCACAGAATTTTGCCCCTTCACACTGAATTTACTGGGGTACTCCTTGATAGTAAAGGTTTTCTTTTTTCCAGTTATGCCAAAATGCTCCTTAGCAAAATGACAATACTTCATAAGAAAATCATAGAAAAACTCAAAGCAGACAACATCTATGCCTACTTAGTGTTCCAGCACACTTGCTAGGAGCTAGACACAGAGATATGTTTGCCTAAAAATTTTGAAGAAAAGAAACAGGATCTCTGGTTGTAACAAAAATATATAACCTAGATGCTTTTTTTCTTATGAAATACGCTAAATATAATAACGTACAAATTTTGTTTTCCTTTAACACTTAAGTTTAAGAGAGACACTTCATGTGATACAAAAGGCTCTGTACTAGTGGAGTATCTTAATCTGTTTCACTTTAATAAAAAACAATTTAACAGCATCCTCAAACTTGCTTAGATTGAAGAAGAAATTAAATCAAATCTCTGACCCTTACCAGCATTTTGCTGGTTTCAAGGCCAGTCTACCTGGGTATTATGTAGATAAACTGAATTTCTGGAAGTTTTCTATGGATAAACTGTAAGCTCTTAAAACAATACTGTTTGCATGATAGGTAAAGTTACGAAAAACTTCAAACCCAGGTAGTGCTCCTGGAGGAAAAAATACCAAAAGACTTACTTTTTGTGTTTTCTCAGGTAGTCCTCTCCTGTAAAAATTTTTGCTTGATTATCTTTGAAATTGGGCTGAGCTACCTGGAATTTGTACTGTATTGAATACAGTGGTAATATCATCTTTCTTCTGAGTCTATCCCAGTGTTTTTTGCAGGTCAGTAACAAATCTGTAACTGACTCAAACTCTGGAAAATTGGGTGACAGAAAGACACGGCAATTTTTAAGTGATGACAGATGTCAATACTACTTCATTCAATTTTTACACGAGTGAACAGAGGCACACACTAATCACTGAATCTTAGTAAGCAGACCAAAACTGGATTCAGAGAGTACGACTTCTACTCTTCAACATGAAATCCATTAAAAACTCCCTTGACATACATATTCCTTTGCAGCACAAGCTTTGACAGCTTTCAGACGCACTTGTGTATGAAAATGGCATATGGAGTCAACCTGCACAGGCAGAGAAACAAATTTAAATTCCAGCCTAGTATTACCAAAATACATGAGAATATCTTTACCGCATCTAGTCTAGCTCATGATCCTGTTACCTTTCACCTTCCATATCTAGAATCCTTTTACTCTAAACCCCAAACTTCTCCCTCATTAAGGCGCAATTCCATTTACATAGATAAAAGCTAATTTGATCAACCAAAACCAGTCTAAATCCAGAGATAGCAGACTTGTTACAAGTTAACACCCAGATAACATGAAATCTGTATCTAGCCCTACACAATCAGCCTCACAGATTGACACTTAACACTGAAAAAGTGAATACACACATCTCACGTCTCTTCCTATATTTATTTAATACAAATTGATGTCACAACCTGTATCTCAAATACCTCCTCTCATGAATTATTCCCCTTCATTAATTCCACACACTTCATCCTAAGCAGTACAAGTCAGCAGAAGCAGCCTTATTGAAGCCTCCTTGAACGACAGCACTTCACAGTCTCTCTGTCATCATTAAGCCAATGTATGACTTAACCAGTATATATGGAATTCATAATGGCTTTCTTTAATGGTCAGATGAAACAGAAAATGGCACAGCCTACATGCTGTTACTGTCACATTACAATTAAAGCTTTGTATTCCTGTGCTTTAGAATCCTGGGTATCTCCTGAAGCAAGTATAAAATTATTTCTCACCTCCACAGGCTTTTAATTATTTCCAGATTATTATTCCACCAATTCTTCAACACTGTCACAAAAAGTTAGATGAAAAGATATCCTGATTTACAGTCTTGCATTTTAAAGGGATACAGACAATTTCAAAATCGTATTTCTACCTGAAAATATCCTTTCGCTGATCTCTTACCAGTACTGACAAAGGCTACTGTGAATAACAGACTGCAAGAGAAATCCCCCCACTTTGCTGCTTTTGATCTTTTGTGCTGTTTCTAACATTTGTGCCCTGTTGGCTTCAGTATTTCATTATGCTAGGATTTTTTTTCTAATGCAAAATATAGCAAAGCCATGAAAAAACTACTGCTAGGCCTCAAGAAGTTGTATGTATTATTTTTAACATTTTTAGCTTAAGTTGGCTACATATTTCAAGCCAGTTGTTTTGCCCTTTAAGGCAAATTTAGTTTCTTTTAGGCTTGGCTAATATTTGCCAAATCCAAGATCCTGACATAGCTTCAACTTAAGAACACTTCCAATGAAACCAGGCCCAAAAGCTGTTTGAATCACATTAACCACCTAGATCTACGCCCAAATATTTATGGTGAATCAAGACTGACTTCTATTGCACTAATCACTACCCTAGCTCAGTCCCAAAATCATTTATTTGTTTAGAAAGAGGTGTCAGCTATTATCATACTATCCCATCTGCTGTATCAACCCCAAGTAATAAGCATGGTATTACTCACTATTCCGTTACTAATATTAGTTTCTATGGCTCATCGAAATTATTTTTTAGGTTCATGCAATGCCTTTCTGTATTTGCTCTCACTATAATTCAGCTTTCTTACAATTACCATCCCCTGAAAATCTATTGGAAAGCCAGTTAGTTATAAATGATTGGGGAGGGAACTTAAGCCTCTAGTGTGACTAACTGGGTGGCCTTAATTTGCTGCTGCTGTTATCAGGCTGTGATATACTGATGTACTATTGGCAATAGCTCTAAGTGTGCAGAAACGTATAGCAGATGATCTCACAGATCTTTTGTCTCATCGTGTCACAACTCAGCAACATGTAGTTATGGTGCAGGACACAAGCCACACAGGTAGAGCAGCCCAGTGCCTAACAAGTCTGCCTGTCACATCTCATTTATGAGAACAGCAATGTTTTCAAAAGGCTATCCTGCCTTCAAAGAGGTTTGGAAAGAGTTGTCACACCCTCTAAAAAATTCTGGGCTGAATCCAGTCTGGAAAGAGAGCAACCTGACAGAAACAGAAGTGCTCATCCAACACTTTTTTCTTGTAAGCTCTAAAATTCTCAACAGAAATAGATAAACCAACAAAAACTTTGTATAGGCATTAAGTGGTAATTTAAGGCTTTCTTTTAGATATCACTAACATCATTACAATTTGAAATCAGCAGCAGTATTATAAATTTAAGGTACTTATTTGGACACTTGTATTCTGTTTATTATTATTGTTCCAGAAATGCCCAAGAATAAGTAGCGCATAGTATCATTATCTAGCTGTAGAACAAACACCAGTTAAAATTTCATACCTCCTCCCTGGAAAGATCCATTGTCCTGAAAACATTATAGAATTAAAAAAAAAAAAAACAAAAAAAAAACCAACCAAAAAAACCAAACAAACAAAAAAAACCCAAGACTTTTGAGAGACATTCTAGTAACCAAGAAACTGTTTTTTCCCTAAATGAAACAACAGATTTTCAAGATTTTTGTTTTATTTTAAGTAGGTAACAGCTTCAGTAGCACTGATTTCGGGGGGGGGGGGGGGGGGGGAATACTGTTGCGAGGAACCTGAGGGGGGAAAATTATTGACTCCCCGAGATTGCCCTAGTCTGATAACACTGAAAGCTTTCCCTGCTTTAATTAGCTAGACCGCCTCACGAAATATCTAACCCCAGCCCTGGAGCTGGGCAGGGCGTGTGGGGGCGGCTTGCTGCGGCGGCTCTTCAGGCGGGACACAGCCCTTCGTGTCACCGACTTTCCTCGGGGGAAGAGAGGGGTTTGCCCAGCTTCAACTCCGGCTTGAAGCCCGACTTGTTTCCAACGCCTTCTCCCATTCTAAGGCACGGCGCTGCCCTTGGAGCAGGCGCTGCTCTCGGGACGGCATTTCACTGGCCCGGCACCGCACCCGGCCCTTCGCGACAAGCGAAACGGCCCCTGAAATCCCTGTTCCCCGGGCCCCGTTCCCCCAGCGTCAGCCCCGGCCGAGGAGGGCTGCGCTTCTCCCCTCATCGCCCAGCCGCCATCCCGGCCAGGCTGCCGCACCCCAGCCGCCGCCTAGTCCCAGCCCCATCCGTGCCCGGGAGCGACAACGCTGCGAGACGAGCCCCCCCCCTCCTCACCAGGCTACGCCTAACCCACCCCACGACTACCACGAACCGTCCCCTGCGCTGAGGGAGATGGCCGCCTCAGCCCGCCTCACGCCCGCCCCCGCAGGGAGCGCGCCGCGCACGCGCACCGCCAGCCCAACCCGCCGGCACGTCGCGCACGAAACCCCCGCGCGCCACGTGACCTCCACCCCGCCGCTGCCTCCGTATCGGCTGGTGTCGCTGTTCCCCATCTCTAGCCGGAAGTGCCGCTCCGGGGGCCGCTGGGCGGTTGCGCTGCTCTATGGTGAGGCGGAGGTCGGGGGCGGTGAGGGGCGGTTAATGGCCGCTACAAGCAGCGCAGCCGCCTCTGAGGGAACGCGGAAGTCGGGTGCCGGCGTCCCGGCGCAACGGCGGAAGAAGGTCCACGGCAAGGTACCGGGGCGGCCTCCCGCCGCCGGAGGGGTCGCGGGTGCGCGGCCGGCAGCGGGAGGGACACGGCGGCGGGGGGGGGGGGGGGAGCCGGGCCGGGCCTCGGAGGAGCAGGCCGCGGCCTGCGGCCCGGGCTGCAGAGAGCCCTTCCCGGTGGCGCCCAGCCACCCTCGGTCGCGGACGGGCCCGCTGCTCACCTCCCGCCCTGCTCTCCGCTCAGCCGGCCTGGCCAGCTGGCCTCTCGGAGGGTTAGTGCTCTCCGCAAAAGCAAACGAGCAGCCGGCCTTTCCGCTGGACTCACGGACGGTTCTCAAGACGCAGCCCTGGCTAGGGGCTCTCACGTTTGGATGAGGGTCTGTCGCGCAGTGCCGTGCAGCTGCTGAACATCCAGCGTAACGCATTCAGACACGGGGTCGCGTCTGCACTTTCAGGACTGTTCTTTCCCTTCGGCTTCTAATAACCCAGGGCTGCCACTCTAAACTGTAGTTTCCTCCGTCCTTTGTTTCTGCCGGCTGCAAGAAGCTAGAAAACCCTTGCTGAATCTCTGCTAGTGCAGCAGGCTTATTGTGCACTAGTGCTTCGCTGTTCTGATCCTGTTCTGATCCTCCTCGCTGTCTTCTGCTTTAGGTTATTGTGTTTGGTGCAGTAAACGCTAATTAATGATTTCACAGGTGTGAATACAGGCCTTCATTTTAGCATTTGGTTTTCTTAGCTCTCGCCTGCTTTCACCAAAGAGAATTGAAAGGCAAAAAGCTGCGTACTCCTCCCAAGGGGAGGAGGGAAGAAATGCATCTGAAGCTTCTACCAAGAATTCTTACAAATCAAGTGGATGAGATACATAACTTATGTCACCGGCACACTATCATTTGAACAAGCTGTGGTGATAGACTTGATGTGCTTTTCCTCTGTTTAATACAGTGGTATTTCAGGTAGTGTAGTAAACTGTCAAAACAGATACCTGCCAAATAGAGCATTGTAATATTTTCTGTTTTATAGAAAACAAGTTTGCTTTTTTTTGATCAGAACATCTTCCAAGAGTTCCTATTTCTAATACGTCTGCAAATTTTGACAATTCACATCATCACTTTTATATTGACCTCATGTGCTTCCTCATCCACACACATAACCCCCACCTTCCACAGCAGGAATCGGTCAAAAGTACACATTAGCATTTGAAGCAAGCTTGATGCAAAACCTATAAAAGGCTTCTTTGAATTGAGTTATTTGGTATTAGCTAAATTGCTTTGATTGTACACAGTTCCAGTTACCTTAGTTTGAAAGACAAACTTTGTGACCTAATGAGAAAAAGATTAGTTCTGAGTATAGCTGGTTCACTAAGATGGTAAAATTTGACAGATCGTCTTTTAAAAGAGATTAAAAAAAAAAAAAAAAAAAAATCATTCGAAGTCAGTACCACAGTAAAAGTACATAAATAGGCAAAGCCACTGGAACTCTTACGTAGTAAAACTTAACAGAACACTCTCAGTGCTCAGCAGGCACTGAGAATAAGAATTTTTAAAACTTCGTTGACATCTAAACTTTAGTCCTTATTTGTATTATTCAGTGCAGCTCTGAAGAGCTGTGCAGGGTCAAAACTTCAGGAGAGGTCTTTGTTAACAGAATATAGAAATCTTAGGGAAGAGGAGTTCAGATAGCCTAGCAATTTAGGACTGGACTAGGTCTACTGCTTAAAATACAGGATTTAGGTTTTGACCCTAAAGAAATCAGTGTTAACCATTAGAATACTTAAGTCTTTCTATTTTCAGATAACTTGGGAAAAAAAAAAAGAAAAAAAAAAACACCACCCCGAGTTTGCTTTATTTTTCAGAATGAAATACAGACCCTCTTTTGCAAACTTAGGTGTTTATAACATTGTACCTCTACGTTTGAGACTCTGCGCCTCTGTTATTCTTGCTTTAATTTAAATATGAAAGCTGGAGCATTCTTAACAATAGGCTGAGAAAACTTGTTTAAAAATAATTGTTCAGTTATACTCATTTCTGTCTTGACTCAGATATAAAATTATACTTTAATACAAGTTTACTGGCCTGTGTATAGGCCAGCATGTCATTTATATTTGGATCAGTTAAATCACTAGACAATAGCATGTCCTGTGCAAGACCTTTAAATTACTGTGCATACAGTTTAATATACAGAAATGTGTTGTGCAATTGCTTCAGATATACACATCTGTTTCAGAAAAACTAAAGTATTACAATCAAGAGGATTTCTGCTGCAAAAATGCTCCAGGCAGTGGTTTTCAGAGTAATTTTAACAAGCCTATTAACTTCTCATTGTTCTTTGTTACACTTTTGCACTGCTGTGTTTGTATTTCTGTATATTGGATGAACTTACACATTTCATGTCATTAGGTTGTGTGTGATGCTATTTGCTTTTATTTTATTGAAAGTAGCATCTCAGACTTTTTCCGTTATACAATTAGCTGTTACTTTTATTGATTAAAAAGCCATATTACCCTGTTCAGTGGTTAGCACAAATAACTATGTGTCATGGTTTAACCTCAGCCAGCAACTAAGTACCACAGAGCCACTCATTCCCCCACAATGGGATGGGAGGGAGGATCGGAAGGGTAAAAGTGAGAAAGAAACTTGTGGGTTGAGATAAAAACAGTTTAATAATTAAAAGAAATGTTAAAAAAGAAATGTAAGGAAAAGAAAATTAAAAAAAGAGAGGGAAATAAAATCCAAGCAAAACAAGCAATGCAAGTGAAAACAATTGCATACCACCAACTGACCACTGCCCAGCCATTCCCTGAGCAGCATGCCCCCCCCCCCCCCAGTTTTATTACTGACCCTGACATCATATGGTCTGGAATATCTCTTTGGTCAGTTGGGGTCAGCTGTCCCAGCTGTGTCCCCTCCCAACTTGTGCACCTCCAACCTACTCACTTGCAGGGCAGTGTCAGCGGCAGAAAAGGCCTTGACACTGTGTAAGTACTGTTCAGCATTAGCTAAAACATTGGCATGTTGTCAACACTGTTTTCAGTACAAGTCCAAAACATAGCCCCGTATAAATTACTGTGAAGAAATTTAACTCTATCCCAGCCAAAACCAGTACACTGCTTTTTAATTTGTCTGATTTTTGTCTTTGCAGAGTAGTGTGTAGGTGAACATTAACATCCCAGTTAGGTTGTATTAGGTTGTATTCATTGTAAATAAGGTTCTCAGGTTTGGAAAGTGAATTCCTTCTTTTAGTAGAAATTTGTCCTTTGTGTTGCAGTAGAAAATAGTGCAAGATGGGCTCAGGCTCTGATGCGTTAGGACCAGCATTGGATTTGCAACAAACTTGGGCATGCAAGACCACACTGCAGTAGCTAGCTTTGTATTCGGTAATTAAATTAGTGTTTAACTTTAAATAACTGCCCAATATTTACATCAAACAGACATGGCACTCAGTTGGAGAGAGCTGCACACAAAGGCCACATGACCACAACAACTGCACACATTTAGAACCATCAATCTTTGTGTATACCCCAGGCTGTTTCTTGAAAAGGCTCAGGCTGATTCTGTGTGCCCTGACTTGCACCTGGCACACATGGGAAGAACACACAGGAAAGCGCTGTTGGATATGAGTTGCTAACTGACATCAGAGAGCCTGTGCACCCTACCTTCAGCAGCTTTTTTTCCTAGAAACTACTTGGAAACAGGATGGATGAATTGTTTACCCATCAGCAGTCTCTTCCTGTGGGCCATCTTAGCAACTGGTCTTGACTAGCAGGGATTGTGCCAGGAGAGGGGGCCCCTAGGAAACTGATGACCAGGGCAGGCTGCTGCCTGAACAATTCGTCCACCTCATACCTTGCTCCCAGATTGCTTTTGAGAAGTAATGCTACTAAACATTTTGAATTGATAAGTATTATAGCTGGAAAAAAATGCTTCTGAAAGAAATATAAGATGCATAGTTTAATTCCAGAATTAAATTTAGTGTATTTTTAGTCTTATCTAGACTAGAAGGCTATAATTTCTTTACATGTTTTTTTTAAATTACTTAAACCTCATCTCTCAAGCTTACAGATGAAGGTTTGCAGCACAAATCTGATTGATTTTAATGCTTTCTCTAGGGTGATCTTCATAGAAACTACTAAAGACTTCAGAGAATTCATTTTAGGCAAAATAAGTGAAATAAGTTGTTCTGATAAAGTAAAATGGATCCTTGTTCAGTTGGAGTTCAGCTTCAAGCTACCAATGAATGCCATAAGACGTATTACACCCGTCACACTGGCTTCAAGACTAAGCAAGATATATCTTCATCTGATCTACTGTTACTTCAGCTTAGAACTGGAATAACCCTTTCCGAGAACAATACAATCTGCTTCCACCATGCAAAAATTTACATTGAAAGATTTGAAGACTTACAGAAATCATGTTGTGATCCCTTTAATATACACAGAAAACTATCAAAGAAAAACTTACGAGCAATTGACTTAGACGATGCAACTTTTCTAAGTGCCAAGTTTGGAAGACAGTTTGTACCTGGTTGGAAGCTTTGTCCCAAATGTATGCAGATAATAAACGGAAGCGTGGATGTTGAATCTGAAGATCGCCAAAGAAGAAAACTTGATTCGGACGTATGTATATGGATCGGTTTTCCCACCCCCCTAAGTTCTGCAAGCTATTGGAATTGGGCTTCATACAAGTCCTGCATAAAGAAATTAATTTTTTTTAATAGAAACATGAAAGGGCGTAGTCTTTTAGATGTGTGGGAGTTTACTGTATTGAAACCTTTATTTGGAGGACCTTAGAAAAATCCTCTTCCCTAATTAAGTATCATGGCCTTTTAAATTCAAATGATGGTGTCTACTGGGGTGACTTACAACTCATAAGTTTATATAAATACCAGACTGCTGCTGGTATTATAAGCTGTTACTCAAGCCTTGCAAAAAACAAGCTTGTGTGCTTAAAACTGAACACTGCAAAGGTTGCTTCTAAGGATGTTGAGATAAACTTCTGGTTTAGTCTCTTCAGTTTAAAAATAAAATCCACTTTTTCTAGCAGTTCATTACCAAGTGAACCTGCACTGAGGTGAATTAGGTGTACTCTTGTGGTGGTGTCTGAGCTGTGAAGGCCATGGCGTTTGTTCAGGGGCAGTAATGAGCTGGTGTGGGAGGATAATGCTCTAAGTGCTGAGTTTGGAATACAGCTCATACATTGTTGGAGGCATTGTTCAAGATGTATGCAGGTAATCAGTCAAAGTGTGAGCAACCAAATCAGCAAGAGGTCATCCATATATGCCCTGTGGCAAAGCAGAATTGCATTCTAGGAGCTGTTGTCCCTTTCAGCCCAGGGAGTGTTGCCCAACTGTATTTTTCAGTTAAATGTCAGTATGATTAGGAGACTGATAGGGGGTGAAATTTGAAAGCATTGATTAAAACTGCTACTACAAAGCTTGCATTGTTGGGTTTTGAGACTGGTACAGTTCTCCAGTATAAAAATTTTAAGACTTAATTTGTTTCTCCTGGGAAATCCAGTGCTTAGAGTTGAGGTCAACAATTTACCTAAGTTATTACAATATCCTGGCTCGACTGGATGTTTTCTTAGGAATTTAGGTTTGTATTTGTAATAATGAGATTTTCTGTCTTTGTTCAGGGGCGTACAGCTAAGGCTTTAAAGTCTCTACAGTTTGCTAATCCAGGACGACAGACTGAATTCACTCCTGAGACCAGCAAGAGGGAAAAAAGAAGGCTGCAAACAAAAAATGCATCATTTAATTCAGACAGGTGAGCCATTTCCTGTATTTCAAAATAAAATAGCCTTGATGGTCAGTGTCCCTGTAACACTATAACATTTTCTACATAAAGGTTTGCATGTTTATGGATTGCTTTTTTGTTTTTGAGGATGTTAAAGCTCACTCTCATTACTGAGATAAACAAAACAGAAGATGAAGTGTTAGCATACAGTCCGTATTTCAGGCAATTAAAATGCAAACAAGTATTTGTTAAGGCATGACAATACTACACAGATCATAGATGAAGCTATTAATTTGTGCATAAACTAAAATTCTGATAATAGGCTAAATTTGAATACATAAGATCAAGTAGACTACACTTAAAATATTGGAGTTGTCATCTTTCAATAAACTCAAGAGTTATACTCTGTAAACAAAAGTGTGCAAGTTAGGACCTTACCTTCCTTTTTTAAAAGGAAGTTAGTGTTGAAGTTGGACAATACGAGATAGCAAATTACAACCTTCTAATGTGACTGATTTTAAAATCATGCTTTCTACAGAGGAAAGGTATATGCAGCTGAATTTTGTCATTTTCCACTAAAAGTTTGGACCAATTCAGTCTTGTCCTAATAGGAGAGCGATAGAAATCCCAGCTTTAACTAGTCATACTATATTTGTTAAAACATGCAAGATAGATCACATTAATGCCTTTCCCCTGCTCTCCACCTAAGTTTAACCTTACAAGACAGAAACAGACGCTAGATGTGCTGCTGACAAACTACACATCCTTCTCCTCTCCATTTGTTTCTTCTACTCAGTTTGGGCACAAGTTGCAACCAGGGAAATTTTGTTGAGATGTTAGGAAAACTTTTTCTATGTATGTAGTAAAACACTGGATCAAAAGTGGTGTAGCACCTCTGACATTAGAGCTATTCAGAACTCAACTACATGCAGCCCTAAGCAACCTAATTTGAGTTGACCTGGCTTTAAACAGAGGGTTAGACAAGGTGACTTCCAGAGGTCCTTTCCCAACAGTTTTTCTGTGATTCTGCAGTTTAACAGAACCCTTACAGAGATGGGTAATGATAAAAGCATAAAAAATACTTTGAAATTAGGATGTGCACACCCTAAATGATTCTACGTGACCTCCTTTGAATTACAGCTACACGTTATAAAACAAAAGTAAATTAAAGGGAGCATTTCACGTAATCTGAAAGGTAATCTGAAGTTTACTTCATATAGCTAAGAGTATTCATAAGTGCTTGAGTAAGTATGCTATTGAAGAAATGAAAACTTCCCATTCTTGAAATTATTTCAAAAGCACCGTGGTGGAGATACAATTAGGACTGAGAAATATTGTCAAATACAGTAACATACATACATTTTTTAAATCAACAGCATGTTAAAATGAACAACTGACGAAAGCAAACTTCTGTCCACAACTACTAGCAGCTTTGCATCAAAATGGGTGGATTTTTTAACATGGAAGTAACTGTTGTTTTTCTTTATACAGGCAAGTTATACCAGCCAAGAGTAAAGTCTACGATAGCCAGGGGCTACTACTTTATAGTGGGATGGATCTCTGTGATTGTCTTGATGAAGATTGCCTGGGATGTTTCTATGCTTGCCCCAAGTGTGGCTCCAACAAGTGTGGAGCTGAATGTCGCTGTGACCGCAAGTGGCTATATGAGCAAATTGAGATAGAAGGAGGGGAAATAATTAGAAATAAGCATGTTGGTTAGTGTATATGCACATTATTTATCCTGAGTATATATTCCATGCTTTGATTAAACACAGCACATTCATCATTTAGTGGTTTAATGAAAGCCATTGGAATTTATCTCAAGCCACATGATTAATGTGCTCACTTTCACATTCATTTTCAGTGTGATTATGAAGATAATTGTACTACTGTCTTTTCACACTTCATTCTACTTTGTACTCAGTCTTGTTAGTCATCCAAGTAAGTCTCATTGAACAATCTTTCACTGTATTTAAGTATAAGGTACTATATTTTCATGTGAGAGGTCCTGAGCCACTCACTATGGTTTCATATACTGTTTTGTAGAGTGTATGTATCCCTCATTTTTCCTTCTCTAGTTCAGGATCTCATGGTTTTGAATCCGGTTTATGTGAAACACTCTAAAAGTTTTCAGTGAATTTACGTGCAGTGTTAATAAAGCTCTCTCCAGTATTAACAGTGCATGCTGTATCTTGTATAGATTATCCCAGCAACATCTGATAAATTCAATCCTGTTCACTTAAATGGATTCAAAGGCAATTAGGAGTTCAGATCCTATCCAGTTTACTGGGATTTGAGATCAAGTTATCCTTATGAATTAAAGTCTCACTGTTGAAGTGTTTAAATTAAATTAAATTGTCAAGGCATTGAAAAATAACATTGAAGTATTTAATTATGGTAGTGTTTTGTTGGTTTCTGTATCACACAATTGAAATAATTTTGCTGTATTTGTTATCAGTCTGTAATTGGGCTGGACTGGTAATTCAACAGCCCTCTCCCTGTTTTTTTCTTTTTACTTGTTTTTAAGGTAAAAGTTTACATGCAGCTGAAATGAATTTGAGTGTCTGGTCCCAAACTAAGAATATCCAGACCGCTACCAAAAAACCCCAGTTGAATTGAAAATTGAAGTTATGTTTAGTTGATGCATTATCTATCCTCAGAACATTAAAATTTTACAATACAACAGGATTTATGGAAAAGAGAATTTATAACTGAAATCTTAGTAACATTAAGTGTTATTCCCTTGTATTTTTGTTGTGTTTTGGATAAGTTACCTATCTCTGTGATAGGCTTGGAAAATCTGCATGTTTATTGGGTCACATTTATTCAAGAACACTGTTAACTATTGATTTCTGAAGACTTACTTGGTAAAGTTGTATAATCTTGCTATTTGTTTAGAGTGTTTTCTGATAAGTGTCATGAAGGTTGCATTGCTAAAATCCAGTTATGCTTTGAGTTGTACTGACATCTGCTGGTTCTAGTGAAGTACAAGCATCAATTTATACTACACTGTTATTAAATCTGCTACAAAAATAAACAGACTTTCTCTTTTTTGGTCAGATCGTTGGCTGTTCTTCCAATGGATGTCTCTCATTGGCCTTGGATTCCAGACACATTTATCACAAGAACCATCATACGAGCTCATTTAGGGAGAGCAGCATGCTCTTCACGCTTTTCCAGATAGCAACACCACAACTGAGTAATAGCCATGGCTTTCCTTACATGCAAGTGGCATTTAATACACTTTGTTGACTACAGGGCATGCTTATCTTGACAGCAGTTAATCTTGTGTGCTTGATACATGTTTGGAACTGTTTCATCTCTTAAGCAACCTTTTGAATTAGATGAAAGTATAAATAGATACCTCCATGAAAGTGAGAGGGGAAAAAGCTGGTCCAATCTTGTAATTTTTTTTTTATTTTTTTTTTTTTTAATTTAGACCAGAGTCAGCAGTACCCATTGTTAATAAACTTAACAGGCTTCCAACTGTTTGATAAATATAACTTATCACTTAAGTCCACCGTTAGACTTCGGATTCAGTAACTGTTAAAGCATTTCACTGAAATGAAACGCAAGTCTACCAGTAGCTTAAATTGCCTAGAGCATCCCATTATTAGAACTGTATTTCTCCATCTCCATTAAGCCTCTGAAAAGTTAGTATTTTAGTCTCTCATTTTACAGATTCACTAGCGATTAGTACTTTCCCAAATAACTCACTCACTCAGGTTGTTTCCTAACAAAATGCATAGGACTGCTGTTTGACTAAAAACCTGCCCTAAGTACTGGGTACTGTTGATTGTTATAGAAGCTACAGGAGACCTAGGGGTTTTTTTCCAGTAAAACAGGTCATCTTGGTGTTGGCTGTTCACATGTCCTGCTTAAGTATTTAGGGCATTTCCATTTAGCTGCATTTCCTTAACATGCCTAGGCTGTAGTGTGTTCAATAGTATGTAGTAAGTTCAATAGTATGCTTTTATACACTTCATGTCCCCCTCATCTATTTTTTTCTGTTAAAATACATTGTTGCAAGTCAAAATTTACAATCTTACTAGATTTAAGATGCTTACAGCTATGAATTTCTCTTTTTTTTTCCTGTATGTTTTTATAAACACCACACAAAACTTACCCCAGTGTAATACCCAAGCTATTTTATCATCATCTAAAAGTGATTGCATATTGTTCCAAACAACATATGTAGGTCCCCATCTTTCAGAATTACTCTACAACTAAGCCTGCTAAACAGTATGTTCTTTTAATATAGCCGAAGGAAACAACTACTTTCCATAAAAGCCAAAGTTCATAAACCAAGTATAATAACCACTTTAAACTCTGCATGCATTAAAGAGAAAAGCCAACTGCAAATATATCCCAGTTACCATGTTAAAACTTGCCTTTTGATATTAATTGCAAAAATTAATGCCTAGACAAAGTTTATATATTCAAAAGACAGAAATCAATGACAGTAAAAGAATCTGTTTTATGAATAATACATATCCCATGGATCAATTTGAGTTTATTGAACAGAAGCTACAGCTTTGTGCTCTCAAGTACAGTGTTACGTACTGTTTTGGTTTCTTTTTCACACAGAGCAAAATTCACATCAGGTTTAGAACATGGTCAAATTTAACATCTTCTAAAGTCAGTGGGAGTTCTGTGGACCTTGTGAGAGTTATCACACAACCTTGAGGTCATATCTGAGATGGGATGTGCCCACTCTTCCCCCCCCCCCCCCAAGTGCAGTTGAAAGTTTCAAACTGATGAAACATGCCCTGGGATACTTTCTGTTAAATAATCAAACAAGAAGTGTAAATACTCAAACAACAATATAGTACAGTCAGCTAATTAACTCAGAGAATGTGTTATATTAACATTTTTGGCACCTATGCTACTACAAGGCATTTATCTTTGGGAGATAGATACATTATAACCTTAGACACAGCTTGAATTTGGTTTTGTTTTAATGAATTGAGTTCCTAACTCTTAGAAACTAACATAAGGAGACTGTAACTTTTGAATCTCTTGGCTGACCATTCAAGACATCAGAAACAGCAGGAAGTGGACAGAACTACTCAAAAAGCATGATTTTATAAATCCAGAAGTCAGAACTAAAGCCTCTAAGGGAAAAAAAAAGAAAACTGAGTTAAAGTGACTGTATCTTTTATTATTATTATTTTAGACCTGTTTTAATGTTCTTTTTAGGGTTTTCATACAGGTGTTACCCATATTAGCCAGAATGGACCAACAGACAACTGCACAAGAGCTCACACTGAAATCCCATAGTGACATAGCTACACAGAGGTTAAGTGTTCAGGTGGCCATCTGTCACTTGTTATGTGACAGAAACAGCTACAGCTTGCTGGAATCAGCATTAAAGCCTTTGAGTTCTCTTAGTCTCATGACAAAGCATAAACATACAATATCCAGTTTCAATGTCTTTGTTTTCCCTCTAAAATTAGAGTCATATTTTTGGTCATATTTGTGTCTCAATAAATGCAGAATTTCAGCATTTTTCAACTGATTTCTCAGTGGAATATAGGATGTACAGACATGCAGTAGCTTGTCCCTCATGATCCAGATAATTTTCCACAGTAATTCTTCAGCAAACATTCTTAAAGTTTTATTCACATTTACAGCGACTTCTAACCAGTCAATATCATACTAAGGACAACTTTATTTAAACAGACTAAACAGCTCTCTCTAACTTTAAGTTATGCATGCTTTTAAATCCTACTAATAGTAGAGGAACAGTTTATTAAAGGATTATACTTGTATTTAAATATCTTTAAAAGTTGCATCTAATGTTTACCAATGTGGAAGCCATAACCAGAACTATTATATTCATTCACTGCAATTAGGTTTCAAATTAACAGCTCTCCTCCAAGCACATACTAAAAAATTATCATAGGGAGGTGTGAACAGTTGCAATTCAACTGCCCAGTTCACTCTTTGTAGGGGTTTTGTTCAAAACTCATTACCCTGCTCTGAAGTTTTGCATTGTAAAAATTCCTCATACCCAGCAGAGGGCATCAGCTTACTGCAAACCTGACCGTGAATTTCTTGTGCACCTTTTAAGAGATGCATCCCCAGTCGTCTGAGCAGAGGGGAATTCATCATTCAGATTCAGGAATCAAGCCCAGGACAAGAGAGGCATTACCCACAGCTGCGAGGTTGAAATACAGTAGACTCAAGTACAAGATTAGCACTTCAAAAAAGGAGAAATTCATTTGCTTTTTGGTCTTTATAAAAGCTTCTCACCCAGGCCCCCAAGTACCTTGCCAATTGTTAGTTCTTTAACTAGAGATCAATGTGATTTTTGCAGATACATTTAAAATTTACAGTGTTCACTATGAAACCTTGGTTTAGAGCTTCCACCTGAGCATTCCCTTAGAAATTCAGTATCAATAGCCAAGAAAGCCACCCACAGCAGGGTCCTACACTTGTTAGCAAAACAGGAAACCTTCTGACATCCACACTGGTGCTACTGCCAGTGTGCAATACGCAGCTGAATAACCACACATCTCCTGTTTCCCAGACAAGCAGGTAAAATACTCCGACAGTATTTTACCAGAGAAGCTACAGTAGGAACCAGAAGGAGCCTAGCATAAGCTGTGGTAGGCCAGGGTGGGGAAAGTCAAGAGGGGCAGCCGGGGATGGGAAAAGTTTCCCTTTACTAGAGAAAATTCTAGGTCTCCTAGTATTACTAAGTGGTGAGAAAATTGCCCTAGTTCTTCTCTTCTTCCCCCAGCTTCCTTTGGCAGCCCTTCACATGTACTTGCCAGCAAATTAAATCTGTATAGCACACTAAATTACTTGCCCTTCTAGGCTCTAGTTAGGGCAATATTAACAACTGGAGTGTAATAAACTCAGTTCTCCATCTCGCCCACAGGTGACAGCACTATCTACTATAACCTCCTGAGCGTAAACAGTGATTTACTGTCCATGCAGAGCCCAAAACTGCAACCAGAAGTAAAAGCAATCCTCTTCTGTCATTTTCTGATTTTCTCCTTGTTATTATTCCATTTGTTCTTGCATTTTAATTGATAGCCCTCCCTACCTTAAATTGTTCATTTTAGCTACTGAATTAGTACCATGAAGCAGACAACAGTCACTTATATATATATATAAAAAAAAAATAGTCCCAGCAAGCACCAGCTAAGCATCCCAAGTGAGTCACTTACAAGAACCATCAGAACTTAAAAACTTCACAAAGAGAAATCACTAGGATCCTACTCAATTCACAGTTCTTAAGGCCTCATAAGTCATCTAAGAAACTGGAACTAAGGATCAAAGTATGTTCTCCAGAGCCCAGCCCAGCTAGAGAGGAAAGAAGCATCATAATCTAATGTATATATAAAGATCACAGAGTTCTTCAATTAACACAAGTACTTTGCTTAAAGATAGAAAATCAGATTTTACTGACTTTCAGGAGCAAAGTTAAGTTTCCTAAATCCAGTATTTCTTGTTCTAGTTCATCCTTCCTAGGAGTACCTGATAATCCAGATGTATTCAAGAGAATGAGTTTTCTCCTCACTTCATTTTCTATTGCAAGTTTGTAGCACAAAAAAATCCCCCCCCCAAAAAAAAAAAAAAAAAGAAACAAACATTAAAATCCCCACCACCAAACCTCAAAGCTGCTCATTCCCTTCTGTTTTATAACACAGTAGTGCTCTGGGACGTGACTCCCTTGGCAGTTTCCAATCAGATGGGCTGGATCTTGCCAGCTGACTTCAATGTTGCTGCAACCTTTCTCCTGACAACCAGCTCTTCTTAATAGGCATTAATTAGAGTGATTATATTTCAGCTTAGTTTTCTATTACTATCTTTGTGCTGCTTCCTGGGAGTTTCAGCTCAATCTCTAAGAAAAGAGAAAAATCAGTTATTACTCTGTTAAATGTACTTGTGTGGTATGCCTAACCTCAAGCCAGAGTCCTTAAATTGTACAGACTCCTCGGATCATCGCTGAGGGGGCCCCAATCTCAGCTACACTGTTACATCAAGCCAGTTTGTCCATGTATTTCATCGGCAACAGCAAGCTGTTCTGCCTCGGTAATGAGCTCACATTAACAGTCCTATTGACTTCAGTGAAATTGCTTAGGTGGATGAGCAAGCCAAGCAAATAGATGGGTTCTGCACAGGTGAAATGTGTCATGATAAAGCGCTGAAGCTGACAGGACTGTTCGGACAAAGGCGCCGTTCACCCTCCGTCCACCCCGTTACGGATGCTTTTGTACTGACTCAGGAGTAGAGACCGTGCCCAAGATCTTACGAGCCACTGCGGAAGGGAGCAGCCATCAGTGTACGCCTAAAATAAAATCTGCTGCTGCTGCTGGGGTCCCAGAATAAAATGTTTTGGTAACCTTTACAGGATTGTCCCCTACAGACCAGATCCAGAGAAGCCTGATGTCCCTATGAAATGTTAAGTGCCGTCTGCCCGGATCCGGACTTAAATATTTGGGCTTCCCGTTGGAGTTCAGAGTCAGGCTTGGAAATGGGGACAAGGCAGCCGAATGTGGAGAGGTAGACTAGATGACTTCTCATATGCTTTCTGTTGGATGTGATCATAATAAACTAGCTGGGTAGAAAGCACAGAGTAATTAACTTACACTAGTGAAAGTTGGTTATATATCTAGGCAAACCCAGAATTTTCTTTTTCTCGAGAGAAGGTTTTCTTCCTACTGTTGTGTTTTGAATTTGTTTTTGCTTTTATCAAAAAAACAGAAAGGCACAATTTATCCAGCCTAGTCTGTGCCAACTACCTCTGCTTTATGACTCCCCTGTGTTAATTTCTTGTCTGTGAACTGCTGACTCTTTGAAGTAAAACATTGGGCTAGATCTGGTTTGGAGCAAATGAGAATTCAGGGCTGCTGACAAAGGACATCCATCATAGGAGTCGCTGCAGAAGATGTCTGCAGTTTCTCCTCCTCCAGTGTGAGTAAACTGCAACATCCAGTTCTACATGCACACACCCCCATCCTAGCCAGGTACCATCTTCCCAAACTGGGGTAACATGATGAGCCATGGTTTTCCTCATGTACTGTCTGAGCATATACTGATTCCTTAGTTTTAAGTAATATTTTTCTTCCAGAATGGCAGAACCTAACCCACTAACTTTGTACATGTACTTTATTTAATTTTTAATTTTTTAAATTAAATTTAATTTAATTCGGGGACATAGCCCCCCAAATGGTCTAAGGCTGATTCAGATCCTGAACCCCATCAGGTAGTTTTTACTTCTTCCAATTCTCGATAAAGCTGTGTGTATATGTGTAAGTGCATATAGGATTGTATACGCAGCTGATCCAGCCAAACTAGTTGGAGCTCACCTCTCCGAAATACAAGGTGCAAACGATGTGGTGTAAGTTGCCACTCATCAGAGTGGATTTGTTTGACCCCCCACACCAAGAGGAGTTGAGAAGGAAGATGCAAAACCAATTTTCTGCCTAAGTGCATGTTCTGTACTGTAGGGTATGAGTGAAGGGGACCTCCGTTTCATTGACTTTTATTGACCTTAACAATTATTCAATAGTTAACCGGAAGGCTGGAAATTATCCTTCTGCGTCTTCTGCTTCAATGTAATCTGAAAGGCCCATTCATCACTCAATTACAGCTGGTAGCTGGCTTGGTATTTTGATACTACCATGTGCAACAGAGAGCTCTCCTGGAAGAAGAGAGCTGTAGCCCTTTCCCCCTTTACATCTCTCCTTCCCTCTGACTCTGCTAATTTCACATTTTTTTTTTTTTTTAAGTGGATTGAAAACCCTTGCCTACCTTCCAGCGCTAGTTGATGATGCTTCTCACATGTCAGAAATTGCTACTGACATTTCAATTTCACTTTATTTTTCCCCTTTCTTCGATAGTATTATAGAGAACATTTTTATTTAAATAAAAAGCAAATAACGCATGTCAGAGTATGCATCAGGGAATGTCAAATTGTTTTTTTCCAATTACAACTCTATTTCAAATAGGGTAATGCAATTAAAGGATAATTACTAGACATGCAAAGCCAAGGTTATGATCAGAAATGGTTACCCTTTCACTTCTCTAAGTCCTGTCTTACTAAAAAAACCATTCCTGTAGGACAGGTTACACTGCATATCTGCAGGTATCCGGAAGAAACCAAATGTCCAGCACTACTAGTAGAGTGGCTCTCTGTGTACAAACTACCGTATTATGAAAAGAGGACAAATCTAGGTGGCTTTATCACTGATTAATAATGGCATAAATTCAGGATAGGATATTAACAATATATTAATAGTGTTTTACAGGCAGTATCATAACATGCTTTTAAATAGTAGTCATGGTAATCTGCTATGATGTTCTTGGTACTGAGCTGTAGTTTGAGTTCCTATTTCTTTGATAAACTATCAGCAACAGAATACAGAAGAAAAAAATAATGACGTAGTTCTCGCTACTTCGTCGGGTGGTTATTGATCGTGTTTAGCACGGCGCACCGGAGTAGCCACCACGAGGACCAGGGGAGGTTGTCTCCCCAGCAGAAGGGATTCGGTGTGGCAGGCGAGCGGCAGAGCAGAGCCTTCGGTCCCAGTTCAGCCCAAGCGCAGCAATCCAAACCAAACCTGAGCTAAATGAGTACGTTGGTACCGCATCCCAAGGAGGTCCCTTTAGCCGCCTGCAAGACCACATTCACCATCCTTGCAGATGAAGAGCCTGAAGCGCTGCCAGAGGAGACCTCCCGCTGTCCTGCGTCCGCCTGTGCCCAAGCACGGCAGAGCTGTAGCCGTTGGGACTAACCTAGAGAGGGATTTCAGAGTATCCCGTCCTCCGCTGTTTGGCTCTGTCACACAAGGAGTGTTGTGGTGAGCCAGAAGTTTTCCGAAGTTTAGGATTCCTTTTTCAGAGCTGCTTTTGCCTCGGTGGGGAGAAATACAGCGTTGCTGTATCCCGGCTTATCTGGGGGTCCCTTCCATGGGAGGCCGGCAACAGAAGTAGTCAAGCTGTGTGAACTACAGGGAGCTAAAAATGATTTTCTCATGACACGAGCATACATCACTAACTAGCATGAAGCATTAATTAGCACTGCCCTTTGTCAGCCCCCGTGTCACTGCCGGTGCCCTGGGGAACAGGGCTTTTTTTTCAGTTGGGCTCAGAGTAGGCTAAAGGAGGGATCCAAAAGCAGCCAATAACTATGGGAGGGATAGTTGTAAAGGTGAGGGTGCTTCAAACTTTATTCAGGTAGAGTTATGGACGTCTACCCTTTAAAAGCCTACAGCTGTTGGAAAAAACTGCCTTTTTGCAGGAGCCTGTCTCCAGGAGCTGGCTGGTATAAGGCTTGAGCGTCACAAACCATTAGTAAGGTTTTGCCAATCTGTTTTATTTAAGTGCATGAAATAAAACAGCAATCCTTTATTATTAGCCGCTTTATTTGACTGGTAATAGTGCCTAAAACGGGCCGGGACTCCAATTTGCTCCACTTGCAACCGCTGTTTGCTGTGAGAGCACATAATCTCATTTTCTACGAGAGTTTCAGCAGGGCAGGGACTGAGTCTTGCTCCTGTTTTGTCGTCAACTTTTTTATGGAGGTGGCTGACAGGCAATGCAAAATAAATGTCAACTGCATAATGGGAGCAAGACCTTTTTTTTTTTTTAGCAAATATTCAAAATTAGTGACAACAGTTGGGTGAACAATGCAGTATTTGTAACTGAGCACACTAGCTTTCTTCTGCTGGACCCCACAAACTCATGATTCCTTCTCAGCAACCAGCTGCTGAGCCCTGGGGAGCTACACACCCGAGATGATAGATAACCCTGAGGGATTTTTAACAACCACCAACATTTTGTCACAGAGAATTACTTTGGTGGCTACATGTTCTCTGGACAAAAAGAGCAACCCAGCAAGATAGCCAGGCAGGGACTGCTCCTGTGGAAGCTGGAGCTTTTCAAGTGAAGTAGCAGTTCAGGAGAGGGCTGGTGGGAGACGAAGAGCTAGAGAGGGAGAGGGTGCTCAGCAGGGCACAGCTGTTAATCCCCCTTGTGCTCCTCTAATGAGAAACCAGAAGGTGAAGCTAAACACATAGAGAATTTGTTTCATAACATTAACATTTAAAACAAGCCTATAGTAGTAGTAATAATAATAATAATACATATTTATTTATATATATTTACAATATCTATTAAATAATAAATTGGTTTATTTCTAATGTCAGCCTTACTTCCAGGACATTTATTCTGCCTGCATCCCACTGTACCTGAGGCAGACAAAAACGCTCCTCCATGTACAAACTAGGCGAATGGGACAGAATAGCAGCCTGGGAAATAATGATCCCTATGGAGCAAACAAGCAGCGGAAGCGCAGCTGAGTTAAATCGTTTCCCTCGTTCCCTGGAGATATGTCCTTATCTTGATAATTGGAGGAATAATAAATAAATAAATAAAATGTCTTATTTAGCCATGTTGTTGTTGTTGTCGGAGTCCTTTGTCTGCAGCGTAGTCAGGAAAAACTTTTGGATTGATCTGGAGTGCACAGGCCTATTTTCTATTAAAGTGTATTAATGCCAGGTTCTGTGCAATTAGTGAAAAGTCAATTCCTATTACTCGTTAACACTATTGAGTATCTGCTTTCTCTAATAAAAAACTATGTCCGGCATAAAGACTATAAATCAATAAGCAGCCACTTTCTAAATCTATTCTGTCTCCTCCAAAAATGCAGAGAGAGCACTGCCATTCAGAAGGCAGAATAGATTCAGAAGAAGAGATCCCTGCCCTCCGAGAGCTGACCCGCCTCCTGCGAACCCCGCCTTCGCGCAGCCCTCTCAACGGCAGCGCAGTTCCTGCTGCGACTCAGCTTTTCTTTGGAAAAGCCTTTGCTCATTTCTGAGAGCTCTACACATGCAAACTGGTGTTAAAATCTTTACATTCATTGAGCAGCATCGAAGACCAGGTTGGCAGAAATCCTCCACGGAATGAAGTCGTCCCGCATGTTTGAATCGCGTATAGGCGTTACGCTGCAAGTGCCCGGCCGAACCTGGGCCAGACCTTGGAGGTATCTAACAGCTCCTGCCAGCGGTGGCCAGGGTCGCCCGTGTCTGCCGTGGACAAGCCCCACTGACGGGGCAGCTAAGCCAGGCTGCAGAGTCCCGTCTTGCTCTTACGAAGAGCAACATTTTCTGCTTTAGCAATGGAAGATCTGCAGGTCACGTGCAGCTGTCACCTGGTATTGCATATTCGCTATGTTAATTCCATAAGTAACAGTTACTTTTCGGTAGAACTTCATCGCCCGTTGGAGGACTTGCAGGGCTTGTGCTGGAACAGCTGCTTGGGTGGCACGCACATTTAATCCTTACGGTGTCTAACAGAGCAGTCTGCAGGTTTCCTACCCAATTTGATCACGTTCAGTGATCGCTGTGGCAGACAGCTGAAAGTTATGCTATCATTATAGAGGAGCAGCAGAGAGAAACCTCTCCTAAGTATGCTTTAGTAATGCTGTCTCCTAGGACAGGTTTTTTTCATCTTTGTATATTTATTTCTATTCTCATTTGAAGGTACAGATATTCAGGCCAGTAATCAAGAGCCACCTGGGTGGCTCAGCTCACAGGAACCACGCAGCCCACGGGGCTTGACAAAATAACTTACACTGTTCACACAAGGGGATTACATCTGGTCAAATTTGGTCTTCTGCTTGGATTTGCAGTACGTGGTAAGGACTTGGGTTTGGTGGGACGCTGTTTTTCCAGTGGTAATGGCAAGACATTGCATCCTGCCACGATGACAGAGACTTCGGATTGCGAGGAGCATCTGAATGCTTAGCTGAAAATCAGACAGGGAGAAATGGCAAAGGTCTGTTTGGTGCCTTTTAAGCTTCTATGTGCACGTTTCATGTCTTGTTAACCCCCCAATAAATGAGGAATATGATTAGAAATTAACAATAAAAATAATTAAAAAGGGATGAAAAAAACCTGTCCTGGGTAAGAAAAAATGAAAAAAAAAAAAAAAAAACCCAAGAATTGGGGAAAGAGTGAAAGAAGATTTATTGTTCTGCTCCTGATACCCGAGGTTTCCTTGGTTCGGTGTTGGTTTTCACTTGTGGCCCATGGATCTGCAGAAACCTGAAGGTTGCTTCTAGGACGTGAATAAAAGCTAGCTAAGAGACGGCTGCTGTCAGTAGCCTTTTATTTGTTAATGGCACTTGCAGAACCAGGGGGAAGGGGTAGCAGAAGAAGTTAGACATTGCCAAAGGAAAGAAAATGTATTTTCTTTCTTTACAAAGAAGCAAGGAAATAAAGCTTCTTTGCCTGTTTTAATGATCATTTGCTAAACAGCTGAGCAGTTGAATTGTTAGTCAGAATGAATGTAGATGAAATCCAGACATAGACAAGACTATTTGTATAAATTTGATTTTTATAGACACATCAACAGTACTTTTTCCCAGAAGTATTACATTTTGATTTAGCTGAGGAAAAGAAATTATACTATGTGACTTAATTACACGGCTGTGACTAACACGTTGTTACAAATACTGAGTAGTGAAAATGGAAGCAAAACGCAAGCTATCTGGTAGGTAAACATTTTCTTTTAAATTGTTGACTGAATTTGAATAATGAATAAATTGGAGGAAATTGGAATCTGCTTGTGGAAGTTCCAGAAAAAGAAAAAGGAGCTAAGCTCATAAGGTAAATTATTAATGTTGGTATATTCGCTTTGCTCCAGTTATTTGTAACATAGGAAATGTGATTTGTGTGTGTATGTCATTTTAATATTGACTCAGTTGCCAGCTCAGATCTAAAATAATGAGACAGATCCAAGTCTTTCATTTCCAGAGAAGCATTTTTAATGCAAGTGAAATCAATATGGCAAAACATTCTGCCCAAAGACAGGCTAAAAACCGACTTTAGCTGTAATGCCTGAGGACAAGAGGTTTTAGACCCTCCCTTTTATTCACCCATGGTGTGACAGAGACGCATGCACACATGGAAGTTGCTCAGTAAGAGGATAAAAGACGCGCGCTTTCACCTTTGAGTTCAAATACATGCTGTGATCTTATCTGCAGCAAGTTTGATTAGGAGCAACTACAACAGCATAAACAAGAGTGAAAAACCCCATCCTGTACTTAGACACAGCTGCATACAGCTGACAGGGCCTGAGCCGGAGTCAGGAGTTAGCGGGTAAGCGCTAACGTCCTCGATGGGACCTTGCTGGGGACGCCTGCGTTTCAGCAGGAATGTTGCACAACCTCTCTTCTTGCCATTTACAGCTCTTCCTCATTATTTATAAATACAAATTTCCAGACCCTTTTTTTACACTATCTATAAATATCTTCAATTATAACAAGTGCAGGAATAAAATTCTATTAAAGGGAATTGTAAATTACAGCTATATTTTTAGATTTGAGCTTTTTGTTAATTTGGTTTTAGTGCTTCCCAGAAACACTGCGATTTTAGTATTTGCAGCTGGTAACTGTGGGACGACTCTGGGCCCCGAAGCCTTGTATTTATACCCCAGCACGCACACAGACCCACTGTCGCTTTTCAGGCTTTGCTTTGCCCATGCATCTCGGCCCGAGAAGGCCCATCTCTGGGACTGAGAAGGTTGTCCAGAGCTTCACAGACCCTTCCAAATCCAGGCGAAGGCAAAGCGGCTTTGCATGTTGTTGAAGAACCATTGGCACTGAAAAAGGGACAATTCATCTCGTTCATCGCCTGTGTGTTAATATCAATGTGCGTGAGCAGAGGTACTAGCGATGCCCACGAAAGCAACCACCACAAAAGAGCAGGTGACCTCCCTCCGCACCTTTGCCTACCAATTTAAGAGCGCTCAGAGCAAGGTTCTTCATCACAGCCTCCACCGAGGTCCTACTTGTGATGCCAATTCTGCAAGGGACACCGTTGCGAGCCCGCACGCTGACTCAGGGGAGGCCACCAAAACACCACCCAAAATCCTGTAACACTGCTTGACGTACCGAGGCCTCAGCGGGGCTTGAGGCTGTGCTGGCTCCACCGCACGACTCGCACGAAACTCCCGTGCTCCTTGTGCTAAGGATCCCCATACCGACGTGCAAGCCAAGGTGCATTTAAGTTTCCCCAACGCTGAGCTGTGAAATGCCGACGGTCTGAAAAGTCTTAAAGGTCACAGCAGTAGAGACGAGGCCTAAAGTTTGTTTAGATACCTAAAATGGGTCCTGTTGGTGTTTTCACGTAAACTATCGTTGAAATTGTCTCGGGGATCAAAGGGAAATGGCAGACTGGGGCTCATCTAGCTTTAAAGCTGCTTAAAAAAAAGGAGGGAAGCCCCTTCTTTTAAAGGGAGAGCAGAACTTCTTTTGAAGGACATTCACTAGAAAGCTGGGGAGATGCCTCAAGCGAGCAGAGCTCCTCTCGGGGCTCCACCTGCTTTCTGGTACTGCTGCAGCTCCCTCTCCCCCATCTTCGCCGAGTCGTGCCTGGTGAATTTGTACCAGAAGGGGAAGACTGAAGCAGCCAGCAGGCTCAAGCCCGCAGGCTGGCTGAGCTCCCCATGCCCCTGCCGAACAGCATCCACGTGAATAGGAAGGGCCGTTGTTCTTTCAGCCCTTCTGTGTTCAGCCCATTGAAGGAGGACTTGACCGAGGTCAAGTTCACTTATGGCCTTTTCAGAGACCTCCGCAGCGTGGCCTGGCTCCGCGTGTGAATAAGCATAACGCACAAGGGAGGAAAATTTGGTCATAAGAAAAGCTTGGACCCATCCCTATTCACTGCAGATATGACCTAGGCTCTTGGCTTTCGGCTTTCGAGACACGGGAACTACAAAGCATCAAGTATAACCATGCACCTTGCTGTAGCTGATTATTTTCGGTTTTGAACCGGTGGTCTGCAGCTTTTTCTAGCATGATTTAAACATTAATTGCATTAATTAAAGTGGTCTCTTTCTAACAAAATCTGCAAATCCACATTTTACAGGTCTGCTGCTTCTAATAGGGAAGGCAGAAAACAGTACTGTCTGCAGACTTGAGGTACTAGAAGTCATTTTTCAAAATGTAAAGCTTACTGCATTAAGCATTTCTATCAGCTGCAATGCAGTTGCTCCTCAACATAAGCCCCATGCCCGGTGCTTAGAATTTGCAGGGCTAAGTCACACCGGTACGGTCTCGTGATGGCTAATAGTGGCAAGAGAATGAAATATTACTCATCTGGTCCAAAATCTGCTCTCCCTGGGACGTGTATGGCAGAAACAATAGTGGGAGTTGGCTCTTTTTTTTTGCAACTTGTTCAAAGCTTGTGCCAAGTCCCCTGGAAGGATCATCTACAGGCTTCAATGTGCAAAAATAATAGCGCTGTCAGGCAAAATTCAGGTCTGATTTTCATGCCGCAGAAGGGTAGCAGTTCTGGTGGGGTTATGTCCAGATAAAAATGCCTCTTTATTTAATTCAAAGGGTGCTGGACCAGAGGTGAAATCACTGTGGAGTTTGGTCCAGCACCCTTCTCGTTTGTAAGACTGGCAGGGATGCGCAGCTCGTATTGTCTTGGGGTGGATCCAGCTTTCAAACTGAGCTGATGTTGCTGAGTTGCCCTGCGCAGAGGCCAGGAGTATGCTGGTTTCTTAAAGGCTTAGAAGTTTCCCCTCTTCTTATTTTCCACTGACTGATTCTGTATTCCCCAGAGGCTCCCTGTTAACAGCACAGACCGTTGCCAAAAATTAAAAATAAAAAAGGAGGGGGGGGAGGAGAGGAGGGATGAGAATAACAAGACATACCTGCAGCAGTCCTTGCTGTATATTCCCTCTGTGTCCCACCAATGGTGTCATGCGGAAGGGAAATTGTTCTATCAGTGACTATGTTAGATTCATGACCCCACCACAACCTTGAATTGGCCTTTAGTTGTCGCTGATGGGAACTGAAGAACAGCTCCTGTCGACATGATTGCTGCTCTCCAATGAATCAGAACACGCAGGGCACAGAGCAGCACATTAAACTAGCAACAGAAATATATCACTGTACTTTTATATAGATGTATTGCTTTTGCCCAGGCATATAAATGATTGGGCTATCCACTTATTTTTTTTCCAAGGACTATAAATTAAAAATAAGCTAAGGGTTTTGAAATTATGTTCTCTCTCTCTCTCTTCCCCCCCTCCCCTTCTCGCTCTTTTTTTTTTTTTTAAGCTGGGCGGCTATTTTAGGTCTACAGTAAAACATTTTAAAGGTAATCTTACCATCTATGTCTACTTGACCATCCTTTTTCTAAAAGAAATCTATTACTGCAGTTCTGGCTCAGGTAATTTAACACTTCAGTGTGATCACACTAACTCTACGTATTGTTGCGCTTCTTTTGCTGCTAATGAACGCTTACAAGGCTGTATTTTTTAATTTAGTAAGACAAGTATCTGAAATGGCAAAATCTATGTATGTCATGTGGGTTTTTTCCCCCCCTAACAAATATTTCATAAAATAAGATTATTTCAATATACCTTAACCAAAGGTCACTTTGACTTGAAAGTTAGTTTGATGTACAGCTGCATAATTTAATGTAGTGCCTCACAATTTGAAATGTTTCACCATTAAACTGCATTTAATTTTTGCAACTTTCTCTGCTTGCTGATTGAATCATCTTTTTAAGTCATCCATTTAATTCAGAGGCGATATCACCAAACTCGCAGAGATTGGGATATGTTTTGTCATATCGCACATTTCCAGCTCTTTGCAAACAATTTATCACTTACCAGCTTTGCAGCCAGATGTAGAAGGAATAAGCAAGCTGCTTCACTTGCATTCTTCCCCCATCTTAACATTTTTCTGGGATGAAATGCAGAACAAGAAACCATCTAGGAGTCCATTTTTTCTGGTATGAGGCTGAGGCAGGCAGGTATCAGTGCTTGCTCCAGTGGAAAGCAAGCAGCTCAGCAGCTCAGCTTTGGAAACCCTTGCACAGGCGAGCACCCCCTGGTCCTGTAAGCGGAACAACTGACTTTCATGAGGCAAATTTTTCCTACAAGAATCTGTGGGACTGAGCCTGCCAGACCGTCTTCTGCTAGTTTTTTGAATGTGTTATAACAAGACCTTTACTTTTTTAACTTTACTTTTCTTGGACTGGCTACTAAAGAAGTTTGGTGTTAACTGTGTGTCTGTGCGTTGGATAAAATGAATTTGCTGTCCACCAACATGTGACATGGTCAAAGAAAATAAATGAGCTGGTTACAGCTATTTCCCCTCAACAGAGTCATAAACACCATAATAGCAATTCCTACGTATCTTTTCACCAAGCTTTGGATGATTCAGTCTTAGCGTATACCACTTACTATCAAAACTAGTAAGGTATAAATAAAAAACTGGCTGCATTATTATCTTTTTAAAAAAACAGTAATTTCCAGATCTAATGATAATATGGTCATTTGACATTTTGAAGCATTTAGCCAAACACTTTCCAGGTTAGCAATGCTTCACCACTCCGTGGTCATGACAATATTTAAAAATTAAGCCCTTTTCGGTCTTCTGAGCAGCAAGTGTAAGACCAGGAAACACAGATTTAAAGGCTTCTTAGTGTGGGGAGGGTGGGAAAGTGCAAAAAAACCCCTAACCATCTAACTGCCTAGGAAGTAACAAGACCTCCGTCCTCCCACTCTGTTGTCACCTAGGCACTGTGCTTTAATTCCTTAGGTGTTTAAGTGCCTCCCAATAAATCTTTCTAAATGCTCTTGGCATAGCCAGAGTTTGCTGAAATCTTCAGTGTGCTGTGCGCTTCAGTACCTAGCCTGTGCTGAAATCCTATCAAGGCCCACAATTAACCCAGGGATTACTGGCTAATGGGCGGAGGGGAGCAGCTCCTCTTCATCGTGTTTTCTCAAGGAAGGGAACTGCAGTTGTAGGAGAAAGGATTTGTAGCGATCACCTACGTGGAAACCAACACTTCGCTTGCTTAGAAAAAAAAAAAAAAAAAAAGCGCCGAGATGGGGACTCAACCATCCTTTGCTGGCCAGTTCAGGCAGCTCTGGGCAGCTCTCGGTTGAGCACGCTGTCTTCCAAAACATCGGACCAGTGAAGTCCGGAGGCCGGCTGTCCGGCTTGGGCTCTGCTCCCACGGTGCCACCAGCTAGACAGACCAGTCTCCCCACGGATTTAGTCCCTTTCAGAGCCCAGCTGAAAGTCCATCCATGTCTACTTTCATAGGGCAACGGATGCTGATAACCTGTTCTCCAGATTATTATTTTAAAAAACCAAAACATTTTCTTTCAAGAAAAAAGATACTTGCTTTGTGGCTGAAGGACTGCCCCAAAGCATCTGGTTCTCTCGCTGGGACACATGCAATTTGCCACGTGGCCTTGGGAAAGCCAAGTAGCTGATACTTGTTTACTGAGCTGGGGAATTAGGAAGTTTGGGGCTCTTCTTTTTTCCATTTTACAGAGCTGCTGTAAGTCTTGACTCTCCAATAGCTTTAACATACGCTAATTGTTTACAAATAAACTTTCGAGCATGACTGGTGCTAAATTCTAGACCTAACGAAGTTCCGTGTCTGAGGGTTCGCTCATAAACTGCTTTAGGCTGTGAGAATAAGTCCATTTTCATTACTTTCCTGTCAGGCTCGGAGAGGGACTGCTGGCTGCAAGGGCATTTCTTCCTCTCTGTGCCCACCGGTGGGGTGTGGAGGGGGCAAAGCCAAGGCTTGGTTTTTGCTCTTCACTGAGAAAAGGAAGATCTGTCGCTGAGCTGGGGACCGGCTGACGTGTTTCCCTCTGGAGGAGGGAGCACAAGGACTAAGACTAAGGCTGTGAGGCCAGCAAGTCTCTGCCAGCTCCAGGCGGGGAGCATGCCCACATGTTGTTTTCTTTCTTAAAATACTAAGTAATTCTCTAATCTGGTCTTAAAAGGCGAGGGAAAAGCTCTTGTGAGCAGCCACAGAAAAGAAAGAAAATGAGAAACTATCAGAAACTGTCTCAAAGTGGGGCAGCGGTAGCCAGCGAGCAGCACGGCTCCCCAGCAAGGTGCTCTGTGCCTAGAACTATTTACATCCAACTGTAACTCAAATCTTGCCCCTGATCTTAAGCGAGGTGAAATTTAAGTTATCAGCTGTCTTGTAACCGCCAGTCCCCAAACTCAGATAAACTTAAAATACTTCCCCCCAGTACGTATAACTGGCACTTGAAGGACACATAGAAAGTCATTACTGAAAGGTGCTAACTTTTCTGATAATAAATTAGTTTTCTCACTCCTTGAATGCTTTGTCAGCCCAGACAGGAGATTGTTTTATAGCACAGGTCTGGCATGCTGTTTGCTTATTGATGTTATGAATGTCCGTGATTTTATTTAGGGTTTAGGTTATCACCAGATGTTGAGACTGTACGGGGAGGGGGGGATCTTGCAACGTCCTCGCCTGATCTACTCAACTGTTCCTCCAGCAGCTCACGTGAAGGGGAAGGTTGACAAATTTCTGATATCAAACCCAGCTGTCAGAACAACACGGGGTAATAGCTGTCCTTGTCAAACGCACCAATTAATTCACCAGCGTGTCAATGTAGGTATAATTGATAGACTCCACAATCTGGCTGAGTAATGAAAGTCGAAAGCATTACTAAGACCATTTCACCTCCTAAGAGATCCCGTAATCTAACCTGAGCTGTCAGCACTGCGGTGAGGGGTGCTTAAAAAAACCCCAAACCAACAGTTTTCTGCAACAGTAAGTAGAGGTTTCATATGAATCTTCATTTTAAGGGTAGAAAAGGATGTGAAAAGAAAGAATATGAAACAATGGCATAATATTGTGGAGTGACAGTTTTATCCAAATACTCCTTAAAGCAGAATAGAAAATATAAATAGAGGAATTGTTTCTCTGCGAGAATCGGTGTGTTCCGGAGATCTTTCTTTTAATGAGGGAGTTGTTTCAGAAGAAAACGTGGCCATTGTCTTAAAAGCTGCGGCTGTGGGAAGGCAGTGTCAACTCAGCAGGCTCATTAGCATATCCTTTGTCTGATTTAGAAACGTTTGTTAAGAACTTCTAAAACAACAACAAAAAAATTGCTATTAGAGTTTTCCCTGACTGCTGTGCTAACTCATCCACTTCCAACGTTGATTTTGTTTTAATAAATGGTTTGAGGTCTTCTGGCTTTAGGGGGCGGGTTTTACATTAGTCACTCATCTTATTTAAAAAAAAAAAAAAAAAAGACTTTCTTCTTTATCACTGCAGCACAGGGTTAAGGTCGTTGGGCCTACAACCAGACCTACTAGGGTGGGCCAGAACATCCCTGTTAAGTCAGCTCTGCCAGCAGAGGAGTACTCATCGCCATAGACTCAACAACAACATAGTACAATACGGAATAAAATCTTCAGGGTTAAATCCCAAAGCCACACACACTAGCAAGATAATAGCAGGAAAGAGCAGGACTGACGTTAACCAAAACCAAACCCCTGGGCAGAGCGGGTGCTGCCCTGCCGTGTGTTTGAACCAGGCTCGGCGCCTGCCCGCACGGATAGGAAGGAGGGACGGCAGCACCCCATCTCACCGCCTCCCCTAACGCGCAGCCGACGTCCAGGGCAGGAACGTATAACGTGCCTGAATTTCCCAGGGGAACGCAGAGGTGCATTCCCGTATTGACCCAGGAAATTTGTCTCACCCTCTTTCAGCACACGGCATTGGCTCAGCTGGGCTATCACAACTGGGGATCCTGCAAATGTATCTAGACTCATCGGTATCATCTAAGCGCGCTTGAGAAATACCTGCGTGCTACAAAGAGCAGGGGGCAAAGTCAGGCCTGCTTCTCGGTGCTCAGGGGCGGCACAAAGCATGCCCGGGAGCCCTGGGGAGGGAACTCAGCCACCCGGGATTTTAATGCACGCTCTGAGAGAGTCTGAAAGAAGAAAACAGAGATTCTAAGAGAATTTAGGACAGCATTTTATGGGGAGGGACTGCAGTATTGGTTCTTTATGCAATTCGGGAGATGATTGAAAGACATTACAACTACAGGCAATGATGAGAAAAGCACGTGAAAAAGGACAGGCGATGCTGGGTAGCTCTGCTTTCCTGCTTCCTAGGATTTATGTACTTATGGATGAATTTAATACTTGGTGATCAAAAGAGTTCAAACAGTGGTTGTATTAATGATTTCAACATAACCTCTAAATCCCAGGATGGCAGTAGGAATGTTCAGCTTGGTCTTAATCTTCTGACACTTTTTATTAAGAGCTAAATTAAGTGCTGTTGCCTTATGATAAAGCAGCTTACAGGAGTGTGAACTGTGGTATTGTCACTATAGCGCATGTACGCTCTGTGCTCTGATCTCAAGTTCTAGTCAGACCAGCTAGATCTTTCCCAAAAATGAATCACTGAAGGGAAAAATCTCCTGTTTGATACTCTTCCACATTTTTTTGTTGATACTTGGTTAATTCTTACCCAGTCGTCTTCTCTATGGCTCTGAGTTTGCAGAGCGATGCACATCATTGCCTGTGTTTGTTAGGGAGTATTACTGTTGCAGATATCCCTGAAAAGGAGAAGAGCCCAAATCGTCCCATCCATGCAGACTGTTTTGGCCCACAATTGCCACTCTTTCTTCCTGTTTTCCCAATAAATATTTGGTACCTGTTAAAGATACCCGCAGGGCTCCCAGCTCATACAAGTATTATGCATCTTGCAGCAAAGACCTACCTCATTCTGGAGTTTAGGAGACCTGTGATCCCTGTTTTGTGGCCAAGGAAATATTAATATGCCTCAAAGAAATATGAGAATCATCTCACCATTACTCTTCTTCTCTTCCTCCCACCTGCTCCCTAAAGTATATTGATCTTCGATGTGCTTGCTTTCTTGAGCCAACATGAAGACAGCGTGTCTGAATCAGGGATGGAAATAAGTGATATTTGAAGCTGTTCTCAAACCTCAGGACAATTTATTCTGGCTTTGCTATGTCAATCCCAAAGACAACTCAGTTTCTAAGTTAGGGGTAGTCTTAAATGCTAATTAAAGGTAATGCCACCCCCAAAGACCAAAACTGTCAGCCCTAGTCTTCATTTTGGAGCTATAAGGTATCATAAAGCTGTGATACCGAGTGCCTTGAATGAAGGACAGGGACTTTGGGATTGAGATGCTATTGCACTCCCCGCCATGGCATTACGAGCGGGGCCGTTAAGGACACTCCTATTGCAGAACCAGATGGTAATACAGAAGCCGGATAAAATCATTTTCATAGTCCATAGTTTCTTCATCTTCCTTACATCGGGGGCCCCAGAACTGGGTGCAATATTACAGATGTGGTCTAACAAGTGCTGAGGACAGGGGTCTAATCACTTAATCTACTGGCTGTGCTCTTTCTAATGCAGCCCCGATGTTGTCGGCCACCTTAGCTGCCATGGCACACTGCTGGATCACGTTCAGCTCACTGCCTCCCGTAAGCCACCGCTTTTTTTCAGCGTGGCTGCTCCCCAGTACCGTATCATCACGGGGTTAGTCCCTCCGAAGTGCAGGACTTTGTGTTTGTCCTTGCTGAATTCTGTAAGGTCAGCTTCTGTCCCTCTGAAACACCCCGAGATCTTTGTATTGAAAGCAAAATGCTAATGTTGTTTTAATGTTCCCACATACTCTGTGAGGAAGGCAGGATGTTACGCTGGCAGATCCTATTTCTTAATATGCATCTAGGATCTATCCAGAGAAGAAGAAAAAAGGGGGGGGGGGGACACAACGACACAGAGTATCTCTCCGTGCCCCCCTGACCTGAGGTTAGTTGAGTCCCTGTTTGGTATAAGATATGTGGCAATATCTCAATGTTGTGGCCTTCAGTGAATGCAAGGTTTAAGACTTGAGGGAAAGACATCCATAAATTCTCCGAGTGATGAATGGTTGGCAGTTTCATTTGAGTACTTTCTGCTACAGATGTTTAACATTTTTTTTCCAAGGGCACACGCCAGAGAATAGGAGGAGGAGGCGTTTTCATCTGAATACTTGCATCTCTAGTACGAAGCAGGCATGGTCACCGTGGGCCAGCAGAGCCGGAGCAGTTGCACGTGGAGCACCCAAGTCTGGAAGAAGAAGAGTGGGAACACAACTGGGTTACGGTCTTGGCAGAAGCCTGACAATAACACGATGTGCTTTGCTAGGCAAGGTGGAAGATGCGATGTTCCCAGCTGGCAACTGCTGGTAACTTAATATTCCCAGAGACTGAGGGCAATACGATATTCCCAGCTGGTAGCCAAGGCCTGCCTCAGTGCGTTCCCATTCGTACATGTGGCTTCTCTAGACAATGAGAAGTGGCGGGCAAAGTGTAATAAAGCAGCTGGTCTATTAGAAGATAAGCTTTGTGGAGAATAGCACAAACATGCAGAATCCCCTTAATCTTAAACTTTATTACCCTAGATAATAGGCTTTGGTAGTGACAACAATCGGTTGAAATGCAGAATTGTCTTGGCTCCCACGGCACCTGCCGTGTCAGTCAGTCAAAAGCTATCTTCTGCCGCACAAAAAGGTGGCTGCTCGGTACGAGCAAGCTAAAAGTTTTGTTCATTTATTTTGAAAAGGAAAGGGAAAGCTGGGCATCCTCCCCTTGCAGATTTAAGCGTCCGCTCTGAACCTGCTGTAGGGAAAAGGCTAAAGCGATGTGAAAGCCTGCTTGCTTTCCTTACCCCCGAGGAGTAGGAGCAAGGCATCTTTTGTCCAGCGAAGCCCACTGGAAAGGGTAGGGGTTGTTATTCCCACTCTGAATTAGGTCAAGTTTCCTAATATTCGACCAGCAATGAGAAAGGGAAAGATAATTAAATCTGTTTGTAAGAATCTTGATCTGTGTAATTTGCAGCATCTCTGACTTAAAATTAATTTAGTTATCTGAGGCACAGTTCAGAAGAAGCATCTCCCATTCTCTTTTTGGTGGAAAACTCGAACCCCTGAAGCCCAATGCAGACATGCTATACCCACTCCTCCAAGTGGGCAGGTACAGAGAGCTTTCAAATGAAAAGGCATTTTACTTTTAAGTGGCCTTGGCTTCATTAATTTTTCTGGTTTGTTTTTTTTTTTTTTTTTTTAAGTTAAATTTTTTCCACAATCCTACGATCAAAATATAAGGGGGAAAAAAAAAAATATGCTTACCACAAGCTGTTCTTTTGTTTAGAAATATTTCAATATGAACTTTGGTTAAAAGAGCAACTGCAAAGTGACAGAGGGTAATTTTTAAATCATGAGAGATAAGAGTAGTTCTAACAAAAAAATTTGTGCCAATTATTTCAACTTTTTAGTGCCCTCTCACAATAGTTGCAACAGTGAGCGTAGCAGCAGCTCACAGTGCAAGATATACAGGGTAGGAAAAGGGGCTCATTTAGGAGGGGATGTTTGTACAGGTCCAGGCGGTATAATTAAATAAGTCTAAATGTTATGAATATTAAAGCTCAATCTAGTGGGTTAGATTTTGATTACTAGTTTTGCCTACAAATCCAGAATCTTTCCCTTTTAATGTCCAGTATTTCACTATCTCCTCTGAAGAAAGTGATGAGTGGAGAGTTTAAAAAAAAAAAAAAAAAAAAAAAAAAAATCGAAACCAGCAGCGTATTTTGACTTGCAGAACTATAAACAGAGAGGGAACAGAAGGTGCGCCGAAACCTGCATCACTCTCTGCCTCTCTCTGAAGACAGAAGAGGTTAAACCCGAGGCGAGGCGGCAGCGACGGCCCCAGCAGCCTGCCAGCTGCGCGCAGCGAGTGGTGGAAAAGCATCGTCAGGGCAGACCAGATGCCGTCACGCAAACTGGCTGGATAAGAACTGGGAAACGAGGCAACCTAAAAGAGGAGCTTAATACCATCTCAGCGGAGCTTTAGAAGAAATGCTGCTCTGAGTCTGATTTGCCTCAGCCGAGTTGTCTTCGAAACTCGTCATCTGGTCCAAGCGACTCGAGGGCTTCCGACCAGTTCACAAGCTTTATCGCCCTTGTGTCCCAGTGGGACGGAGACAAAGTCCCCTCCTTCAGACGGTTCCGCTTCCTCTGGCGGACACGACCAAGACACCTCGGTTTCCTTTGCGATGCTGTATTGATTTTTTGCAGTCTCTCTTTCCCTAAGGAATTGACTGCACTAGATCAAATTAAGAACAATCTGAGCATTTAATGGGGCTCCTTCAATACGATGAAGTTTGATTGCTTGAAGTTGAAGTTCATGATAATTATTTACGCTGACAGCCCCCTCACAGGCAATAAAGACTGACCCTTTCCCGAAGGCCTCTGTCTCTCCATCAGGGAATTAATTTTGATCCAGCTGTGCTTACCTAGTACACATACTTCTCATTATTAAATATGAGAGTGATGATCAGAGAACAAAATGTATTATCTTTCCACCAAAAGCTGGGATCAGAATTCTGCCTTTGTTTCTGTTCTCTTACCAAATAAAACTCTTGTGCCTGACTAGCATTAGCAGTACCAGAGCTCGCCTGCAGTTTTGAGATCAGCGGCAAAACCTTTGCCTCTACTGGGTGCAGGATCAGGCCTCTACCTGCTCTTCTGCAGTTCCGCAGTACCTAATAAAATCCATTCGTGATGACAATTGCAGCATTTCTGTATTGTCCAAGAGGTTTGTCCTGAGGATTGCCTATAAGCACGACTTTTTGAGTTAATAAACAGGTTTATCTGCGAGCAGGTATTTTTCATGAGTGACAGAGAAGTTGAAAATAAGTATCTCTTGCAACTTCTTGAGCCCTGTTACTAAAACCCCTCCTGGTTGGGTATAATGAAAACAGCCCCCAAAGTCTGTGTGTGTGCACATACCCCATAAAACCAGCCGCCTTAACACCTGTGGATGCTTGTCAATGCATAAAGCATCAGTGCTTTCATTTTTGGTGTGTATATATATATATACACACAGACATATAAAAGGGAAAACATGATGTTGTATGTATACACACACATATGTAAAGTAGGCCTCCACCTGCCATAAATGAAGCAGTTTAGCTCCTCAGCCCTCAGCAAAGTGTGCAAATCACAGCAGCCGATGGGCTGCTTCAAAAAGTGCATGAGGTAAGTAAGGAAAGAAGGCAGTTTTCCGATTTTTTGTTTGTTTGTTGTTTTTTTAAATCCTTCCTTCCCCTCAAAAAACCAACAGCTACAGCCATCCTACTTTTCTCTGGAGCATAACTGTCAAAATATAACACATTTTGGGACAGCTCTGGCCCCATATGCATTCTGCTTTTTTTATAGCAGGGAGAAAAACAAAGAATAGGGCTTTCACACAAGGAATATAGTACTTACCTGGGCTGTTGAGTCCTCCTTCTGCAGCGGAGAGGATGGTTAAGGTGCTCTGACACAACTTCATAAAATCCTCGTCTTTCCTTTGAGCAGCCAGCCCAGGATTCCTGCTGTTTCTGTCACACTCCTTCTCTCTAGCGCAGGCTTCTTTCTCTAAGTTCTTAGTATTAGAGCTTTCAAATGCAGGAACAGCTGCCTTGCATTACTCGGTAATTCCCCAGCCAAGGGACTGAGTAGAAAAGTTAGTCTCTTAACTCGTCTAAATGTAAAAATGATGTTATTTAAGAAAAGAGTTTGTGTAACAGAAAACGTGAAAATTAAAATGAAGCTGCATGGTGGCAGCAGACTTTCACTGGGACAGCGCTCGCTTTCCCACAGCACTAACACGCGTGCTGGAGCAGCACAACTCTGTACCCACTGCTTTGGCTGGACAGAAAAGGAGCAGTTGGAGGCCGGCAGCTGATCAAGGGGGAAAAGCACATTTGAGGGGTTTCCTTTGATGGCTATGCTTGTTTCTTGTTTTGGCTTTCATTTCCCATAACTTTGTCTACATCTTGGTTCACCCATTTTAGACAGTGTGTCAAAATAGATCTTGTCTCAGTGGGTTGCTCTGAAACCTAATGATGGCTTGTTCAATACCTGTGAGGGCCCAGGCAAAAGAAGGATGGAGCTGCCCCCCTAGTACAGGTCAGGGTTTGCATTTGGGGAGGGAGTGGGCCGCTTGGAGTGGGGAGGGGTTTTTGGCAGTATGGCTTGATGTAATTAAAGAAAAGGGTTCAAACCTGCTTCTCATTTAAAAAAAAAAAAACACAACAAAAAAGGCAGAAGTCAGGGAGGGAAGAAGGAAGCTGCTCTGTTTCTTTAAGTGACAGAGTCTGCGCAGGCTGCTCTGCTGAGCTGTTCAGGCCATTCACAGCCCCACTGTAAGTTTTTCAGTAATACTGAACTCCAGGTGACCCTCGCAGACAATAATTGCTTTAGCATAGGTTTGACAACAACAGCAAGAAACCCTCTAAAAATAAGCATGAGCTTAAAATAAATTTCAACCCTGGAGACCCGCTCATGTAAAGTATCCAGTACATCTCCCGCGTTTTCCTTGATTAGCATCACAGTTCTTGGCAGTTCGAAAAACGACAGTTTTCAAGGGATTTCCAATGCCTCCCGCTCCGATTTCTAACCTGGCAGGGAGCCGGGCAGGACACACAGCGGGTGGCCTTTAAAGGGACCTCATGGAGCAGCTCTGGGCCAGCATCCCCGCTCATTTACCCCAATATCTGGCTTATTTAAAGGTGGGACACAGAGTAAACCCAATTTAACTGCAGTGCCTGGGATAAGCGTCTTTCCTTGCTTTGTAGCTGTAACATCGTTCATTTAAAAATGGGTACGTCGTACCTTGCAATGCGAAGTACCCAAAAGCTGCCCACCAAAAACGTATTTAGTCACCCCTGTGTTGGGAGAATGAAACGACTTTCTGCTCATCAGTGGGAAAAGGGGAAATTTCAGCTGCAAGTGCTGAAGGAATTATTTGTTCTTGAAGAGGTGCCCACAGGACATATGCAGAGCGGGGGCATGTCCACAATTCCAGGGCACTTTTAGAGGATTTCCCATTATAATGAACCACCTGGAAATTAGCCCTTACCCTGCTAAGGTTTTAAGGCAGTACGTATACCATGCTGCTACACTGAATCTGGGGTCCAGAAATCCCAAATGTTCACTGAATTTGATGGAAAGTTACTCTTCTTCCAGTAGCAAAGAAGAAAGCGTTTGACTTAAAGAGGATGAAGTTTGCTTTTTCTGGCCCATGCAGTGGTGGCATACAAGGGAGTCCTCCAGCCTGAGGACCTGGAGCTGGTGAAGGTAAAAGCCGTCAGCTGTGCTGGACGGAGCACAGGATGAACTCTGATTCGGTGGGTAATGGAGAAGAGAACCAAATTATTATTCTCTGGCTCTTTTTAAGGGCATTTTTCTCAGTTTGCCAGGCTGCCTTCTTGCAGGCAGCTGTCTCACAGGATGAACTATTGAAAGTTAGAATGTACCTGTCCACCCTGCACCCTCCTCTTACTCATGTTTTCGAGGATTACCAGTATGTTAAGAATTAGGACATTGGAGAAGAACAACAAGACACACACATGGAATTGCACATGACAGTCAGTGAGTAATCCAGGCTGCTGTGTTTTATCCTTATAGGAAGACTTCAAGTATTTTAAGTAAAGAATTTGTATCAAGTTTCAACCCTCTATAGTGAACGTACAGAAAATAAAATGTTTCAAGCTTTAAATACCAGTGTGTTCCAGGATGTGGTGTGTGAGGCAAGAGAAGCCATACTTTCTCTGCATACTATTCTCTGCAAACTGGGTTCTTTCTCTTTTCCCTCCCCCTCTCAGATAAAAGCTAGTTAGATCGAAGTGTAAACGGAAACATTCACCTAACAGCAGATATTCCAGGCAATCCTAATGCAGCACTTTCTCCTGTGACAAACCAGAGATCTGAATTCTGAGAAACATAAATATGAAGAAGTCTACATCCTTCTCTTGTTTTCTGATTAAATACACTTCTACTCTATCATCGCTGATGGGGTCAATTTGGTCCAATGACTTTTGATGAGACAAAGTGGTGGACTTGCTGTTGGCTTTTTTTTTAAGTGCCTACGTCTTAGAAAAAAATTGGCTATATCAGCTGGCTAAATAACAAAACTCGTGAAATTGCTTATTTTAGTCATCATTCGAGCTAGTAGTAATTATGCCTGTAATAGTAAAATGAGGTTTTAATGCTGATTAATGAAACTGCTAAACTGTCAAGACTGCTAGTCACACTCATGGGTCTCTGGAGACTGTCCCCTAAAATAGTCACCATCGTATGTGTAATATGGCTTTTTTTGTAGGACCAGATGTGAAGCATATGGTGACCTATTACAGTAGGGATGAGCCATAAGTCCTGGCTGAATTATATTGGACAAACTACCCAAATGGAAAGATAACGTCCAGTGATTATTATGGGATCAGAGCAGCTTTCTAGAGTGTAAGGGACGATGATGGACTTGGGAAATTGCTAGCTCAGTTAATCATTCCTACTTGCTAGAGTAATAGCGATACTCTTTTATGCTTATTTATATTCTAGAGGAGTACCACACTGCCGCGCGTGCGAACATACTGTAAAACACATCGCTACTGCCCACCGTTTGTTCTCTCTCCCGCCCCTTTCAGGTACCCACTCCCACGCTGGAGGCAGGTCCCGTGGGACGGCGGGTGCCAGCGAGGGGAACCCGTGGCGTTCCCCGGCCCTCGCCCCGCGGCCAGCAGGAGCAAACCTCGGAGGTACTGCTGCGGAGGAGGAAACGTGCTGTGACTGAGAGGATACTGTACCGTCCGGACCACGAGGAAGTAGGCGGGAAAATAAGAACTAATTACGTAATGAAACTCACTGCTCTTTCATGCACAGACACAACCGTGGTGTTAACTGGGCACGTTTTACTTCCTTATGGCCGTTTAGTTGTTGGGGCAGGGTCCTCGCTTGCGGCAAACCGGTGCATGGCTGCACCGAGCTCTGGAGAGCCATCGCGAGAGCCCTCGCGTCCCCCGGCAGGACGAACGAGGGCGAGACCGTTTTCTGAATAACTGTATTTCCCCATAGCCATTAACTTGATCGTTATCCAAAACTGCACTCAGTCTTCAGTATGTTGGCAGGTACTATCCCAAGCAGAATATAATGGACTGCTTTTCAGTTTTGCTACTGCCACTCTGTATTACTCTTTGGTATGATTCTGTCATTTTATGAACAGTTTAACCTATTTACTCATGTGTAAATGGACAATGGTTGAAGATTAGAGAGGCTTCATTTGCTATGAAGAGCTACTATCTTGTCTCAAAGGAAAAAGAACCAGTTGACCTAGATGGCAGGTCACCTCCTTCTTACTGTGGATGTATCAAATTATCATCACAGTGTCAGCCTATGCATATAGTAACAAATACGCAATAGCATGGCTACACACTGATTTTTAGAGGCCAGAAAAGTATAAACATCTATTCCAGCAACTAAACAGACAAATTAATAGGCAGGATGATTCAGGTGATTCATAGGCACATGCATTGTGTTTCTTATTAATTTCTAAAATCAGTGCTATAATTGCTGCCGGTCAAACTTACTTTGAACAAGATGTTCTTGTTTGAATGTATATTCAGAGGAGGGAGTAAATTTTGTGTTATCTCCTTCTAAACATGCTTCCAGTCTTTTGTCCATTGCCATATTCTTGGGCTTTAAGATTGTTCCATCAAATAGAAGTGCTCTTATAAGCCGTAAGGTCTTGCTGTTTTGTCAATGATTTCACAGCACCCACTCCTGCATCCCTAACCCACACCAGCAGTATCACCAACTTCATAAAATCAGATCCACAGAAATGCTTAAACTACTTACTGCAATTCTGTAATCATGCAAGGCTGATTTATTGCAGTAAAAGTCCTCTTCAAAATTGTCTGGCAACAGAAACGGAGGTATTTTCTGTATATGGCCAAGCTTTCTGTGACAAATAATGCTACCACAGCTTAATTGGCATTTATACAAATATTCAGGCCTGTAAACGGTACTAGTGAAAGCCACAGCTACAGCTGGGGTTGTCTGCATATGGTTACTACACTCCAGATAGATAATTCGTTCCTTGGAAAAGTCTGTTTTCATAGTAACGCAGTTACAAAGCAGTCTCTCAAGTGCCACTGTGTCGGGAAAGCACATCACAGACAGAAGGTAATGACTGCTGACACCAGACCAGCTTTCCTCTTGTTCCATATAAAAGCCAGCAAACTCTAAATCATCAGCGCAACCATGCTGCTTACCTGCCCCCATTGTTCGAGCATGTCTTTACAGCAGGGAGCTAAATCTATCAAAACACAGTCCAAGAAAAAAATTTACTGCACGGCGTACAGAAGTCCAACTGGCTGGTCTGAAAAAAATTAACTTGGATTAAGATTTCAACAAAGAGCACTTCCTACCCAAGGAATAGTGCCTCCTGAACTACTTCACAACAAAAACCAACAAAACAACCAACACCCTACACCACCCCCAACCCAAACAACAACAAAAACATCTGAGGTGGGATGGTCTTAACATTGTTCCTGTCCTGGGCACTTTGGCACACACCCTTGTAAGCTTTATCAGAAGAATGAAGATTTCAGTAAACAAGTCACAAAATACTGTTTGTCTAACATTTGCAGTAATTATAGCCTACGTACTTAAGCCTGGGAATCCAGAATGTCTTTAGAGTGCCCTTTCTGGTATCTGTTGGCTATCACTGGTTCAAATGATAGCTTTAATGTGCAATGTTTTGTGCATTTTTAAATTATTTTGTTTCTCTGACTTAGGATTAGGAAGCTGGCTCGTTCTCATTGTAAGATTTTTCCAAATAAAAAGCTGTGGGGAACCGAACAGCAGCAAGCTGTCAGACCAGGAAATAAGGATTCAATCCTTAGTTTGGCCACAGGTCACTGGTGTGACTGTGGCTGATTAGCTTAATTTTTGTCTCACAGCTGCTCCAACAGTAAAAAGATCATAGTTAACAGCTTTTTGCTTTCCCTGACTCTTGCTTGACTTGGGCTTCACAGTAAAGGGACTCTCTTACCATGTTGGAAATGTAACACCAAGTCAAGAAGGTCCTAGCCTTGCCTGGAGTGCCACTGTCATGCAAATGAGAGCAGCAGCTTTTCTGAGCAGCTATTATTTGCATAGCTCATTGTTTGCTGTAGGGTATTTTGCTAAGAACAGTAAATTCTATCTGCAACTATCCACAGTGCTTAAGTCTAACTGGTAACTGTAGAAGCTCCAAAGAAATCTGGGAGCGAAAGGTAAGATTTTTGCATAGGACATGTCACAAAACTGGAATTTTTTTTATACATACTGCTAGATACCATAAGGTGATGGATTTAAATGCCACCAAAGTGATGGGGTGTCTAATAGGATTTTTCAAATGATCCTGGCAACATAAAGATATCTGAAAATCTGGCCTCAGTGTGATAACAGAAACCCAAATCAAAGATAAAAATAAACCACTTGAGTTTTATTTTAAGCTGATACAGCTATTGAATTTCATCGTTTTAGATCTAGTATAATTGATTATGAATAATAAGCCTATGTATTTTGTAGTTTTAAGTCTACAGCAAATTCAATAGCACTTTGTACAAGAAGTTGTTCTGTTGATTAGGAGACCTTAATCGATACAATTTAGCTCCTCTTAGGAACTGCCACTCTCCCAGCCTCAGTTGGGCTTGAGCCAGATGCCTCGTAGTGTCAATACGATGCTCAAATACGTTGTCTCCAAAATTCTCTAGATACTTCATAACACAAAGCCAATAACAATGTGGTGTCACTGGCAGAGCTGCAGTCTCTATCTTACAGTAATGTAAAGATCTTGTACCTGCTTCAGACCTTTTAAAGAATCTACGATAGTGATCATCAGAGAGTTTAGACTAAGCTAATTCATCACTTATTTGCCTGCTGAAGAAAAAAACCAAGATGCACTTTAACACTTTAAGATGATTGATAAATGTTTTGCTGTGCGTCTAATAGAGATTGCTTGTTCTGTTACCAAGAGCTTGGTTTTACCTGTTTATCCTCCCTCTATTCTAGCTTGATTAAAAATGCAGGAATTGGCTTTGATTTTTGTTTTCTGTCTAGCTGTAAGTCTCCCCTGTCACAAGCCAGCCTGTGTTCCAGGATCCTGGGATGATTTTCATAGCAGCAGCTTTGTTCTTGGGGTAACAAAGGAACTGGTTTCTCCATCTATTTGCAAAGGAAAGTGTACAAAAAGGAAAACTGTAATTAAGGAGCTAGAACACTGCTCAGGAGATACGGATTTAGTTCTTAGGATTGTGAGATCTCCTGTGTGATCTAGGGCAAGTCGGTCACTTTTCAATCTGTTAAGAGACTCCTTTTCTCCTACCTTTTCAGCATCCTGTCCCTTTAGACTCAGCCTTACATGGGAGATCCCTTGTTATGCGCGTGATGAGCTCCCAAACCAACCAGATCCACCCTGACTTTGAGCAACACTACCTATACGGACAATTAACAACAAAAAAAGTTACACTCTTCCTCCAATTGCAGTGACTCTCAGCAGCCAGAAAAGAAAAAATATTTTGCTGAAGTACTCACATGACAGTTAATGTTGAAAGTGCTTGTACACATATGCAAAAAAACTTAAATTTGTTGTGCTGTTCCTCTTCTAACAGTCCATCACTGAAAGCCCTTGGCAACAAACTGACACGTTTGAGCCACATTAATGATAGTATGAAAATACATTTTAATGGGATTTGAGGAAGTCTTTTATTTTATACTTTTAAGTCTATACTTTCAAGTCTACTTTTGAGTATTCTGTAGTTTATCTAAACTCCTAGGACTTTTGCAGTCCTAAATCCTCAGTTCATAAAACTGACAAGTCCTATTGTACCACTGAGCCATCCACCTAGATAAATACTACCCACTGTTTGAAGAAGAGATGAATGTAGGCCATTCATTCAGTTATCCTAAACTGAGGTACATGGTTTTTTGTCAGACCCTCTTCCATGAATGTAAACCTTAGGTACAAAATAAGTGACCAAACTGTGTACTAACCGTTGCACGGAAATGCTGCCCAGAAGAAATGCAGGACTCCTCTGATTCTATTCTATCATCAACAAAAAGCAAATTGAGCCTGAGGAAAACTTCCTTAGAAAAACTCAGAGGTAAAACAAAAGGAGATGTACCCTTACAGTCACATCTTAATTCAATTGTTACAAAACTGGCTGGCTCAAGCCAGAGATAGAGCTATGGAAAGCAATGACTAGATGGAGAAAAAAATGATAAATCAAGATGGATGACTGAAAACCGATTTAGTGCACTAAACTCACTCAGACCTCTCTTGCATTTTCTCTCGATTAGGCTGACAGGAACTGAAAATGAAAATGTTAAGACCCAACTTTAGTCTTCCACGTTGCACTTCGGCTGTACTCATTTACGAAGAGTCCCTTTCTGCGTGGTTCTCTAGGTCAGACAGTGCTTTGATGGCTGCGACTTCCTGCAAAAGCGCACAGGGTGTCCTACGGGGGCTGACAGCTGACACAGCTGTCCAAGCCTGCTCGTAACAGGATTTTATCCGAGTAGCACGTGAATGCGAGTTAGCAACGACGATGGTGCATAAAAGACTGGTTACTGCAAATGAGGAATCTGCAAGAAAGTTAGGATCTCTATCTCAAAATAGAGAAAAGACTGCTTTGTGTTGCAGGCTTGGTTCCATGCAGCTTTTACAACGCGTTTCTCCTTCCAATAAGAACTTACCATGTTGGGCAGGGAAAATCAGGATCCTGTCTGTCTATAACTGCTAGAAAATATCAAGTTAAAAAAAAAAAAAAAAAAAGGAGGGGGGGGGGCGTGGAGAGAAGGGCTGAAAATTCCAGAAATGTAACTCAATCAGGTGTGGTCAAAAGCAAGATCTCAAAGAAAGCCTTTGGGTCAAGTTAACACAGAATGGAAGGGCTAGAGAGTTTGGAAGTCTCCCTGCAACTTAAGTTACAGATGGTTTCCAGGAGTTTCCTTAATAAAATTTGCCTAGGGAGAAAATATTGGTGTCAGTGAGGGGAAAAAATCTGATTCACAGAAAATGGAAAAGAGAAAGGCAGCTTCAACCAGGAGTTAGTCATCAATCTATTTCTTAGACAGAGTCTTGGCAAAACCCGTTCTCCTGGTAGAACTTGCCTGGAGTGGACCAGATTGATTTGACAGTCTCTTAGCCTAATAAATGCTTGACCTCAAGGTCTGCTGAATTCACTAAATTCACTATGCAGAGAGAATTGGGAACCAATCACCTCTGGGGAACATCCTGTTCTGCAGCCCTCCCCTGATAAAGGCCTTGACTGCTTTCAGCCTTATCGAGATGACTAGATGAAAGCTGCTCTCAGAAGAAGAAAGGTTAATCGACTACGCTGCTGTTAATCAATCACTTGGAAAGATTCAGCACTTACAATAGGTACGTCCCTTTTCCTGCCAAGAGGTTCTTGCATGTTAACCAGGGACCATCTCCTCCAGTTGGAAGGATGAGTAATAGACAGAAACACAAACCAGATAGATGCCAGGTGTCTGATCCAAAGCCAGCTAAGTCAATAGAAAGACTCCCAGTGAGTTCAATGGGCTTGGATCAGACCCCGGAGAAAGACTTATTATCCAAGGTTTATTCTGCATACAGATATCGAGCTACTTTTAGTAGTGAAGGATCCTTGAAAAGAAGCAGATTCATCACACTTTTGCCTCCCTGTGAAATCAAACTTCTTCAAATCATACTGTGTCCCATTTACCCTGATTGTCAGATATGGTCGACATCCAGCAAAGGAAAATTACCTGCCTGTGACAGCAAAGACAGACACGTATACATTTCAAAATCTCTAAAGAGTACAGAAAGAAAAAGTGCCAAACTGCTAATGTTTTCCTGGCCTTTTTGTAATTGCCTCTAGCCAAAATGATAGCCTTCTCAGAAGAGGAAAAGCTAGATCAATTTCTGAAAGGATGAAGGAAAATTGAGGGAATAAAATTAAAGGGGGAATAAAATTAAAAAGATCCTGCCATGGAGAAGAACAAGCTCAGTGCTGAACAACCAGTGGTGTGCAAGGTGAAGCTGACAGAGCCAGAGAGAAAAAAAATACAAGAGAAAACGCACACTTAGAAAGTACCCCTGAAGATTAGATATTTCTCTAAATTAACAGCTGTATTCAGCACCAATGCTAACTGATGACAAAGCAGTGACTATCCTTGTTGCTTGTCTAAATGGAAGTAGAGAGCCTTAGCCTGTTGTTACAAATCCAGGCCCTCATATCCCAGTACAGAACTACTTGATAGCACACCTGCTGCACCATACAGCCAAAAAGCCACATGGCAAACAGTTGAAACCAAAAGATACACACATTTAGGACATCTACAGCTGCATGTACCAGTCTATAGTTTATTGCAGAGTCTGGTACAGACTTTTGCTTCTTCAAGGCATTGCTTCTGGTATTTTCGCACTACCAGTCTTACCCAAGGCAGACTCCTGGCTGGACTTACGCCAGCCTTTATTCATCTGGCTCCGACTGCTGCCTGAAGGCTTCGGGCTGCTCAAATCCTGGAACAAAGCTGCTGGCTTAAAATTTTTGCTTTAGGAATAACCCAGTTTTCACCAGAGGCAGATACCTGGAGAATGACAGATTGGTGCCATGGACTGTACGTGTCCCAGCTAGCGAAGAGGTACCAGGTCCTTCAGAAGGCTGGAGAGCAATCCAGATGCAGCGGCTATTCTCTGCTCGTCTGAAGTTCATGGCACTACAAAGCATCCCAGGTGATGGATATTTCCTCCTTATGCAGTGACAACAAGCAACAGATCAGTGAAAGAGAATGAGCTAAGGTCCGCTATATATATGATTTCTATGTGCTCCAAGAAAACACTTTATCTGAGGAAGCACAGCCATCTTAAATGTAGCCATGTTCTTTGCCAGTAAACAGCCATGGCTGCCAAAACCGATTCCCTAGTCTTCCCGTTGCCGGCTGAAAAAAAATCCACAAGACAGATCCTGCATTTACATCCAAAAGGAAGGACTGATACTTGGTGACTTTCTTCCCTTTGGCTCAATTGATAAAATAACCAGCACTGCAAGCAAAGCAGGGCAGATATCATTCAGAGAGTCAAGGTGCCTATCTATTCCATAGGAAACCTGACAAGAAATTTCACATACAAAACAAGAACTAGACAGATTTAAGAGGTACAACAGCTTCTTTTCCAGAAAAGATTTCGGTATAGCAGCCTTATAAACGTGAAAATTTCAGCCTAACTCCATAGTTATGTGTAATGCGCATTGCATCAAAATACATAAGCAGCAGTCCTCTAAGTAGCACTCTGCTGTAAGAGCCTAGAATTTGTTGTCTATAACCTTTGTAGCAAAATAATGTCAGAAGTTAATAACCTGCTAAGATAAATGGGAATATTCTGCGGCTCTCCAGGTCTTGTTTCACGTTACTGCAGATGCCAATTCATGAAAACAGTGCCTCATCTTCTCATGTTTGAAACGGGATTTTTACCACCATAACTTCTAGTTTTGAACAAGACTCTTATCATATACTTAACTGCATTGCTGCAATACCAGCAGGTCCTGTTGTGTTCGCCGTTCTACTGGCATACACTGAACCACACTCCCCTGCAGTTCTCTTGCCAGTGGTGGATCCCACTGTAGCCACAAAACTGAGTAGAAATCCAGATAAAAAGTGATATATTTCATCTATGACTATTCATTTCTTAACCTACAGTGGATGAGCATAAGGCACCTGCAGCTCGGTACTAATGGCCAAGTGAGGAATTACAAAGGTTACTGCCTAATCAATTTTTCCTTATGTCATCTGGAATAGTATCCTACAAGGCTTAACTGTGCAAACTTGGTTGCACTGAATTATAACATCTGAAGACAAAATCTCTTCTGTCTAAAAGGAAGGGAAAGATGGATGGCAGAGAAACGGAAGGAAAAGTCTGAGTGCTTTATCGACCCAACTGACATCCTATAAATGGTAAGCAATAAAAATTTATTGAGAAATAGAAAAGTTCTTACTCACCCTCATCACTGTCCCCCCAAATTGTTAATGCCACAAAAAAAGCAAAATTCCCTTAAACCACATATTTAAAAATCTTGCAATTTTATTTGCATATAAAGGCCGCTAGATATAATATCACAATAAATTTAAAGAAACAACTGCTTTTCTAAATTCCATTAACAAGGTAACATAAAACAGAACAAAGCTCAATAGCATTTACAGTGGTAGAACAGAAATAACTATCTGCAACAATATTTTGTGCTAGCGAGATTGCATTTACACACAGTGCAAAATAAGAAAAAGGAAATAAAAAAGACAAGAAGAATATTTAAATATAAAGGACAACTAAGCCTTATTTTAGTTAGGCTTGATTGTATCCATTTGACTCTATACATGCCTGAACTACGACAAAGATTTAACTCGGGCTCTTGAAGGCCTTGAGCACTTGGAAAATGTGTCACATCCTTCATAATTTAGATGTGCTGTACAGCATAATTTTGCAGATGCTATACTGGCAATATTAAATCCTAGCTTAGTTATAATGCACAAAAAATACATATATATATAAATTCATATTTAAAAGGAGTCCGCATTTACATTTTTTTTTACTGCATGAAATACCTGCTCTTTGCAGCTTTCACCCCCAGTCTTTTAAAGCTAAAATAATTTAAAAACAAACAATAAAAGGTAGATATCACATACAGGCTGTGGCTATCTATATCAGTCTTAACGTATAAAGCAGGTAGAGACAAACAACTGAGAAGTCTATTCTCCCCTTGCTGCATTCTACTGTTAACAGAAACAAGCTTCAGTACATGCACACATATCAAGAGGTAAATGGACCCCAAAACATTGTTTGTGCTACTAAAAAAAAGTTGATATAAATGGAGATGAAAAGCTAACATTTAGACCTAGGGAAAAAGAAGACACTTAAAAAACCCCGACAATAACATAAGTTGTGCAAATTTGGGTGTTTTTAAATGCTGCCTATTTTTAAGCTTATAATATAATATTAAAATAAGGTCTCTCACTTATTAAAAGAAAGCTTGGCTGTCCTTTTGAGAACACTATAACAATTTACAATGGCAAATTTATTGAAAAACAAAATTCATTTTACAAATTCACAATGCTTTATCAATTTAAAATGAATGCTGCATTTCCAAAAAGCACAACCTCTAACTTTTCTTCTTGTTTCTTTTGTACCAGCAATTTACAAAAAAAAAAAAAACCAAACCCCAAAACCCACAACCCACCCCAAAACAAAAACCCCCATGGTTTCCCCCAAGTTCTCCCCCACCAATTTTGAAATAAACATGTAACAGAATGTAAGTTTTATAATTAGAAAATGGCAGTTTATAGACCTTCCCCAGTTCCAAATGTGCAGTAGTGCTTCATGATCCTTGAGGGGTTGGAAGGTCAAATATAATTGGAGGGTTGGTTGGTTGAAAGCTGACTGTACACGTTGAAGCATTGATGTACGTTGTGTAACCGTCTGTCATAATGCCATAACCTGTAGGGAGAATGTGTCACACTTACTGTAATATAAACAAACGATACTGCCCATGGGCACCTGCACCGAAAGCTTGTTGTGGGATCAATGCTTTGGAATAAAATTAAATTCGTCCCTTCAAAATGATACAAGCTCTTGAAAGCTGCCACAAAGGCTTGACTGAAAAAAATACAACGTACTGTATTTGAAGTAAGAACTGATGCTTTTATGTACAAACTTTTTCCCCCCACGGAAAATCTCTGTTGCAAGTGGATACAGCAGAAACAGAGGCAAAACCACACATGTACTTCTTCTAATTACTTAATTAGCGAGCTGTAGTTTGCATGCCTGTGATGTCTGTCATAAGGAAAAGACCGATCAGGAGCAAAAGATTTAGAAGTAACTTTGGTTTCACCTACAAAAACCCCTCTCTGGGCAATGAACCGAACCCAGTAAGCTTTCCCCACATTAGCCCTTACCATCCAGTTCCTCATCACAGGACTGCCACGCTGGTGTTCACGCTGGCTTGTGAAACCTCCGAAACTCATCAGCAGGTTAAAAATAGACACACATACATATTTACTTCATGTATGTTATCTACCAGTGAAAATCATGACCAAGGAAAGGAATCTCCTGCTATAAACACAACAGAGCACTGAAGGTCAATGGATGACCCCTAGCTTAAGCAGAAAATTGAGGTGAAGGTTAAACAGATGACTGCTTTTCATTACAAAGGGATCTTGGTAACTTGTTCCCAAACCAAAAACCAAGAAGCAGCAAATACTAGTCACAGGTTTTGCAGCGTGCCAAGTACTCGACTCCTCAGTAACACTATGGCATGAGTTTCAGGATGCTGAAGACTGTTCTCAACCTTCTAGACACCTGGCCAGCAACGCTCTTGTTCAGACTGCGTCTGAGGAACCAGCAGCCACGCTGTTTCTCTGCTGGCCTCTGCCTTCTCTCCCACTTGCCGCACAGGAATAGGACATAACGGAGGGTTGCGCACTCCAGTAATTTCGGGCAAGTGGAGCAAACTGTAGCGACCCATGAATTGAGTCACAGCTGAGACTTCATTCAGCAAATGTGATGTGAGAAAACAAATGATAACAGAAGTACAGAGATACTGAGAAGGTAGAAGCTCTCCTCTTACAGATATTCTCTCAAGGATAAGGAGATAGGAGCTCCAGTTCCACCAGTGCAAAAGGTGAGAGAAAGCTTTGCCGTTGTTTTCAGCTGACATCCACAAAAAGCTAACAGAGAAGCTAGAAAAAATCTAGGAAGAATTTGGCACCAAATATACTTTAAAAAAAAAATAATAAAAATCAGAGTTTCATGGAGGAAGAGAACTTCCCATTGCAAACCCACAGGGGAAAAATGTTTTTCTTTTATACCATTATGATACAGTACAGATCACTGCTGCCTGAAAGCTAAGATAAATACAGCTACCCACAGTGTCTATCAGAAAGAATAATCACTTCAGAATTGCTGCACTGTCCGCCTGTATTACTTTATTTATTTAGACTGGCAATTTTGATTTAGATCATCTCATGGTGGGAAAAACCTTGTTTGTGGTTGTTCGTGCTTGTCAACCAGGAAAAAAACCTGCATCACCAAACTGTGTGTATAGCCTCTGTGGATTTAATGGAATGTGGTGCATGTTCATTCATCTCAGCTGGAGCTGGATGAGAATTAATTGCACTGTAAGATAATGCTCTTAACACTTGGCTATTTCTTTCTGTACTGAAACAAGCCGTTCTTTTGTCTTCTGCGTAAGTACTAAACAGGATTTTAACTTTTTTGTTAGTATTCTTGTAAGAATTTATTTGAACATTCACTTTTAATATGCGCTGCCACCTTTCCTATGAGATTTAAATGCAAGGTGCTTCACGTGGTTCCTCGGTGCTTTCTCACAATAATCTTGTACACAGAAGTACCTTCCTCTCCCACTACTTAACACTACTACAACTAGAAGTTTCATCATCCAGTGTGCCTACAAAGGCTGTAGACACTTTACATGTTTTAGCTGGAAGTCTTGCTGTATTCACTTATTCTTAATATGCAAGGATTAATATTTATACAAAACATCCAATCTTCTCCTGGCTGCACTGAAAGACTGCTATTCATGCCACTATACTCAAGGTCATGTCAGTATTTCCATTATAAACTCTTTATTTACAGATACCCAGCATGAAACTCATTGTATGAAGTCACAAGGGCTTCAGAAAAACCAACAACACTAGTTGAGAAAGCTGTCCTTTTTTTATTTTTATTTTATCAAGTCCTCCAAATCTTTAAGCCTATGGAGAACCTAGTTAAGAGTCCATGGAGAACCCTCCAGAGGGACAATATAAAGCATTTAATGTGTAATTTTGAGTTCTAGGGTCACGAAGTCTTACACTCCCTCTCAGGCAGAACTCCTAGTGTTTGTCTCTCAGCCACATGAAAGCTACAAAATTGTATTAAATATTTAAGTATCTCCAAAATGTATTTAATCTCTCAGCCTCTCCACTTCCACAAACTGAGCTTATTGTTTCTGAAGCTTCACACTCTGCCTGATCTGGTACTGACAGTGGGGAAATATCTCTTCTAAAATATGAGACGGCTGGAAGGTAACATACACAGTACAAACTGTATTACAGGATGCTTTTAGAAATGTATGCAAAGTGAGTTCTGGCAATCTCCCCTCCTGATGTCTGACTCGAGATGCCCTCCTTTCTGCTTTTCCTTATACACTGAGGGAGGTGAGCTGAGATGGTAAGTCGTCTTCGATTTTCTTCTTTTTCTAGCACCTTTCTTGGCTCCTGTGCTTGGAATAATGGGGATAATTTTCATTTTGGCTTGCAAGTGTGGGGAATCTCATCTGTTTCTCTAACCAAGTTTGTCAAAATCTGAATTGCTTTCAAATAACCTGTATAGAACAACCTTTGCACAGTGAAAGATGTAGGTGGCTAAATGTAGCACACGTTCCTGAAAAAGTCTGTTTTAATTCTGGCATAAATTTACGAAGTGCTGTGCACGCAATCGTTTCCCTCAATTCCCTCCCTACTTTAGTCCAATACGCCATTATCCATCCTTCGCAACACACCATCAAAATGTGCTGCTTTGAAATCAGCCTGAGATCGAAGAGGGGAATAGTGCTGCTCCTTACCTTCGTGAATCCCACCAAAGACATGGAGTTTGGGCCTTACTCGCCTCTGCACCGTGTTCAACAGTTCCACACAACCCACTCTCTGCAGCTCCTTTGGAACCCAGTCTCGAAAACCTGAAGGCAAAATGCAATCAATACTATTAATTTTCTCTATTCAGGTAAGGTTTCACATAGTCTTTCAGGAAGTCATAATTCACAGAAGGTTTATTACATTATCTGTAGTCGTAACTTCTCCATTAAAGCACACAATGGCTTTTAAGAAATGTTTCGCTGTCACTTTGTCTTCCTTAAGAATTCCTCCCTCCATCTGCATTAATATTTTTCTGGATGTGATTTGTTTTTTTAAACTATAGGTTTAAACTCATCTTCCACCTTGAAACCCTGGGACATTTATTCCCGGCACTGCTGCAGATTTTTCTTCCCTTTCCCCTGGCTCTTACAGCAGTCAGCTTCCCCAGCCAGCTACGTGGTTACTCCAGAAATGAAACACCTCAGGAAGATCAGCTATCTAGGACCCGATACCTCTGCCACCCCAAAGATTTAAAGTACAGTCACCCACAACTTCCCCAGGACCACAGTCTGCAAGTGTCAGCTTATTTCTGAGCCCCCGGTCACTAACAACAAGCAACGCAGCAAAATAGCTTCCAACAAGCCAGTGCTAATTGACTACGTTGCCGCTCAGTCCTACGGGTAATATGGAAAAATGCACAAATATGACATCTGTTATTACAGAAGTCTGCTGCCTGGACTGGCACCACTAAGGATCAGCAGGGCAAGACAAATGAGGAGGAGTAAAAGGGAAATCAGGAGCCACGTCCAACTGTAGCACCGTTCTACTGACTTCAGAGTAATTACATCCTGTGCCAAGTTTATCCCAGGTAGTAAAAACATGTTGTGACATGAACTTGAATGAATTTTGGAGAGAACAAAGAGTCCAGTTACAGCTCTACCTCCCTTAATATTTATGTAATTGAAAAAGCAGCATTTTTCTCAATATTATCATGCAGGCTGAGACCTAGACGCCCTCCTTTTAGGCACAGTACTAGCACCTAATCTGTGTCTGTAGTTAAAATACAGTGCCAACCTTTTGAAATTGAACTTCATTATCTCCATCGAAACCAAAATTTAAGTACGCTTATTCAATTAAAGCACTCATTAGTGTCTGCAGCATCACAGTATTTCTAGATGAACCCATTTCAGAGCAGATGGATTAGCAACCCATTTAAAATAGCACCCATGAAACATTACAAACATGCTTGTGGGGTTTTTTGCTTCTTTGGGAAAACAAACAGATTAAAAGAGTGCTATTCAAAGTGCTGGTTTTCAATATCCGGTGCGCTCCACTGTCAGTGGATGGTGTTATCGCTGCTTTATCAAAGCAGCATGCTGGTAGCTCTAGTAAGATTAAAGAGAATTCGCAGATCGTTTTACAACATTCTCTAAGCAGTATTAGAAGAATAACAAGGATATAAAGGGAGTGGTAAGTACATTACTGGTCAAAAACTTTCTGGACTTTTTTTTCCCCTTAGCTCTGCTTAGTTTGCTGACTCTTAACTTAATTGTGCTACGAAACATAAACATGCATTAATTCCTGACTCCACGGTCACTGAGAAGCTCTATGAGAGCATTGAGCCAGCCTGGTAGCACTTAAATGCTGTTTTATAATGGCATCTTGCAATTCTGAGAAGTTTTTTTTATATTCACTACCATCTCAAAAGTCAGTGACTTCATGTGATCATGCGATGATCTGACCCCTTGGATTTCAGGAGCTTACTAAAACCCTGACAAAATCACAGTCTACTAACAATAACGGTAACGAAGAGGAGACTGAAACACTTTCTTATCCTGATAAACCATATTTATAGAAGGCAGAGGCTCAGTTCTTGTAAAATCAACTGAAATATTTGAAATAGAGTCCTAGACTGCTTTCCACATGTGTCTTAAAGAAAACAGTAAATAATATGTGATACTATCTTGTGGGGTACAGGACAGGGAAAAAATAGTAGGAATTTTCAAATGGTTTTAGTGCGGGCTTTAATGACTTCAGATATGCCAAAACTGGGTACTCCTGCCTCTGCTGAATGATCATCCTAGTGCCTTTTTGAGACCATCAGAACTTAGTTTAGAATGCAGAATTAAAATGGGGATCAGTAAATTACTCACATTTACGAGGCAAGCAAAATTTAACAAAATGAAAAACTTCAACTACTTAATGAAAAAAAAACAAATTTTGCATTCATAGACTTGTGCTCACCTGTCATTAGTGCAAGTAAGGAACAATTATCTGAGAACGTAATTTTATTCCTTCACAAATTTGCTATAAGCCAATTAATATCTTTAAAACTACTGTTAGATATTCTAAGTTTACAAGGACATTACCGAAGAGAATATGTGACCACATACTCCTGAACTCTTGACTGCATACTCTAAAACCTTAAGGTAACATGTCATTGTAGTGGAAAAATGTTTTAAAAGTTTTAGTCAATTTCTGAAAAATCATATGGGATTGGAAACTGTTTGACAGATGAATACTGTTCTTAAATAAAATGTCAAACTATAATGGCTATGGAGTCAGATATTTGATCTTCCCTAGCTTGAGTTTAACAAATAATTTAGTTTTTATTAAGAAAACATCTGGAAGGTCAACAGATCTGCTAAGCCTAATCACTTTACACTTCTTCCAAAAAGGCTTTTTAACTCATAGTTTTGAGTGAGGGTGCAATTACAGTATAGCTTATAGCATTATTAATTTTGCTTATTTTGAAAGTAAAATTCTCATGCAAAGAATCACACACAGTTTTTGTTTCACTTACCAAGGGGAGGTCCATGTGTCATTAGTATATCAATTCCCTCAGGAATAAGGTTCCACTTGTCTAGCAAAGACTGACCTCTGGGTAGGTTAAAGCCCCATCCATTAAACCACGGTGTCCTTTGGGGAAAAATAAGATGAACTGCATCAGTGTAAAATAAAAATCTCTTCCCTTCTCCAATTTTTCTGAATTAAAACAATTTCAGTGCTTCAGAGATTACTTGCAGGCAGCCTTTTTGAAGGGGATGCATCCGAAGCAAACTGGCTCACATACATACGCTAATCTATACATTTGAACTTAGATTAATATCCTGTGCTCTTATTGTACTTCAAGAGTATTCAGTCCTGGGGACATTTACTTACTGGAGAGAAAGGGAGAAAAGTTACAATAACACAGTCTAAATCTAAAGCTTTCTTCCAAAGTTTGGGGATGTTCAAACAGAAGAACTCCTTCCTTACATCACCTACCAAAACAAGCAAAAATCTCAAAAGTTTTTTGGAGGCAAGAGTCAACTTCGCACAGCACAGGGCAGCTAGTGGGTAACAGTTCAACAGGAAGGCTGTATGATGCTGCTGTTATAAGCACCATCTGTACTACGGTATTTCACTAAACTCAACTTGCTCCTTTTAGCACTTTTAGTATCAGAACATTGTCACATAACTTGGCTTTGAACTCCTGAGCCTCCTAGAGGTCTTGAGCACACAATGTTTAGCCTCACGTGACTTCTTCAATAGGTCTTATAATTTAAAATTAATTTAGTATTTATTAAGGAAAACGGATAACCTCAGTCTCCACCATCATAGCATAATGTTGTTGTAGACATTGGTTTATCCATCAACCCCCGGCACATAGTAATGAAAAGCAGACCTTCCAGGAGTACTTTTTCAGTGCATAACAGCCAAGTTGAATCATTTTGATGCAGGTGTATTATAATAAAGCCTTTTCTTATCAGGTAGGTACACGGAGGAATTGTTCTGAAGAGACACTGTAGTATTTACACCTGTTTCTAACAACTTTTTATACAGCTGTTAGTATTGTACTAATTTTAAGCATTTTCATCCACGTGTGTGTTTCCTAGAGCTCAGGCACCAGATTTAGACCGGATTGCTTCGTTTTCTAGGTAGGATACTCCTGTCCTCGCCCTAGTCATTTGGGGGTATCTTTCTGAGAGTTCAAGCTACTCCCGCAGTCTTCTGTGTTTCAGAATCTTTCAGTTTTGAATTTAAAAATAAAAATTGGGTGGGAAAAAAACAACTACAAACCAACCTTAAAGAAAAGCATACCTGTTAAAAAGAGAGTCCTACATCATTTCATTATGTAATCTGCCTCCTGTACCTGCTAAATTATGCATTTTTTCAGCCTCAAATGTGTATTTAAGTGGAAATTTCCTGCTAAGATTACATGTCTTAATTTTTATTCTTTGTAATTAAAGTTGGGTTTTTCCAGAGACAATCATTTGACCAGTGAAGAGTATACACAGTCATATGTATGGTCTGAATTCCTGACAATCAGCAGTATGGGAAAACAGCGGTGCTGCTAATACAGAGGCAGGAAGGTCACTGGTGCCTTAGTTACAAATAATAGACGTATCCCACACAGTCCTACTGAACTAATACCACACACACATAGGAACTTGTTCAACCTAGCAGACTTCCTGGATGCTGGATGAACACTAGCAAAAGACAGGAAAATTAGATGTTCGTTATACATTTTATATAAGCTATGGGTTCCTCATGTGCACAGCAATGAAATTTCACCTCTCACTGCTGGCTTACTCTGCACCCACTGAAACATTTAAAAAAAGTTCCTATGTTGTAAAATAAGGTCAGCGTACCTCACCGGAGGTTTGTAGGCAACTGAATTAAAACTGAAGCATGTGGCTTAGCTTTAGCTAAATCACAAGTGTTTCTGCTTTTCTATGATTGACCTTTCTGAAACACGTATCTAAATTTCCTTTCCTGTAATGTTCCTAGGTTTTAACATATCAAGATTACCGTAACCTTCAGGACTGCAGTGAAAAGTTAAAACATGGTTTGGCTAAACATTCAGCTGCTTAAAAAAACAAACACACAGCACATAGGTTGAACTTTTCACTGTCAATTAATGATTCTTTCCCCACTTGCATTTCTCCTGCAGATAATACTGTAGTTATTACACCATAGTTAAACCTGAAATGTGAAACCACATCTGTGATCTCTCTGGAGCTCTTTGGAGACTACGACCACAGAAAAACCTGGATTTGTCTGCAGGTTTTTTATTTTATTTTCTTCTGAAGCACTGGGGGAAGAGGAGGAGGGGAACCTGAGCTCCAATATATTCTTCATTCACCAGCCTCTATAATTAGCTGTGACTAACAGGCACCACATGGGAATCCACTTGTAAGAAAACTTTGGAGAAACCTTCCCCATTATGCAGCATGTGCTCAAAATAAGATGGTCAAGTACTTCTTTAATATACTAAATATTTTCATACGAAATGAATAAACAGAGGAGAAGAGCAGGCACGACTGGAAGAACACCTGGATTACAGATTTAGGTTTTGGGCATTTAAAACACGAACCTGCATATTCAATGCGAGTACTGAGCCCTGACGAGACAAACTGAGAGTCGAGTCCCTGCGTTTCTGAGGTGGTTCAGGCCTTGCCAGAAAGCCAAGGGGGAAAAGGATGTGTTCAGAACACCACCAAGAAAAAAACCGCTTTATGGCACAGATTCAGGTTTAGATGAGATCACAAGGAAGGTCATCCGATGTTTGCACTACGCTGTGTTGCAGTGCAGACAAAATGGAGTTGATGTACTGTGAATCCCGTGAGTGGACAGATGAATAGCTGTTTACCCCCAGCAAACTTTAAATGTGTGCAAGAAAGACAAAGCCTGCGCTGTAGGTAGGCAGCATCCTATCAAGGGGTATCGGGTAGGGATCCTTTACTCCTACTAGTGCCCTTTTTTGCGTACGTAAGAGTTAAATAGAGTTGCTCTGAACTTCTAAATTATTTCGAGGAAAAAAATTGTGCATGTAGTTACATGCCTTCTGCAACATATTCTCAAGCTGATTACTTACTGGGAGAAACCACCTCACATCTAGGAAGAAATGTTTATAATGAACTTTGGCTGCACCCACCTGTGATAACTTGCAATCTGGTGCAAATAATTAGTAAGGGCTACTAAGTCATTAGTAACTATATTTAAGATCTGACCTATTTTTCTTTCCTATGAAGCTCTCAGTAAAAAGATTTCAGTTAACTCCTAAAACCATTAATAGTATACTTCACTTTTAAGTAGACGGCAAGAAAAGAAAGCTATCAGCTGTTGAATAATGCCACAAGGGAGGCATAGACGTAAAAACCACAGGGATTAGTAATGAGAGATTACAAATGATTTTGTCATTTTATGTTTGATGGACCAGAACACTTCCCCACACCCGATGCCTGGCATGACGCAGGTCCCACTTGCCCGGCATGTCAGCCCGTGTCTGGGAGAACCTAATTGAGCTCCTGCTCATCAGAACCACGCCGCACTTCACAGCATCCTTCACGTGCCATCAAACCCTCACGATAATTCTTGATCCCCGGCTCACCTGACAGCTCAGCCCTCCCCTGACTGCAAAACTTCCGTATCATTTAGGGATAGCAGTTATGCTGGCACCAGATGTGACACAGGGAATATCCTCACTGAAGGCAGACACCTGGCCCATCGTTACTCTCTTCAGTTCTTCATTTCTACACAGGAATCCCCACAGATCCCCCTCCACCTGGCATTTTGGAAGTTACATTTTCTGCAATTAAAAGAACGCTTAGGCAGTAGGCTGCGTATTATCTTCACACCTTGTGCTGCAGGAGATGCAGACATCACTTGACATAATATCAAGAAGGAGGGGATCTTAAGCTTCACGACAAGACTCACCCTCCTTTTGCAGGCGCATTGGGAGAACTGCCTGACAAGACACACAAATCCATCTGCTTTTAATGGTAGAGAGCTGCCTCTTCAGCAGGTGATTGGATCTCCCTTCTCTCAAGTAACTTTGTATGGTTTTAGTATTTTACCATTACATTTAAAAAAAAAAAAAAAAAGCACAGTGATGGAGCATTATTTTATGACACAAAATCGCAACCACTTCTTGGTGTATACACTCAGAAGGAACACGGTCACATGGGGAAACAGGAGACGCAAGGCCATGGCCAAGGTCATGCAGGTGATATAGGAACTTCAACTCCTTCTGGAACTTTAACATTTTTAAAGGATGGTATCTCCTACTACCTACTTTCATCTCTTCTCTGTCTCATGAATTTAATTACCTGATCATCAGAGTTCAACAACTCAAAAGGTAAATGTACAATGAGATCTTCTAGATTCAGGTTTTCCTTTCACCTCTGCCAGTAAATCCATTTATTTCAATAGTTACTTCTAAAGAGGCTTAGATCTCACGTGTTTTTAATCCCCGGTATTCATTCATTTTTAAGGCTACCCAGTCTTTTAGGAAAGCTTCAATTTTATCCTTAATCCAATGAGTAAAGTGCACAGGAGGCAAAAATCTCAGTCTGCTTCCTTCCACAGGATAACAGCCAAGGGGGTGTCTAGAAGGCATCGCAGCAGAAAGCACTTCTACGCAACTAATAACAATAATGAAATGCTCTTTCTTTTTGACAGCATTCAAATTGAACACACAGACCTAGCTTACGAGGGAGAGAGACAGTTCCACTAGCAGGACAAAAACGGTGGGACAGGACACGACACCGAGATGCACTCCTAGACTTGTTCAGTTACAGGACTAGCCTACAAACATATCCCCAAAGTATCTATTAGGGTCCTAGATGAAAGCTGCAGCAGTGCAGCGGACTAGCAGAGAACAAACTGCAAAGGCGGGGGGAGAGGTGACCTTTGTGCACAGAAAAGAAAAGCCTTTCAATCCTCCTCCCTCCGCCCCGAACGCCAGGCACAAACGTTGGCCAGGGCAGAGCAGCACACACGTGCCCGTCTCCATTCAGTCAATGGACAGAGCGTGCCTAGTGGGAATACACAAAAAAGGGATTGTAGCGTGGGGCGAAGGGGAAGGAGAGCGCGTGCAATCATGGAAACAAAAGGCTGAGTAGAGCAAGTGCACAATGTGTTAAGGAAGCACATTTTACAAGATAAGAGCTTCTATAAAGGCTCTGAAACTTGCCTTCAGTGCTATAAAAGCATTTTTTGGTTAAGCTCCCTCTTATAGTGAATATTCAAACGCTTTTTCATAATGTAACAACAAGCAGGAAATCTTAAAGGCTAAATGATTTCCTAAATGTGCTCATTATATGTAATGTTGTGGTATCAGTAAAATGCACAGTCTGGTGGCTCAAGCTGTATTTCATTCCCACTAGCATTTACCTGCTGTGCCTCAGTGTCCCATTTAGAAAGTGAGGACAATAATACACAACCGAAAGAAGTATCACGGGGTCTGGTTCCTTGGGATTTTGCTTACCCTGCATCTTTAAACAGCTGAAGCTCTCATGAAAGTGGGTTACCAGTACTGTGATTATGTTAGCCATGTACTGCATGAATCTCCTTATTACTGACCTGCACAGAAGTCGGGCAGTCTCTAAAACATAGTTCTGCTATTTTTACAATATTACAAAAACCTGAAGCCTCAACAGCTGCTGGTAATTTTCTTTTTTTGCAGGTTTTCTCTCTCTCTTTCAACTTACATACTACAACCTCTGAACACTTGCTGGTTGTCTAAATGACAAAACATTTGAGAAACACAACCCCCACACATCCACCGTGTTTGGAGGGAAAGAGTTCACACAGCGCCTTTCCTCTACGATGCGGTCTCCACAGTGAAAAGTTGCAGCAACCACCTCATCACAACAAGCCAGTGTGACCTGGTATACTCCTTGCACCAAGGTGTTCTCAATTTCTACCTCAGATTGTACAAACTGGTCAAAGGAGGTTTTAGCTTAAGACTCCTGTCAGACAGACACATGCTTGGATCTGTGAGAGGTAAGAAAGAGCTAGGACCTCGACTGCTGCCATTCAGCATGTTATCGCCTAAAACAAGGACAGATAGAGGAATAAGTGCAGCTTTAGCCGTCCATACGGCTGGAAAACAGCATGTGAAAAGAACTCCCTCCTGCATCTTGCAGTTCTTCGCTCTCAGCGCACCTCTCTGCTGCCTCAAGGCTGCCCCAACTTTGACACGTAACTGAGCTCTGGTCCCCAAATCTAAACCCTACTACCTCTGTGGATACCTTTCAGTATTTGGTTTCTCTGATGGCCCATATCAACCACTGACGTCTTCCATCCTGTGTCTTGAATGGCTAGTGATGCATTTTGAAGGAGGAACATAAAACGTCTGCTCAGTTCATATGCTTTGTATTAATACCACAGCACCACAGACAGTTATTTAAGACCACAACTCATCTTTCTGTCAGGAAGATGTATTTCTTTAAAAAAAAGGAAAACAGAAGTTGTGTAAAGAAACAAACAAAAACATGCCAGGGTTTAAGAAAGTTGAGGCCAAAGGAGCAGACAGGAGGTTAAAGTGCCAGCAGTCATGGAAGACCACAAGACATGGAAGACAGAGCACAGGGCCCCCTGAGGATGGGGGGAAAGAATATAAAATGAAGCAGAGGAGGGAATGACACCAGGAAGCCAGTGGATACTGGAAAGAAGAGGAAGGGAGTAGAATTTTTGAAGTTCAGGACTCAGGCAACCTTTGCTTAAGTATCCGAATTGCTCATCAAAGAGGAAATTTCCTCCAAATCTTCTGAGGTTTTCCAATCCCTAGCTGTATTGCAATCATTTTATTTAGGGCTTTACTTAATGAGATCTGGGAGATATTGTAATATCCCAAAAATATGAAAATAATTCAAACTTGACTCAAGGGCTAATTTCATTCTACTTTTAAAAAGAACAGAATTACAAAGGCCTACTAATAGAAGCAAGTATTAGACCATGCGTATTTCTGTGCTGCATATGGTTGAGGATGGCTTGCAGGATAGACTTGGTCTAAGCTAGCACCAGCCTCAGCTGGGTCCGTACATTAAGTACGCTGCGTTTCCCTGGATGGCAACGGGAGCACTGTGGCAGCAGCTCAGGCCTAGGAAGTACCATGCTGGACTGATTAGCAGAACGGCTTCTTGTTCCAGAGCGGGCACATTCACCCCTTCATTCCCACACTGCATCGCTGCGCAGGGTACACGCACCCTTGAAGTGTCAAAGGATGCTGCAGTATTGAGAAAAGCTTGAATGCCTTGAATTGTTACAGCAGAATTTTGTGGTCCGTGTAGAAACACAGAGAATCATGGAATATCTATCTAGACGAAGGAGCTCTGAAGCTCCTGAAGCTCACCCCAACATAAATCGAATGTCAACTCTGAGGCACAGGGAAAGAGGAAACAAAAGGGAAAAGAGCAGCTGGCTGAAATTTTGATTCAGCTTTGCTCAACAACTTGCATGTTACAGAATGATGCTTAAGACGCTTGGTTTCTTCTATTAAACATGATCATAATAAGTTAGTTTTATTACATCTTAAATTAGTTTTCTATATGACTCTTATTATCCATGCAGGAAATGTAAATTGGCAAAGCTTCCACCCCAGGTAGATCTGGAAGAGGGTTTTACTAGTAGCCCTGTTTCTGCCATGACAACACAAATTAAAGTAGAGCAAAAGCAAAAGGGAAGTGAAGACCTCTCCCCCAACACAGACTTATTTGTGCATATTTTCGATCCACTAGGGTAGTGTGTGTGTTTAACATGTAAAAAAGCAAAATCTGTACAGGTGTAATTATATCCAGTACCTTCAGTTGAACATTTTATATATTTATAAAAGTAGCATTTGGAAAATACTAACTGAAAGATGGCTGCCTTTAAAACAAGAAAGCTACTTTTCAGTGAATTGTGTAACAAACGTTGCTGGATATAAATTAGTATAACAAAACACTCAAAAGAAGATATGCCTGCCTGCCTGCTCTATTGGTGAATTTGGCTCTTGCTCCTAAGAAACAGCTTCTGGAAACTTTGTGGATTTGAATGCCACTTAAAACAGAATTCTTTAGCATCACTAGAGAGTCTCTGTAGTTCCTCCAAAAGGCTATGCTGGTCAGAGAACAACACGATTGCTTATTCAGTAAAAAATGCTGAAGCCACAAACCAGAGGAATTCCAGATACATATATTCTTATGCAGTGTTTAAGCACCTTTACACAACTTTACATCTACACCCCGTACTGCTCTTAATACATGTAACTTAATGACACTAGCACGCAAGGTGAGTCCTCCCCCAAGAGGATTAGTTTTGGCTGAGGACTAATACCCGCCGAACCAACGTACCAGTCCATCGCTGCCCAGAGGGGCCACAGCCCCCCATACACTCGTCATCCATCCTCATACCAGCTCCAGTTCTTGCAGGCCCTATCTATTTGAATCCTGACTAACAAACGAGGGAGAACACTAGATGATGTCACTACTTCTATAAGCCGTGGCGCAAAACCCAGCCACAGATGATGGAGGAAAAAGCAATAGCTGGGCCACCTGAAAGGAAGTCACTTTTCTCACTCTGTTGTTCTCTGAAGGTAATCCTGTGAAAACAAAGAGACTTGCTGGTTTATGCTGACAGGAATACCTACTAGATATCACATCTATGTTTTGAGTCACCTTAGGAATGAAACCACCACTGCTACTCTTAATCTTTCACAGTAAAACTATGGTTAGTAAACACCTAAAAAGAACTCCCAAGTTATAGTCTCTCAAACAGTGCGCTTACATTAGAGCCAAGTTTAGCTCTTGCTTTTGCATTGCTTTAGAGCTTTCCATCTAACACACTCCCATGCTCTAGCACATAGCCTCAAGAAGAAAAGATTTTGGTCTTTGTGCCCTGATGTTCTGGATGTCTAGGTTGCCCCTCCTTTTCATGATCTAATTTCCAGAGCTAACAAACCAGTCTGTTGTTTCTGAAAAGTAAAAAAACAACCCAAAAAATCCACTAAGCACAAACCTACATCACAACTACAGGAACTCGAAGGCTTTCAAAAAGACTTTTCAAGTACCTTACAAGTAATAATTAATTTAGCCTCAGAACAGTCTAGATAGAGCACTGTTTATAGAGGTACTGTGCAGAACTAGGTTGACTACACCAAGAATAAATTTGCCAGAATATATACCTAAGTAACTTGCTTAAAGTGAATCAGATGGTAGACACAGAATGCCGCCCTCCATGATCTTCACTATTAGTCTTTAACAATAAGTCAATTATTTTTATCTAATCCTATAATTCAAGATCAGACACTGAGATTGCTTATTGCCAGATGGTGCTGTTTATCTATAAATACCATCACTATTTTTGTTTATGTTTTGCTCAAAATGCTGCTTAGCGTTCTTCAAGAAGAAACTGTAACTTGCCAGAACGCCTGGTAGGAAAACCAAACAAGGTTCACATATATTAGTCTTCCATGCACATATAGCCCACAGTATTTAATTGTAGCAACATGTAAGATAATCTTCTGAAAATTTACAGAAAAGAATGGAAACAGTTAGTTATAATTAGGCCACAGGATACTCCCAACATTTCTTGTTTGTTTGAAGTCTGTGCTACCTTCCGTTTCAGCTTATTCTTGAAGCTGGATGTAAAGTTGCTTACCCTTGCTAACCAGATGAAAACAGCCAAAACAATCAGTTTCCAATGTCACAATACATGCTTACTTGACATTTAGATACAGTATAAAATATCATGGCTGGACTTTAAGCAATAATACTGGTTTACTATTTAATTATAAGTTTTAGGAAATGTCATTTATTTAAAATATATGCAGATTTGCTTCATTTTCTTCATTTATTACAGCCTTTTCTTTGTGCAGAAATTTAACATCTGACCTACTCAAAACTTCACCTTTACTGAAAACTGTGATTCTACTTTGGAGTCTGCAGGAAGGGAAAGTTAGCAACTCCTGTTCAATCTTCATCCAAAAACATTGTTACTTTATTTGTCAAATTCTGTCAAGCAAGAAACGAAAAAAAAAGAAGTCATCTGGGGAAAGGGGTGATTATAGATCTCCAAATGCGCATCACACCTCCTTCTCAGCTCAGGAAACCTCAGGAGACTTGTATGCAAACTAAGTTCACACGTACAAAAATCCTATACCCGATATTACATGCATACAACATGTGCGTGTGTGTGTATATATATATGTATAAAAATACATTTATCTCTTGTTGCTCTGCCTGTGACAAGGAGTCCAACAAATAACTTGAAGAAATGGCATGATGCACTCTCAAACCAATGAAAACTCCAACTGCTGTAGCACTCAAGCATGACCCCAGTAATAGAAGGTAAAATTTGCTGGTTATTACCTGGAGGAGCTGTCTTATGTATGAGCCAATTTAGCAAATCAGTTAAAGTAATGCAGTTACTTGATCAACAGATGAACACAAAGAAAAAAAATGACAGAAGAGACTGAGGGAAAAAACATGAGGGTCATAAAAGAAGCAGAAGCTGCTGAAAAGACTGCAGAGAGCATTCGGCATCACAGAAGTAAAAGCATTATTTTAATTGAAAAGTATCTGTTTAAGCATGGGTCACTCGCTTTTGCTGGCTTCAAGATCATTAAACAAGGAGCTCGGATTACCTGCGGGTCAATTTACACAGCATTTAATTTTAGGCTCACCCACCATGTTGTCCCTTCAAAGAGGTCTGTGGGAGATGCAGATTACCACAGACTGAATGAGACTTAATTTGACTCTTCTAGTGAAAAAAACCTAACATGAAAACTTTAATTAGAAACCAACGTTGTAGAATACCTTGGTATCAGTGACTCCACCTGATCAACAAAATGCTATTCATGTTCTTTCCATTTCTCACCTTGATGGAGAGAGGATCTTGACCCCCACACCTCTTCAAGGCCACATGCAACACCTAATTCCCCTCAAAAGAGTGTTAATAGAACATAATTAAGTGCAAGCAAGCAGCAGAAAAAAAAGAGATAGGGAAGATGTCTTTCTCATTGACCACCAGTCAAAACTCCAGGTTTTACGAAAAGCCCGAGCTGCCTCCTAGTTGGATTGCAACGCAGTTCAAAAATCTCCGCAGAGCCGGCTGACCAAACTGCTTCTCCTGGAACCGCAAAGCACCGGTCCAGTCTGGGACACCGTCCGGTGGGCAACATGCTGGCACGATCTGGTGTTTCTGGTGCTACAAATGCTGTGCTATTGGTTCACAATTACATATTCATGCCTTGGGATCATATACACTCACATTTTAAAAAAATACACTTCCAAAGAAAAGTTGTGAGCTCGTATTACAAGTTCTCACCCAAAGTAAATTTTTTACTGATGAGTTACAAGCCTATGAGCTGGTGGTTTATAATAGAAAGGCAGACTGACATTTAAATAGAGTGGCACTAGAATAATGGCTTTACCTTAGTATTTTATGGGAGGCTGAATAACCACAGAGTTAACATACTGTATTTTCTGGCAATAAAAAATCTGTTGAAAACAAAAGGTCATTTTATTTGATAATGTAAACGAATTAGATTTGTATCGTATGGTCAAGAGAATAAAGGAAAGATTAATTCTTAGAGGAAAAGTCAATATATGTGGATGGCTAGGATTGGTTTGGTTTGAATTCTTTAACCCTGCTGTAAAGCCTGTGGTTCTTAACCCACAGCCGTATATCGCTGTACGCTGTAGGTTTCAATACAGGCCCCGGACTTCAGTCTGATCTGATAAAAATCTGAAACTTGCAGTACGCCATTACGTGGGCAAACTATTCATTTTATATTCACCTCCTTGTCGTGTCAGTGCAGAGGTCATCTAAAGAGGGGGCCTAATTAATCAAACTGTCAGAGCCAATGAGGAGGAGCATGTTAATAGGACTTTTATTTCACCCAGGAAAGCAGTGATCTGACAGGAACCAGAAAATATGGCCTTGATGTTGCTGTTTATTAGCAATGCTGAGATCAGTGGTAATAGGTGCCAAGCAGCCTATGTTTGATAAAGCGCTGAATGTCAAGAACCTGCACCAACTAGAAATTAGACTGACAAGAGGCAAGAATCTCAGCATATTGATAGCTACAGGAGAGCAGGTTTGGTTTGGATGTCATCACAAAACCAGAACCCGCACAGGACACGTTCTTGGTTCTTCAAAAGTAAAGCAAAAAAAAAACCCCAAAAAACAAAAAAAAAAAAACCAAAAAACAAAAACCCAAACCAAAAAAACCCCCAACAACAAACTCAAACAAAAAAACCGAACCCCAAACCACCCCCCTACCCCCAAATACCAAAACCCACCTGCTATTTTCCTGCACTTAAAGGTGAGGCTTTGCAATATTTAACTCCTATTTGGCATATATAGGCAAACACAGTGGCACTAGCACAGAAAAGCCCTAAATTTGGTACAACAGGGCTGAACTTAAAGGATTGCCTTGATGGGATCCCATGGTGGTATAAGGCCAGCACGCTGGTGCGGCTCTACATCTCTGTTATCCTTTGAGAGAACTAGCAGGACTGTAAATGGTCTAAGACCAGTTTAACAGCTGACACTAACTGATCCAGATCAATGCAGAAGCTGCACCAGACGAAGGAAGCATGGCACAGGTAGCAGTTAGGTCTGTGCACCTCTTGCCTGTGTTAGATTGGGCACTCAATGAGCTAAACCTTGGCCCCACAAAATACAACAACAATGCTAAAATAAATGCGGTGAAGATTTCATTTCTTACCCAAAGCCCTTCCACAAAATTGATGTTCCTTAACACAAAGTGCATGCCCATAGTAAAGAACAAAACAAGCGTATCTAAAAGGGAGTGAGTGGGAGATATAAGAGATGCTCACAGTTTTTGAAGGGCACTGGACTCATTTTAGCAGCAGCCACAGCATTTGCTGTGTGGGTGATATATGTAAAATTTTAAATTAATTATTTTAGTAATGCACCCCTACGTGATTTCTCAGTCTGCAATGTATTTCATACTCCAGGCCATGGTAGGCTTTATAATTAACTACTTTCTGAAGCCATTTTAATTAATTTTTTTTCCCCCAACACCATTATTTCCAAATGAATAGAGAGCTAACATTAAATAGCCTTCTAAATAGAGAGCTGCAAGAATCTACTCTTGTAGGATAAAGCACTCAGAATCACGCCCCTAGCAATGCCCCTGGAAAGGTTTAAGCAAAGAATGTAGCAGCTGAAAGGAAATGTGCTGCCAAAGGGGAACCTTGGACACTGACGGAGCGTGCAAGTCCCTGGCTAAGTCGAAATTTTTCTTGGTGGAAGAGGAAAGCTGTTGTGTTTATGGCTGCTGCCATGGATCCAAATATCCTCATCCTGAATGATCTTTTTTTTTTTTCTTCCCTGAGAATACGCCATTGTCTGGATCTTCCTCTTAAAGCCAGCAGTACTAAAATTGGAATCAAATGATGCAGAACTGAGTTTTGTGCCTCTCACTCGGGTGAGTCAGCCTCCCAGGCAGCCATGCTCCGTCCCGGAGCTCACAACAGGCTGGTGGGAAGGCAGGAGCCCAGGGTAGTCCTGCCTTCTGCGCTGTGGACAGCTGTCCCTCACGAACAGACTAGCACAATTCGATCTACAAAGACTAGAGAGAGAGACAGAGATGCTTGGAGTAAGGTATTTTTCTTTGGCAGCAAAACGACTTGGAAAACCTCCTGCCTCTCTCCTGAGCCTTCCCTGCTCCTCCACGCCACAGGCACCGCTCCCTTCTGGTGGTACTGGTGAGACTGAGATGGTGTCACTGATGTCACCCGTGTTTCAAAAAAACTGGAACATCTTTTCAGTTATTTGGTTTTACAGGATTCAAATCTTCAATAGCACAAATACAGGACTGAAGAACGGTAGCACTGGGCTCAGGACTGGTTATTCAGGGCAGGAACTGCTTCTCTGATGGCAAAACTCACTTAAAGCTTTACCACCAAACTACAGCTTTAAAGATAACAATGTACCCCTACTGTAAAAGAAACATATGAAGAATAATGAAGACACTCTTCCCTTCCTAATCTTCTCCTGTTGACAATGTCCCTTCCAATGGTTAAAATTGTATTTATTTCCTCTTACAGTTTCATACTTTCTAATTAAAACGTAAGGCATGCCTCCTATACTTCACAGAAAATATGTCAGATTGAAAATAAATGCAGAAAGCTAAAATGTGGTCCAAATCACTACCTTTTGGAGCTTTAGATGGCTGTTTTCACAGCTACCAGAAAAATAAATGTTAGTGGGTAAAATCTTCATGGTTATGAGCCTCATTTTTACATTTCTCAGTGGCAGTAGTGTTAAAAACATGTATTAAAGTCAGTTCACCATTAGCATATGAAGTAGCATAAAAATTTGGAACTATGTTAAGTATCTTTTTTAAAAGTATTGAAGAGGGTTTTTCTGCCATTAACAATGTATTACTTAGCCATTAACGTAGTATTTTATTAGTGTTAGGATTTTATTACCTAGTTTACTATTAGTTTATTGGTGGGAGTGGGAGAAGTCTGAATTTTTTATAATGTCACACCTTCGTCTACTACTATCATTGTGTAGTCAGAGTATGACCAAGCAACTATTTCTTCAAAGGCTTTGTAAAAGTGTAGTCTTTAAATTGCTTGCTTAACTTCATGGAGATACTGCTCTTATTCTGAAACAAAACAAAATCTGCACGTTAATCCCAATGACATTGCTATAGGAACCTTATTTACAGTATGATAAAAAAAATGGTCCTTTCTTACAGCTTCATTAAATCTAAGCCTCATTTAACTACTAGGACATTTTTACAATGGGTTTACTGACATACTATGATAAATGTCTGTATAACATCCTTCAACAATAGCCCCAACTATAGCCATAGCCACAATGTGTATGAACACTGCATCAGTTTTAACAATGCACTGTCCTGAATAGCAGGAAGTGAAGTAACACTAAACACATTTTTACTAACCCCCACGTCTCCAAACCTGTGTTTTGCTTTAGGTTTTTTCATCAGTTTCTGTTTTGTTTTGGGGGGCTGCTTTGTTTTGTCTTCTCAGTGGGAAAAGAAACATTCCCTGTAAAATTATGAGAATTAAGATGCTAAACTTTTAAAATATTACAGGATCCCTTTGAAATTTTGACCTAGGCAGAAAGGTTTCCTGAAATTTGATTCCTTAGAGATAAAAGGGTTGGCAGCAGGATGAAAGCAGCCCTACCCTTTTTTCCATGTCAGAGAAATGAACGGAATGGCTTATGAATACATGTAACTTGCCCATTCAGGAGCCACGCTGGTGCCTATTTGTCCTGAAATACCAGTGTTAGGTTACTGTGCAAAGCAGAATAACTATTAGCCAGCATGACCTCGATCCACAAGAACAATGAGGGCCAGAACAAGGTTTATAAAGACTTAACTAACTTTCAAACTTCAAGGTAATGCAAGTAATTAAAAGACATTTCTGTGAGAGTCATGCTTTCAAAACACCTTTATAAACCGTCAGCCACTGCAACTTACTCTTGCGAGGAACAGAGATCAGGAGTACAAGAACTGTATGACAAACTAAAACTGAACAGGCTCAACTGCTTTCCTTCTCATGGCCAGCCTCTGATTTCATTTCACATCAAATGATATCGCAAAGTTGGACATGGTAAACCTACAGTATTTTCACTGGAGACTAGGGTCTGACATTCTGTCTAAATGAAATTTCCCAGTTGTCCCAAACACTTTTTATCTTATTTCCATGCTAGCAGTTTGAAATGTCACTATGTATTGCCACAATGACAGATGAGCAAAGGCACAAGAAAGCAACAGAGCTGGTTTCTCCAATGAACCATGCCTGGCAAATGTGAAAATTTACTCTTGCCCCTGGCTCCTGGCCCGCTCCCAGGTATTAAAGGTAACAGGGGTAACCTCTGCAATGTGACTTCACGCAGGCTGAAATACAGAGCACGGGTTATGAAAACTTCGTATGCATCTATGTGTGTATGTATATATATACACACATTATTTAAAAATGCCACTAAGGGCCAAATCTTGCAAATATTTTTTACTTTACTACCACAGGTTCTCTCACTAAGGTTAGTGAGAGACTGACAGCAATAAAACCCCTGCAATACAGAAGATTAAGCCGTGTGGCCATAATACGTATTTTATGTGGATTAATAGACTGAGGCTTGGATGGTATTGATAAGAAAAAATAAAGAAAACTTCCTTCAGAAAACTTTTGCTTAAGAAATGATGTCTCCTGCTCACTGGGATTTCCGAATCTGCAAAGACTTCCTTTCAGTGACAGTGGGGAGAAGACCATGGTAACATTTATCATTACCCTAACTTACAACTACAATGAATTGTTCTAAGGACAACTTCAAGATCAAACTCTGAACTTGAGTTTCTCTTTTCTAAATCTCTTTTTCTTGCTGTAATGAAATAACAATCTTCTGCCTTTAAAAGGTAACTTCTTTATATAGGCTTGCTCATGTCATAGAGCTGGTAACCACTAGAAAAAAAAATAGATGGGATTGTATTACCAATTAACACCTAAATATTGCTTACTCTCTCTCTTCCATTTGAGTAACTGCTCACTCTGCATAACACTCCTGTTTATCTCACCTTGATGAGATAGGAGGACCTGCCACTCACAGCAATGACTCCTTCTCAGCAATGCTAAAAACGAAGCAGCGAGCATTTGTATGCAGCAACCTCCATCTAGAAACATCCAGCACCCATATCAATGTGTGTGAAACGCTGGTCTCATTGAAGTCAATGTTCAAAATTTCACCCATGATTTATTTTTCAATATGTCACCTCTCGCTGTTCTGCTCTTTGATATTGCTTTGCTTCTGAGAGCGTGGAAGATATGAAAAGGTGCATTTCTATTAGCAACATCCACTTTAAAACTTCACATTCTACCCTCTTTATAAGGCCTTGCTGCCATCCATTCTCTGATACAAGCTGTTATTCAGCCTTTACCTGCCTTTATCCTCAGAAGAAATCATTTTGACTATCACAATACCTTCCGTGTAAAAAAAACCTGAGGTCATCATGGTCTCTCTTATAAGCATTAGGAAACAAACTTTTGAGTAGCTGAGGTAGGGTAAAAATAGGGTTCTGCACCACACTTTGGCTAGTTTCCCTGAAGATGTAAATCTACGCAACTATTTTCTTTAACAGTACACAACTGGGGCCCCAAATGATCAGAATCTTCCATGACTAAGATGATACGAATGAGATATACCGTATTTGGGGGATATATTTTCAGAACCCGATAGTGGGATGCACCTGAAACCTTCCTCTTCCACAGATGCAGGAGATTACCTGGCCCCAGAGGACACACAGCCTGAGCCGTTTCCTTAGCTTACCATTCCTTTGCTACAGCTGGGAAAAAGAAGAGGGAAGAGAAGCAGAAGACTGTGGACAGTGACTTCAGTTTATTCAATATTCTAGTGGTTAAAAAACTTCCTCAGAAAGTCCTCCTTGAGGAGACATGAATCAAATACTCTTTAAAAAAACGAACAAAAATGTAGAGGAATAGCCTTCACCATCCTGTACAGGCAAGGCCAGTAACTCTATGCATGCAAGCACACACACACATATACATAATATATTGCATATATATATTTTTCATCTATATATATAGAGAGAGAGAGAGATGAACAAGTTATGCTATATTACATGCTACGCAATTATAATCAAGTAAAAAAGTGCATAGAAAATTACCATGATTTGGCATGTATATCAAAACATGCAAGTCCTTTATCAAACTGTTCACCAAATGTTAGCAGTTCAACTTCTGCCTGTAAATATGAATTTTTACAAGGAAGGGCAGTATTTAACTTTCTGTTTCAACGTCTAATTGCTTAACTACAACTTGTATTCAGATAGATGAATTAGCAAAGTGTTTAAAATACAAGATATTGCTGTCATCAGGAATGAGTCTTCCACACTGCTGGACACTTTCCAGTGCCTAAATCACTATCGCAATATCCTTACTGAGGTAAGTTTATCCCTGCTGTAGCTTTATTTCTTACAATGCATCAGGAACAACTATGTCCTGTTATTATTAAGTACAGTGAATGCAAGTCTATTAAAACTAGAGTCCTTGTCAGCTAAGTTTAGCCATTCAAAAGTCAAATGTTTGGTACAAGCCAGTTTGCTGGGCTCCTTTACAGGCAATGGAGACAAGCCCTTGCAAAGGGTGCAACTTGTCCACAGGCTGATGTTTAAAGCAGCTGGGATGGATTGCAGATGCTGCTTTCTATCCCCTTGAACTAAAAATGGAGCTGAGGAACTCTTGCTTAGCTTCAACTCTCAGCTTTGAAATACAAAAAAACCCCATCAAACCTCCAAATCCAAAAAACAACAACAAAAAAAAATACTATACCTTAAGGAACACCATGCATTATATAAAATAAAGCTTCTGCAAAAACATGGTGAGAAAGGTGTTTGTTCACATAAGCATGCATGTATATATGCAGCATATAAAATCTGACACCTAAAAGAATATATATACCAACTTCTGGCAATATTGAAAACCCTTCAGCATGTTTCTTCTTTGAAAGTGTGCAATCCTTATAAGAAGGCAACTGTGATACTGCTTTTAAGCTATTTTAGTAAGGGCCCTTGACAAGCTTCACATAAAATATTCAGCATTGATGCTTTCAAGTCCACACAATTTAACTTAAAAAGCTCTCCATCTTCAGCCCACATTATAAATAGGGTTATTATAAAGGTGGTGTGTGGATTTCACGCTTTCCCTTATCCTTTCCATCTGCCTTTCTAAAGCGTGATAGCATTGGACTACCATCACAAACACAAGCAAAAATTGAAAACAATTTCTTTTTAGAATTAAAATTATTAGTGAAAGTTTTAATAGTTTTAAGAAATTTGGAATAATTTCACACACTATTTCAAACAGTTATGTTTACATCTCCAGCAAGTAACAGTACAGCTGAAAAGCAGTTGGAATTAGAAGGGACCTCTATTTAGTCAGTCCTCTAGTATGAAACTATATTTGCCATGCCTTTGATTGGAAAGGCTTCAGTCTTCTGAACTAACTTTTGAAATGAAATCCTGGCTTTAACAGAACTGAGGAACCAGCGCTACTGATCTCAGAAGGAGCTGGCTTTGATCCCTAATCTTTTATTTTTATCTGTATAATGAACTGATACCTGCTCAATGTAAGGAAGTTCTGAAAATAATACACTGAAATATTAGAACACATCTACACTGTGGAAAACACAGCACCCATATAACTTTTCAGACTATAGGTGCAATGAAGGACTCTTTGCAGGCATAAAGCAAAAGCCACTTTCAAATTCTTACAGGCCTGGAGACTCTAGTATATTTTTCTAAGCTATTTAGATGCCAAAGCCAGCATCAAGATGGAGATACGGTTGAGTCTGTATGCTGTATGTCATAATGTAAATCTGTAGTCCTTAATCAGGCAGAATTCCAAGTACAGTATCTAAATTTTTCTCATCTGTTGTCCAAGAACTTCAGGATCAAGCACATAATTTAAAGTCTACTGAGATCAGTGGAAAAAATCCTATTGGCTTCAATAAACTTTGGATCAGACTCAGAGGACCATAGTCAGAGAGTTATCTAGGGCCTAAAAATGCATCTAGTGAGTTTTCCAAAGCACCGATGCAGCCTTTCTGCAGATGCTGAAGACACTTTTATGACTGGGTGCTTTCCACATGGATTTTGAAAACAAACAGATTCTCTGCTGAACTATGCCAATTTTGCTAGCTCAGCATCAAAACTTCTAGTTCTCTTCGTTTTCCTCTCAACTTTTCCACATTCCTATCCTGAACTATACTCATCAGACATTTTCTTTATTCTTTGTTTCTTTGGAAATCTGGTGCCTTTTTTTGCCCCTCCCCCCACCCCCTTCCCCTCTCTGGTACACTTGAGAATTCTATCCTTGACAATAGAACTTCATGATAAAATAGAGACTAATAACACTTTTAACTTCTACCCGTGTTATGCAAAGATATTTTAACTTCTGTTGAACTCAAGCTATAGGAAATGGTGATTTCAAAGTGGACTTGATACATTATATGGTCATTGAGATATTTCCTATAAATATTTTAGATGGTAATTCCATTCTTCCCAAAGAGAAAATGACTTAATTATCAGGGCCTTTTGCTCACACTATTCATGGAAACAGATATACTTTTTTAGCATATTTAAAGATATTAAATTATGAAAACCAGTTCACATAGGGTAACTATCAGAGATAATTATTTGATAGTTCATTATGATGACTACAGTAGATTTATTTATAATAAGTGCCATGTTTTATAACATGGTACCAAAATCAGATATGACTTCATAACCAAAAAAGCCTCCTTTAGCATGAGCAGACTGAAAATCACTGCAATCCGTTAGTCCAGTCCTGTTAAAATCCAGACACACTCTGCTCTATCAATATTGCACAGCCACTGCAATCAATTTCCTTGTCCAAAGCCACCCAGGTTAGTGTGCTGTCTTACAAGAGCTATGTATGCACATAGGTAAATATGAGGTATGCCATTTTCTGTTTTATAATCTACCATTTAACCTTTAAACATATGTTTACCGATGCCTCTGCAAGGACAATGTCTTATTTTAGCTGGAGAATATCAGGCATACAATGCAAGGTTTATACAGTAACTTCTGCTTGACTGCAAAATATATCAAAACAGAGCAAGTCCCTGTCATCTTGGGGGGAAAAATGGTCCTCTGGCTTGTCATCCCAGATTTGACAGTCATTTACAGGGACTGAAACTTCATCTCCCACTGAAACGAGGAGAAGTTTGCCCATTGATTGAAACTGTATCAATTCCGGGTGACTATTGGCAAGACATTTACCGCAGAGTTATTGCAAAACATATTTCATTAATGATAACGATACTAAAATGTTGGAAATCCATGAAGGTGGAATCAGAAGGACTGGACCAAATGCTCATTGAAGTCAATGGAAAGATGAAGTGAGCTCTGGATCATACCTTGCTTACAAAGCACCATCTTCTTTAGAGCTAGCAAAATTTTACACAAAGGATTAGAGGCATGTTACTGCTTAGCTATATAAAATCCCCGTGGAATAAAATGTAAAAGAGTAGATATGAATGGTGAAAACACAGTGAGGAAGCGGGAAGGGAAGTAAGATCATGTTTTCACAAACATGCACAATTACTGACACGCATTCAGGAGAGCCATTTCTAACAAATGAAATTTTTCACACCAAAATTTGCAGGATGGGCTCCTCTGCTTACTTTCAGCAACCTCATTGCATATTTGAGAAATCAAGCATAGAAACCACAGTCTGTAAACTTCTTTGCTTCAAGTTTTAACAGCAACTTTTCAATCCTGAACAGTTTTAACAAGTGCAGTGTAACTGACCGGGAGCCACAGAGCAGCAGCATGAGATGAATCTTCTGTTCAGAGCCTGGGGAGCTCCCTGTGCTGCTTGGCTACCTTGAGGGCAGCTGTTTTAAAAAATCACCATGCTAATGAAAAAACCTATTTTCTGGAACAGAGTATCAGGAACGGGTGGTTTCTATACCTTTGCCAAGTTTGCCCTTTCTTGTCAGCTTTTGCTGGAGTAAAATGAATTCGCCTGAAATATAACCATCAGAGTGGGGTGAGAGGAAAAGTGCAATATAATTAGAATCAGAAGTATTACATGAAAGCTGTGATACGAAAGTCACAACCCCCTCCGCCCCCACTATTTATTCCAACTAAAATCACATCTTTTGCTCACACCAATATTTACCTCCTTGTCATTTATAAGAGGAAAAAAGTCAGACCAAGTTTTAAATTAACTTACATACCATGCCTCCAGAAAGGATTAATACTTCCTGAAAGGATAGTTAAGAACAGCAACAAAAAAAAAACCCCTAGTTTATTGTAACTGTGCAGAATTTCTTGTTGAACTGAAGCTTATTCCTCAAACAGTAAGATTTAATTGCTCATGTTGTAAGGTCAGCTGCTACAAAATTATGATTATCTAAGATTTTTAACGCACAATTCAGCGTGACGCTTCTGTATGGAAGGCCACTGCTTGACAGGTAGGCTGAAAAACACAAGGAACTTCCATTACAGAAACAAAAAGGCAAACAAGAAAATCTGTGAGAGATCCCTGGGGAAGACTTACCTGCAGTGCTTGCTTGCTAGCAGCTCTGATGGATTGAATCCATCAGCACAAGCACCACCCATCCCCATGAGCTTCTCCAGACTTTGGGAAGAGCACAGCAGCTTTCCAGCAGTTGCAGCTGTACACAGGTTCACCGAGTTCATCTCAATTTGTGTTAGGTGTGTTCCAGAAAGCATCACACAACTCCAGAAGCAGAGAAATACTGAAGTTCAGCTTACTATGTATGCATTTTTAGCTTGCAATGAGTGGGATGGCTTCCCATTATTTGTTGCTAGCTTTCACTATTCATGATGGAAGAATGCTGACGCCTTCACTCTTTTAACGCTTGCAAAAAGCATTCAGTCTCCAAAAATATTTTTTACTTTACTGATTGGTTGCTTTCTTGTGCAATTTCTTTTAAATAAGTTTCCATGGGAAAGGATAATTTGGAGTACACAATTAGAATAATTAACAACTAAAATTAAACTAAAAACATGGTGGAATGTCATTCAAAATCTTCAGTACATTGTGAGCATAACCTTCTCATATTGTGTAACTAAACATAAAACCAAGTGTCATAAGCAGCTGCAACCCCTAGCACAATAGGGGCGGAAAAAGACTCTACTAAGTAGAAAAGTAGCTTGACATGTGGCTTCTCTGTTCTCTTCAGCAAGTTTATCACAAACTTGCAGCAGAATTATTAAGATTCAAACAACAAATGGTGGTGGGGAGACAAACTTACATTTCTGATTTAATTAACATGGATTTCTATTTTGAGTTTTTACATAACAAATTCTAGTTTATATTAAGTCATTATTACTGTTTGGGACAGCTAATTGTTTTTAACTTTTACCCTCAATCTGTAATTACCCACACGAAGTCTACACTTACAATAATACAATAAAATCATTAATATCCTAAAAAAATAAGCAAAGTTTAATTGCTCCTGAAGTTAAAAGTCAAGCCACTGAACTGGCAGAAGTCCCCAAATAAGCTCTTAGAATCATGGTTTGCTGAAAAAGATTTTTACAGGATTACCTTCTGCTTTTGGAGACGATAATGTATTTTTTATTTTAGCCCATACAAGTAGTCCATATTAATTTTTGATTAAAATGAAGTAGTAAAAAAAAAAAACCCCAACCAACCAACCAACAAAAAAACCCAACCCAACCCAAACCAAACCAAAAACCACCCAAATGAAAACAAAAAAACCTGGGAATCAGAAAAGCAAAGGTACCACCTGCAATTTATGAATAAAAACAAAAACTTAAGTATAAAAGACTAGGTCCATTGTCTCTGCAATCTTGAAAGACTAGCTTGACCAGGAACAACAGATCAGTTTAAAAACTGAGACAAAGGTAATACTTTGTCTTATAAGATAACATTTGCTGTAATGAACTTACTTTATCTATTTAGAAGTTCTAAGGTAGTTTTATTCTGGTAAGTGAACAAATTTTAAACCACTCTCTGTGTTCATTCACACATTAATTCTAATAATTTGCATTCAAAGACAGATTGAATTGATGGCAAAAAAAGTTTTAAAAGCATAATTCATCACTTTACAACCTGTAAAATTTTAAATGTATGTACAAAAAATATAAAGTGTTAAAATGTAAAATAAAAATGTAATGGCTCTAATGTATAGTAAGCTATGTTGTTATTTAAATAAGTCAGTAGCATACCATCCAAAGTTAACAAGAATAAAACATTGCCAATCAGCGACAATCAACTTTCTTCAAATATATAATCACTCGTAGATTTTTAAGAAGTACAACAGCAAAACCAAGAGTAAAGCTAATTATAAAAATCACTTAAGACTTATACCAGCCCACCCACCCTGAAAAAAATTAAACACTTTCTTTTACAACGGGTAACTCGGCAAACAGTAACATTTATTTTCCATCTGCTCCTGAGGTTTTTCCATAAGTAGTACTCTCTACCTAATCTTTCCGCAGCTCCTTTACAGTGCCATCCAATGCTCTACTTCCCACAGCATGCCCTCTCTCTGCACCTTGCCCCTGTTTATCTACCTTATCAGCTCAGGAAGAAATTTCGGCAAAACTCTTCCTCTGGTCACCGATATCTCTGGGAACCGAACCCATTAAGATATTTCTGACCCCTACTCATGCTATTTTAACAGCCTGTTGTACAGGAAGGAACTGATAAAAATAGGATTACAATGCCCTTACAGATGAACTAGCAGGAGGCTTGATTGTGATTGATGCCTGAATAAATATACAATAACAGGCCCTACATTTCAACACTGCTTTTGATAGAAGGTAAGAAGAAGTATCGGTTTTCACTGCCTGGACTGCAGGACTCTTTTCTCAAATACCTGGGAAGTGCCTTTGATTGAAGATTCAATCTTCTACTTTTAGTGTGATTTAAATAAAGAGCAGGAGGTGGTTATTAGTAGGTAGGAATGAGTATTAGTGTTATTTTGTGAGGTACAAAGGTGCATTTCTTCCCACAGGTGCTTATGTGTGGCCCACCCCCAAGTTCAAATGAAGGTCTAAATTCCTCTGAAGTCTAAATATCTTCCCCACAGATAATCAGTGCCAAGGTGGGCCTATTGGAAAAATAAGCAACATCCTAACAGCTCCATGGAAAACAAATGGGCTGGACTTGGAGTTTGGGGTGGGGAGAGGAAGGCTGGGATTTCCCAGGTCTTTGACAACTCATTGCTTCCTTGGGAGAAGTTCTCAACAGGCATTCGGGTACAGACTTAGCCTGGGGAATGGTTTCTATAGTAAAGGCACATTAGCCAGCCCATTGCTGGGTTTGGATAGCAACAAGAGAGCACAGTTATTTCCCGCAAAAAAAAATTGAGATGGTTTTCCCTGACTCCATTGTACTGCAGTACAGACTGAAGCCTGTCCGCATTCTTTTAATCTTTCTTAACAAACTAATTATTAATGAGTGATGCATTTACCATCACAAACAGAAATTTCAGGAAGTAAACTCAATGCACAGTTTTTATTAACCTTCCTCTTTTTGGAGAAGAGGGCTTCAAGTGTCTTGAAATCACATGTTATCAGCTCCCACTTCAAGTAACACAGCTATCTATTCCACTTCAACAGTATCTCAAATACGCCCCTTCTTATCCCGTAAAAAATAGACACCTACTTAGCTTTCCAGTGCAATGATCCAGCCAACTACTTAGGCAAGTACACTAACTTCAAGCAGGCAAACAGTCCCACCGGCTCCTTTGAAATCATTCATGAAAGTAAGTCTGCATCTGCTCAGTACCTTGCTGGATCATCTTGCTAAAAATAAGTTAACACTAATACTTGGCACTTTCACGGTGCTTCACGTGCTGAAACTACTGTCCAAACGGCAAGCAGTGAGGAAAGCATATAAATATTGCGAGCCTCATTTGCAGATGAAGAAATTAAGGCAAAGAAACCAGTTACTTCCTGCTCCTCGTATGGTGAGACAGAGTCAGAGCTGGGACTCCCCTTCCCTGTTCCCTCACCCATATGCTCCATCCTTCTGGCATCCACGTGGCTCTCTAACTGGAAGCACAGTCAGCATACGCAGCAGCTGCCTAGCAGTCTGCAAACAAAGTTTAAAAATTCAGTTCCACCGATTACTACAGTCTGCAGCAATTAATATAAATCAAATACTGTAACTAAAAATAGTCATATCATTGAACTGTGATACATACCAGCACAGTATCATTCCAGAAGCAGAAGGACCAGATCTCCTTGGAAGATATGCGTTCTCCTACTAGCGTAGTAACTGTGCTAACTATTAATTTTAAAGGCATTTCTGACATGCATATGTAACCAGCTCTCACAAACTACGGACACCTTTCTAGAGCATTCTCTTTCCTCCACACCAAGAACCCATGACCCAAGAATTTACCTCCTGAAGAAACCAATGCATTTATTCTATCTCCCTCTGGCCCACTTATCTTTCTGAAATAATGTCTGAATTAAAATTATTCCAGAACAGTCACCACTGTGAAATTGCCTTTCATGTACATGCGCAAGTGCAAATCACACGGCTTTCTGATGAGAGGCTACAGTAACTTCTTAATGGATTTCTCCTCAAGGGTTCAACACACTAAGAACATATGCCAGCTAAGTCAACACTGCTTGGAAATATATCATGGTCACTTTCCATTACCTGCTTTATACAGAAAGCACTTTGATTCAAATGGGACATCCTTATGTTTACGAAGTACAAAGACACACACCAAACCTGTCACTCCATCTCTCCCTATTCATTATTAGCAGATCTTACTGAAGTACTAATTCTGTTCTGAAGTCACTGTTCAACAAGACAGTAAATCCCATTTTAGTGTACCTAGCACGAGATCAAAACTCTATCAAACCCCCAAACCAAAGCACTGCAGCAACAAGATGCAAAACATTTAGCTAATATAAACTTGGCCAGTTCAAAATTTGGAGCACAACTGCAGGAGTAACTGTGTCCCTCCTGCAGGCACCACACACTCCCTATTTTATGCTCTGGGGAATGAATCAGAAACGTGGCTGACTTGCAGGAAGTCTGTATTAATGGGTAATATGGCAGAGCTCAGATCCAGTATTACTGATAGTGGAACTGAGAATAAGCTGTCTCCCAGCCTCCCTTCCCTTCCCCACTTTCGGTGGGATTTAAATGCTTGCAGGGTGACATCAAAATCACTGTGTTTAAAAAGTCACTTAACACAGCATCTCACTGCTTAGCATCACTGGAAAAGCTGCCCTCTTCAGCAAGGAGAAGCAAGAAATCCCAGCTCAGTGTGGTCACTGAGGTAAAAGCACCACGCACGCCGCGAGTGACTTCTTCGTTCAGACTGCAGTACTCCCCAGCCCTAATCAACCAAAAGGTAATAACAAGTGCTCTGGTTTTATGTTACTATAGCTCTGGATTAGCACAGTCATAAATCAGGGCTGTGACCCATATTTTAATACATTTTCTTCTCCCGCTTATGATGATTCAGTTGTGATTTGGACAGCACGCCATTCCAACCAAGCTGTGACAAATAAAGTCTCCATACTACACTTTATAATGCAAAAATTGATTTTTGCATGGAGCTTGTAAAATCAAGCCAAACATACGTAAAAGAACCGAAATTTCCCAAGATTGTTTTTATTCAACTGCTGATGACACAACGTTATTCAAGTTCATGTAGATGGACACAATGTAAAGGGAAAAAGTCATGAAGCAAAGATTTTTCCTATTGCAATTTAAACTATCTTTGAATTTGAATGAAATATAAATTCAGTGGACTACTAACCAAATGATACATACCCGCAAGCTGCACAGCAAGAAAGCACTTAAACCCATGTTGAACTTAAGCAAACACATAAATCTTAAAAATTTCACAAGGATGAAAGTGTGCACTTAAAATTAAGGCAAGAGTTTACTGTTGCTTTTGCAAACAGGTGAATGAAATTTCAAATAGACATATATATATTTATATGAATAAAATTACAAAATAACAAAGCTCTGCCCATGATGACTGCTGACAAAAAAGCAGTAGACAATTCAAAGCTTGAAATATTAACAGAAGAATTCTATCTGGGGTACTTTTGTTTTTAAAATCAGATCCTTGAGAAGCAGTGAGAAACATCATGCTGATCTGTACACTGTGAATTAAGGAGTGATACTGAGAATTATCTCCTAGTAAGTCTAAATTCAGCACGGAATAAAATTACGGTGTAATTGGGGTGAGGGGTGGGTGGGGGTGGAGGAGGTGTAATTGCTCTAATAAAGGAGAATTATAGCTACTCAGCTGCGAAGATTTCAAAGTGCTCCAAAACCATAGCTCTATTTCATCACATTTAATTTTTGTAAATATATTAAATTCAGTCAAGTCAGTAGATTAAAATAATATAGTAGATTGTATCATTCCAGACTTTGGCGAAATGTGATATAATCCCTTTTCAAAAACCTAAAATTGGCTTGCCTGTGAGGACTATCACACGGATGAATAGTGGCTAAAGGGCTATAAACAAATAGATTGCAGCAGCACAAGGGAGGTGCTAGTGGATTGCCACAGGGATTGGTATTAGGATCAGTTTTATTTAACATCTTTATTAATGATCTGGAAGAACGGGTAAACAGTACATTAATTAAATTCACAGATTTCAATATAGTGAGAGGTGTTATAAACATGACAGTGGGGAAAGAAATTATGCAAAAGGAGGCTAGAAACACTGAGACAAGTAAGAAAACAGGATTCCTTCTGAAAAAAATGCAGGCTAATGCATCTGAGAAGAATTTTAAAAAGTAAATAATCAGTGAGAGGAAGAAACCCGAAAGCCGTTAAGCTAAAACAAAAGACCTAGGGGCAGCAGCTGACATCAAATTATGTATGAGCTTACAACATGAATGGGGAAAAAGAATAAAATGATCTGGGCTACACACATGGATGTAACACAACACATCAAGACGACAGTGTGACACAAGTCTGGACTTTCTGCAGAAGCAATGAATCATACGGTCACCATACTACACCAGTGTTTCAACTAGACAAGTATCTCCATTCAACATACAGTACGTTAGTGATATCCATGCGGAATACTGGGGTTTGGTTCTGAGCCTCTAATGAAAATTTAAAAAACAACACCCCACAAAAAAACCCCCCCCCCCCCACCACCCCCCCAAACAAAACCAAAACCAGCCAACCCACCAACCAAAAACCAATACCCAGGAATAAAAAAAAAAAAAAACCAAACCAAAAACCTCACCAGAGACAAGAGTGAGCAAGAGAGAAAAATCTGAAAGGATTACAAAGACTGAGTATATAACGTAACTGACACAGTTCCTGAAAGGTACAAGAATATAAACATCACAAAAGGTACATGAAACCTTTAGGCTCATCTCATCAAACCTGGTATAATTTGGGTTTTTTTAAAAATGAAACGAACATAGGAAGAACATAAGGGTAATATTAGTTCCCATTAGTAACACCTACTACGCTAAGGAACAATCTCGAAAGGCATTACCTAAAACTCCTTTTCTCCATTCATTAAAACTGGGGAAAAACATGAAAAAATACAGTGTAGGAGACAATCCTGCGATGGTAGAATGACTTAATAGGTCTTTTCCATCTCTAACTTCAATGATTCCATAAGAGACAAGAAGCAGAGAGACAACCCTCTGCAAAATTAAATCACTGGGAATCAACCAGAGAATGAAAATTAAATCACAGTGAAGTATTTTCTTCTTTGTAAGCATTAGCATTAATCACATGCAAAAGTAAAATATTAGTTAATTTGATTCTCTGTGCCTTCCAGACTCTGGTCGAAATGAATCAATGCAGGAAGAGTGATTTCTCTGATAATTGGGGAAATGATAAGGAGGGAGGAAAAAAGAAGAAAGAAGAAAAAAACCCAGTAGAAGTAGCTGGTGAAAATGAAATTACCAAAAGGGGACTAGAGAAAACCACATTAGGGAGCCTATTTCTTCTGAATTCCTAATAAGAACAACATATGTAAAATTTCACAGTGGTGGCTTTGAAACAGCATTATCCAAAGACGGCTAGGATTGGAAAGAAAATCACCTTGGACGGCACAAACTACTACTAACTTAAGTGACTGTTATTACTAGTCTGCAAACCTCTGAAAAATGGCTTTTCTATATGGCACCCTCAAACGGTTAGCCCTCTGTAACACCTCAGGTTTGCCGCAGGGAGAAGGTGGCGGTAACCCAGAATCCCAGCTCCTCCTCAACCTCAACACAATAAAGAGCGGGCGCGATAGATTTGCGAGGCACAATACATCTGGGAACGCCTTCTCCTTAATTGCTGTGAAATAGGTTACTTGGGTGCGTGTAAGCCGCTCGCTCGGCTGTTCGTGTCAGGATCATGTCAGCAATAAGGCACAACCGAAGGCATTACATCTGCACTGCGTCAGCCGAGGGAAGGAAGAAGGTGTCACGCTGGCATTTAACTCTGCTCTTTAGGCCGTGAAAGGTCAAACTGGACAAACCACAGCCTAATGAAGCGGTTTGTAGCTGGGGGTGAGGCAGCACAAAGCCTTTCAAATTAGCAGCTAAATGATGGCACGAAGCGGTGAGGGACCAGTTCTCAGCACGGCCAGCGAATTCAGGTGTGGACTTCTCTGGAAGTCAATACTGGGCCAGTTTTGCAAAGGCTGGTAATTTAAGCTTGTGCACTAGAGAAATAGAGGCATGTGCCATGGGAATACAGAAAAAACAGGCAGGAACGCAGCGAGAGGCAAGCACAGCAGCTGAGACAAACCCTGCTGCCTCAGGGCCAGTTTTTTTTCCAGACAGCAGCCTAAGTTCTTTAGTTCAGTGACAGACTTTATTGAGCTGGCAAAGAAATACGTAATCAACATAACAAAAACTTGAAAAAAAAAAATTAAAACCTAAGGAACAGTACAGAAAAAATAACTAGGGGTCTGGTTTGTTTCTTCTGATACATTTTAAAAATAGATACTTTCCTCCTACAGGGAGGAAATACTGTATTTAATTAGAAGCATAAATCATTACGCTTTTATAGTTAGTAATATCTTCTATAATGAAACTAGATTAGTTTCTCACTACATATGCTGTTTATTGTTCAAATTTTATGATAAGTTCTAATAATGGAAGTGTTACAGAACAGTTCAGTTTGGGGGTTTTTCCTTATATTCTGCCAACTCGTAGACTATTTTTTTGTTATATATACATCAGCAGAAATCTGTCTGGCTTTCTACCTACTGCAGAAAAATACGCACTATCTTAAATGACTCTCTGAATGTTATGGGGATAGATATGTCTTTAAAACTCTATAAGAGAGTTTAAAACTTAGGCCCCTATCTGTGGTCAAAGCTTGAATTTCAAACCTCCCATTTAAAGATGGGGCAGGTTCTTTTCATTCAAAACACACCTAACAAGCGGTTCTGCTGTGACAGGATCCGTCCTGCAGCTGCCGCTTAGCTCTCTATCAACATGTAGCCACAAATGTCGCCAACTTAAGCAATTTTCTATAGGACTGCAATTATTTTCCTCTTTCTATTTTCTCCATCCTACAGCAACACAATCAAGACGTAAACACAAAGAAAGTGCAGCAGACACATCACTGATTTCATTGCCATTTAAGACAACCCTAGAAGCTCTGTGCCGTGGACTGATGAGGAAAGCACATTAAACACTTGCAACAGAACATCCAACTAGACCTGTTTTGCAGCCTGATTAATAGAAACAACCTCTAAGGACTAATCACAAGTCGAGCCCTGTTTTGTAGATTAATAGAACAAAGGCACAAGAGAATAGGGAAGGTTACAGGACTGGAATATAAATAAGAAAAGGTGTACACTCTAGGTAGTTTGACTGCTAGTAATTATCAGCTAAAGGCACATCCTTACGGTGAGGTCTCGCTGTTCTGTGCTAAAGCAGCTCACTTCCAGATGGACAATCAGCCTCTGCATCTCTGAATATTTTAATCTGTATTTTAACTCCAAAATTTGTGAAACCACAACAAAATCCTTCTCTGAAACAAAGCATACCTTCATCTCACACTTTAAGTATCACTTACATTTCTGTTGATATTAGATGATTATAAAATTTACAGGAACTATACTTTTCAGTTATACATACATGGATCAGCAAATACAACACTGGCGTACAATGAACGGCTGTTACTCAGAACACTGCTGCCACTGCAATATGGTAGCAGATGCTAAGACCCAGCAGAGATCCTACACATCCCATCTGACCCTGCGAGGCGGTGTGCTGCTCCTGCTGTGCCATCCTGGGCCAGCGGATTTTGCTGGCCCTGAGCAGGATTCCACCACATGAGGAAAAGGTACTCAGCCAGAGAAAAGTCTTACAAATAAATCCCTATGAAACGAAATGCAAGATAACGAACATTTTTTCATTACCTGGAGTTTTGCTAATGTTCAACAATTAGAAGTTACGCACGAACTATGTGCAGTGTCTACACAAATACCATATGGAAAATAACGGAACTTTTTCATGCCTTTGAGGAAAACTGCTTCTCTGCCCTTCAAAGTGTTCAATTTTATTTGCTAGAACAAAATGTAGTGAAGATAATGGCAACACAAAATGCTGCGTCTGTGCCTGCTTCAGAGCTCAAGAACAACTGCAGGTACTACTCGTAGCCAGTGCTTCATTAAACATGTGCAACCTGCTGTCCAACATCCTCAACGAACTAGCAAAGTCCTTCTAACTTCAGGAAGGATGGATTTCATCCTTTATGTGACGGAGTATCTTTATCTACAGAGAGATTAAGCAATATTTTCAGAGTGATTTATACTTGCCTTATTTTCAAATTTTCTAAGCTTTCCCAAAAGCTCTACCTCTTCCAATGCTATACACGCAAAAACATAAGCAATGTCATTCTTGAACCTTATAAAATCTAGGAGTTTATAAAAAAGGATCTTCAGGCTAGGCAATGGAAGACATTCTTCCTTAAAATGGTACTTTCTAGGTTTCTCAACAAATACAAAACCTGTGTTATATTCAAACAGAAGAGGGAGACAAACTTACTAAGAACTGAAAAAACAGATCCAGGTGCCCAAAACCCTGGAGATTACAGTGTATTGGGGCATCCCATATTAAAAACGGGAACACTAGGACTACAGCTTTCAGACTAGCACTCTGCTTGCCTTTCTCCTCCATCTTCCTGCGATGCAGGACATGGAAGTGTCCCAAGCAGCCCAGATGGAACACCAAGGGAGGTGTTAAAGAGAACACCTTTCTTGCAGTTTCTTTTTATTACATTCCCAGTTTTGGAAACAAGATGCATTAAAATCTGTGCCAGGAAAAGGAGACTGAAAGATCCATCCTTCCTTCTTACATAAAGCTTTCTTATATAAAGTTTGAGGCGATACACAAGCCGTAAGTTTATTCCCAGGGTACAAACCAACCCGTAAACCTTACTCAAGAGAGCAATACAATTAGCAGCTGCAAATACCGGCTTTTGTCAGTGAGATACACTGATTCACATATGTACAGAAATAAACTGGCTTTTTGAAGAACCAGACCACACAACTTTCTTGTCAGTCCTACCCATCCAGCAAACGCTGCTGAAGTATCAAAACAGAAGGCGAGCGCTCTCCAGAAGCAGAGGATAGACAGGTTGGCAGGTCTGCAGATACAATACTCAAGGACTCACAACATTACTTGCAAAATAAATATGATGACACACTTGTCAGATGATTTCAAATCATCGCGAGCTCATTTTCTAGGAAGCATTATTTCCTTTGTCAAAGTAGCCACAGGCACAGGGTTTCCAAGCATGACATGCACGTCAGTATGTAAGGCAAACAGCTAAGCACATATATTAAAGGATACTGTGTTTAGTGTTTACCTAAAACGCTAACGAGGAGGAACACAGAATGGAGTTACTAGGTGGTGACTCCCATTACTTTCTCCCAGGTACACTGTGCCTGCAGGCCGTAAAACGATGTCCTTGTCTGTGCAAAAGTAACTGAGGAAGTAGCAAGGCATCACAGCTTGTGAGGCCTTCTGTACTTACTCAAGGGTGTATGCAACTCAGCCACATCTATGAAGGCACAATGATAAGCTGTTGACATCTTCCTGCTTGTAAACCAGTGCTTAAGCCTTCTCTCTGTGTGCACATATACAAACATAGCTCTCAGCCATATTAAGATTTTGATATTTAACTAGTAGTCAGAAATGTCAACAACTCTCATACTTTACATGCACACAAACCGTAATATAGACTAGCACCTAAACATTTTAGAGGTGGTAATAAATACCTAGCAGTCTCATTGATTTTCAACTGAATCCATGAGTGTTGACCACTTCTGAAATAAGGTGCCAGATCTATTCTACTGAACGGATTCTCATGAAAACCTGATGAATGTAGCTGTCACTCTTGACCTTTATGTCTATGCTCAGATTCATGATCAGTGTTCTCTTATTTGAAGTGCTTGTGCAATTTCTGCTTTATTTCATAGCCTCTGTGAATTACTTTAAGCATTTTATACACATGTCAGGGTAAAGTTAGCATTCTGATCAATAAGTATTAGATAAATATGACCCAAATCATCTTGAAGACAGTCATAAGAAATCTTATCCTTCACAGTGAGCTAACAAAATCTAGTCACTTGCTACTTGACTTACTTCTATATTAAAACCAAATACAGTTTTTCAAACATAATTTCTCTTCCGTTTCTACTGCATTTTATCCCCATCACATCATGTAAGCTTTATCATCAGCTCTACCTGAAGCAGTGTAAATTCTTCCAAATTTTTTCCTGTTTGTCCTGAACAGATGAACTATGAAGCAAACCACCTGTAGACTACACCCGTTTCACACACCTGACAGTACACAGGACAAGACTTACCTTCTCCCCTGTCACCCCCCTACCCCAATCTCCTTCATTTCACTGCATCTTCTGAAGATACTTGAAAGTACCCCTATTTTTTCAATTACAGCTTAACTCAGCAAAGCTGTTAATATGCATATCTGTATATAACTGATAATGGTATATTTAATCAAAGCTTATTACGAATCTCACTGAGTCAGTGAAACTACCCATGCCCCAAACTTGGCACGTTTAGGTACACTGTTGAAGTGGGGGGGTTTCACTACATTTTTCCAGTGTAGGTTGACGCTCACACTGTAAAGGTATTGGCCCATGTAGTCTCTTCTCACTCAGGGTCACAACTCCTGACTGAGAAATGATTCATGCATCCAGCGCTTTTAAACAGGCAGCACTGCTCGTAACTCCCCACCAAATGCACTGATGCGTTGTTTCGATCTAAATACCCTGCTGGAAACACACACACGTTCACGCACATTGGGCTGGACGGGCCTTGCCCTTCCAGCGATACAGCCCTCCTGTAGTCCGCCTACCCCTACAGCAAAGTCTTGGTCTCCCACTTAGTTCCTGGCTCCAGTCCTGGTTTCTCTGGCTCACCAGTTTCTCCAGTAGGCCCTGAACCTCCTCCTGCTCCGTGCTCCAGCAGCCAGGCCCTGGCTTGCACTCACCCACACATCCTCCAGCTGCCTCTTTGCCTGTCACTCAGAGCATCCAGCTGCTCCCTAATTCTTCTTGCTTAGGGTACAGGGGCAACAAAGGAAAGAAACTAATAGGGCCTGAAGAGCACCATCCAATGCAAAATCTCTACTGATGTCAGCTCGTCAAAGCTCAAGCCCCTCTCTTACTTCTCCACTCCCCTGCTGTGAAGGTGGTTGTCCTCGAGTGAAGTAATTTTTCAGTTAACCTTAACAGCATGGCGTTTTCGGTCTTATCTTTCTTCCCTTCTGCACTAGACCACCACAAAGAGGTACGGCACACATAGAGGTAGAAGAAAACGGAAAAGTAGGAGTCCTGAAGTGCAGAAGCCGCACAGAAGAATTTATTCATGCAAGCAACAACACACCGCACCGAGTCCAATCCTGTAAGGAACAGCGCATCTCCTCATTTGGGTTAACTCTCACCTTCCCTCCTCTTTCCCCAGCTCCTATTCTTTAAGGGGGTTCACACCTCCTCCCAAGATGAAGTCTCTAGCAGCCGAGTTGAAAATTTCAGGAGTTTTGCAGTATTCTAGTTAATCCCTACTCTTCCTAACTCCTCACTGGGTGCAAATGCTTTCAGCCTGCTCAATGCGCACAAACACCACATTGACCACTGTCGTCTTCCAGTGTTCAGCGAAGGAAAGCAAACTGCCTGTTCCTGGACAGCCGGCAAGTGAAAAAACACAAAACCGAAGCAAAACTACAAACAGTAGCACAACTTGTGTGTTCTCTACACACAACTTGTATATCAAAATGACCTCCTTGTTGAGCAAACCGCACTTCAACCTACAGACAGGAGACCACCATAAATAGTCCCTCAACAGCACAGCTCATGCTCATTCTGGCTCTTTGCTTTTTTGCGCAGCACCTACTGAACTCCAGGAAAATGGAGCAGTAATTAGAGACACAGAGCAGATTCCCACAATCATCTGTTTGGTACTGCTCTGAAGGAATTCAAATCCCTGTTTCCACACTAGGAAAGATTCAAAAGATTAGGAGAGCCACCATGTTATGTCTGTTTTAACCGGCTAGAATTCTACCCACAAATAGGCACAATTTGTGCGCTACACTAGTAACGAATACTCTAAAGTTCTTATTCCTGCTGAAGTCAAGCCTGAAGGAAAGGTTAGGACTTCATTATCTGCCCCAGTGCCAGGATGCAGAACTTTTCAAAGAGGTAGCTAGGACAGGGTAGAATCATAGTATTAAAAATGACTTATAATATATTTAGAATTACAAAAAGAAAGACAGTCAGTCAGACACCGCCAGAGAGTCAGACAGTCAGAAAGCAAGCTAGCTAGCTTTTAAAAGTAAACAGGACAATTTTTTAGTTCGAAGTGAATCTGGTATCAAGAAGACTGAAGAAAAATCAGCGACATTCCCAACAAGGCAAAAAATGTAAACAAACCGCTGCAATTCTAGACCGAGGGGAATACATTCTTCGATCCTAAAACGAGAGACTTGAAGGACAAATGCCAAGAAAAATGAAACAGAAGCCTGCACCTTTAAACACAACCACGCTACAGTGCTGGTGTGTTTGTTTAACACGCAGACAGAAGACTTCAGTCTTTGCCAATATTTTTCTCAGTTGCTGACTTCTACCGCATAAACGCTGGAATTCCTGAAAAACTGGTACAATACCAACGGTCCTGTCCAGTCTCCCCCTGGTTTCCTCACTGCTAAATAGCAATGAAGAACTTTATTGCTGAGTAGCCCCATTTCTATTTCTCCCTTCTTTAGGCGCAAGCTAATTGCCAAGTAAGACTATGAAAATAAAAGAAATGAGATCCATTCCAACCCATCAGTATATCTGAATCCTATCATGTGAGTTGCCAATTGGTTTTCCAGTCCTCACGCTCAATATCTGCTGTTAATTTGCTTGCTATTTCAAGAACTTGAAGACTGTCAGCAAAATCCATGATGCATTACAAAACTTATAATTGAAAAGAAAAAAAACAACATCTGACGCTTTTCTGACAGGATAAACACGAAGTCTGAAAACACTGATCAGAAGAAGGGAGATGTACTAACTTAGAGCTACTTGTATTAAAATATGATTGCAAATGAAGCAATGAAAGAAAGAGAATTATAGAAATAAGTTCAAACTTATGCAAAACCATTCAATGAAACCCCTCAAATTTACACTGGGCTAAAAAGAAAAAACTGCACAAAATATTGTTTTTAAAGGAGATGACTGAACCTGTCTATATTTTCTTAAGGCTACATTATCTATGCCAATTAAAATTTTGCTTCTGAAAAAGAGTTAAGGCACTTCCTCTAGAGTTACTAAAAAAAGCAAATGAAAGCCTTGGCTTCGAAGAGGTGAGCAATAGTGAGCCGTTTGTTCTTGACCTCTGGATCACCCTACAGATCAAATTCTTGGACATAGGAAAAACCCACTAGTATTCATTAAAAGCAACTGGGAGGCCAGCTTTGTGCTTCTGTTCTTGAGACCTGAACAAGCTACAACTTGACAAATGTGCAGGATACTGCTGAACAATGCTGCTGTTCCTGTCAGAAGGGAAGAGCTTTATTCCCAGCCTCATTCAGGATGAATTGATTTTCATCACAATGATGCAGATCGCAGATTTCAGTCATTATTATAATCAATTTTAATCTTTTACATTTGTGCTTTTCAGTTATTTCCATAAAGTTGATTCTGTTAACCATTAAAATGTATTGATTTATATCAAATTAGCTTTTATATTAAACATTTTCTATCCTCAAAAAGATTCATCTATCTATAGTTATCTAAACAAATATATATACTGAAAGTCTTGGGTCTTCAGTTTTACTTTTCATTCTGCTAGATATGGGTGGAATTCACCCATAGGTTTTAATAGTTAAAAATAATGTAAATGATTGTTTTATTCAATTATTTTGTACTTATGGCTTGTGACGTTTTTTGTGCCATTTTTATGGAAAACAAAATTTAAAATTCATAAATAAGCTTATTTCCTCACTAGTCATGAAATTAACTACCATAAATTTCTGTGCACACAGAAGTTTATCAGTATACTTTTTCATTTCAGCTATTTTTTCTTTCAAACAAATCAAAAAAGCTACCTATATAGCAGAACAGCAGAACAAAATAAAGCAAGAGAAAAATATTCTCCCTGAACAATTGTTTCTGTCAAAACGTGGTTTAAACAAATTCTGGCTCCAGTTAACTGCAGTTCTCTGGTGGTTTGAATGCTTTTAAAGCTTCATTAGAAAACAGACATCGCTACAATATTTGTATTCAAACATCTATAGCATACTATAGTAAATTCAGTCCTTAGCACGGATGAACAATTTCAAATATAATGTAAAAAAAAAAATACTTATTTTAAGATAACAACATTTGAATTTAAATAAAACTTATACATATTAGCTTATACATATTCAGCACCCGAAGCTGCAGTAAAAACAGACTGTCTCTCCTTACTCTTTTACAGATACATCAGTATGAGTTATGCTTACATAATCTTCACAAAGGGAGTTTTAAGATTTAAAAATTCATATATCCATTACTGTTTGTATTTTTTGTCCTGTTCAATAAGTAGCCTCAATCTCAAATTTCCAAAGGAGAAAATGTTTCCATTGGAATCTTTAAGAGCTTTGACTGCATAAAGTATAAACTATCAATTATTTTCCCACCAAACAATCCAGGTTCATAGGGCAAAGTCAGAAGGAAAAGAAAGGAGGGAAGTGTTTTTGTGGATTACCTATAGACCAAATAGAGAATCTTCAGCCGTTTTGCTCCTTCAAGGTACATCAAAGAATCTCCTATTTAAGGTGTGAAAATGTCAGTTACATTCTCCACCTCTGAAAATGAGCAGAGCTCCGAGCGTGATTCATGTCCCACCCTTGGTCTTTTCCCTTTTAGGGGCTGATACTCTGTTTTCAACTCCCCTCCAGCTAATGCCATTTAATACTCTCAGAACCATCAGGCTAAATTCAAATTTTCTGCTCCTTAGAGGCTGTTGATATGCACCACCGCACATTCCAATTGCAAATACACATGAATGCTCCCGTGTATTCTAAGTTATTTTCTACATACAAATTCTACTAAATTGTAAGTTAGGAGGCACTACTTGAATTCTCTTGGGTCTTCAGAAAGCTTTCAGATGTACCATGAGTAATAACATGTAATGAATATGGACTGATATTTCTTTTCTGTAGTTACACTGAGTTGGCAATTTACATTTTCTAAATAGATAGATGACTTATAGCCAGTTTTCCCAGTCTTCTGGCAATTACTTCTTAGAAACCCCTGACAGGCTGAAACCTCCAGAATCACAGCTGTTATTCTTGGTTTGATCCCTCTTTTTAAATTAAAACCAGTAGCTTTATCAGCAAATGAGAATTTTTTCCCTCTGGAAATACTTACAAAAATGCACATAAATTGAACATGCCAACTTAAGGGTTGGAGCATCTTCTGGGTTAATGACCAGTGTTCCACTTCTGTGACAGACCTAATTGGGGTAAGGAGGCCATAAATACATACAAAACCCCCCACAAATTTTCTTCCTTTGGGGTAATCTGAAGATTTATAGTAGTAGAGTGAGATGTGATTGGAGGGGAAGGAGAAAAAAATTAAGTAGTGCTAACAGGCTTGTCTGATCATTCTGTCTCAGTTTCCAGGCACAGAACAGATTTGGAACAGATTTTTCCAGTATCTGATGTGACTTTGTGACTTTTCCTTCCTCTCAAAGACTAACTGAAATGCAGGAAACTAGCTGAATTTCCACATTTTCCAGGACTGTTGGGGGGGGTGCAGCGCAGAGGAAGAACAGTATCTCTATCCTCTGAACACAGACTAGCTGATCTAAAAAGCTGTATTCAAAATGATAGCCTCAAGTCCACATCAACAGTTGCTCAAAACACGCTTTGACAACAGTTTTTCACAGCTGAACACAAATGAAACATCCTTCAAGAGAGAGGAGAAGTCTGCACTTGGTTGGAGCTCAGTGTGCCTTTCTAGCAATCTAGCTTTATTTCCCACTGATCACTAATTGGAAAAATACAGTTATCAGCGGATTATAGGGAGGAATAATTAGGATTTGTCTTCCATGACTAGGTCAGAATATGCATGCCATTCACTTGTTATGGTTAAAACTTGTTACTTGATGTGGCATCCCTTAATATTTCAGAACAAACATTCTAAATCCATGTGTATACCTGCAAAATGAAAGAACTTCTAAATGAAGCTGGAGGCCATTATGGATTCGGGAAGCAGAAGAGGGGAAAAAAAGATCACTACAACTTGCCAGTACATACAAACGTAAATGTAAAGGCATATCACATGGTTCTCCATTTCAGAATATCAAGCTCTCTCTTCCCAAGACTTGGATTCTACATTCTCCACATCTCTCCAGCACCTCTGTAGCAAGCTGAGTTCAGGTAAATTTGCCCCAAATAAATCTGAAAGATGCCTACGCTTTGTTATCATTGGATGCCTGCAGAATACAAGCCCTCTGAGTCTGAGACATACCTACGAGAGAAGCTGAACACAATCTTAATCTCAGCATCTAACCTTCCAGCTCGTACAGCTGCTCACCTTGCAGCAAGTCTCAAATCCACCTCACAATACCCAAGGCCTTTACGTGCCCTGTGTTCTTCTGTGTGTTATATGCTGCTATACCAAAAAAATTACTTTGAAACGTCTTTAAGAGATGATTCCTAACCTGAATTAAGATCATCTTTCCCAATTAGCTGATACTGCAGGATTTAGAGTTTTGGGTTTTTTAGCTAAGCAATGTCAGGATGATGCTATCTAAAGGCTATGACTTAAATTAAAAAAAATTAGTAGCTTAAGTCAAGAATGTGAGATAAAGAGCTAGATCACAGTTTTCTAGCCAGCACTAATGTACACATATAATAAAAAAAACCCAAACCAAAACAAAACACTGTCAGAAGCATCAACATGTGTGGTGTTGTATGAATCACCAAGGTCTGCAGGCCAAGTGAACAGTCAATAAAGATAAGACGAAGGGGAAAATTTCTAATGTCTGCACAGGTTTGCCCCATTCTTTGGTTCAACCCCTGCCATTCCCCCTTCCTCTCCTACTTTCACCTTTAAAGCAAGCCTAACATCAAAAATGTAAATTATAAGCTTATAATAAACCCTTCTTATAGGTGTGCATAAATTAGCATCTAAGTACTTCAGCTGACAACTGAGAATGCCAAGTAGCACAATGATTATCACCATCACTGAAGTTCAAGTTTCTGGCAAAGCCTCAACGGACTGTGGCTGTTGTTACCAAGAGAATTTAAAACAAGTGGTACCCAAGACTCCACAGAGGTATCAGGCATCACAATTAAACAACATGTAGAAAAAACAAGGAAGAGTCTCCTTAGTACAAAACCAGACAGCAAATTTCCTGCATATGCTTGGTACAGGGGTGGAACGAGATCAAAACTGGTTTGGAATTTTGTTATCGCAACTCTACAAGCAAAAGAAAACAATGCCTAGAACTGATCAGAAGTAACTCTTAAAGCACCTGCTGCCTCGAACCTTGTGCTGTGGGGGTGTTAAATGCTACCATAGTAATCTATTAGCACAGCAGACAAATACCTAAATGGCATAGAATATAATGGAGCTTCCCTAATACATACTAGATGCCGCTGCAGTTAATCCACAAGCACAGAGTGCATATTGAGTCCACAATTTTTAAAGTGCATTCAGCAGGCAGAATAGAAATAATTACAATTCCTTCTGTCTTATTTCACACACGTGGCTAAATATAGCCTATTTATCCACAAAAAAGATGTGGCAATTGTTTCAGGGTGGTTTACAGCTAAATTTGATACTGTTCTGCAGGGCAATGCAACAAAGCAGCTTCATGCATTTTCAACAGGAATGATTCCTGCTGTGGATCAAGTAATAAACAGCAAAGAAAGTTTAAATTGAGACTTACCACGGGGCACCGTATATTCGGAATCCTTTAACTGTTACCTCTGAATCTTGTAAGTAAATACTATTTGTCAGGAGTGACTGAACATTGTCAAAGTCCTCTGGTTTCAATTTGGACACAGAGGGAAAGCGGTAGTAATCTTGTTTAACAAGGTCTGCCATGAATTCCTTATCAAATGTCAGTTCATGATTCCCAGCAATCACTATTTTATATTCATATGGTAGGTTTCCTGAAATAACAAAAAAGAGGACTTAATTAGCACATTTTCCTCCCACACCAGCATTGCCGGCACAATAAGTAGACAGCTAGCAGTGACAGAATGAAATACCCAAGATCTGTGTGCATCTCCATGTTGAGCAAAAGTTATTAATGCTGCTCCTCTTCCATTGAATGGAACTGCGTTAAAATGTAAAGTAACACAAAGCAGTGTCATAATAAAAAGCGTGTACTGCAGAGTTAAGCAAAACAAGCTGGTAGGCACCAGACCAGCTCCAAAGGTGGCATAAAGCACCACTGCTCCCTTGCTTTCAATTGACGACACACTGGTTTAGATTAGCCTAAGATGTGATACTCAGTCCTACCACTTAATTCCCAGGACTGGGTCCGAGCCAGCAGTCCGAGCCCCAGTCCACACGAGTGACATGCAGCGAGACACCCCGCGTGTCTGAGTGGGCGGGTGGACCAGCGACTGCAGTCTCCGCGTGCCTCACAACTATGGCGTGAGGGTTCCAGGCATGGGGTACTGAATGAGGCTGCTGGTGCTGTTGTTTTTTAAATTATGCAGTTATTTGGATTAATTTGTATGGAATCCAAAGCGTTCAAGAAGTGGCAGTTATTCCAGACCTAGCCTGTTCTTCAAAGCTGCAATTCACTTGCAACAGACTTTCACTTTATTATTATAATTCAGTTTATGGTAGTATCTCCCTTCAGTAAGACGTACACGTGTAGAAGAAACCATGAAACTCAAGCAAGTAAGACATCAGGTAGGAAAAAGGAAGTGTGGTTAATTCATTTACCATGAGGGTCACAGATAAAGAGTAAAGGCTTGATCACCTCAAGTCAGGGCAACTATCTTCATTGTTTGGAACGAGGCACGGATCAAGCCCGCGGAGCCAGATTTTTGGAGTTCAGAGACAGATTTTCAAGCACTTGGTACCAACAACCAGTGCCAGATCTTCCAAACAAACATACTTGGTGCTGAGCTCCCTTAAAAATATAGTCCCATACTGTGGTGTCTTCACAGAAGTTAGGTTATTTTACAAAATCTGTCCCACTGCAACTTGCCAAAAATCACACGTAAGTTTGCATCAAACCTAAACCAGACTTAGATCTCCCTTCTACTGCCTTCACCGTAAGCCTGATTTCCTAGTCTTATACCAAATCATTCATTTTGGTGTATATTTCTAATAATAATTTAGAAAAGTTTGGTGGGGTTTGTTTTGTTTTTTAATAAAGGCAGCAAAAAGTATGTGCAAATCTATGGGTCCATCTTCCAGTTCCGGTACTCCCAACATCTGCCTCGAGGAACACAGAATTGGACGCTGTGTATTTCTCATGAATACAGTTCTCCTAAACAGATGTGGCTTTGCTAGTTTAAAACTTGTCTTTCAACTTTTAAAACCTTTTTGGTGTTGGTTTGGTTTTTTTTTAAATAGTAAGTTTCAAAGCAAAGGTGTAAGTATTTACAATAAGATTAACTTTCCCCTAAATAAGACTTAAGGGGAACCAGTCAAAACCCTCTGCTTTTCAATATTTACAGCACAGAAACATGAATTACACAAGATATATATATAAACATCATCTTTGCAAAATTAGTTAATTCTGGAAAGAAAAACAAAAAGCTATAAATCCCCTGGAAAAAAAACAAGCAGACATCTTCATAAACACCTCACATCTGAACAAAATGCAGATCATACATATTCATAACTCTCTGCGGTGCTGCATTAGATTAAAAGCTGGGGGAGATGCAATAAATGCTCCTCTACAGTTTATGCCTCACTCTCTTCCCTCCCCTTCCCCATCTCTGCTACATGCTGCTCTGCAATTCATTTTTATTTAAAAACTCGATGTGGCAGGTACCTACAATTCCTGCTCTCCGTGACTCCTGGGCACAAGGCAAAATTGCTATTTTCTCCTCTCTCAGGAAACATAAAAGATACCACTGGCAGGAAATTTGATACACTTGTCATAACTATCAATCCCCCAAAACAAGCTAGATGTGATTAAATTCTCAGAGAAGTAGGATGGAGAAGTTAAATTCAGGTTTCTGCCAAGTTATCAACATTTGCCAGTTTTAGCAGAGAAAACTTCTCATCTTACTGGATAAATGTTCAGGTTTTACATTTTCTCCCATTTATTTTTATAGATTTGAAAATCAGCACATTTTGCTGGTATTATGTCCAATTAAGTCTGGAACATTTTGCTTGAAGTCAATGTTTTTTCATCTTGACACCTTAAAAAAGAGGGCTTAGTATGAAGACACACAGGACACAAAAAGACAAACCAGTGGCGGCATCAATGATTATTAAAACATGTAAATGTAACATTATATGTGCTATATAAGCACCTGAAATCAGTAAGGAAAACCAAACAGTATTTACCGCAGTTGGTGTCAAGACAGCCGCTGATTTTATTAAGCCTATATAGAGAGAGGCTCCGCTTGGTCAGCTCCTGAGAACCTGGACACGGTCCCACCACTGATACCTAAGGACCAACACCAGGACTGAGGAATAAGGCACAACAGGCCCCAAAGGAGAAACCCCACGGGGGCCCAAGTTCAGCAACATCTGCCCGTCAGCTCTAGCTCAGCCGGACTGCACGCCCGTAGCCTGCGAGCCGGAGAGTAACCCGTGCTGGCTGTGGACGTAACGACGGCAGACCCAGGTCCCCCATCCAGCAACGAGACGAGACGTGCTTCGCTCCGTATTTGTACGTACTTTAATATTTACCATAGGACGGGCACCAAGGTCTGACCGGGCTCCCCACCTAGCTCCCCGACTTTATAACAACCAGTCACATTCTGCTTTCCTTTTCCAGAGCTGGCTTGGGGGCCAGCAATGAGCAACACCACTCATCAAAATGCGAACGCATCAAAAGCCAGGCCCAAGCAAAGGGGAGCAGCAAGAGGAAGACTCATCCATTTCTTTCCTCTTCCCCGAGGAAAGACTATATAGCACTAATCACAGTAATAAATTACCTGCAATCAGATTAGCTATTTATTCATCGCATTCAGGTTTTCCCTTCCTGAAAAGCCCTGTGGCAATGCACAACACTCATTCTCCCTGATACAATTTATGAAGTATTTTGGTGTGCTTTCTTTTGGCAGTCCTGCCCTTTGTCTATAAGCTGCTAACCTTCTCTGTTTAATATGGAAGCATAAACAGTGACAACGCAATCTCTTACTCCATGGTATTTTAGTTTCATCTTGACCAGATTAATCTCTGCATACCTACATCCATGCTATCTGTACAGAGACAGATGCTGTAGCACAATACACAGGTTGAAAGGCACCTCCTCATTTTCCTTCACCAGTTTCTTGTTAGCTACATTTGGTCTTTATTAGTCCCATTTCCTAACTATTAAATTTTCCATCACACATCAGTAATATTATTCACTCTAATTCATACTGTGAATCTGGAAAACAGAAAGAAGAATCACTTTCCAAACTAGGAAAAGAGTCTGATGTGTTTGCTGGGACAAGCACATCAGAAACCCCAATTATCAACTCCCAGGGTAATAACTGAGTTTAAATTAAAAATATTTAAATGTTTAACAGGTGAGATCACAATCCTAAAACTACACCTACTAAAAATTATTAGGGCACCAAGCCTGTGAATTAGAGTCACTTATACTGGAGTATTTGAAATCTTATATATTTCTGTGTATATATACACATACAGGGTGCATGTGTATCTTCAATATATATTTGTATTATTTTGTCTAAAATGTTTTTCAACATCTGCCCTCAACAGTAGAGTAGCAAGGGCACAATGTAATCATTGATTAAGAAAATATTGCAGTTAGACAAGTTGTTCTCTTCTGGAAGACAAGAGGTCAGTATCACTCTTGGTCAAATAAAAGCAAAGATAGTTAACTGTGCACAACTTGTAAATACTAAATTGTTTATAGTAAATACATTACTCTGGGAGTCTCAGAAGATTTCTGTGACTTTTCATTTAACAAGTCAACCCTCAAGCTACAGTCCCACATACCTTTGTCCCTCAAGCATTCATCCTCACTCCTGTGCCACTGCGCCTCTTTGCCAACACATGGATTTGGTGGCTGCAGAGCACAGCGGATCAGGAAACTGATCCGGCTGAAAACTGATGTAGCAAAAAAGGAATGAGGCTCTGTATACACCGGTAAGGCAGGACTTCTTTTGCTGGCTGCAACCGCTTACATCACTTTACGGTGTTAGCTGAACAACTGACTGACTTTTAATACACCTTTTAATTACATGGGACGACGCAGAGAAACTGGGGGTGGGGGGTCGTTGTCGGGTTTTTTTAACCTGTATAAGTAGGTGTTCCAGTGCTTAAGTTCACCTCAAGTACTTGATCCTAGGAGTCCTTAATTTGTTGAACAACCGTTCCCATTTTAATAGCATGCTTCATACGAGTACAATTTAGTCACACAACCCAAGTTCTGTAGAGCTGCCAGACATGAAAAGGAGTCTGACTGGCAATGAATGTTAACTGCTGAGTCCCTATAAAAATAGAAAATCATGTTATTTTTTGACTACTGTTACCTACAAAACCCACAGGGAAGTAGGGGAATAAGAAATAATGTGATACTAGCTGTCTGTATAGTGGTAGAAACCTGTATTTACACACAAACGTTATGCAAGTGCCTTTGATGTGAAGCTCTGAATATGCGTACGCATGCATTAACTATTCAAACCACACAACGCTTCCATGAAACGTGAAGTGTTTTCATGCCCATTTCATAGCCTCATAGACCCTTTGGCCATATGTTGAGAAATGGGCTGAGAAACCTTGAAGTACAAATCGTAGTCCCTTCAAAAAGAGGGAAAATCTGTACAAGCGAGATGCCTGTGCAAGTGAATCACCTCCAATTTATGGTGTATCATATATGCTTCCAAAGTGCAAACCCGGTCATGGAGCATTCACCTATTACCAACCACGTACACGTCCAGAGATAAACACTGAAAGAGCAGATTTTGTGTCGCTCCTATGGCCTTCCAGTCCCCACAGCAGCACAGGTTGCTATCAGCTGCCAGGCCACAGCTCCCCAAGCTGCCCACCGATGGGCAACCAGCAGAACCTGCTACTGTTCAGCAGCTCCGTAACTCTTCAGAGAGGTTTCTCATGGAAAGCCCACTGCACCTCAGGACCACAGTTACTCTCTCTTCCCAGCATTTACGGCACAATCGCAACACACAGGCCCCTTTCAGCTTTTTAAAAGAAAGACAGAATATCTCAAAGGCTCTGATTTCTCCTTTGGCAGCAACAAATGAGTGAGACTGTATAAGTACAGCTATATAGACTCGAGCTTTCAAATGGTAAGTTGGACTTCTCTCACCAACAATCAACTGCAAGTACTGAGATACAAAACTGTGTAGGAAAAACAAACATCTTTTCTAGGGTGAGATTGACTGACTGTGAAAATATTCTGGCTGTTTTAATCAACCAGCCTTCACAAAAAGTCCTCAATGGAATAGCTAAAACTGATGTCAACCAACATACTGGCTGAAAACATAAACCCGTGAATTTCTATACATTTTACTTCTCTGTGTCTAGAAATCTAAAGAATGAAACAATTAAAACCAAAAAAGCAGGCAAATAAAAGACAGAACATGCACAAAATCAGAACACGCTTCTAAAGAAGTACAAATAACTGAAGTACAAGATCTCTCAAAATCTTCTTGATTGAAAGTATTCCACCAGCTTTTCAAACTATCATTGGTTCAGATGCTGCCTTTCCCCCCCCCCCCCTCCAAAAGAAAATTTTGGAGAAGGAAAAACAAAGGCAAAACACACATGGGCAACACAGCAACAGTAGATGAATGAAAGTTTAACTGTTTTGCCTTTATGCAAAGAAAACATTAGACCACAGCACAGGGAGATGCAAAGGCTGAGACCCTTGAATTCCTGTGATAAATCTAAAGCTTGTACATTAAAGCTCCCCTTTGTTGAAAACGCTGTTAGACACAACAAAACAGAAATGTTAGGTAAGTGCAAGCTCTGCCTCTGACCTTTCACTCTGTAACCGTCAGGCTTCATTAATTTTCACAAGGCCTGACAGCTCTAGCGTTAATACTCACACTTGCGGATCGAGCCACACAGCAGGTTCAGACTGCTACCTTCTCCTCTGAAACTCATGCATTAGGATTTCTTCCATGCTGGCAATGGAAAACCAAGTCTAAGAAACATTAAACACAAAAAACTACGTTACAATAATGCCAAGGTTGAGTCATAAACCCATGAAAGCAAGGAAGTATTGAGTGAATCTTGCCTCAGCACCTGTAATTCAGCTAGGTAGTGCCAAGGTATTCAGCAAACACGGTCCTCTCTGAGCGACCGCAGATACAGGCACTACTTAACCTATATGGGCACTTAGGAGAAGTCCGATACTGCAGAATCAGCGGTACCTAATACCAAGTGCTTCCACTCCTTCTCTCTCCCAGAGGTAAACGTAGTGAATTTTGCACAACACTGGGCCGTAACATCGCCAAGTGCAGTACGAACCCTGCAACAGGGCCATATACACTGCAGAACCTAGTTAACTATGGATCTGATTTAACGATGCTCTGCATTGGTAACAATTCCTTGCTTTTATGTATTTATGTCCCAACCATAACATTATTCTAATGTAACTGTTTGTGATTAATATCCTTCTCTCTGTTGAAAGAGAAAATGTAGCACAACATAAGCGACAATCTTTTGTTTCACTTCAGTGTTCCACGGCTTCCTTAGCATTATTCTGAGATAACTTGTGTTGGGTTTTGATCTCAAAGTTGTTTTGAATTTCACTGGGCTACTGTTATCGAAACACTTTTTCTTGAAACATGGAAAGCTTCACTAAAGTTTAATCAATTAATACATGACATTTATTTGTTTTGAAACAGGCAGAATCTGAAGTTTTTGTTTAGTCTAACCTCAAAAACAAAAAAGCCTCCAGATTTTGCAGCTTGCAGCACTGCCAACTTTAGGTGTAAAGTCCCCCAAATTGACTTTAAAATTATGAAATCTGAAACAGAAGCAGCACAGATTGCTTGCTAGTCCCTGGAAAGGCTTTCTTTTCAGGCTTGTAATTATGTAACCTAGAAGACAGAGCTTTCAAGAGGAAAAAAAAAAAAAAAAAAAAAAATCACCTAACTTAAAATAAAAAAATCTGACAGCTATGAAGTTTCCCGTTAAAATTTAACAAATTCTGAAAACAATACCCTCCCTGGAAATCGCAATAGCCTTATTTTTCTCTTTCATTTAAAAAAATGCTTCTTGCAGAAATAGTAGTCCCTGCTATGCTTCTCTTTCCCATAGCAAAGCAATACAAAAAGGACTACCACGACTGCATAGGTGCTATGTGAACACTGTCAAAGAGATCCTTTAAACGAAATAGCATTCACTTGGGAAAATACATAAGGTTTTCAGGCAAGAACATCTTTTGTCTGGCAGAGCTGAAGGGTGTTCCTCTAAACAGAATTACCCTGTATTTACACTTACAGTGAGATTTGCATCTAACCCCCTGTAGTTTAAGGTCTATAGAGCAAGTATACTGCAAATACATAGAAATATGTTGTATTTTGTCCAACAGAATTTTACATTTTCTCTTGTGACCAAGATCTTAATGTACCAGGGCTGACAAGTCTTAGACTGATTTCAGCTCGGTGTGGTTTCAAATGGCTCAGATCTTGAACCCAGCAAGGCTAAGAATGGGAACATAAACTCTCCCTTCACAGTGCCAGTGGGGCTAAGTAGAAATGTTCTCCTTGAACTTGATTAAGACTAAATTGAAAAGGAACATTTTTGGTTACTATTACATTAGGCTAAAATATAGAAAAGAACCCTAATACTATCTAAATCTAATAAGAAAAAGCCATCTCTATTTCAAAATTTTCAAAGCATTCTCTATAAATGCATCACAGATCAATTTACATGGTATTTTTGCCAATAAGCAAAACGAAATCACAGGTTCCAATTGGCTTAACTCATATTGGAAAGTGCGAAAGCAAATGCTAGAAAATGCAATTACTGCAAACAAACTCCATTTTCTCCACTCAGGAGGGAATTTCACGGAACATTTTATTGCCCTCAAATAATATTTCTAAAGGCATCAATACACAATTCTATTTTCTTTTTGGAGTCCCCACACACTATATAACCTAATCCTCTATAAAGAAACTCACCAGATTTTGAAATAATATATTGGTTGTTGATATTACCTTGTGCAGGCACATATTGTATCAATTTAAATGATTTTTCTCCGTGAATCCTAAGAATATAAAAACAGTCACTGACACAAACAGATCTGAACCTACTTCCCATAACATACCCTTTGTCTCTGTAATTTACAATTCCAATTAAGTCTTTTTTTTCCTAAAATAAATGAATAAAAGCCATCAAAAAGGAGGTCATCTTGAGAAACAATTATACAGAAAGTAATTAAGCTAATCATAATTATCACAGACAACGTCTTGGTATTTTCATGTACATATATTTTCAGACTGCAAAAGGCCAGCAAATGTTAAGGACAAGATTTTCCATACAAAGTAAAATCTTTATTTAAAAGAGAAACAAGTCTGGATATCAATTATTCACTACTTACTGAAGGAAAACTTACTGAAGGAAATGAGAATTATGAATGCAGGACCCAGATCTAGATCTAGATTCTGCCCTAAATTTTTCTGCCTTATTGACAGCGACCTTTATGTGAGCAGCAGAACTTCCTTTTCTGTCCACAGGACTGAAAAACACACCTCTATCAGAATACTTCCAGTATCTACCTACCTGTCTTAAGATAAACAGATAAATAAAACAATCAGGAAACACATACAATCACCAAAAACATTCTCCTGTTTCCCTCCTCTCTGAACTTGTTGCCATTATTTGTTTTCTCATTTTTAAATGAAAGTCTTTGAGGCTTACAAATGCATAAAGGAGGAGGCACACATCTCCCTCTACCTCACAGCCTGGTAAAGCCTAGTCAGTATTTCTGAGAAAATCCCTCCAAATGCCTCCTTTTTTCTGTATCCCAGGAAGGTGGTCAGAGCATTTCTTATGAGAAGAAAAATCTCAAATACATCAATAAGGAACTTCTGATAACTATTTTAATTTTCTTTCTATAATACAGTATATTTTACATAACCTTTCAATTTTTACACATGGAACTGAAATGCTTTCTTTCAAAACTATGGTTTTTCAGTAGTTCATTGGTAAACTACAAAACATACTGGGGCTCAGACTTAACTGACTACCAATACTAATACAACCTGGATAAATTCCCATAATGATAAAGGAAAAAATAATAAGCGGGGACAGCAAGAATAATCACAAGGAAAAGAAACTGAAAGGAAAAAGAATAAGATAAAATATTTTTTTAAATATCCCAAAGGTTTTAAAAGGATGGACTACTGTCTAAAAGCAGGACAACAGCTTTTCACTAACTCTGAGAATGTAACATTCTCCAGTGTGCTAAAGCAATTAGCCGCTTTTGAAATTTTACCCTGTGATCATGTTTTGTGCTTTTACTTGTAAACATTTAAGTATGAGAACCAAGTCTGATATTCAAAGGTGTTAAGCATATTTTCAGATAGCGATGCTGATGTTTGTTGGGAATTGTTTCTTCCTTTTCTAAGTCGGAAGAGGAGAAATCTAAAAACTGAACTAAACTCCTCTTCTAGAAGCAGCCTGATATCCATTTGACAGCACTACATACTGTATTTCAGAACTACCTCCACGGTCCTTTCCTGAAATTTTTACAGAGGATAAAAACCAAAGAGAAAATGCACAGAGAACGCAAACAGAAATTACAGTCAACTAAAAACACTCAAGCAGGTCTTCATGAACGTCCAGTATTCTTTTCTGAATCCCACATTTAAATTTATTATTCTAAATAAACCTAAACATTCCATTCATCTTTCAAGATGAACCTCCTGAGCCCTGTAAGGAAATTCCTTTTAATAACCCAGCCCACAGAGAGATTTCTTCACTACTAAAGGAGACAACCAAATCACTCCAGCTGTAACACGGTATTACAAGGAACTGAATTCCTCTTATGCAGGTTTGTTGGTTTTTTCCTAGCCATCTAGAACTGCCTGAGCAGAATGGCACATAGCCTCAGACACCTTCCTTCTAAGTTTAAGCACATAGAGTAACCCTGAACACTAAAAAAAGAGAGAGAGAAGGAAACTTCAAGCCTGATAAAGGTCTAGAGCAGTAACTATGGAAATTGGTGCCAGTGATTTCTGAGTTCCAAATCTCACCCCTGCTACTATTTCTTGCCACCTCCTCTCATCTGGCTTTGCAGAATATCAATTACCAAATTATTTATGCTCCAGCATCCCAGGACCTCATGACAGAGAGCTCAGACTGAAGTTTTTTTCAAAATCCAAGGTGCTGCTCTTTGAATTTCAGTGGGCAAACCCATGTGCTGAAAAACACCTCCTAATTGCCCTTCCACAGAAGAAAGGACAAAACAGATGAATGAAAAATAGTATATGCAATGTAAACTCCATTCTGCAATATAAAGAGTTTGTGTGCTTTATTTGTGACAGAATTGAGGTGAAACTTTTATCTTTCCTATCCTTGTTACTACAAGTACATAGGCCCTCTGCTGCAGCCATCTCTGCTCCTTAATAAAATAAGGATAATAATAGTAAGCACCTAACCTACTAAGGTAGTGAAATGTTTTTAAATCAAGTTAAATGGCTATGTGAGATTTATGGTACATGTACCTGTGCATTTGAATTTACAGCAACATTTTCATGAGGCGCTGCAAAATCTGTATGATGCAGTATCTGTAGTTTCCTTTTGTATACAGAAGTACACTGAGGATTCTGGTACACGCATAAATATTTCTCTGTAATTAAGTGCTATCATTAACTGTTGGGGCATGCAGCATTTGCAATTTTTCATCTAGCGTGCTTTCTGCAGAGTAGGGTCTCTCTTGACTTGCACATTTTAGGCATCATTTCCAGACTTTAAAAAAAAAAAGAAAAAAAAAAAAGAAAAGAAAAAAAGGAATGAAAAAACTGCTGTAAAAAGGCAAGATATGCAGACCTTAAGTTTTGCTGAATAAAGCGGCAACTATAGTTAATCAGAGCTGGTCATCAAGACAAAGAGCACTAAGAGAACAGCTATTTCAGTCACTTACACAAAGGTAACAATTTATTTCTTATTTATACTCCTTTCTGCTAAGGTTTTGCCCTTTCACCTCAAAGGCAAGCATCGTTGTTTTTACAGCTGGCTTCACGGAAGCATTTGTTTATGAATGGCTATATTGCTTCCACTATAACTGTACACACATCCTCTCTAGTAACTCACTCAAACCCAGGACCCATTTTCACATCCATAGCCAGAGCTGTCAGTCACCAGAGCGTGGCTCTTCCTTCCCTCTGTCCCCAGGGCAGCAGCAGGGCATCCCCCCGGCCATCCTTGCTCAGGCAATCCCTCCCCGCCTTTCACACTCCAGCTAATGGCACAGGGTTATAATTTACAACCAGCAGACTGCAAATGGCGAATGGCTTTCCCTACGCTGCTAGTCTGGGAATTACTTCACATGGGGTTTTTATGAGGGGACGTTAGTGCGGGACCTTTACTCTCAGGACCACTGGTATGGCTACAGATACGTTATTTTTTTCCCAGCGACCACTGAAGCTTGCAGCAGGGACAGAGGAGAGCAGAAGGAACGAACTCCTTCCCCACAACGCTCAGGAGACATCTGCACAAAAATGCAGGAAACCTCATGGTTGCCTTGCAGTTTTTCTGCTCATCTCTCAGTAGTGAGTGCAAATGCCAAGTGCTGCATAGGGAGCGGAAAGCCTTAAGAGTAACATATGGGCGAGAGCAGCTCAGGTAAAAGTAAGGAAATGTGGGTAACTTTTTGTTATTTGCAGCTCTGTTCTAAACTAAAACTCTGGGTGTATCTGTGGCTGGTCACGTAAAAAAAAAAAAAAAAAAAAAATGGCAACATTCAGGAGAAAAGGAGCTATTGCACTTCGATACCCAGCCTGGCCTGTAATATTAAAGATTCTGGTTCATTAGAAAATATGTACATAATTCTGAGGTCTTCAAGGTTCACTTATCAACAGTTACAGGAAATTCAAAGTACAGTGTGTTCCTGAGCTCTCATTTCTTAATTTTATTAACTTGGGAAGAAATGAAGCTCTGGAAAAAGCAGGTAAATCTCCACGACTTTACATCCCTGTGCTCTCATTTGACTCTCTCTTCTTTCAAGCCACCGTCCCTCCCCTGGTTTGATGTTATTTTGCTCTCTTCTGTGTTGGCTTTGCATCTTCTCGCCTCTCTCCTTACATTGCTGTCCCCTGTTGTGCTGCTTTGTTCCTTCTCTACTAAATGTACCATCAATAGTAAGTCAGGGTTTGGTAACTTTTACCTCACAGCTGGGGTGCAGGATGAGAAAAGAGACCAGAACAGCTCAGTGAAGTGAGGCACTGAGGCGACCTGAGCCTCAAAGCGATCTCAAGTTCTGAGAAACTCCGATCCCAAAGATGCGGAAGGGCCACACGCACCAGCCCGCAGGCGAGCCAAACGCTGAGGCCAGCCCGGCACCACGGGACGTGGCAGCAGAGCGGGTCCCCCCAGCCTTGCACCAGGGTTTAATCGAGAGAATGTGCTGCCTGCGGGTCTTGTAACCGCCCTACGGAGCAAGCACCGTCATTCACGCTGTCAGGATCGGGACGAGAAAGCAGGACAAAGAAAACGCAAATTCCTTTAGCTCTGGAAGAAGGGGTTCCCTTCTCCTTTTTCTCCCCACCAGTGGTACCGAAGTGCCACCCGTCCTCCGAAGTCAACATACTCCCTGAATACAGTCAATAAAGATTTCAAGCTCTTCTAACAGGCGCGACGGGGGTGGATGGGAGAGGTGGAGTTGCACGGGTCTTTCTTTCGCAGCCCTTTTGTGCCAAGACACATCATTCCTGATACATAAAATGCACGCAGACTTTGTCCGAGCTCAAATACTCAGCTTCAGCCCACTGCAACAAGAGGGTTAATTAACAAGCTATGCAGGCTGGTTATAGCCAGCAAGAAGCAATAATCTATTTTTCTTTAACAAAAAAAGAAGTCAGTAATCTTGGAACATTTATTAACCCCCTAGTATAGGCAATTACTGTAAGATAAAGGTCTGCCAGTCTTGCATTAACGTAAATTGCTGCATGTTGCTTTTCTACAGCATAGTAATGTTCACAACAGTGTGAATAAATGCTAACATTTGAGTTTTAAGCTTGATTCACCCCCCCCAATCTAACATTTTTAGCAGATCTTCACTCTCAGTGGCTATTTGGCCACAAAAAAAATAATCATGTCATATACAAGCCAAAAAAACGCAGGATGGCATTTCACTGAGATACCGTTTTGTAGCTCAGTTTAAGGTAATCTCACACATTTTCTAACAAGCAGAAATGAAAAGAGGAAGGGGGGTGGGAAGCACAAAACCCAAAGATCATTCCTGCTGTCTGCTAGGTTCTGTAGTCACATACAACATAAAAAAAACAGTGGCGATAAAAAAAAAGGAAAAAAAAAAAAAAAAAGGCTTTGTAATAGACAGGACACTGCCAACCAGCTTTAAATTGAATTACACACCCTGCTAATCTTTATGATGAAATAAAATTTCTTTGAACACTACACATTGTACTAAAATCTGCAGTGCTTTCTCCCCCCAGCCCCAACCTCTCTCTGCTCAAAGCAACTCCTCCACCCTGAAACCATTGTTCTTTCTAGGCAGGAATGTGATGCTCTAACAGAAAGACTTCTTATTTTAATTAGATATTGTTAATATGGTGTGCGTGATGTGGAAATTTAGGAGAGGTATTTTTGCACTTTGTATTTTTGATGCAACATTAATTTGTAAGTGACAAAATAAATTTATGGTGTACAAAGAATACATACTTTTGCTTTCCGTTGAAATCATTCTCATATTATGATATGTGGCTGCAGCAGCAATGCTGGAGGAAGAATCTGATGACAATGTCTATAAAACTTTCTATTTGCGTGGCATTACTTGTTTCATGCCTGGTCAATACAACAACCATAAATCTCTGTTCTGTTTTAAAGTGGATTGGCGGGAAAGGGGGAACTGAAAGGAAGAATTATTTTGGTTATTTTATAAATTTGTTTTGGTTATGGTTTGTTATTTGAAACCTGATCATCCCACCCCCTTTTAAGACAATAGCAGTCCAGGGAAACAGACCCAAGAAATGACTAAGCGATTATTGTAATTGAAAGTCCTGTCCAAGAATTGTGCAATACTTTCCAGTGCTCACTGGCTCCTTTCTTTCACTGAAAAATACCAAATGAATATGTTGGGTTTAAACATATAAAGAGCCACTCAATCCAAAACATTATTCTCTTTGAAAGCACATTTCACGTGAGCCAAGTTTTCTAATGGCTGTCAAAAAACACGCTGATCTTTGGATTGACTGATCATGGCAGGTAGTACACAACTTGTATAGAGAATTTTACACTTTATCTCTAGTAAATTAGTGACTACAGTTTTAAATAACCTCAAAGGTTCTTTGCATGCCATTAACAGAAACTAAAAATAGTTTCTTGTAAAATTTCTTTATGAAAATTTGCCAGGAATAACAAGAGCAAAACAAGAAACAACCGATCAGATATGAATAAACTTACACTGCTCTTAATGCACAAATTCCACTTTAGTGGAAATTTTACTACCTTGACACTCATTTCTATACAATTTCTTCTATTTTACCTTTTAAGTTATACTTCTAGGGTTCTGTTTTCCACAAAGCATCTAGTATCTGACTCAGAGCAGAGGATAAATATGAAGAAGCAACTATAATAACCATAGCACAAAAGTAGAATTTTACACTTTTTTTTTCTATTTTTGTTCTCATATTTCGCTGTAGATTCCTACATCAGGAAAACATTATTCAGCTTACTACCAAAAATCCACATGGCTCTATTTCCCCGCTATTTTATAAATACAATAAAATGTAATGCTCAAATTATTATTTTTATTCCTCTGAGAAGAAAAAAGTTAAAATTAGTGTTAATATATCTAAAAAAGGTGTATGCAAATAAAAGCTGAGCACTGATGATTAATTTAGTCAAGCCATATGGGAATTTAAAACTAAGTACAAATGAGAATTTAACCATGACATTAAACACAGTTCAAGTCAGAACAAAAGCAAAGGAAATATTCTTAAGTAGTGATACTGCAATAAAACCTAAATAAGCTTGGAAGAAGCTTTTAAAACCTTTACTATAAAGACAGAGTGAGATGCATAACCCAGAGCACTAAATAATTAAAAAAAAAAAAAACAAAAAAACAAAAAAACAAAAAACAACCACCAAACCAAAAAACCACAAAGACTCTAGATTTCATCTTATAAATCTGGGGTGGTTTTTTTATGAAATTGCATCAACATGTTCCAAACTCGTAATATTCAGCATCTATTAGCAACTAGATTTAATAAGCAAGTAGACACAATAAAACTGTGTGTACAGGCTTGCCAATGCACCTTCAGGTCTCCATTATTCTCCAGTTGAGAGCATCTCTGAAATAGGCAGCCAAACGTGGTCTGAATCCTGCAAATCACATCAAACTCCTAACGGTATCAGAGGGATACCAGAATGCCAACACCAACAGAAGAGTCAACTGTCTTCAGCAGGCAGCTCAACCTCTTATTAAAACAAGTGTGTCCCATTCCAGTGTCTGAAGCCTAAAGAAGCTCCTCACCAAAGCCACTCACAGAAAGCATAGCTGTTTTCAAAATTAGACTAATAGATTTTCCAGGGAGTTGCTTCCCTCTCTCTCAGAACAGCTGTGCAAAACTCATACATACTTACAGGATTAAAGCTACCTCAGCATTTTCTTTCACTTGCAATGAATGCAATTTTTTTTCAAGAGCTAAGATTTTCGTTCATCAAAATGGTGTTTTATGTTTAGTCAATTATTCATTCTAGCTATAACAAGTAGAGCAATATAGGGTTCAAAATATGCTCCAGATGGTAAAAACACAAATCAGAAATAAATCAATTTATAAAAATAGGAAGAGATTTGTTTTTATTGCCATAATTTTACTTTAAAATATTCATAGGCTTCCTTCTGGTTCTAAATTAGTTCAGACTACTTTGAGCTAATATCCCTCTGAATTTGGAGAAACTTAGAGCTTACTGGTTTGTTTTTATAAAAAACGGTCACGTCAGATGCTGCTAAAATAATTCACATTAGAAATATAGTTTTACAAAGCAAAAGTTCTCAAGAACAAATACTTTGTCACAATGAAACTGTTTTCAGTGTACATTAGCAAAAGAAACACACACAAAATCCTAAATGAAATATGCCTGGAGAGAAGATGAAGCCTCAATAAAATGAGGGAATAACTGAGCCAGACCAAAGAGACTGAGAAAGGATACAAGAACAATGTGACCCTGAATTTTTAAACAGTGATAAGAAAAGAGCTTGATCTTATTATTATACTATTTTGTTACAGGGATTTTTTTTTCCAGATTAAATTATACTATCTTCAAGATCAAACACTATTTCTGCAGGTGTCTGGATTACAGTTTTGAATATAATTTCAAATTTCTACAGTACTAAAGCAGAAATCTAACTGTAGACTACAACCAAGCGTCTGTCCATACCTCCGAGAGCAACAACACGTTTCCAGTGCTCTTTCCATCTTGTCATCTATTCCATGTAACAGCCAGCAATTCCAAACTGAAGCTGCTATTTTCTGTAACTAAACATTCACACAAACATGAACTTTAAAAGAACTGACAATACATTTCTGAGGACCACGTCCGTATACGCAGAGTGTAACAAGAAAAGCTCTACGTTAAAATAGTATAATCATTCTTCTCACTTTAAGTAACGATGGAGGAACTACACCACAGAAAAAAACCTAAATTTTTATTTTAGCTCTATCAGCAAAGTTTATACTAAAGGCAAGCATGTATTACAGCTAAAGAAATACTTGTTCCAGTACAAACCCATATGTATTTGGCGACTAAACCATTCACAAAGTTCCTCAAGTCATTATCCCACAGAAGTTAAAAGCAACATTCATTCAAAACCAAAGCAAGACATGAAAGAAAAAACATGAAACAGTCAAGTTGCTAAGTCCCAGAACAACTCAGAAAAAACATAGCCAAATTCTACTCTCAGCTCCACAGGCATTAACCAGCAGTAATTTCACCTACTGGATTTATTTGTATCTACCACTACAGAATTTTGCCTACTTCATCCAGTAATATGTCTTATATTAGAAATCTTGCATGGAAGAAAAAAATCCCTGAACCAAAAATGAACACAGTAAAAGATAACCACTAGACAAAAAAGAACAAAACTGGCTACTTGAGAAAAAGTACTAAACCAGATGCAAATTATTCACAGAAGTAAGCGTATGTACAATCAGGCCCATACTAATTGAGCACAATAAACATATCGTCACTCATTAAAGATCTATCTGCCTGAATTTATCTTTGCTTTCTCTTCAGTTCTTATGAGTTATTCAATCACTTCCCATCACACAGGAAAGGAAATATTGCACTATGAAGACAGAGCTATAATTAGATATTCCTGTATTTCATTTCACATATATGACTGAATGAGAATGGATGGGGAAAATATGAACAGTGATAATAATAGTGTGTTGAAACATTCAGTAAGAAATATATTGGGCATAGAATAACGTCTTAATTCTTCCTCAGCACATAATGCTGTGTTTACTGCAAGGTCAGTTAAGTTACTATAAGAGATTTTTAATGAAAACAATTATAAATTTAAAATAACTGTGTTTAAAGCATTTAACAGTCACTAAGGTCAAGTGATTACAGCAGTTACAAGACCCAAGGGACGTGTTCACACCAAAACAAAGTGAATAAATTACCTCAGCCAGTGTATGTAATCACTAAGTGACCACAGAGGTTATTCAATGTATAAGCCCAGACGACTTTCATGCAAAACCAATAATGAAAATTTATCAGCCAAAGGGAAAAAAGCAGAAGTACTAGTAAAAGTTGCAGGAAGGGCTGAGAGCTAGGAGGAGTGGGAAAGAGAGCGTGGAACGCATGTTCCGTGATTCGGCTACAGAGACAGGGAAGAAGGATGAATGTTAATGAAATGGATGGACAAGATGCTGAACTTTTTGCTCAGGTGAGATGCTCAGAGCGCTGCAAAGGGATGCAAGACCCACAAAATACAAAACTGCAGGGTTGACAGAAGTGCTCTCAGTCCTGTATAACTCCGGCATATGTAACACCCAGTGAAGTATAAGTGAGGCAGAGGTTCAGAATAATCATCTTTTAACTTCTCCCTCGGCTTTACTGCCAAGAAAATTATGGACAGTTATTGTGCCTTAGTTATCCCATTATCTAATCCTAATGGAGATGAGGCCCTGGTTTTTTACCACAGAGTAGGTAAAATAAGCTGTGGAATGAAGCCTAGCTTTGATCTCGCTTCTCTCCCTCAAGGTATAAACGATACAGATGCCTTGTCTTCATTACTGCTTTACAACACGATTGCCAGTGGAGAAAACCATGCACACAAAAGATATGAAAACCCCCTTCTATAAGGACAACGCTGTATTTCATGGGAGTTCTCAATGCATGGCTTTGGAATAACGTTCCTACCAACTATGATGAAAAAAGATGCCTCCCGCTATATGGCAGAAGAAGAAGGAATCCTGTTTGTTCCTGCCTACCACTAGTATGTATTTTTTTAAATATTACATGCCATCACCTCACAACCTTGAAGGTATTACTCTTCACAATGTATGTAGTAAATAGTAAAACATCATTACTCCCATTTTGCAGATAGGAGCCTGAAATAAAGTGGCAAAACAGCATGCCTGACTTCATAGTGTTTTGACTCCAGATGAGGAGAGGACAGCACTGGAGCAACTATTCACCAATGCGACAAGATGACACAGGAGAATCCATTTGCTGCCTGACCTTATGCCAGAAATGTAATAACTGGTATTGTCATATATATGAAAATGCAAGTGGACTCTGTGCATGTCACACACACACAAAAAACAACCAAACCCAACCCAAAACAAACAAACAAACCCCCCAAAACCAGAAAACCAAAACAAAAAAAACCACCGAAAAACCACAAAAGAGGTTTTCTCTGTACCTGAAATATGAAAGCCTGAGGCCAACGCCAGTAGGTCCTGGCACAGTCAAAGCTTCCCATTTCACTGACTGCCGAAGAATGCAAAAATCTGCTTTCTCAGATAAATACCATACTGACTTCTACAAGAACTATATATATGTTAAGAATGCCCCATGTTAAATTATTGAGGCTAGAACAAAACCTATTCAAAGGGTTATAATTTTTCCGTTGCCAGTATTAAACCAAGGATCTATGTGATAAAATAACATCATTGTGAAACACCTGTTAAATAAAAGGAATGCCAAGTGGCTGCCAATACTGTAAGATTCCCCATGAAAGGGTGAAAACACACTAGCAGCTTACATGTTTTCTCTTTCTGCAGTACTAAGTTAGCGTTTTCAAATGCCAAGCACTGGGCACAGGCTCTGGCTATATCAAAGCAATACTTGTGAAATGACCTTAAGTCCAAAGAAGAACTTTGGTAGCCAGACACTGCTCTTAGCAGTGCATTCAGGGTAGACTTTGGAGGTCTCCGCTCTCCAGAAAGCAATTCCTTTTCTGGAGCTGCCTGGCATCTGTAACAACTGAACCTCGTTGAACAGCAGAGGTGCCCAGCTTCTCTATGAGGACTGAAGCTCGGTAGGACCACACAGCCCACCTCCCAGGAAAGCCGTGCGGCCTCCCACTGCCCTTACCTTGCTTGCTCCTCCTCCTCCGCAACACTAACATCTACAGGTTATCACAACAAACACCCAAAAGTTGAGGAAGATGTTCCTACTCTTTCTCTTCCCTCAACCTATGTACATATCCACCTACTTCTACTCTTCTTACTTCCCAGTTCTGTGATTACATTCCTAGAAAAAGGATAGTTTTGAGCCCATAAAATCTAGTACCACTTTCTAGAAATAAGAATGATAAAACTAAGTTACAGTAACACGGCAGTATCGGGAAGCCCCAATCCCACATGCACAGCAATAAAAAGAAGGAAAAATGTTCTTTAAAACTGGGCTGTGGAGATCAGCGGAGGTCAGAAGGAAGATTAAAAGAACAGTATGGAGAAATTGCAAAGGAAGGTGAAAAGACAAGAGAATGTGAAAGCTCTTCTATTTAAAAATTCCTTTTGTAAATCCAAATGTTCTTTACTTATCTCTTGAAGGGTCAGCCAAGGAACTCCAATGGAATAAAATTAAGCTATTAAAGGCACATAGAGATGTGGCCATCATACAGCAGGCAAGAGAGAGTGCAGTGATGGAGGTAAAGCCTGATAACAAAGCTATGCTTTCAAAGGTTTTTATATAATGCTGTAAATTCATTCTAACATTTCTTGAAGATCAGCTGCTCAAGTCACCTTCAACTCTGAGTATTTTTAGTGCAAGTGGTGACATGGCAGTACACAGCCAGCCTACCAGTGGCATTTATAACAGGAGCATCCAGCACAAGCTCCCCTACTTCATTTTGTCTTCTGCTGTTGCAGTTTAACTGCCTTCAACTGTAGCAATACACTATCAGGGCACTGCTATCAAATACAGAACATGAAAGGCGTTCTACCAAAGAGGTGTGGAGTGCCTGCATTCGAAGTTAAAATGCCAGTACTCTTAACTCAAAAGGGCAATCATGTGAATACCACCCCGAAAAAATTCTCCTCTTCCAAACAGTATTACTGATTTTGCCATCCTATATTGTGGGAAGAAGGACTTCTATCATTTCCAAATACACTGTAGCTTTCAGCACTGCTTTAAGTTACGGTAAATCCAAATTTCAGCGAGCAATAGTTTTGGCTGTGGATATAAACCCACACTGCATCAACTAATGGGACGCGGTATGCATTCATATGAGGTGGCACCACCGCTCAGTACACACAAAAGGCTACACAGTCCTTGCTGTGGAATAACAGAATCTTTTCCCCCAGGATAACACAGAAATACAGCGAAGTCTCTAAATTTGTCTTAATTAACAGAATCATACTGAGACTAGAAACAGCACATCACATGAGGACAAGTGAAGTAAGGGGGGGGGGGGGGGGGATTTTCAAGTGCTCTAATTCAATTAGGAGGCAGTGACTGACACTTGGACAGGAGAGGTTAATTGGGGTCACCAAAATGCAGTAATTCCTTACCTAACCAGTCATTAAACTTCTTAACCTCTGAGGGCAGTCCCAGTTCGGTGAAATCGCCCGTGTGGAGAAGGATGTCCCCATAAGGCATCTGGATGCCATCTGTTCTGGAGTGTGTGTCTGAGACGCAGACAAATCGCGTGTGGCCCGCTGGTTTTGGAGTGTCATATGGGATAGGGTCGACCCTAAAGCAGACACATAAAGATCTCGTAACAGTTACAAGGTTAAAACCCTCACATCTATTATTTCAGATATCAACACAGATCTATCTCTACAGAAGCATGCATGCACACACATACATTTACACACACCACGCTGAAAGAAAGGACTCTGTAACGCAACACTGCCAAAGATCCAGAAGGGACCACAGTGCTTCTTAAATACTTACCTGGTAAGGAAGGAAAATTAAAAAATACATAAGATATGGCCAGTTTCTGATACTAAAGTTCATTTAAACATTGGGAAAAAAGGATTTAAGAGACTCTGAATTCAGACATATTTTTTCCATCATCTACCTTACACATGAACAGGTACACAGGCCATTAAATAAGAGGTCTCGCAGGTGGGCCAGCAACAGGCTCTCACTTGAGCTGAGCAGCTTAGCATCTGATTTTGTTCAAGGGCATAGGCACTCCTACAGATTCCAGCAGGAATATTTGTTTACACACAATTAGGTACATTCAGGAGTGCTTTGATGAAGCCTGGAAATTGCAGAACTGAGTCTAATAACAACTTCTTACCCTCATACAAAATGCTGAGCTCATCTTCCCAAAACCTATAAAGTCAGGAACTGATGTGGCAGAGCACTAAGCAACCATAGATAAAACATTTTTTCTATAGCCAGTGATGTTAAAAATTTAGTTCAATTGGTTATTTGCAAGCTACATTTGTTAATTTTGTCTTATCAACTATATGCAACCCATCATAGAAGTTTGGTTTTGAGGTGTTTTGGGGTTTGTTTTTCAAATTTAAGCAAAATAGAGACAAATAACAGGGAATAGAAGTGCTTTATGCATACGTAGTGGTTAAATGTTCTAATTTGTAACAGAATAACTTAAAATACAAAAGGCAAGCCATTGTCTACCTTGGAAAGCAATTATTTCTCTGCAGAGTTATTGTAATTTGTTTTGCTCAACTTAACCCAACATTTGAATAGCACTGCATCTGGATTAACACCATAGAAAACCCCTTCCCAACTCCACAAAACTTCCAACCCATTCCATTGATGTGCCACTTTGATCACATTTAGAGCTTAGCTTCAGCTAGAAATTTTGAGGCGTTTAGGAGTTATGTCAGAATAGCCCACTCACATCTCAAATCATCAGAGCAGTGAAACCAAGCTCTAAGTATTTTAAAGCACCCAAAATAATGCTGTTCTAAGACTTATTGGGACAAACTAGCACAACCAACATTCAAAAACCAGTACCTGAAGGTAAAAAGAAAATTAAACAAGTTTTATCAGTTTTGCTCTCCACACTGAATGAAAAGAAAAACAAGTAACTAGCACACATCACTGTGAATCCGTTTTTCTTAAATCCCCATAGTTGTAACAAGATGTATGATCAGTAATAGAAAATAAAGCGCATATCTTAAGAAAATATAGGCTTTTGAAGTATTCCTTTATTTACTGAACTGTATTTACTATTTTCAGTAAACAAAATTAGTATTTAGTGTTTACTATACACTGAACTGTGTGAAAACTTCTACCAGTGTCTTTAACTTCAGCTCCCTACATAGGTGAGAAAGACCAAAAGCATTCAGCTCCCTACACTGGGGATTTTATAGTGGTTCAAGAAGTCAAACTCTATATGGGTATGTACTGGTCTCCAATGGAAAATGTCCACATGAACACACTTACTAACAAGATTTTACTGAGTCTTTTATATATGGTAGAATCTTTATCAAGAGCTAAAATTTTAGCATGGTGGGCAAGGGGGGAAGATATTATTTGTTAGACTGCGTTTTCCTAGGTACCATAATTATTTCCAATCAAACTGTATTTACCATAAACGTACCGTATTTGGTTGCCATGGTCCACTGAATTAATTTGCAAAGTTCAGGTTCTACAAGATGATGGTTACCTTTAAAACAGATTTTACTGCAGGCTGGACTGGATGGGAAGGGGCAGTTCAGTAGATAACTTTTTTTGGTTTTGGTATTGCACCTCCTATTCCACCCATGGCACCAGGTACAATTAGTTGAGCTATTCAACTGGTTAACACTACAGAAACCCACTGCAAAAATCTGAACTCTGGCAATCAATGGATTCTTGTTCTCTGCAAGGGTCAGAAATTAATAAGGTTATTATTACAGAGGAAAATTCATGTACCCATTGAAATCACACTGGCAAGCTAGGCAAAACTGTAATTATAGGCCATAGAGTTTTTGTATTTGGTGTCTTCCTCCCAACCACTGAGAGTAAGCTGAAACTTTCTTAACAGTAAACATGGGGGTCTCCGAATCAACACTTCCACACTTCCAAGTATGTTTACTCCACACAACACAAAAAATGAAGACCAACTTTCATCACTACCACATACCTTGTTCAGAGTGTCTCTGCTTGAGCTATGACCAGCACTGCCTGCCTCTGGGGAGTCCAATTTTGTTCGTACACAGCAGCTATGCTTTTGCTATTCTCTGCAGTTTGTTTCCTAACAAACCCTGTTTTGCTATAGCCAACCCCTATTAGAGTATGACACCAAAATCTGGTTTAGGATTTTTCTATTCATGCAATGACTTACAGAAAATTCTATAATCGAAATTCATTAAGTTCCTGACCCTTCCTTCTCCTCTTTACAAACACTATGGTGTTGCCAAGTAACCTTTTTTCTACATCTTAGCTTAATTTCGTCTCTTATTCAGTAGTGCTTACCTACTAAGTATTTGAAAGTGAGATACTGAAGGTTATTGTGTTCAGCCCATCAATTTATCTTACTGAAAATAGTCCTTCAATAGAAACTTAATAAAAGTGGTGTTATTGCCAGTCCTAAAGGCTCGCGTTCTTTTTGTCCACAACTACAGTATGGCAAACAGTAATGTGAGATTTTTCTTTTTCACTACATCATGAGAGGATTGGCCTCGGAACTTCTGAGATCAGCTACCGCAGTAGGCGAGGCGCTACCCTTTCACAGCTTTTGGCGACACACTGCTGCTCGCTAGCAGGCTTCTACCTGGGCTGTGAACGTCATCCCTTCTTCTGGTGGTCTGCTCACCTCACAACCCAACATCTGGGGATTACAGATGGGCATTCCTAAAAGCTCTGTAATAGTTATGCATCTGACCCTCACTGTGATTCAAGAGGAGATAAAAGTTATTTCAGCCCTGCCCACCACCAGTCCCTGCTGAATCGGAGCACATACCTAAGAAGTTCAACATGTTCTTTACCATTTGCTCCAAACACAGCGCATCCACCTAACTCTGACACTCTCCGTCACCACCACCACTTTATTTTTTCAGTATTCTTGAGCTGGCAGACTGAAACACTTTAAGGATTATTTGATCACTGCATTTGAAAAAGCATGCTCACAGAAAGACACAGAAAATGTTATTCCAGAATAATTTAAATGTTCATATGTTAGGATTAATACAGCAATCAGGAAATGGAAAACAACCTAACAAAATGGCCAAGTATCAAAATGAATGAGGAACTTTTTGCCTTAAGTTAGTAAATTATTTTGGGCATCTAACTTCCTTTACAGACAGCTGTTAATAGGTACTTATCTATCCTAAGATATCTTGCACCTTAGAAAATCAGGCACTTAAGTGTTTTTTCAAAAGTTTATGTAAGACCCAGAATGAAATCCCATGAGGCCGTTGAGCAATGACTGCTTTCTAAGATCATGACAGTAATGTAAGATCTGTCACATTTAATGCATTTATGACAAGGGTTTAGAAATCAGAAGGGACAATGTAATCTTCATGCACTTCTAAAAGGACCTTGTTTATCAGATAATTACTTGGCTTTACTAAACTGCCCTTACCACGAGTTGTTCTCATTTAGAGTAAGAGTCCCTCAGGTACAAACCTCAAATTTACAGTTCCTCACACGTTGCTGCAGCTGAATCAAATGACAACATAAACCTGGCTCCAATTTGGCTTGCTCAGCTATCACTAATCAGTATCTTCTTCCAAAACCACGGTTCCCATGGCACTTCCAAGACAGCGGGACAGCGTAAGCAGGCAAGCCGAGTGCTGCCCCTTGCCCTGCCGGCTGTGCATGCAGCAGCCCAAGCGCGGTGTCGGCTGGGCTGCTGGCACCCAGTGCTGCTCCCAGGGACTGCACGGACTTGGAGTTGTACGCCATCCCTCATCCATCAGACAGCAAATTTCAGCATGGCTTTACACTTTAAAAGCGGAGATTAAGTAAATAAGCAACAATAAGCGACGCAGAAGTTATCAAGGAGATTTTGACAGTGAGGCAGGAGGGCCGAATTCAGAAACTCACAGAGGAGGAAAACATTGGGCTTTTCACATGCACGGAGGCAAAGGATTTGATTTAGGATGTCACGCTATATGGAACAGACACATTAGCTATGTATTTCGGCCCAAGCTTACGCTAGTTACTCATAGTTGTCTTACAAATCAGCAGCGTTAGAAAGTACCTCCGAGACAGAATGGGCAGTGCAGCCCTCCAAGAGACATAGCTGCAGGCAGAATTACACTGAGACCTTCTTTTCCAAGAAAATTTAGAAAAGACACAAGCACCATTTTTCTGAAAGAAATAAAAGTTTTGATTGCAAAGGATAATTCTGCATGGGTGAGTTCGAATGCTGAAAATACAGGGCTCTGCCTGGGTTAGCTGCTCCCCAGGAATGCCTGTTCTTAGAGAACTGAACTCATAGCCTTTTCACTTCCCCGCTCTCTTGGGTTTTGAGATATGCAGACCCCAAATCCCCTCTTACAGAACGATTCCCAAGAAACCAATTCATCCGTGAAGACGGAATAAAAATCTTAAACATTAAGCCACGAAGAATTTCCAGTTTCCAGTGTCGAATAAATCACTCGGATGAATGTAGCACCTATGCCGGACAAAACATTTACAGATGCCGAAAATCCCTCCCCCCACCCCAAACCCTACAACTCAAACCAGCACTATTACTGCTTACAGTCCACTACTTTTTAAGATGGTTCTGTTGGCTTTGCTACAGGTGAACAAGTCAGCAGTCAGCGCAGAAGACCACGTAATTTTACTCCTTCCCAGGTTCACCAGATGCATGAAGAATAGTCCCGTGACATAAGGGCCCATGTCCTTCCTAGACTGTGTCACATCGTATGCTGTCTTTTCATCTCTTAATAATTCCTCCGTTGGGTTATATGTGTGACTGAATTTGTGGGTTTGTTTTCTATGACATCTAAATTAGTATTTATTATAGATCCATTTAAGCACAGACTCCAAGCCTGTGTACCACATAAAATCCGTGTGTGTTGTTGCTCTTACTCTACTGTTTTGGGAGTCATTTGGAGACATGCTATCTAGAAACTGATCTATATTAAAAACATATCTATATTACTAGCTTTTAAAAAAACACCTACTCATACTTGCTATGAATAGTCACAGTTTTCTTCATTTGCAGTTTAGCTTCCTCTTGCAAAATCTTCATACTCTTCCTGCTACTCCTATTTTCAAAATTTGTAAACCAAATACTTTTTCAAAGAGCCAGTTAGCTTGGTGTATTTATTTTAGGATTAAAATACAAACATTTTCTGCAAAAACACTTTAAAAAGATTGTTTCTAAGTGCTGTTAGTTCCCCCTCCTCAGCTAAGGCAACAAAAGATAATTTTGTTGAACTGGAAAACAAAAGCAATATATTTTCTACATCTTCAGCTTTTTCCTTCTCTTAATTTGTACCTCTGTCTCTACATATGATCCCGCTGGCATGGGAAGTTCAGGAGAAGAGAAGAATGGGAATTTCTGTGAAAACTCCTTGCTACGGTATTCAAAGTATTTGTTACTGTAACCAAATTGCACAGCTTTGTTATATTGTGATATTTATTATTTCTTTTAGAGCCAGTCCCATGTCCTAGAATTGGGTGATCATGTGAGACCTGTGGCTTAATTATTTTTGTCAAAATAGATCAATAAGTCTCTCAGTTGAAGAAAAATGCATGAAGTGCATCTGTATGCCCTGCAGACATTCAAGAAATGGAATGAAAATAAAAGATGTGTAACTGTTCTTATTTAAAAAAAAAAATCTCAGGACTATTAGGCCAACGTCATAATTTTAGAACCAGTTTTTAATGCCACAGACCAGAAACACTATATCAAAACCAAACTGCAAATGTGTCTACCATTTTGAAACAAAAATTTAACATCTGAATTCAAAGTCTTCAGCTCAAAACATTAACATAAGTCTTCAGTGTAGTGTCATTTAGTTTAGTTGATCAGGCTGATATGAACATGGACACGTTACTAAAGACTTCATACACCATCAGATTAAAAACTAAAACTCCAGCATCAAGTGTGGAGCAGACACAGTGCCCCTGTTCTTCATTAGAACTTACTCAAAATCTTTTGAGCTGCTCCACTCTCCCAAAGCTACCGGGAATCAAGCTTTCTGTGCCTGGGTTGCTCTGCAATTGCATCTCCCATAGCTGTTCTGAATGCGGTTTCCCAAATTTGTAAGGCGTTTTGGAAGATCCAGGCATTTTCTTTTTTCCTCTACTGAAGCACTTGTATTTCTTACAATTATCACTGCGACAGCACCCAGCTCGACACCCAACATTTCAACTGCCCTACGTGCCCCAGCTGCAGGACGCTGGCAGCCAGAGCCACAGCAGCGACGGCACGCACGGGGACAGCCTTCCCACACGTGCTGCCCGTCTGCGACACCCCATGGCCGGCCAGGCAGAGCAAGCACATCCCCTCGCACACCACGATGAAACACCAGTGAAAGGGCCATTGCTGGGCACACACCAGAACCAACAGCGCACAGTCAAGACCAAGGCTTTTAGGTGACAAAAAAATCCAGAAAAAGGCAAATTACACTAAGGGAGGCTATAAGACTGTTGGGACAGTGACTGAGACCTCAGATTTTTTCCAAGGACTCGCCAGGCCCCAGGGGTTTTACCCAGCACTCACTCTCCTCTGCCGCAGGTCCAACCACCCGTGCTCAGATCGACGCAGCCCTGGCACGCACGGCCCTGCCTCCCCAGCTGCTCGGTCCAGTTGGCTTTGCTCCCTGAACTGGCTCAGCACACTGAGTCCAACAGGCCCTGGCACCTTTATCTCCTTGAGTCATCTCACCGTGATTGCCAGGGTAGATGCTGGTTTTCCAAGCACAGCTGTAGATCCCAATCCTAAATGAGACTCTACGTGACGAGGGCCCAGGCATAGGAACTGATGAAAAGGGGGGAAAAAAGTACATGGCTGGAAAAGGGGGAAGAAGTGAAGGAGAATACCACATCCAGCTGACGATAACCATTTTGATTTTCTTGCTTAAGAAATCCTAGTACCCATGGGTAAAGCCAGACACCACATGTTACCATGGCTTTCCTCAGCCAACAGGGTAGCAAAAAAATTGGAGAAAAAGCCAGGTGGGGTGGTGGGACTGGAAGAAAACCCAGCAGGGCAAACACTCTGGTAACAGCACGCCACAGAGGTGGCAGCAGTTGCTTCAGCCTAGCACCTGCCATCAGGGAGGAGAGGTAAAAGCCAGCGCACCAGGTAAGAAAACGACCGCAAGTCAACAACCTCTACATGGCCGCCTCGGCACCTCTGCCTTCCCCTTCCAGGAGCTCCTTTCCCACACCCGCCTCCCATTAGAGAGCTCACTGGTGGCCCCTCCAGACGCACTGTGCTAACACTCCTGTGTCAAGATCTGCGGTCCTGAAAATTCACTCTCGTCAGTCAAGAATTATTATCACTTCGTAACTTGAATTTAAAAACTCCAAACAAAACAGGCCTTTTACAAATATTTTTGAGGCTGTAGTGACTATTTTATAAAATGGTTTGGCAAATGCATTAACTCCTCAGTATTTATAACTGATCTCCCGCTTTCAAAAGGGAAACTACAAAAACTTTGATAGAGGGGACAGGCAGGTTATCTGATCATGTTGTCCCCTCCAGTGAAAGGTGAACAGTCTGCAAATTCTTACAGTATAAATTCAGCACATCATACAGATATCCAGACATCTCCAGCCAGAAAAATACATACATGCACATACACAGAGCTGATTGTGTGATACAACACATGCTGAATGACACAAAGCCAAATACTCATTTTCTCTCAATAAACACAATGAATGCCAAAATATAGCATTGCTTTACTTGGCCACTGTCAGCCATTAATTGTTTAAATCATACGTATTAGTGCTTTTGTTAACTTGACTGTCTTCCAGTATGGTCAAACACCAAGAAAACATCTGGTTTCTTCTCTGACTAGAAAGGGATGCAAATACCTTTCAACACTCTCGCTGGTAGATCTTACTTGTATAAGCACACGTATCTAAGAACAGACTACCCCAAATTACCTAGAAAGCCACACCTCTTCTGGAAACCTCCACGTACATGTGTCACCCATCAAAACCTTAAGAGAGAGTTCTGGAAACTGTAAAACAGAGGTCTGATATTTATTTCAGAAATGGCATTAATTGTGTCTCGGCGCAATGTGGAGGGGAAAAAAAAAAAAATTACATTTACAAGCCCACAGGAGGATTCAGTGCACCACTCAGCAGCTTACTGCTAATGTTTCCAACAATTACAGCTGCAGGGAAATGATGGATCTTTTTATTACAGGTTTTGGAGCTGTTTTACTTCCAGTGAGATTTATGAGATTAAACAGAAAAGACCTATATTATCCACTGTCATCATTTGGGCAAACTTAAAAAACCCCTCCTTTATAAGGAATTTATAGCAATACATCTTCTCAGCCCGATATAAACCTCAACTAATTAAGAGTCCAAACTCTGTTAATCCCAGATTCTGGTCAGTAATAAAACCAGAAACAGCTAAAATCCAGATTTTCTATGGTGTTCTTTGGGGGCAAATAGTCAGCTGGTCTCTTTTTTGAAGTACCTAACCTCCTTTGATATTAATGGGAATTCAGAAACTGAATTGCTTGAGCGCCTCTGAAAATCCTATTAATCATCCCTTTGCAATGGAATTTTGTTTTAGTCAATGAAATACCTTCTAAAATTTAGGTATAAGTGGCATTCCAAAGGTTAGAGAAGCAAAACAGAACTGAAAACAGTATCAACACCAGTATCAGCATCACTCGAGGGCCCAGACAAAAGTTTCATTTTAGTAACACAGTAAATTCCCATTTTTATGCTGGTATGGCTTCAATTAAAAGTCATTAAGAAGCACTTTTCCCACATTCTTTTGTTGTTGTTGTTGGGGGAATGCTATAAATTATGCCTTACCCCCATCCCAAAAGAACTCATTTGCTGATAAAACTGCACCTACTAGGAAGGTATGTCAATAACCTCTCTACACTGAAACCAGATTTTTATTTCCCTACTATAAGCTCTACAAACACAGACTCATTAAATATACTCAGAAAGTACAATCTGGCATCCCAAACCCATAAGAGAAGTGAATTTAGATCCAATTTTAATTTAAAGGACGAGATTTGCAAAATATACATCTTTATATCTCAGCAAGAGTGAGGCTAAATTAATGTGTAGTATCCCTCCAATCATTTCAATTGCGCAAGTCATAAAATGGGGTGGACTTATTTCTAGGGTGAAAATCAGAGAGAAGGTTTTAGCCCTTGCTTCAACAGTAAAACAGTTTTTCAAATTGTAATGCAAAAAACGCCTCCCCAAAACAAATAGAAGCAGATCTCCAGGACAGATTAAATTTAATTGGTTTTGCTCTAACTTGACACATCAAAAATGCCATCTTTCTCAGAAATTAGGACAACTTTGGTCAGAGGGACAACTGTAGAAAACTAATGAGATGACTTATAATCACAAGGTTCTGTCAAAAAAGAATTGTATAAGCATGTATTGCAGCATATAGTCCATTTCTGATGCCCATTTGTATTAAAAATAAAATCTGGAATGTCCTAAAATGTACAGAATTCATAAGCATAACTCAGTACTTCTTCTTGGAGATGATAAATTCAGCAAATAGACAGTAACTCTTATGCAATAAGACAACTGGACAACTGGACTTGAAGGTGCACAAAATTTTGAGAACTGATTATCTTTTAGAATTTGCTACCAAATCTAAAATCTATCTTAGTGTTTCGGAAACAAATACTCAGTGTTTAGACACCCACGTGATTAAGCCTAGAGTGTTTGCAGAAAATCACTCAAGGTCGGTTCTGATTCACACCACACACACACCCCCCTGCCCCCCATACATTTAGTCTAAAGTATAGTAACTACTTGAAATTTCACTGACTTTCAGCTCAGGAAATACAAGTGGTGTTCTTCTTTAATCCACAAGTATACAGAGCAAGTAAGAAACTCTCCACTTAACCTTATCAATCATTTTACTTTCTGACCTGAAGGTATCATCCTCTCCAGGGATGAGATGCAATTCAATTTCCATGCAAGCAAAGTGTTAGCCCTCTCCTAAACAGAGTGCTGATCATGAGTCTCTCTGCTGCTCTCTCTGCCTTACAATTTGACTTCCACAGGCGTGATGAACTGAGTCCAAAAAATCTGTTCAAAGGAAGGACAATTCATGCTGGGCAAACACCACCAGTTCCCATTTTTAAGCTACTAAGGGCATAGAGTGCCATCAACATGCCTATGAAATTGTCACTGATATCAGTAGGAGATTGGTGAACAGAGTGGAACGTGTAACTCAAATAAAAAGAAATTTCCTAGTATTCATGCAGCATGAGATACTATTTTAAGGAAGTAAATTGGCAGACACTGTATGGTATCTACAAAATCAATTTGTGGATCTGAACCAGTACAAAAATCTGTCTCTTTTAGGATGTATATCCTCTCCTGCATCTAAGCTCTACAAACTTTTTGAAGATATTAGTAATAAAATGTTTCCCATTGAAATCTGGGCATCTAACTCTATTTGCCTACTAAATAAAAGTCTTCATAACAGCCATGCTGTCTTAAAAGGCCTTTTGCCACTCAGTCTCACATATATGAATTATTTCAGCCCTTGTCAAAGGTTTCAGCCTCTAGCTCCTCTTAAGGTTTAAGAAGCTTTCTGCAAAGAAGGCGATAAAATATAGACAGCAATTTAGCTCTCCTTCTAAGTCCTTGTTTTTAATAGGAATAGAGAAAGGAGATTATTAACTAGCTTCTACCAACACCATAATACAGGTTCCTACTCAGCATCCAGCTTACCAAAAAGCCCGGTACTACATTAAAATGGTTGACTGAAAATATCTAAGCTTTCATGTTACATAGTCACACAGCTGGCCTAGTATTTCTAAACTCTTAGTAATTCCATTGCCACAAATTTTGACACCAGTCATCCATCTCAAGCTCAACTTGAATTTTAAATTCAGACTGGCGAGGGATCTGAATCAGTCTCAGGATGTATAGAAAAATAAGAATTTACTTTGTATAATTTTCTTTGAAGTATGGAGAAGAAAAAAAATTACCAGAACCAAGTTCTGTTCTTAGATATGCTCTGAACCCTTCACAGTAACTTTGCTGAAGACACAGAAACATAAAAGATGACTTTGAGCATCAAATTCCACTGGAAAGTATTTTGCACTTTTATCTTCCTATCCTTTATCTTACTAGTGCAATTGTCTTCATTACAGCTAACACTGTCTCTCTGACATACATGTCTAACACGAAACCCAGTCACAGACAGAACTGGATTCCATCAACAAAATGCTGCAATTCCTTGGTGACTGGATTGGAGGGCTGTAGTGTGCTGTACTGTAGATACTGAAAGCAGGTTCTTTTATTTGTAACAGATTGTGCCAAATACATCCCCAGCTAAAAAGATTATACCAGATAGCTTTCTCCCTCTTTTCTCTCTCTCCAGTATTAAACAACTTCTGACAAGGAAACTGCAGGTCAAATAGTATACATTCCACAATATTTCAAGATACAAACATTAGTTCAAGGGAGAAAAAGCTTGGTAGATAAAGCTATAGCAGGGGGAGAAATAAAATCTCATGTCTGCATTAGCAGAACACTGCACTAATGTAGCTTCAGCTGGAGATACTCCTTAGAAATGCACAATTCATTCTGACTTACTTTCTTCCCCCTTTATTTTCTTTTTCAAATCTCACTCATTACTTGGTGTTCTCATACGCTTTCACCTAAGCAATGCGTACTTATATGATAGAGGCTGCTGAACTCAGCACCAATGCCTTCTTACAGGAGGAAAAAAAAAAAAAAGAAAAAAGAAAAAATCTATGGGTAAAAACCAGCACTGAATATTTTTGTTGTACCATCACTATAACTTGTTTATAGCATTTATTTGACACACATCACATTTAGACAATATTATGAGAAGCACTGCTGCATATATGATCTGCAGATTTTATCAATAATGTAGTTAATAGGCAGAGGGTTTGTGGGCAACCACAGTGTTACAGGTTATCCAAGAACATTTTTGTTTTGCTTATACTTCTATCATAAAAATTAATGACTTAGAAGTCCTCAGTGGGTGTATCTGGGACATTCATATTTATCAGAACTGTTACTGACTTCTGCAGTTAGCAATTATTCTTACTGTATTAAACCATTTATTTCCAAAGATGTATCCCTAAAATCAAATAAATCCAAAAATGAATTATAGTCAAGATAGAAATCTACCTCAGGGATACTTTTAGAAAACTCAATTTAAAAATGCATTTACTTTCGCTTCTATGCCAGTAACAAAGGCAGGGGAAAAGAGGGAAGAACAACAGAATCATTTTGATTTTAATATTTTCTACAAGTCAATTCCAAAGCCAAATCAGCTGAAACGCCTCAATATGCAGCTTCTATATGTGAATAGTAGTAAGGCATTATCACATATGACTCAGAGGTTGTTGCTAATTGTACAAACCTACTTAGTAATCACTTAATATGCAACAGAACACAAGACCTTGAAAGCTCTGAAAATTCCATATGTTACACACTATCAAAATTTTGATTCACATGGCAGATGTAGAAGTGCACTGCAGAAAGTAATTTCTACACCAAATACCAAAAGCAAATACTTTGTAGCTTTGAAATTTAGAGAAAGAGTATCACCATGAAAAGCTCCAGGAAGGAGGGAAACAAGCTGCACCACGTAACATTTTACGATACAAAATGAGATGGGGCAATGTAATTTCACTTACGTGATTCAGTTAAAAGCGATGCAAATGCAATCTCACTGATTACACTTCAAAACAAAAGAGGGAATTTCATTACTTCAACCAATGCATTAGACATGTAAAAATTATGAAACATCCTATCTGCAGCAGAACAAATAGAAACCATCATTTCACATTTAGATGGGAATAACCAAGGTGGGTGAAATTCATCCTACTGTGGTGGGTGCTGGTAAGGCATAAACTGAATAATGCAACACTTAAGCTCACATAGTCAACGGTACATAAGGTCTCATGCACAGAGATGAATTCCACCAAACTTGTCATTAATAAGCTAAAGAAAGAGAAATCATACCTCAGATCCCCTAAACCATGAGTAAAAAAACCCCAAACAACAAAATGAAACAAAAGAACAAAACCAACCCCACACCTTTTTTATGCAAAAGAATCTTTTTAGTTGTTTTTACTTATCTTCTGGTTTCTTGACGCTTGAGAATATGAGGAAGTTACTCTGAAGTAAGACAGGCTATGTGAATTAAAAGTACCATAGCTTTTCCTGTATGACTCCACAGGGAGTCTATTTATTAGACACAGTCCTGTTTTCTGATTTAGCTTAAGCACTTTTCCTAGAGAATGAGTGTCCAACACCAAGAGGAATTTCAGAGTACCAGCTGCAGAACAGCCTTTTCTGTAGGAACTATCTTGAATCCTATATGGATTCCCTATATGGCTAAATACTTAGTCCTGGTTTTCATCTTCATACTCCTCTCGGTACTTAAAAGGAAAAGTAACTTAAATGCCTTTAGTATGTATTCTGATAATAAAAACTTAAGGAAAGCTTCAGCTACTTGAAAATTCACAGTAAAACTGACAAACTGGCAAAAACAAAATACATGAATATATGGAATATCAGTGTGCACTCATCATCAGTTATACTAATTTGGGAGGGTTGCGGGTTTTTTTTTAAACAATCAAAACCATTTTTGCTTTCACTAAGAATATGTGTAAAATTGCACCCACCTACCCATCCACAGTAATTTTTCTCAGCATGCAAATGAAATGCCAGTTCTTTTTCCCTGTCATTATGGTGCAGGAAAAGATACCTTCCAGGGACAGACTATGACAGAATTCCACAACAGCTCTGCAAGGCTCTGGGGAATTTCAGATTTAACAAAAAATATGTTTCTATGAGTTTTCAGCAAAAAAATCATTACTAAACATTCTGTAAAAGATATTAACTAAAACTTCCCAGCATCTTTGACAGGTGTATAACTATTAGGGTATTTTCTAAGTAAGGAAACAGGCTAATTCACTAAGTTGCTCTACGAGACCAAAACAACAACAAAAAAAAACAAACAAAAAAACAAACAAACAAACAAACAAAAAAAACCCCAGCCAAAACCCCAAAACTGTTAAAACCTGGGAACAGCCATCTTAACCATTCCTTCCTTTACATCTGGATCCATTTTTTAGTTTTCTTTACATGTCTGCATTCTGGCTTGCCACTGAAATTTCCAGTTGGACAGCACAAAGGGCTTGTGCTCGTGCTTAGTGAAGTCAATAAAGTCAAAGTTCACAGTGACCGTAACAGTACAGGAATGTGAGCTAAGTGAAACTATTTTGTTCACATCAATACTTAACAGTCATCTCTATTAAACAAAATTAGCAGTTAAGATTCTTAGTTCTTTGACTAAAGTGACTAATTTCCTGCAACCTTTCTCCTCCTTCCTCCCTCCAAACTTTCTGGCAATCAAGAACAGACTTACAGACTGTTTCATAACGAGTACTGCCCTTAAGGGCAAAACACTGGCAAGATACTTCAGTCTGTTCAGAAATCCCTTCTGCAATTGATTATTCCATCTAGTTCTACTCTACTGGTTTATTTTGGCCTATAAAATCTTGAGCTCCATCATCTTCTGCAGACAGTGAAGACTTGAGACTAACTATACCCCTAAAGGGCAAAACTGTCTCTTTCTAGAATTAAGAGGCTGTGGTCAACCTGCCTTCTGGAAAAATCAACTGTAACTTTTCCTCAAGAATGGCTTTGTCTGCAGGCTGCTGTAGAAACCAAATGGTAAGATGCTCAGAGGCTTTCCAGTAGCAACTACTCTTGCATAAGAAACCGTCTCCAGCACTTGCTTTTTTCCATTGGTACTACCAATAGTAACAAGGATCACATCTATTTCTCTCCTCATCAAATAATGTTAGATTTTTTTAAAATAAAGATCATCTTTAACTGATCAAGAGAATATCATGCAGTTCCAAAGAGCTATGCTCATCTCGCCCACACAAATGACATTTTCTTGTCTGAAACATCACGATCTCCCCAAAGACCATTTCTCAACAAAGTAATACCTTGCTGTTACTATGATTTGATACCTGTATGCCCTTTAGAGTGTGTCACCAAGATAGCAGCAAATACAACTTAAATAAGCACAGGTGTATATTTTTTGTAAAACAGCTAATTAAAGTGGCTGACAATCACTTCCATGTAGATCAGTGACATTCACTGTATGACAATACCCTTCCTTATAAGCCACTCTCCCTCTGTGCACACACACCCCCCCAAACATGATCCAGTAAGTCGCTCTGCCCTTGACCTTTGCTAAATAACCATGCCCAGAGAATAGCCTGAATTACAGACTTGCCATTGACCTATTTCTCAGTATGAGGCGACCTGCCAGGTGTACGTACCATCAGCTGCAAGACCTCAGTAAGCAGGGGTATGCCTATCTGTGCTCGACTGGGACAAGCCAACTATCCGAAGGGAGTCTAACCTCACAGGAATTTAACAAGGTCTCTGACTCATAGCATGTGCCACTCACTTTTCAGTTCCCAGCCTGATGGCAAAAATGCAATTCCAGTCCCAGCATGGTGGGAACACGCTTGTACGAGGAGGGACAATTGCAGTACGGTACAAAGGGAATTCAGCCCTGGGACATTAAGTATGGCCTGCCACCAGTTTAACAAGATGTCAGAGATGCTCACTGAGGATAATACAACATACAGCCACTTTTCTATTTTGAAGTAAGTGCAGGGAAGTGCTGTTGACTGCACAAACTATGCTGTGATTTTTCACACCACTAAGAAAGTGTTAACCATGAAGACCTGTTGTCTCCTGGATTTTCCCTGATGGTTCCCAGCCTGTGATTCTCTCTTTCATGAGTGTCCCACCAAGCTCTGACTCATGGGAGATAACAACTTGTATCAGGAAGCCTATCAAGATGATTGCCATTACCATCCACAGATCTGGTAAAGGCCACTATTTGCAGGCTAAGAGTGTAAAATACACAAGCACAGACTTGGCCCTCCTTAAAAGTCAGAGTGTAAAAGTGCGAGTCATGAACTATTTCACAGGTACTTGTCAGCAAAAAGGGAAAAAAAAAGGCGTTCTTCCTCTTCCACTAACCCAGAACCTATACTGGGAGCCTATAGACAGGTGGCTGGTCACATCCTTGCAACCACTCCTTGTTTCCAGGCATGTGTTCAGTCAAACCTCTTTCCAACCCCACTCACAGTGCAGCTGCACTGTCTTGAGCCAGTACTACAAGTCAAGACTTCAGACATCACAGCCTCGAAGGGAGTACTCACAGGACAGCTGTGCAGACCTAGAGCTAGATGTAGCTGTTCTCCTGTGCCCACCTTGCCACTTCTCATGGTGTGACTGCTGCCTTGGGCTAGCCCTGGAAGGTGTGTGGCCCCTCCACGAGCCGATTCAGCTCACCAGACGGGCAGGTGAGTACAAGCACAAGTGAAGCAACAGGAGCACTGGAGCACAGCAGGAATGAAGGCAGTGGGCCGCTCCTTTCAGCAGAAGCTGCATGTTGGACCAACATAGCAATTTTCCTAGATGTTGAGTGGGGTTTTTTCCTTCCTATTAAGACAAAAGTAAGAATCTCCTTGGTCTAATCAGAGTTTTCTCTATTTCCAGACACAGTTTGATCTCACATCGTATGTTCGACTTCTAGATGACTCCTTTTGTTAGAGATAGTATTAGGGCTGGATGGGAAACAGACTTCCTAAACAGACAAATTAAAAGCAAACAAACAAAATGAATGAAGGAAAAAAAAAAAGAAAAGCAATTAACTTTAATATGTTGAGATAACAAGAGCCCTGACTGGAGTTTCTTTATTGTGCTAAGGGGCTGTATTTCACAACCTTCTTCACACCTTTCTTTCCCAGCATCTCAGTCCTAACCATCCAAGCTTTTTTGTTACTCCATTTTTTTTGTAACTTCCTTGAACAAAACTGTATCCTTACATGGTCTCATGTATTTATTTGAACTTTAAAAGCAGCAAGTGACCATGCCGTATATGAAAAACAGTTACGCTCTGCTCAGTTTTACAGACTTTGCTTTTTGTTGTTGTTTTCCTACAACCACTTCATTTTTTCCTAAGGGACACACTGACATGAACGCCACATTAACTGCCAACTCTACCAGAAGAACATTTCAATCACCCATTACAACGAAGAATCAGACCTCTAAAGTCCAATGGCCAGATGCTGTTTCATGCCCTTCCAGTAACCCTGCAGCACAGCTATCACTGCCACTTCTTATCTTATCGCTGTTTCAAACATTGTCTGCTATGGTCAGACAAAGAGCCAGACCTAAACAATGATGTTAAATGAAGACTTCCTCCCAATGCAGTCTTGAACTTCTAATGAAACTGATCACTCCTTAGCAAGATAACAAACCATGTTGGGGTTTTACGTGCTTTAAAACTGAAGTCAAGAGAATGTCAAAAGCAAGCAAGCTTCCAGAGAATGGCAAAGCTGTTACTGCATGTAAACATTCTCTCTGGGCAACAGGTAAGCCACCAACTATATGTATATGTACATACATACACACATGTAGAAACAATATACACCACATGGGTTTTTTGATTCCTTTGTTTTTTAATCACAGGGAAAAAAAAGCTCAGTCAAATTCTCCTCTATTACACCTGGTGAGCAGAAAAAAAAAAAAATTAAAGGAGGCTTTTTTGCTCATTAGATTTTCAAAGGCAGCTGAAGTGGCTGGGAGTTTTCCAGAGTAAAGAACTCAATGTTTTTTAATTTCATTAAAATTCAGAAAATTCTGCACTAGAAAGTGATGTCAGTTAGAGAAAATTATTTTTGTAATGTTTTTATAACAGTAAAAGATCCAATATATATGAAACAGAAAAAAAAAAAACCTAAAGCCAGGAAGGAGCAAAACTTTTGCTTCCATAATTTTTCTCCATCTGGCTGCCTGCTGTCAAGAGTATAACCTTTTTTACCAGCATAATCTGTGTCCTCATTAGGTGGATCTGTTAACATGATTAACATTAGAACTATACTAGCAAATTTCACTGAAATAGATTTGGCCTCTGTTCAGACTAACTGCCCTTTCCTCCAGGGGGGGCCACAGGTAGGAGCTCTAAATGAGGATTAAGGTTTTCAAGGAGAGAAGAATCATAGAATCATTTAGGTTGGAAAAGACCTTCAAGATCATTGAGTCCAACCATCAACCATGCCCACTAAATCATGTCCTGAAGTACCCCGTCCACTCGCTTTCTGAATACCTCCAGGGATGGTGACTCAACCACTTCCCTGGGCAGCCCGTTCCAATGTCTGACAACCCTCTCAGTAAATAATTTTTTCCTAATATCCAACCTAAATCTCCCTTGCCACAACTTGAGGCCATTTCTTCTCGTCCTATCTCCAGCCACCTGACAGAAGAGCCCAGCACCCACCTCACTACAACCCCCCTTCAGGCAGTTGTAGAGAGCGATCAGGTCTCCCCTCAGCCTCCTTTCCTCCAGACTGAACAGCCCCAGTTCCCTCAGCCGCTCCTCATAAGACTTGTGCTCCAGGCCCCTCACCAACTTGGTTGCCCTTCTCTGGACACGCTTCAGCACCTCAATGTCTTTCCTGTAGCGAGGGGCCCAAAACTGAACGCAGTACTCGAGGTGCGGCCTCACCAGTGCCGAGTACAGGGGAGCAACCACCTCCCTGCTCCTGCTGGCCACACTATTTCTGATACAGGCCAGGATGCCGTTGGCCGCCTTGCCCACCTGGGCACACTGCTGGCTCATATTCACCCGGCTGTGAACCAGCACCCCCAGGTCTTTCTCTGCCGGGCAGCTTTCCAGCCACTCTTCCCCAAGCCTGTAGCGCTGGATGGGGTTGCTGTGACCGAAGTGCAGGACCCGGCACAAGAACATTCTATCCAAGACTGCACACGACAAAGACCACTCTTCACTCACTCCATCCCATCAGCACAGCCTTAAGCGGGACCACATTGAGTGCCTGCAGCTCCCCAGAGGCCTCAGTACCAGGGAAGGTCCAGAGACGCTATCCTACAGTTCAAAACGGCGTACTTCTTTTGAATCCTTGCACCGACCAGCGCCTTGCGTCGTCATTCATTGTGGCAACCCCAGCAGGACCGTTGGCAGCTCAGCGCTCTCCACACTTTAAAGCGCTACGCTGGCCCTGCAGAAAGTCATATTCCCACTGATCTCCATAGGTGCACTCAGGCCCTTCAGGATGTAGAAATTATCGCAGATTATTCTTGTAGCTTTGAACAACAGTGGGGAATTCTTTAAGTCTTGTTTGGAAATTACATGAAAGTCTCGTGGGTTCATTCTAGCTTTGCAATTCACCTACACAGTGAACTCTAAACCATCCGACACCACAAGACACATAAACCAATTTCATGGCTACGTCTCCTGAAGTAGTTCTGCAAACGAACTGCAAAATCAGCCGTACATTAAACACAAGTCCACTACTAACCAGTGTGGGTATACAGTTTGATACTCTTGCCTTCCAGCGGCAGTGCCAGCCTCTGCAGCTCCCAGCCTGTCTTGCTGTGGCTGGCTCCTGCTTCAGCAGTCTCCCCTGTTGTGCCAGAACAACTGTCTGCAGGGACGGACGGTGAACAGGACGGGAGAACTGAACCAGGCTACACAGAGTTTCTCTCCCTCTCACTCCAGGGGATTATTCTGAATTCCCAATTATGTTACATGTACAACACAGACACGTGGGAGAACAGAACAGCAGCACAAATGAGTGAGGGCTATTCAAGTTGGCAGTACCACCACCCCCAAAAAAAACAGGGAGCAAAAAAGCCCTCATAAAACCATAGCTTCACACACTCATTGTCATTATGAATTTAACAAGCAGTGGCTTGAGCCAGCTCTCAAACCACAGTAGATGTTACAAGGGATGTTAGTTTGAGCAGCTTAAAGCAGCCCCAGGTTGCATGTCTTTGTGAAACCACAGTGCAAATCAGATTGCTGACCCGTTCAGGAGTTTAACATCCCATCTGAAGGCAGTGGTGAGCCTTGACTAAGTGTGCAAGTGAATGCTTTCCTAGCTTGGCTTCATCAGTGATTAAGCCATAAAAAATGGCAGAAATACCACAAAGAAAAAAAAATTTAAATATATTTGCCCTTTTTAGCAATATAGCTCAGTTTAGGAAAATATTCCAGAGCATCTTACTGTTTCTGCAAGGATAATGAAGACTTAAACTCGAAAATCTTGATCTTACTGAAACCTGTGACAAAACTTCCAGGCACAGAGGTTGCACTTCACTATTGCAAAACACTTCTCCAGCAACAATTACAAACTGGCCTTTCAAATCTATATGATGGGGTATGTAGCTCAGTGAAAGCACAAGTTATTGAAGTTCTACCGTCTTACTATTTTCATAAACATTTAGGTCAAGTGCTGCAGAGCAGCATCACAGAAAGCTCCTTCAAGACTCACTCCAAGAGAGTCAGGAGCAGCCGGCCACCTTCTTACTAAGTGCAGGAAGCAAGAAGAATGAGAAAGCAAGCAAAGCTGTCAATGCAGGGAGTTGTCTATATGCTACTGCTATGTAAAAACATAAGCACTGTAGAACCTTAAAAGTCCTTTTCAGGTGTTGTGTCACTACCAACAGCTAATATAACAAGAAATTTTAAGTCAAATAGTGTATTAGCCAAAACACCACCAATAAATAGCAAAGTTGCCAGGCTTAGCATAAAAATGAAACACACTAATGAAACATAGTGCAGTTTGTTCATACCATGTGCAGTCTAGAATCATGCATAATGTAACAGTGCAACTGCTAACAGCAGGCTCACAGAAGATAATTTACACTTGTTTTTATGGACATGAGGAACTGATCTTTGAAGTTGTCCCTAATGAGATTCTGCCTGGCCCTAACAGCATCCTGAGAGAATGTGCTGGTTTTCTCCCCTGCATCCGGTGCATATTTATAATGCAGAATCCAGACCTATTTAAATTGCACATGTGGACTGGTGTCCCCCCATACCATCACAGTCAGATTCTCACTGTGGGGGAAATACCTACTAAAATGTCTCAATTTACCTTCAAGTCTTTTTTGTAATTACCCATACCACCTTTACTAATTATCAAAAGATACATGAAGGTTAATGAATAAGGTTTCTTTTTCCTTTGTACAGTTGAACTCCTAACTTGATTAAACTGCCAAGTCACTGGCAGCTGTATCACACGTTGCAGAAGACATGTCCAAAATATAGTCATAAGGCTCGTCAGAGAAAGCAGAAGTGTAGCTGTGTAATGGATCAGAAGACTTTATTTCAAAAACACAGGCAGCAGCATCAGTAAGGCAAATAGAAAATATTTTTTGCTAGGCCCTATGTAGTCACTGCTTTAATACTATACCCACCTGTTTTTAAAAGCCCTTTCAGTTACGAGATCTGCAAGAACCATTGAACCAACATCACCAAAATCTCAAGTTGCAACTAATGGCAGTAGCCACAACGCCTCTTGCAACTAGGGGATACTGTGGTATGACTACCGAAAACTGGCAAAGGGTGAAACAGATAATGTTCACAGAGAACGGACCTCAACTTCGTCATGCTCAAAGAACACCGGTAGTCACATCTGTAGTCACATGTATAGTAACACAACCCTTCTACAGTACTGGACCAAAAATGACTGCCAATTCAGATAAACTTTTAAAAACATTTGTTTAAATGCTGCCTAATGTAACTTTGGTATGCGAGTACTTGGAGGACTGCTGCTAACAACTGTCATTGCCCACTCTGAGCCAGGGTATCGACCCATGTTTGGCAACGAATTAAATAAGGACAGTCTAGGTTTTACTCTGTCTTCCATCCTTCTCCCAGATATAGCCACCCATATACCATGGTTCTTGACTATCACTGTCTCAAGTCAAAGTATTCAAGTAAACTGAAGCTGATTTTCATTTGGAGTAATGTACTGAAGTGCAAACTAAGGCAGTTCAGGAAACTTCTTCAGGCTCCGTTCAACTGTTCCTTCCGCAGGATAAGAGCCTTCAGGAGAGTCCTAAAATCAGAACGCTGGGGATGGCAACTCCAGCAGCAACCCATGTAGCTGATACATAATATACTTGTTATACCATCAGGGAACCAACATTTTAACTCCTAGTTCTCTGCCTTTTTCTGCTTGGAAAATAGAGAGGAATAAAATCCATACATTCTTTGAACCTACTGGTCAGCGCTGTTCATGCCCTATGAATGCACAGTATATTGTTTAAGATTAGATCAATCAGTGGATACATAGCAGTGTACGTGATTTTTCATTTAGAGCTCATTGTCTAATCTGACCCTAAACGAACAGAAATTCTACCCCCTGACAGCTGTTTGGTGCCTTAAAAAAACCACAAAGGACCGTGCTTCAGTTCCTAGAAAGACATTCACGTAAAAAGACCACCACGGCAACTGGTGTTCTCTGAAGAAACTCTAGTTTGAATGGAGGCAGAGACTAATCTACCCTCCTGGTTCCACGTGAAGTCCCTACAGGTAAGAGACGACAGTCATTTGTGGGGAACTTATGAGGGAAGCTCTAACAGTAACTACAATAGCTCTGTGTGCATACGTGGAGAAAGAGAATTTGTTCCCAGTGCACTGTCTGACACTGCTCACAAGCACACTAAGCCCAAAAGAAGAAAAATTGTAAAGAATAAAAAAAAAAAAAGTGCGCCTTTAAAGCCGCTAGGTTCTGGGCACAGCACTGAAAGGTTCAGATGACCTTGCCTCGGTATGTTAACGTATAACCTCTTGGTCAGCATTGCCAGATTCCCTTGTGAACAACTACAAGGCGTAAGTCTGGAAGCTCAAAATCCAAAAAAGCTTTTGTTAGGAAAATAATAAAACACATACAAACCTGAAAGACAGACTGCGATACTACTGCTGCAGCTATAATGTGCCATATATTACTGCTATGCTTCATGCTAGAGCAAGATTGCCTTTAAACACATATGCAGACAGTAAAATTGTAACAAATGAAATACAGCTGCAGGTGCAAGGTGTGCTAAGAACTATACTTTAGGCCAACATCATATCTCTAGTTATTTCTGGGTGTTTGAGAGCATTTATCCATTTCTCATCTTCCATTTATTCTGTATTAGTCACCTCCAGTACATTCCTCTTGCATTTTATTGGACAAGTGTCTGGACCCTAAAGAAATTGCATTGCCTCTTTATAAAGAGATATCCAGAAAACTGCCACTTCTTGTACCAAATCTTCTATATAGCCCCATTTAATTTTAACTAATTAATTAAAAAAAAACCTCTACCAACTTCCTGACTCTATGTGTTTCAGTTTACACCTTTTAACTCTGCACTGAATAAAATGATTCATAAAAGGTCTTTCTCATTCTGTAAAATGATGTCTTAAAACCTTCTAAGAGAAATACTGACTGAAAATAGTGACTCCTGCATATCACAGTTATTAAACGATGGTGTGAACAGATAATCAAGGAAGCCAGGTGATCCAAAGTTAATTTTCAACTTAAATTAATATCCTTATTGACAATCTAGACTGAATGCAATGATTCTTTTCAGGAAAATAGGCTCTGTATTAATGATATCTAAAATGAATAAGCCTGAAAACAAAACAAAATCCCCCTATACAGAGATCATTTAAAATTCCTTGAAACCAATACCAGGGATTTCCTTTCTCCTCTGGCTCAGAGAAAATGAAGGCTCTACTCTACTTACATACATTTTAAAAACAACCTGTTTTCTTGAAGGCACAGATTTTATGGTAATAGATAACTAACAACAAATGATGAAAACTCCAAGAGTTAAAGGTCTTCATTTTGTTGCCAAGATGATCTATCAGGTTCTGAAAGGAACAGTATGTGTGATCCTTCCATTAACACAGCAGCACTCTCACAAAGCAGCAATGCAAAGTAGCCAAGCAGAACACCACCAAAGGTCACAGTGAGGGGGGGAAGAGAAAAAAAAAAAAAAAAAAAAATCATATACCACCCCTAGAGGACTGTCATCATTTTAATTCTCTGAAACTCGTATTACAGTATTTGATCTGTGCATCCTCATTATACTCACAACATTTCTACTAGAAAAAACTGTCTTAAGAACTTCGTGCAAACAATTAAAATACCCTCCAAAATATCTAAGAAGTTGCAATATGAGTCATAACTCTCCCTCAGTAACCCAAAGAGGGTGTCCTAAGTGGAAGCTTTCAAGGTATAGAATAATATGCCTTCCTTTCAAAGCTGCAAACATCACTGTTTAACAAACAAAAGATGATGGAAAATCAAACTAATGTCAAGAGATATAATCAAAATGAAAGCAATTTATTTTAAAACTTTTCAAGTCATTTCAAAGATTACACCTGAGTTCTATATGATTTTTTATGAATAATTATGTATTTATTTAGTTTTAATTTATTCACTCCTTTCCAGCAGGAAGAAAAGTGAATGCCTGGCTGACTTGAAATTTACAATATAAACAAACCACAAAGATGAAACTTCCCCCTTCTTTAATATCTGTTAATTACCATAATCTTATATGTACCTCGTTAGCAACCAAAGAAAAGAAGTCCCTGAAAGAATGATAGCTTAAAATTGAGGGAGTCACTTAATCTGGCCTCTCTAAGTGACTAGTCCTGTCCCACTGGAAGCACTAAGACTGTCACTGATCACTGCATTTAACAAGTATAGGACAAGGCTCCTATTTATTAAATACGCTGGACCACATGAAATTTTAATTCTGAACAATTATTTTCCCCAAAACTACTACTTTACCATTCACAGGAAAGAAAATAACCCTTTGGTAATTCTCACTGCTGGTCAAAAGTGAATGTGCTTTAAGAAACAAAGAAGCCTAGAGTAATTAAAAAGTAATGACTTTTTTCTTTGTGCTCCCTATATAAAAGGAGCATGAGGGAAGATATACTGGACTAGCACCTTTTCCTTCCCATAAACTGATACAATAGCTAAACATTTAGAAGTAATGTGCTGACCCTGATGCTCCCAGTCACTACACTCAATTCCTTATACCAGAGAAATTGTAAACGTGGTAAATAGCAAGTTTCCTGGCTTACAAATACATCAGATAAAGTCCCTCTATCATACTCCTTTCTCCTTCCCTCCCCCATTCTCTCTCCATCTGCTGCCCTCCTGGGAAGGGACTGCTACATTTAATGGCTGTGTGCTTTTAAGTCTAATGTGCTGGATGTAAGTTAATGCCCAGTACAGTAAGCGGGGACTCTGCTGCGAGGAAGCCTCCAGTACTGTTTTTTCCTTGTCAACATGCAGTGGAATCTCTGTAGCCCTAATGTCAAGCAGCATGCAAGGAAGAGAGGGTCTGGGAATATGAAATCCACAACCTGTGACCAAAAAAAAAAAAAAAAAAAAAAAAAAAAAATCACAAGGCACCACACGGTACAATCATTTAAATAATCTTTTGGTAAAAAGAGGAGAGAATTGGCATTTTCTTATTTGTCTCTCCCCACAACAAAATGATTTAAATTTAGAAAATATGCCCATTATAAAATAGAGCGTATAAAAATACAGGCAGGCACTTCCCTGTCAGTGAAGAGTACACAGGTGAACTCTGTTGATGGCATTCTGATCCTCGAGACAAGAGAAAGAAGTAACATGGGCTTGACCCACCAGAGTTATGAAGAGGACAACTGTATTTGGTGATTACGTGTTGACTTGCTCTCTAGCCATCCTCTCTGCCCCCACCCTGAAAGCTTCAGCAGCAGCATGCAACACCAACGCTCATCCACCAGCATTTTGTTTCAGCCAACCTTCATGCAGCAGATGCTTCAGGACACATACAGCTGATGTGCCAGGAGAAATCTCCAGGTTTATGGAGGTTAAGACCAAGCTTTATGGTCAACTCTTCAGGAGATAAATAAAACGACTGCAACGCCAGGTACCTAAAGTTTATTGTTAGGAATCCAGACTTGCAGTTTTCTGCTCTAACCACTCGATACTGCTCTGGGCATGTTTACTGTACATGTTACTAGGTACAAGACTATCACAGGCTGTCTTTTTGTTTGAAAAAGGCATCAAAATAAAAATCATTAAATGAAGTCTCGTCACATTTACTACAGGATAGAATTGGTTTGACTTCAGTGTTTTAAACACACACGTTTTGGCCACAGCTTCCTCATAAGAAGAACAACCACACAGAGTATCACAAAACTTGCCCTCTGCAATATAAGACCTAAAAATTGCAATCTTAACAGCCCACATCAAAACTGAAAGTAAATAGGCAAGACCTGAATTTCCAAATCCCATCAAACAACAAGCTCTTTGTATCTTCTGAAGTATCTTCTATGACATATGTGCAGGTATATATGCAGACATGCTTACCTCCTTCCTCTATTTTGCACTGCTCTGCATGTACACATTACAGAAAAGATCAGAAAGCCAGCATCAGGCCTTCCGCAAGCAGAAAAAAATCACAATGAAGTCCATGAAACTACAACTCCATATGCCAAATACTATTCAAACCACTGGAAACAAGAAGCCATTGCTTCAAGGACCAAAACTCACAACTTGATGGAATCCTTTCTAGGGACTTGGAAAACCTGGCATGAATTAAGAGGTGAATGTTTTTACCATGCAAGACTGAGGGGACCTCCTGCCCAACACTGGCACTCCACCTTCTCTGCTACCATTCATCACTTGGGGCAATGCAAGCAACCAACCCCTCCGCCAAACTTACTGTATCTTCAAAGAAGTAACTTCGTAGCTTGCTGTAAGAGATGCACGTTTTAAATAAATCTCCCTGCCTCACTGTATTTCTACTACACCTAAGCACGTTTACTTTCTCAAGTTATGCTGTGACGTCTTACGGAATTCAAAACAAAACTCGTCAGATGCTCTTTTGGGAAGGAGACATGCTGGCCCTCCATTTCTAAATTTTTCCATAGATACCCATGCCAGGCAACCGACGCAGAAATTAAGCCACCTCTGCTAGCTCAGGATTGGAAATGTAAACTCAAAAAGTTATCGTGCAACAGTCAGTACAAAATCGACATTCATCACCAACACTTCAGTACTTCCGAAATAGCGCTGCATCAAACGTAAGTAAGCTGCATATAGTAATTTAACACAGACCTCTAAATCCAAATTGTTTACAGGGCTTTCCTTTTGCTTATTTGTTCAACGAGATATTCAAACAAAGATTTGCAAAATAAAATAACAAGATGTGCGCCAGGTAGGTGCAGCACTTTCCTTGGGCTTGGAATAGCCGTCCGTCACAGGGAACATGCTCTCTCATCACTGCTGGCAGGGAGGACCAGCCTCATTCTGCCACTAGGAGAAAACCATGAACCAAAAACTACAATGGGATTCCCCCACTGTGGGGCCTGCAAATTTACTGAGGTATTAACTCCCTGTTTGGAAATCTACGCTCTAGAAGTGGTTTCACAGGACAGATCGCACTCTCACCCTTCAAGCATTACACAAAAGCAAGAATCTGCTGCTTCCCACAACAATATCCCTACTGCCCTGATATTTTAAAAAACAGAAACTACAAACTTCCAGTGACAGTACAACATCCTGACTGGACTGTATATCCACCTTTTTTGCCCAACTACTTCAGAGAAAAGAAGAACTCCCTCGGTGAGCAGTCTCCCTCTAGCACAAGGTACCGCGGCAGGGACCACTGCTGCAGAAAGCACTCCTGGTCAGATCCCATCACACACCTCCCACAGGGAGAGAACACACTGTATATTGTACATAGATATGAAACCGTACGTCAACTGTCACTCAGTATGACTGACCACTAAATGAACTACATGGGTAATACTATAACATAGAATCAGCTCATGTAATGAAAATTTCCACTTAGAGTACTCAGTTGCTGAAACGGGCCTTACAATTAAAGTACTTGTTACCTGAAGGCTTTTTTACATGATTAATACAGCAGAACACAGAACATTAACAGACACGTGCATAAAACCCAAGCAATTTTCTTTCTTTCTCCCTCTCGGTGTTTACCACAGGGGCCGGACTGACTCTACGAGGTGGTGTTTTAACAGCACGATTTCATCAATGAAGAAGTAAGTTGAAGAAACGTCCATCCCCTATCCTTGCCCGTTGGCTGATCTGTAAGCTCACTGCCCTCTCACCTTTGCTGGCCACCCCCGTAACCCACTCCACGTGAGGCTATACCAAGAAAGACATCGCTGAAAGTAGCTAACTGGAAAAAACAAGCAAACAAACACAAAACCACCACCACACCACTGAATGGCCGTTTTTAACCTCGACCATTTCAGTGGTGTGATCTATCCAGCAGCCTCGCAAAAGGCTCTGCCAACACTGCTGGGGGAGGCGGCAATCTGCGTGGCACGGGGGCAGGAACGAGCAGCTGGGATGCGACCGGTTCAGCGCTGAAGTCTGTGTATCAAGAACTTCTCCCCTTCCAGCCCTGCAAGTAACCTACAGGCACCGCTTTTACATTCAGACAACCGGTGGTAACTGCACAAGGCCGATAGCTCATACCGAGGGGACTGATTGATTTTGATAGGCATGGAGACTGCTCTAGCAGCCTGTTTCCACTAGCACTAGAGGTAAAGGTTTTATCACCAATTTAAAACAGACCTGGCTTCCATCTTAGGACAAGGCAATGTGGAAATATAGTAACTAACAGGGCGATGGTGACAAAAAATTATTTTAAACGTGTCCTACATTTATAATAATGGCACTTTTACAGCATCCGCCTTCCAGGGATGTTCCAACATTTTTTTAAAGGTAGGTTGGTATTATTCCCTTTTACAATGACAAAAAGGGAGGTCAGAAACGTAATCAATTTTTCAAGAGAGTTTAGCATATTATGACTGAACAGCATAAACGCAATACAAGGGGCCTAAACGTGAGTTTTAATTACAAAACTGCAATCCCTGAGCCTTATACCACCACTGTATGAACGCTTCACTTTCAGCAAGCTCCAGTCCAGAGTCTCAAAAGGCTTTAAATATTAAGTGTACCCTCATTAAAAAGTTTTTTGTTCTCACTTTACATGTAAAATTCAAGTTTAGAACTTATATTATGCTTAGATTTTGGCAAAATAAGTAACTTTAAATAATGTAAAATCATTAAGATCAGTAGAGATCTTAACTCACACAGACATACACATATGCACACACTCCAGTAAAAGAGTTTTCTTTATGACGATTAAAATTAGCATCTTTGCAACTCAGCTTCCATCGTTCTATGGCAGGAGAATCAGAAAACGCAATCAGTTAATGGCCCTCTTCTTGAGTGGGGACTGTTTATTTTGGGACAGCTGTAAGGGTTCTCACCTACAGCTGTCATCCTCCCCTCCTTTCTGCTGGAATCCCCACGCCGCTGCAGGGAGAGCTCAGCTGCTTCGGGGCAGCTGTTGAAGGGCTGCTGCTGTTGGCTTAAGAAAAACAGGTTTGTTTTACGTAACGCGCCAGGTTGTAAGCTGCTGTGTTTCAGTAGCCACCCAAGCCATTGAGGGACCAGAGAGGGAAAGGAGACTAAAACTGCACAAAGGGAAGCTGACCGATTGTGAGGCACGACCCCAGTAAAATTCCCCGTGTCCAAAAGTAAGGCTCAAGCTTTAACTACACTCGTTCAATATACTCATGTTTTCACAATTAAAGCTTAAATGTGACTTGATTGTTTCAGGGAGTACTGGTTTTTTCAATTTATTTAGAAAAGTAAGTAGTGAAAAGGAACTCAGGTGGTCACAAGCTATGTATGCTTTTGTAAGAAGTGTTATTAATGGACAGAGCAACAATTTCCACCAAAACTGTGATCCTGTCACACCAGTATCAGCTGAAATAGCCTGCCCAGTCACACTAGGTATAGCTAACTAGCTTAAGACTGAATCTCTGTATTCTCTCAACCGATATTATTACATGCACGAACTCCACTATTCTGTAAATGTCAAATGAGTCCATATTCGACTAATGCCAACTTTTTCTCCCTCCCCCTAAATATCACACACGTTATATGAAACAAAAGTTGAGAGTATTACAAATCAAATGCATGATTTCCCACTAATCTCAGTGGGAGTTTATAAAACCCATTAAATGCAGGATGGTTTCCCCAAGAAAAAAAAATATGCAAGATCCTATTTCTCAAGGTTAGTATTCTAATAAGAGCTCTGGGTTTTAACAATTTAAGGCTTCGTCACAGTTGAAAGTTTTTTCTTCCATTATTATACAGCTATATTTTTATATTACTATTATTATTATATATACACATTTACACACACTCATACATTTAAATACTTTATTCAACTATACATATATAGTCCTAATAATATAAAATGCTGTTTATACTCTTTGTTTTAAAATAAGAATACTCACATGGGGAATTACTCCAGTACAGAAAAGGCAGTAAAATTATATAGTTACAGATTGTTCAATGTATCTCCAGGTATGCATAAACTCATTTAGAAGACTTTTGCTCTGGCACAGAAACCTCTTGTCTTTCTTACTCCCCTACTACTGAATTTAAACCATACCAGAGTTTTACTGTGTACTCCAAGCATCCTAAAAACAAGCCACCAAGCCATTCTGGTGAGACCAGCGGAAAGCTAATGAACTCCTCTAAAAGGCTCAGCCTGCAGCAGCTTGGGCTACAGCTAGTTATCTCCACAAAACTCCCTCACTCTTACCAGCTGGGCCTGTCAAAAAGGCATTTTCCATGACAGATACACAAAGTTTATTACACTCTCCCCTTTTTTTTCCCTGTGAAAGTAAATGGTGTGTTGTACTCAAAACAGGAAGATTTTTCCCTCCGGTTAAAACTTCAGTGAACAATTTTCCATTCGGATTTGTTCCACTTTCTTCTCAGCTCCTTTCCACTGGACTGAGGAAAAAAAACCAGGTGAGATGGGAAGGTTCCACAAAACTGAGCCTTAGTAATTCCTGTTAAATTAAAATAGTTTGAAGACCCACTGTGTTGGCTGCTGTAAAGCTGCTGAGTTAAAAGAAGGGGAAAAAAACCCACCAGCCACAAAACCAAAAAAGGTCTTACAAAAAAAAAAAAAAAAGAGAGACCACCCTAAGCAAATGACAAATATACCTGATGAATTCAATTATCTTTTAAGTTTAGTCATTTTTACTTTTTTCCTACTGTTTGCTTACAATAGTGGAAATTTTCTCTATCCTCTCTACTTTGAGGCCACGGTTTCACAGGCGTACCTGCGCCCCAGGCTGCCAGCAGCACCCGCGGGTGCCCATCCTGTCCCCAGGCTGCATCCTACTCCGCTGCTCACTGGTATTGTTGGCACCACTGACCATAGCCTTGTACAGAACATCTCAGGGGTCTAAACAGGCTTGCGAGCTTTTTTTTTTTTTTTTAAACCTTATAATACTTGGCAGCACTACACCGAAAGAGCAAGAAGCATTTGCCTCTTTGAAGTCACAATTCTTGACAAAAAACGGGAAAGTACGAAGACTTTCCAAAGAATAATAATCATTAAGAAGTAAAGGCAGGCACATTATAAATGTTATTATTTTGCAGCTGCCCTTTAAAGCAGCGAACAAAGGTGATGCAGTTAATTAAAACTAACTGAAAGTAAACACTACTTGTAGAAAGCATTCAAATACAAACATTTTATAACATCTTTGGAAAATAAGTGAAACCTGTAGGTGGGAGCATTGCTTCAAGATGACAAAATATTTAACATATCACTTTATCCAAAATAATCGTACAGTAAAAATTGTCTTTAGAACACGTGTTCAAACATTCATTAGTAGAGAAATACAAAGACTGGACAAACTGATTCAAAAGTTGTATTAGACCAGAGCTTAAGTAACTGACAAAACTGCTGTCACAGCCAGCCCAAGCAAAGGGAGCTTTAATTCACTGTTATTTACCTGACAGTACACTTAAACAGATTCACCCATCAGCGCTGGTGTGAAAACACATATAAAGATGATAAAAGAGAACTGTATCCCTGCTGATCAAACTACATGACACTGCCATGTGAAAGGCACAAAATGAAAGCCAGAGAAAAAGCGCAGGACACATGTCCCACAGAACAGGCAGAGCAACGCCAGTAGCGCCTTAACCACCAGGTTTACGCTGGTGATATTCCACAGACCCTCCATTTACTCTGTGTGAGATGAGAGTTGGGTCCAAAGGATACTAGAATAGCTTGGTGTACACCAAGAATCCAGTCCTCACCTTTGCACATGAAGATACATATCTATAAAGAAATTACTTTTAAAAAAATTATTTCCTTTAGAAAAGAACATTGTCCTTAAGCTGCACCCAGCTACTGATTTATGGTATGCAGCAGGGCCCTGTAACAATGTGTTGCCCTGCTCTTCACATACATGTCATAACGCTCAGCTCCCGTGTTGCTTTACTCATTTCTCATCTTCCCATGATCTTTTAAATAAATTTTTCACTAGAGAAGAATAAAACCTCCTCGAACTCCCTCTTAGAAAAAAAAATATGGATGCTTTACTTTAAGATAGCAAAAAAGAAAAGCAGAATGTAAAACCAAATCACATCAAACAATCCTGGCAGCTGCAGCCATGTGGCCCTAGCAAAGATACAACAGGATAAAAAGATCATGGTTTCTTTGTTAATACCGCTTTTACCAATTTATTTGTTCAGGTTTCTCGCTTGATGACATCTCCTTTCAGAAATATGCATGTTTCCATTACAAAACATTGGGAAGACAAATAAGGACCCCTTCTGAAGCTACCACACAATCTAGTCTCTCCTCCCCAGAAATAAGTCTGCTGTTCCTACCACCACACAACCCACAGCCATAGTCGTATCTTTACTTCCTTGCTTTCTTCTACCCACAACTCTAGACACCTGGTAGGATCCTGTCAGTCTTTCCTCAACAGGTTTTCCAAAACCCATCATTTGCTATCCAGACCGACACCTGAACTCACCTCCTGCACTGCAAATTTTCTTTGCTTCCGTTGTAAATCTGAGACTAATCCCCTTCCTAATTTTTCTAAATTTTTATCTCCCTTTTAGTATGCCACACCCTTCCTTGAAACCAAATTACTGGTTTTAAGAAAGCTGCAGTATTTCAGTTAAAAATCCTTTAAAATACTGTCATTATACTGTACTTTATAGTTTCAGTATTTATTTCAATTACAATTTCTCCAAACAAGTAAAATATCTTTTAAGACATCTGTCAAGTCAATTATCGTTCAAGAGATACACAAATTATTAGAAAAGTAGCTGTATAAATGTTTTGGAGTGTTGAAACAAAGCATGGGCAATTTTTACCATGTTGAACACCACACTTAGTCCTAAAATCAGCTCCCACTGAAATCAACGTCAGTTAGAAGGGGTTCTTTAAAACTGCTTTCTACATTTCTTTTGTTTGTTCCAAATTCATTCTCTACATAGAATTTATACTTAATGTCAGTCAGAAGTGCAGTCCGGAGTGCAAAACATGCAACAGAAATTTGCTGATGAAAGGTCTGAAAAGTGAATCGAGAAATGGCAAAATTTCTAAAAGAGTTACATCATCGTTCTAGTAATAAATCAAATGTAATTAATGAAAACTTTTTCCACTTTGAAAAGTCACATGCACGACAGACACTCTTCAGCATCCTTCCTAAAGTTGGCTTTAGGAAGATTGTAAGGACAAGAAATCCTATTAGAAGGTGCTGAACTCCTACATTGTGACTCTTCCGGCAGGCTTCTACATAACAAAAATGCAATGAAGTACCATACAACTTTTCCCCCCTTATTATGCAAAATCCTTATCAAATTCAATAGTGTGACATCGTTCAAAATCCTGACTAACAATGGCACGCAGGAGGTCAAGAGATGTCGTCTTTGTTTTAGTTTCACGTGCTTTTCAGTCTATTAATGTTAAAAGAAAAAGAACCTTCAGAGAAATAACCGACAGATAAAGATCAAACCTAACTAAACAATGGAAAGGAAATTCAGAGTTAAAACTGGTACTTAGCTCTTAACACAAACCATTGTGCTAGGTGCTGTGCAGCAGAATGATCCTGCCTGTCATACAATACCCAGGAATAACAAGGTGAGGTAAGAAGCCTTCAGCTCCCCACTTCCCAGGCTTTTTGGTGGTTTAAGCTCGGGCCAGGGACGTTGTTCTAACGCAGTATTTGTATTTCTTGGGAGGAACTACTGGGCAGCCCCCGACTCCTTTGTGCTGCGGGTTGCGAGTGGAATGCAGCATGCGGCACACGTTCCACTCGCAACCAGGAGGACAAAAGATTCAGTGATCAGGGGGGACAATTAGTCCCAATTAGGCCTATTTCGCAGCTGAGTGTAAGGGCTGGGGGAAGGGAGCTTAAATTTTAAAGCAACGGGTCCCTCAGGCGAGTTAAAGTGAGATCAGTAAAGTGACAAGTATCAGAAAATGTACCCTATTACTCATCGCCGGGGCAAGTTTCTCGAAGTCGGTGGCACCGCGCCTCAGGCGGAAAGAGCTACCTCCAGGAGATGATGGAGAAGTGTTTCTCAAACACCCCATGGAAGAAATTCGATAACCGTTTTGCCTATTAGCTAATGTGACTAACCGATTTTTCCAGCTTTCAACCCACTCCTTCAGCAGCAGTTCTCACTTTCAAGGCACACGCAGACACACACACACACACACACGCACGCACACAAAGGCAGTGTCAGGAATACTCACATATGCACATGCGGAGGCTGGAACCTGCTCTGATTAATGTTGTAGTGTGTAAACGCCTGCGTTGGGTTGGAGCTGTATTCATCCACCGTTATGGTAACTTTGCCTTGTGAAGGAATTCCATGAGCCATCCTTCCTCCTTATGGACATGAGCAGCTCACAACTTCCCAAGGCCAGGAGCGGGGTAGGGCATTGTGTTCCAGGCGGCTCCCGACTCCCAGCAGCTCCTCATCAACTCCGTGGACCTCTGCCAGGAGAGAAAGACAGCGCACACTGCTATAAACTCAAAGGAGATGTAAACATACGCAGACGTATTACTCTATCCTCTCCTGATTTCCATTCAAAGATCTTTTTCTATATTTTTGATGTACCCATCACCTAACTCTCAAAGCATTACTATTCCCATTTTTTTTAATTACCTCATCATTTCGCTCCATCATCATTAAATACATCTGAAGGATGAATGCTTAAAGTAAGGCTTCATCTTCAGGAAAAAAAAAAAAAAAATCTGTGTTGAAAGCTCCAGTTAAATACTCCGCATTTACTTTACTATTCTTTATTTGAAGTAACATCTTGTGCTAATTGCAACCATGAAAATTAACAAGTGGACCCAGTTTCCTGAAGGACAAATGGCTTTCCACAAATACGCACGCTTGTGTTCAAGGCCCTGTTTTAGCTTTACAAAATAAGTTACATCTGAGACACTTAGGAGAAGCTGATGCAAAGCAGAAAATCTTAAAATTGCATAGCAAAAGTACACCCAAATACTTTTGAATCAAAGTACTTATTTGTGCAGAGAAAGGCTAGCATCTAGACAATGTTAACAAAATATCCGTGTTACAGTGCACTAGCAATGAAACTGGTTTGGATTCATCACCAGACAGTAATGATTTATCTGACAGATTTAAGTGCGATTTTATGTATAAATATTTCTGCGTAAGATGAAAGAAATATGCTCTTCCCTCTCTACGCATCCCCATCTTTCACTTCTTCAAAGTGCTCTTAAACACATTTTGCGTTAAGACTGGAAGCATTCTATAATATGACCGGAGGTCCAACAGCCAGAAACTTCCCAAACCTGCTCTCTGTTGAGTTCCCTGCACAGAATCTGAGCTTCAATTTCTTCAATCAATAAACTGAGGATACCTCAGCTGCCTTCCTTTCAGAGGGACTTTGTGAAAATTGATCAGCTGATGTTTCAAGAATATTTTCAAGATGAGCAACTCTATAAAAGCCCTGTCTACGAGGTAGATCCTCAGCTGGAGCACGCTACCCTAGCTGCAAGGACTTACATGAAATCATGACACTTTGCATCAGCTGATCACACCCCCCCTCTACCTTTAGCTGCCATATGCAATAGTGGATTTTTCATATCTGGTGTGTAATTTACAAAAGTACACCAGTGCTTACTGGGAAGACAAAGAGATAGGAAAGCGAAGAGAGTGACTTGAGCCCTGAGCATCAAACCAAGCAATATTTTTCCAGTGTGATATTCCTGGACTTCTCTTCGCTCCCAGATAGAAATGTGTTTGCCATGTGTAACGTTAAACATTTGGAATCTTTGATTTGTATTCAAAATATATTTTTAATACAAAGACTAATTTCCACTTTGGCATGAAGCACGATAAAAATGCCCTGCAAATGGCAGATGGCCTGCTATAGGCCATTTATTTTACTATTTTACAACCTCAGGCCTATGTAGGCTTCCATATGTTAGTTGGGTTAAGACATTCTGCAACCTTCATTCCAGTAATTGGGTTCTATCCTTCATCTTCTTTAGCATTGGAGGGGGGGGGGGGGGGGGGAAGAAAAAAAAAAAAAAGATGAAGATGAAACTAAACCATAAAGTTCCCATTTAAAAACTGAGTCACTAGTGAGACAGTACATCTCTGTAACTAAGATTATGGTCTGGTCTTTGCACTAATCCCCTCTCATAAGAATAAACGCAATAGTTTCAGGAGTAAAAATCAGCAAGGTGAGCTTTACTAAACCAAACCTTTACTGCGTTAGACATGATGTAAGAGCGTGCAACAACTGCTCACGAACCATAACGTAGTGGTTACCACACCAAGTTTGCAGCTGTTTCCTTAATTTCCCTTACAATTATATTTTAGTGTTATTTTGCATAACAGTAAAACACAACACCTGCTTCAAATTGCAGTCCTGTTCCAAGTACTGTAATTCTTTTGAGATAGAAACTACGGAAGAGTGTGCAACACAGAGCAGCATAATTGCCCTGCACTGAAAAGTAAATACAAATGAAAACATCTTCCTGTTAGAGAAATGACTGTCATTAACAAGAATGCTAGCCATCAAAGCTCCCAGGAAAAAAAAAAACCTAAGTTTTTCTTTTACACAGCAAGAACTTTAACGCCTGCATAAATTAAGTAGTGTGAAAATTACATGTCTAATGTTATTTTTTCGCAATTAAAAGCTACAATATAAAACAACACGTTAAACCAACAACAAAAATATGCTTGGGCTTTCAGAAAAGCTAAATCACACTATTTTCAGTAATCTAGCATAAGAAAGGTCAGAACATTAAATTTCGTATTATAGTTCACTCATGGAAAAAAATCCCATTTGTTCATGAGAGTGAATTATACATAAAGATAATAAGCATTTTTTACAAGGTTTATAACAATCCATGTTACAGAAAGAAATTACAACTAACTGGCATAAAACAAATGATAAGAGGATACTTGAATAGCTGTATTAAATACTTTAAAGTTGACTTTCAGTAAGATTGTAAGTATATAAGCTGCAATTGCTTCCCATTGTTCCAATCTTTAATCTTAAAAATAAATCTCTATACTTAAATTAAGACAAAGCCCAACAAAGCATTCTTTTAAAATGAAATTCAACAACAAATGCCGAACTGGAAAAACAGTAACATCTGAAGCTGGCTTCTGTGTCAATTCTCTAATTTCCATTTCGTGCCCCATAGAGTACTACAGCTCGCCTACCACTAGCATCTAATTATTACCTTCTTTACTGTGAACTTCTCTGAAGAAAATATCTAAAAGAAGCTGAACACTTCAGAACTTTAAAAACAGATTTATTTGGGGCCCAAGAAAAAAAAATTTAAAAGTCTACTTTGAATCACTACCGTTCTACTTCCTCCAACTGCAATCACTCTTTGAAGATTGCATACAGGAGATGAGTACAAAAGAATAAAAGTTGCATTATTTTTCACATCTGTCAAGTAAAACAATGTGCGGTATCTTCCACACCTTATGTAGCAGTTTTAAGTAAGAATGACTATATCAAAAACGTAAATGAAGATTTGGGTTTTTTTTTAGCATGTTGCATTTTCCCACATATAGCTGTTATCCTGGGAGCAACAAACCTTTTCCAGCGTGGATTTGTACCGACGGTGAGACAGGAGATGTGCTATTGTATACATCTGCTCGGTTTTACAGGTATAAACCGGCACTTTTTCATAAAAGGGCAGACACAAACTCAAGCGCAGCTAATTTTAAGCCAGTATACTACTGCCGCGTCAAAAAACTATCACAAAATACGCACAGATAAGTAATTTGAAAACGTAATGTTACATTTCACGGAGAGCTACGCGCACCAGCTCTACGTATGTCCAAGCGCACAGGCACGCGGAAAACGCATTTCCCCCAAATAAAATATTTACGCCTTCTTCATCTGAATTTCAAAAATTTGCCTTCCGGCTGCTCTCGGGTTGCAAAAGAAAATTTTGAGAGGCAGGAGACGGAAAGGGTTAATGCCGTGTCAACACCTTCTGTTGATACATCCACCATCCCGACACCGTTACGGCAACAAAACACGCTACACCCACCCGGAGCGCGGGCACCTGCCGCCGCAACAACCTCCCCCGAAAGCCGGCGCCCGCCCCCGCACCCCCGGCTTTCTCCCAGCCCGTTACCCCGCGCCTCGGGGCTTATCTACCCCCCGCCCCGACAGCCCCCCCGCCAGGCTGCCGCTGCACTTTGCGGCCAACTCCGGGCTCCAGCCTACCCGCCGAGTCCCAGGCGGTGGCACCGGCGGCGGGGGGGGGGGCCCGGACCCCGACTCCTTCCCCCGCCGCCGCCGCCCCCCGGTACCTGGGCTCCCCGCCGCTCCCCGCCTCCGCCTCGCCGGCCGCCCCGGCCGCGGCCCCGCGGGGCGCCGGGCTCACCGCCCCCCCCCCCCCCCCCCGGTGATTGATGGCTCTGGGTGGCCAATGGCTCCGGCGCGGCCCCGTCCCGGCGTGTGCCGCAGCCCCCGCCCCGCGCCCCCTGCCCTACCCGCCCCCGGCTTGCCACCGAGGGGGCATTTCTGCAATTTTTGTGCGTTACGTGCCGTGGCGCACAAAGTTCACATCGCACCCCCCCACCACCCATTGCCACAGAACCGAAATGATTTGGGTTGGGGGCGGGGAGGATGCTCGGGGGAGGGATGCAATAAACTCCACAGCGAGCCGGGGCTGGGGGGGGGGGATGCCCGGCTGCTTTTTATTCCGGCAGTGCCAACGCCGCCGTCCGCCGCACCTCGCCCCCACCCCCGGAAGGTTTCCAAGTGCTTGAGGCCTCCGGGATCAGGGTTTCAAAGCGGGTTCTCCCGCCGGCGAAAGGCAGAGGGGAAACTCCGCCGGGGAACGGCAAAGCAACCCGCCGTACCCTCCTTACTTTTGCGCCGTGTGTCCCCGTTCCCCCCCCCCCCCGTCCCCTCACCCACAACCCCCGGCTCCCTCCGCGCCAGCAGCCCCGGAGCCCCCCGTCCCCCCGCCGGCTGCTCGGCGCTGCCGCCCGCCCGCCCTCCCGCCCGCTCTCGCTGGCCCCAGCCAGCACAATGCTCCCCGGCCTACCCTCCCGGCCCCGCCGCGGCGCCCCCCGCCCCGACCCCCAGCCAGGAGCCGGCACACCGCCTCCCGCTCCCAGGCCACTTCCAGGGCTGCAGCCACCCACCCCCGCACCCCCCCCAATCCACCCCGGCCGAGGCGCAAGGCGGCGGCGGAGGGCAGCGGGGGCACGGCCTGGGGGAGGAGGGCAGGGCGGGCTCGCTCAGCGCCGCCGAAAAAGCCGCCTCGGCTGCGGGGAAGCGCGGCCGCACCGACCCGACCCGACCCAGCGGGCTCGGGGCGGTCACGCCGGGGGAGGCAGGGAGAGCCGGCGGCCAGTTTTATCCTTAGTATTGTTTGCAGAAGGCTGGCCCCGGCGCCGCCGCCGGAGCTCCTGCCCGCCCTCCCCTCGCCGCCCCCCCCCCCCCGCCGCCGCTCTCGTCCATGACACGGCACCTCTAACCCGCCGCTTTGTGCGCCGCTGCCCCCCCCCCCCCCCCCTCCCCGCCCCGGCAGGCAGACACCGACCCGGGGCTACTCACCTTCCCTCCGCCGGCTGCCGCTGCGGGCGGGTCGGGGATGCCTTCAGCGCGGGCAGCGGGGCCGCTCCATGGGGCTGCGGGGGCGCGGCCGGGGCAGAGCCTGCGCCCGACCCCGCGGTGGTGCCCGGCGGCGGCGGCCTGGGTCCGGGTCCGGGTCCGGGTCCGCGTCTGGGTCCGGGTCCGGGGCGGCGGCGAGGGCGGGCGCGGTGCAGTGAGCGGGACTGCCACTGGGGTCAGGGAGCAGGCACCAGGAAACACGGCGGCCACGGAGCGCTGCTCGCACACGCACACACACACACACACGCACAGCTCCTCCCGCTGCCTCGCACTTCACCCCCCCGGGCAGGGAGGGAGGGAGGAATCGCTGCTGCATTTCCCAAGTGCGGCACAGCCTCCCCCCGCCGAGCCGGCAGGAGAGGCCGGCAGGACCAGCGGCTCTGCCGCCCAGCCGGGGTCAACGGGTGGGGGGGGGGGGGTGCCGGCTGCCACAGCCCCGGGGGAGCGGGGAGGGCTGTGCCCGGGGCCCGCCGGGACCCCCCGCCGCCGCCGCCGCCGCCGCTGCGGGGCAGCGCCCGGGAGGCCGCGGCAGGCGCCCGGCTCGCACCCCTTACAGACAGCCGGCCCGGCAGTAGGCATCGCTGCTCGGCTCTCCCTCTGCCTAAATAAATAATAAAATAAATAAATAACAACAATGTAAAAAAAAAAAAAAAAAAATCCTCGAAACAGGTTTTCACATCTTCCGCACCTTTCATCATTAGGTATTAATGCAGCGCTCTGCTCCTTCGGTAGATAAGCTAACCTCAGCAAGCAGAAAAAAACATAAAGAAACACTACTGTAGGGTTAGCCTTTGAGGCTGAACATTGTCTTAGGGTAACTGGGGCTTTTCTACGCAGAGGTAGAATCAGGGAGGTTACTGTTCGCCTTTTGTTTTGGTTTGGTTTTTTTCCGAAACCCACAGCAATTGTGTCAACAGCCACGACAGTAACAAAGTCAAGATTAGAGGGGTTTGTTCTTTTACTTTCCAGACAGCAAAGGGAAGGGGGGACTTCTGCAGTCATACACTTACAATGGGGAGAAAAAAGAGAAGAAAAGGAAAAAATTCCAAATAATTTGGAATAATCGAGGTGACAGAAAATAGAAGCTTCTAACAGGCCTCTAAGAGTAAGTAGTGTCCTACATATCTAAAACAAGTAATTTTGACACTGGCCAACATTCTGATATGCATGGCAACTAGGCAGGTTTTTCTTTGTTGTTGAAAACAATGAAAAGGGTCCCCAGTATTGCCAAACAGAAATCCACTAGGATGGATTGTCCTGTTTAGAAGCATGGCAAATTAAGAAAAATCAACCTGAAAAAAGACTAAACGGCGTGAGGTTTTTTCCAAATTCCATATTAGACCTTTAAGTCTGATTTTTTTACTATTGTCATTTTTGCTTTTAACAGAAGTAAGCACTGTGAACCACCAAAGGAGAATTCCTGTTTCAGACAAAATGGCCCACAGATGAGTTGTCCTCCTCAACAAATCAAAGCAACGTTTCCAGGGAATCTTTGCCTGGAATGGAGTCTGAGGCCATAGTTCCACAAATATTTTTAGCTGACTTACTCTGACAGCTGTAAAATAAGCAATCCAGCGTTCAGCCCACTTACCCCACTTTCGTCCCTGCGCTAGCCCTCATGTGAGAACAGGGAACCCCACCTGGGAAACCAATCCAGTTAGCCCCAGCAGCCTGTTTTGATGTGGGTCGGTCGCCTCATCCAATCCACTTCGTAACCGCACAAATGCTTCTGCTGGAACAAGGCAGGGAGCGAGATTAGCAACTGGGGACACAAAGAGAACAGGATAGCTTCATTGGTACCCCTGCCAGCTTAAATATAAAAACATGGGGGAAGCAGGGGGAGGTGAGGAGGAGCGGGTTTGATCCTGAACCTGCTGCATCCCTTCTCTGCAGTTGCAGCAGCAGGACTTTTCCTGTATTTGTGTCCTTATACATCTAGACCTCCCAGCACTACAAAAATGAGCTTCTAGCACAGAGGGAGAAACAGGGTAGAAGCCTGGATAAGGTGACTGGACTGGGAATTAGAAAGCCTAAAGACCTTCTCTCTGACGCGTCGTATGGTGAGAGACAAATCAGACATTACCCCTAGTCGTAGTACTGAAATAAGCATTTACCTAATTCACTAGTCCTTATATAAAGCAAGGTATGTGGCCTGAAAGTTAGTGGTACTTGGGTTTTGCTCATATGAATCCAGAGTGGGACCCGATTCTAAGGTCACATCTTTTTCGCAATACTAAATGTTCAGCAACAACACCAAGCTGTAATACACTCATCGGGAGCACTGTTTTTAATACGTGACTTGACAAACTCTGAAACACTTTCTGTCAAGAGCACATAACAAAACTCTTCCTTTTTACAAACTACTTGTTTTCTGTTTCCCGGAGAACAGTATGCTTTCCAAAGATGTACCCGCTTTAGAAACCTGCTGGCCCTGGAGTTGCTAAGAGAAGAAAAAAGGATTTTTCTTAAATTGATTAAAGGGTTTTCTGAGGCAAAGAGTTGCATTTCGTTGCCTTCTTTTTCTAATCACAAGAGCACCATCAAAATGCAAGTCTGTAAGTACAGAAAAAGAAAACAGCTTTATTTTGGCCGGAATGTGTATTTATTAATACACACTTAACAAGAGGGTCTCAGAGAGAAATTTGAAAACATTGTGAGTGTCACAGGACTGATTTTTCTAGGTGGGTGAAATTCAAAACAGTGAACAAGCAGCTTTTGTTTAATACTGCCTATTTGTAATGTTAAAGGTGTATGTTATACATGAAATCTTAGTCACGTTCAGAGATTGCGCTGGATTTTGGTTTTCACTTTTACAAATCTAAAGTATCATCAAAGGTACAGATGCAGCAGATGCATGTTAAAAATTATAAAACACTACAGTATCACAAAAAGCATACAGATTCTTCAAAGTCTATTGTGTCATCTCTAACACGCTTCATAGGTACCACTGTCTCCAGTTTCTGCCAAGCACAAGACAGAGCTAACAACTTTTGAGACACACATAGGGTAGTCCAGAGTACACCATGAGCACCCACCTCACTATGTTCTTTCTTACTTTGAGAAAAATCTTCCCTAAGTATCCATGAAGGAATACAAGAAAGTATCATTTAAAGTTCACCTCTGAGAACTCATTCCTTAAATAATAAGACTTTTTGAGTGATCTTTTACTCAGAAAGGAATTAAATGAAAAAAAACTAAAAACCTTTCAAAGTGTATACTGTGACATTGGTCTGTGGTTACAGTACTGTCCTGATACAGACCTTACCTGGTCAGGACGTACTACCTCATGCGGTGCATTACTGTGCTCCACAGTTTGCTGCATGTTGCTTGTTGAGAGTAGTCTCACAGTAAGCTCAAGAATATTCCATTGTCTGACCAAAGGAAGAAGACCTGATTACAAGGCCAGGTCTCACTGTATAAAATGATCAACAATGTTACTTCAAGGGTGTTTCCACAACTGCCCCACGACCCTGCCGCTTACTTCTGCTCCCATGCTTCAGGGATACAAACCATACAAGAACAAACTCAGTTTTAAAGAAAGCTTCCTTCCAAAAAGGCAAAAAGGGTTTTAAGGCATATCACTTCCCCAGAATAGACCACAGCACAGACTCTTGGATGCTTATGCTGGCATAATAGAGACTGCCAGAGCCTGTAGTGCAGGTCCAAGACCAGCACAGGGTATGCTACAGTTTCAAAAAAAGTTAGGCCAGTGTTTCACACTATCTTTTAGCGTGGACACAGTATCAGAAGGGGTTGGTTCGTTTGTTTGAATACATGTTATTTTGTGGATGTTTAGCCATTTTAAGACCAGAGCATCAAGGGTTCTCGTTTGTATTGCAGAGAGAATTCAGTTTCCGCCTGCAGAGACTGAGGCATGCTGGTACAGCACTAGACAACACATATTTTGATTTGTTAACATTTTAAGAATGCAGAGTTTGATCCAGTGGACAACCACTGGTAGCAATCTACACTGAAAGTCACTGGACTCACCATATTTAAATATAGACCACTGCGATTCTGCCAAATCTTAACAGGCTTGTTCCCCTTATTAAAGTAGAAATTCTTCAGTAACTGTGGAACAGAAGACAACAGGAGAAAACTGCATTAGTTTAGGCTTCATGCCCCACTGAGCAGATACTACATTCCAAATTTGCAGAATATAGTTGCATAGATTAAGAGTTCTCCATTGCTCTCTTCCTCCATTTGTAGCCTGTAAGTCACAGAGCATTTGGTGTGCATGCTGGCCAACAACATGAAAACAACAGAAGAACATGGTATTAGATACAAAGAACAAACAAACAAACAAACAGAAAAAAAACAGGATTCCAATTTTGAAGATACAAACTGGTTTTTTAGCTCTTAGAGCTTCTTCGCCTTAAGAAAATCACAGACTGGAACTAGCAGCTAATTAAATCCTAAAAAAATCCTAAAAAAAAAAAAAAAAAGCCTTTTGGCTTTTGATTTTTGTAATCTCTACCGTTACAAATTTTTATCTGTTTCTGTCACACACATGGGCCCATACACTAACCTGTTCAACACTCCAGCAAACACTACATCTTCAGGAAGAATCCATGGCCTCTCCATATAAGTGCACCAGCCTTTAGAGAAAAAGGACAACTCTCAAAGGGAAGTGAGCCTTCTGTCAGAATCTGCAGACAGAGAGGAACACATCACTATAATGCTGATAGACCATCAGTTAAGACTACTGAAGGAAATATCACTAGTTGTCTTCTGGGCATTCTTTTTATATTCGATGGACCAGAACATTGTCACAGGATAATGGTTGTCTGCTGCCTTGCCCCTATTAAATTAAATTAAATTAAATTAAATTAAATATTTGATTGGAACTTTCCTACTCACCCTCTGTAGAAATAAAAAATGATGCAAAAAAGCTGTGGGTGAATCATTTGCCCTTCTGAAAACTCCCAGTGTAACTGCTAGCCAAGGTACCTAGAGAAGAAACCATTCCTATTAATTTTGTTTGTTTGTTTTGAACATTCTACCAAACCTTCTTTTTGAAAATTAAGAAGGATGTATGGGTGATTTATTCCTTCATAATAGAGCAGGCAGTAACTTCAGTTTTGTATGTCCATAAAGATGCAAGTATTGTCTGATGCACAGCAGTTATTGCAAAGACATTACTGCAGGAACTCCCAGATACCGAAGGTTCAGGGCACCATACAAGGAAAGGTTTTTGGTGGTCACCTTCTGGTCAATGAGCTGTGGCAGGGAACACGCAACTGTGGGAGTAATGTGAGGTGTTCAAACATCCTATTTATTGCATATCAATTTACCTGTTTAGGAGAAGGTGGATGTCTTTTTCCTCAAGTGATCATTTTATCACTTAAGTGGTCTACAGTGCATTGAGTGAAAGCCAATGCCTGAGAAAACCAGCCGTTTAATTCAGCTGCAGTTCAGGCACTCAAAAGCTCATTGTACCAATAACTCCAAAACTTGAAGGTCTGTCAGGAAACAGGCATTTGGTACTACAGTAAAGAGTATTACAAACCTCTCTTCTCCTTGACCTTTAACTTATTCAACAACTCCCTTCCCTCTTCACCACATAGATTATCTCATCCTGTGGCAGACTCTGTCCATACTACATTTCTGTTCCTGGTTGTAAGATGAACTGTGTCCCCATGAGTTTTGAGAAGTCACAGTGATGCCAGACAGCTTCCTGTCTACACTCTCCCTCTACCCATGTCCTTCTGATTTTAGAGCGAAGATTCAGTGAAGTGGGTTTATATCACATCGAGTGCATTCTGCAAATGACAGCCTCCACGAACTGAAATTCCTGCAGACAGAGAAAAATTCTCTCTATTCCTGAGAGAAAGTCCCTACTGCGCTGAAAGTTATGTATGAAATTCTCAACATCAGTCAAAATTCCACATGGAAAACAAATTGCAGAACTGAAATAGATCTGAGCTCACAGTGCAAGTAAAGCAATTTACATGGTGGTGCAGAAGAGAGAATATTACTCCTATGCTATCTTGAAGATTTTTTTGAAGACTACAGATTTATAATGGCAAATTCATCTGATGATAATGACTGTTGTCAACAGTTACTCTGAATTAACCTCTTTACATCCAAACAAATAGAGCTTCACTTCATGCCTTGCATAATTAACTTTACGTTTTTGACAGACGTTAAGAACCATGGTCTCCAGCACATCTACATCTAGTTCCAGTTTATGGACTACAAATGACCTTTGGGTCAGGAGTGTGGTCCCTTTATAGAAAATTGTAGGGAATTGTAGGATGAGCACTTTAAAAGCGTCAGGTGCTCCAACATGGAGATCTTTCCAATTTGAGCATGAAGCTAAGAACAAGACTCCCTAAAGGAAGGAAAAGACTTTCGCAGTCATTCTCAGGAGTCTTGTCACTTTGAATATCCCCAGGAACACGGCTGGGCTGAAGGTACTTGTAAACCTAGAGCCTGAAGTCAAAATCTTTATTATCTGTTAACTATCATAATTATCAAACTCTGTTGTACAGAAAATACAGCTTAGAGTGCTTATGAATCCTCCCATTCTGTGGTGAAAGAGCAAAGCTTGAATTCGAATACAATGCTCTCTAATGTAAGATAGGCTTCTGGAAAGAAATGGATACGGTCTTACGGTATAATCTCTGGTTAATGTTAATTTTTATCCCTTGATTTGACGTTTTAAAATCAATATTCCGTAGCAGCTATTGTCTAGATTTTTAGTGCATCCAGGCTGAAAACACTTGCTAAGAACTGAGGGATTCTACACTCTTTGTTTCAGACACCCTAGGAAAAAAAATCCTGTATTCCAGTTATTGTCTAGCATTTGAGTTCAGTGTTGGCAAACTGGCCCCTGCATGTCTTTGAGGCATATGGAAATTGATGATGAAAGTGTCTAGTATAACTAGAAGTATAATTTGATGAAAACTGAAGCAGTGAACTGTGAGAACCTGCTAAATCAGTGTCATCAAACTCTGCTTGAAAAATAATGAAACAGAAATACTACTAGGACATGAGAAATGTAGGGCGAGGACTGTGAAACCAGAGAGTAAATACAAAAATTAAGGAAACATACAAGATATTATTTTAATTGTTATTTTTTAAACACATGCCCAAAATACAATACAACATTCCTGTCCAAATTCACTTTACGGAGACAGTGACATCATGTCTCCTCCAAACTGTTCAAGCCCAAATCTTGGCACAAGCTCTTCCAATAGAATACCATGTTTGGCCCTGGCACTCTCGCCTGTCTACCCGTAACCATGTGCAGAATAAGAACAGCACTGTGGCCAATGCAAATCCTAGTTATAGCTCAAGTCCCTTGGGGCAATACAAAAAGACCAAAATAGAAAACATATTACAGTTTTAAAGCAATAATATTGCTAAGGAAAATAAAACAAATGTAACCTCAGAAGTAAGATGACATTTATTGCCTAAAAGTTAACAATTCCTGAAGCTGTAATAGTACTCTATAAATAAGACCTGAAGATGGCAGTGAAAAGATCCTGATATTGCTTTATTCATACATTTTGAATGAAAACAAAACAAACTTACATAGCAATCTGAGAGCACGAGGACAAAGGAAGAAGATACTGTATGTTTTGAGGGTTTGCCTACATCAGTAAACACTCAAATTACTGAAAAAAACCCATTAATGATTCTGTTCAGTTGTACCCATGTTTTGAGATAGCAACATGTGTATGTATGCTCAAGAAAGGGATATAAGCTTGCATATTCAAAGACTTGCCAGAAAATTTGTACTAAAAGATCACAGGGAGACAGAGACAGCTGGAAAAATTGGAGCAGGGGCTCTGATTTTCATGCCAGTGTTACACCTAATGCAAAGGGAATGCAGATGATGGACTGCAAGCTATATGTTATTCCTCCTGCCACTTAGTAGTGTGTTTGTAGAGCTGAACAAGAACGGGAAGTAACAAAAAAAGCCCAAATCAAACAAATAAACAACAAAACAAAACAAAAAGACCCAGGAATGATAGAAAGTGTGCTATTGTAAATGAAAATATTTATGTCAGGACATTTATTACAGTCACATCAACATTTTCATGTACAAAAGGCAATCATCAAGATTAAGCAGTGGATACCAAGCACTAATTTCTCTGAAGTGTAGTCTGATTTGGAAATTTAACTGAACTATACCCACAATCTCACCATGGCATGCACGTAGCAGAAACTATGAAATGGAAGATGTCTGTAAACAAACATCTCTTGAAGGTCCTATATCATGCTTTAGAAGAACGATAATGAGAAGTTTCTGCACATGGATTTATCCAGATTAATTATCAATAAGCCTAATTAGAAAGTTGTGCTAACAAATATCTAGAAGACTTCTTTCTATTAGGGAATATACAGATAGGAGGCTTAGTAGAAAAAGGGTAAGTGGAATCCTGAGAGGATTTTCTGGTAATACATTCAAGTTTCTAAACTAATCTAGGAATGATTTCCATGGATTTTGATATCATCTTTTCCCATGAGGTGATCTCAAAACCTGTCTTAAAAAGTCATTTTTCTCTGTCAGTTACTGTTAACCCAAACTATGCACTTGAGGAGCCTTCTATCAGTGTTCTTCCCCCTCCTCAGACCTGTTGACCACAATTCCATCTTTTGTGATGTTATTACTGCAAATTCAAAACTGTGATCTTATTGTAAAAAATGCCTTCTAAAAGAAAACCAGTTTACAAAATCAGTTTATAAATCTCAGTTAGAATTTAACCAGGGTACCTTTCTGTCCACCTAGGGTTCCCGTGGATCCCTATTGTGCATTCAGATTCGCACACAGCGTAGCCTTTGACAGTAGCTGAGAGCAGCAGAGTCACAGTGCCCGTTTGTAGCAGCGTCATTGTCACAGTGACCTGTCCATTGAGATGTCTCGCCTCTGGAAAGGAGAAGTGAAAAGGAAAAAAATTAAAAATACAAAAATGGCAACAAAAAAGACAACGGAAAAAGTAGGGGTTTAGATCCCAACCTTCTACAAGCACAGTGGCACATCCAGTACGGGGCTAAGCCTACAAAACTCTATAGCTTCTAAAACAAATCCAGATACAAAACTTCCCCAGATTAGCTGATGTCTCTACCCAGTTGCAAGATAAACTAATAGTCTGACAATGACTCTTTCCCATTTAGAACAAGCTGGTAACCTTAAGATGGTCAAAATCCAGAATAAACCTGGACAAATGTATATTTAAGCTTCTGCCCAAGCTTCAGACTAAAGGCTACACTTCATGTTGTTGGGTTAGAGAGCAGAAGCTACAGAATCACCTTCATCCCACTGAAATCCTTGGCTTCACTTCTAGCTAAATTGATAGAATTGAAAGGAGCAGATGTTCTGCCCTGCCTTGAGATCAGACCCTTGTATTTGAGTTGAGACATTAGCTGTTGATCTAAAAGCTTTTTTTAAGTATACATGATTTTTTAGCCAGCTATTTCATATGCAAAAACTATTAAACCCTATTATTTCATCTACTGTTGTTTGTTTCTTTCTATTCTTTCACATTTAGCCTATCATAAAGCAGTCTGTAAGCTTAAAAAGAAAATTTACCACATATGGGAGTTCTAATGGGTAAATTACTTCTTCCTATCTGGGGGTCTCTATTAAAATGAATAGTGTGAGCCAATGAACAGTAAAGGAAGAGATCACCGCTGTCAGTCCACACTTCAGTACTTTCAGTTCAGAATCTGACTAACTATGCACACTCATGTTACTTTGAAACATTCACTTATCTTCTGATGGATTTTCAGTGTGCTCTTTTCCACATATTTGTCGGATCAGAATGCTACAGTTACCTACGTTCAATACCGCCAAATTAACAAAGCAAAAATCAATGATTAAAGCCCACAAGCCACAAGATTGCCGTAGTCTGCAAACTGCTTTATTTCCTTTTTTTTTTTATATTTTGCTCTTGTTACATTGTTGTAAGAGTCCCTATGCTGTTATTCTATATTTATATTAGAACATGTGTACATACAGCATGTGTACTTATAGAAAACTTCTGTGGCATTGTTGCTGAATGCGCTTTGGTCTCCCAGAGATCAGTGTGACCTGAACACTGCACCCACAGGGAGCTCCACCGACTTTTGATATGTATCTTTTGATAGCAGGCGTTAGAGCCTCTGACAGAAGAGAACTCCAAGGTTTTGGACTCTGGGTTCTGCACATGTTGTAATCAAAAATTTCTTTCTTTGTGTGACTCATAGGAAAAAGTGTCAAGCTCTCAGGATTTTAGAAGTCTGGGTTTAAAAATGGAAGCAACAGGAAAATATGCTCCTAAACTGTCCAAGAACTGATCCAATAGCTGCTGTCTTAAAATACCTCTGGCTGTATCGATACTGATTTATTACTATTGTTTTGTACTTCCCTAAGAGGAATGACAGGATGAGAGTCATCAGATGAGATATTCTATCTGACTTATCAAATTGCAATGTTTTGTAAATGCAAACTATAGTTACAGAACAAAAGGATTTGGAAGGGCTCAAAAGATACTATAAACTAGGTACACAATTTATAGACTAAAATTTCTCAACACAGGGCTGAAGCACAGGCTTCTTGAAGAGCCAAAGGCTCCATTCAGGCCTAGCACAAGCACACTTTTTCAGTTCTCCCCAGTGGGACTGGAGCAGGGTTTTGAGAAAGGTGAATTTGATTCATGTCTAGTGCCTAAAAAGCATCTCTCCCAGCACCAGCATCATCCCATCACAAACCAGAGCTTCATCTTCGATTCCTTTCATCCTACCAAATCCCACTAATTTCAGAGACAATTTGGGATTTACAAGGAACACAGGATCAGTTTCCTTTCAGATACTAACTAAATATTTACAAGTCAATCTTGCTCCTACTGAAAGAGGTCTGAGTTTTACCATTAGTTTAAACAGAAGTGAGATGAAGTTGCAGACTTACAAACCTGTGCCTGTTAGACTTTTTTTTTTTTTAGCTTGGAATTTTATGTACAAGAAGGTCACTTCAAAAGCAAACCCAAATGTAATGTAAGTGAAACTTAAGACTCCCTAACACTGACAGAGCAAAGATGTCACACTGCAACAGAGGATGTTGATAATGGTGTCATCTAGGCTGCACGAATCTATAGAGATTCTCTTTTAAAGAGTAGCTGGTACTAAATTTGAAGCTCTTATTTGTGAGTTAAAGACAGACTCCACCAGCATTCAATGATTTATGCTGCCCGCTCCAGAAGCCACGCAGCTTCAGGACTTTTTTTTTGTTAACCTCCTCTTCACACACTAGTTTGAAAGTCTCATCCAACAGATATCGAGGGAATCCCAGCAAGCAGTTTGCCTGTATACAGCAGCCTTTACTGAAGCCAGGATTTGCATCTTCTGTTTTGAGAACAAGACAATTGTGAAATAGTGGACCTAGACATATTTTATTAACGAAAGTCTTCATGCCCATAACCCACTTGTCGCTATTATTAATTTTATCCCTCATAGCATTTATTTGGTACAGAAGGATGATACACGCTACATTTTAAATACCTACACTAAAAATGCATATTAGAAAATCCTATATTGTATTTTACCTGTCAGAGGTCATCAGAAGCTGTATTTCAAGAAAACTGAAGGCATTAGATGTAGTTTGCCCAGTAGATTAATACTGAGCTGTGAACTTTCATCCTCTGCAGCAAGATTTCCATCCAACTGACAAAGAACTGACATGCAGTAACACTTACAACCAGGGGGATCCAATTTAGACGGAGTTCAAATGGTTTCAAGCTACTCATAGGTCACAGAGGTAAAGTATGCATAAGAGAGCTGGCTTTAATCAGAAGGTTTTCAGTAATGTCACACCAGAAGTGATAGGCCACATTGAAAATGAACTGGATGTTAGGCTTGAGAATTAAATTACCAAATATATTTAAATATTCTGAATATATTCTTTAAGACATTTTCACAAGCCCAAAACGGTTTGGGGTTTTTTTTGGAACAATAGAAAAAGACACGGAATTTTGCACAAGCATAAAAAAACCCTTCTTTCCCATGTGTCATCGTATCTGTGATGTCTATCTTTGGAAGCTTTTGGGGAAGAAATGTGATCCAAAACAAAAACCAAACAGCTCTGTTGTGGGTAACAGTTTGGAAATAATCTGAAAAAAGACTCAACATTTTCTCCATAATGGAGCATTAGAATATAGGAAAATTGAGGGGGACAGGAAGGATTACAGTGAGAGAGAGGATTTAGGAAAGGCCAATTTTAACGCAGTTATCAATTGCTGACCTACTTGTGGAACAGGCAGGTGGAGTCTCCATTTAACATTTCATACTAAAGAACAATGTGAAAATGAGAGGACTTATTGAAAGACATGTCATTGAAAGACAACGTGCTATTCTCTTGAGACTTTTAAAGGCTATATTCCACCCAGAAACCCCTGAATCTGTCAGGTGTTCTTATTTCAAGTTTCCCTGATCAGTTTGGCTGTATCCAAATCAGCTCTGTGCCCCCCTTTTCACGTAGACAGGCTGTGAGCTTTGTCTCCATGCCATTAGAGATGCCATGAAGTAAACTAGGAAACAGCTCAGTAACACAATGGAAATCATCCTACCTTTTGTACAGTCATTCCTACTGGTTTGCACTCTGCTTAAGAACTGCTTCCCAGCAGAATTAAAAAAGGAACTACTGCACAAAGCCTAGCAGACAAGGTATGTTGAGTTTCTGAAGATTTTCACTGAGTTTTGTTATAAGAAGGATTAAAAATCCTTACTGCTGTGCCTGTCTATAACACCCTCCCTGCAAAAATTCAAGTCAATGCCACAAAGAGAAGGGAGAACTTGAAGTCTTTCACTGGAAGTACAGTGCTGGATCTCACGTCGTATTACAGCAAGCGTGTCTCAGCTCAGATCAGCAAAGCAGAAGCAAGGAACCTGGCAGAGTGGGATCCAGGGTCTTCTCACTGAATACTCACCCAGAAACAGCATCACAACCAACAAAATTACACCTTTGTAACACATTAATTTCACTGCATCCTGCACTGATGATTTAAAATGTATAAGCAGGAAAGAAAAATGAAGGAATTTAAAACCAATGTTTTCTTAAACAGGATAAATTAGGGCTTGTTGAGTTCCTTACCACTAGAAACCAGATTGTTTCCAGTACCTGGCTTGCTCATTTACCTCTATGTCAGGTAGCTCTTTACAGAACTCTAAGGTGTGTAATACAGGCATAACTTTAAACACTGGACTAGCTAAAGTGTCCCCATCTAGGTTAGTAAAATAAATATTTAATTTTTTTCCCCAAACTAGGAGGCTTTTAAAGACTGATCCATCACTGCTCTCTAAGTCCATATCCATTTTTCTTCCTCGTACTGAATGAACAAGTGGTTTATCACAGTCAGAAAATCATTCATCTTACGAGGTTGTGCCTTTCATTTGTTGCTCTCACTCACTGGCCAGACTAGTATCACAAAATTAGATGTGCTATTCCTCAATTCTAATTATACTGCACAGCTCAATTTCCTACACGTTCACAACTTTGTAGGAAAAATAGTTGTACTGCATGAATAGTCCACAGAAGCCAAATATTAAGAGATTCTTTCTTTTATTCCAGCCTACCAGGTCATATAATTCTTGAATTATGAAAAAAGTAATTTTTCTTACTTGTCATTGGCACCTTGTCTTAACAAAATAAGATTCTAAAATAACTAGCAAATGTCCAATTGCTCCAAATCTTCCACATAACCCGTTCAGCCCTTCCTATATTCACCCTGTGTAACTCTGAAGCCTTTGATTATCTGTGTTTACATTTCCACATGTAATTGCACAATTCTAAGCTGATGGACTTAAGAGTACAGGGACTGCACCTAAACAGAAGTGCAGCATACTCCTGTAATTAAAACATTTTACAATACAGATGCAGCTTTCCTTCTTCATCTTTGCTGGAAAACCGTACTATGCTGCTTTTTGCCTTTTAACACATCCTAATGACTCATGGCATTTAAAATGGAGTTAAACGTTTTTCTTAACACAGCTGTATATCTTTTATTTCATACTTTTGCCAAGATTCCTCATGTACTCTTCCAACTATTACAGTCTCCCTTTCATGTTTTTAATTTTTAGTTTCCATGGTTCCATAAAATACAAGTTGCTGAATGATCTCTAAGCTCATGGCTGGAACTATCTCTTTATTCCACCCCACAGCTACATGGAACCTTGGACAGACTTTAACACCCATCTCTTTGGGCTTCTTTTCAGAAGCTGTCCTTTAGACTCTAGCCCCAGGTCTCCTTGCTTCCCTGAAGCACTCCATCATTAAAGCACTATCCAAGTTCTCTTATCTTCTTCCACTAATCATGAGTTTTATTAGCTCTCTCCTTAGAAATGCAAAAATCCCACAGCAACTGAAGAATTTAGCAGATTAGCATGTCTTCCTACCAGAGAACAGCTGATGCATCTGAGCTTTTCATCCTCCTTGAAGGATTGTATTTATTTTTACATAGTGAAAAATAATATATTGTAATATATTGTTAGGATGCATCTCAGATCAACTGAATGTGAAATGGGAAACATGTTTAGTTGTCTCTTCAAATCCTTGCTAGCAGAATGCCCTTATGTGGCAATGAATGGGGCTTCCTTCAATCTGCTGCTAAGTGACTCCATCCTATCCTGCTTGTTAATGATCTGGCTTCAGTTATTCATCTCTCTTACCAGTGCAACACATCTGGCACAAAGGCTTTCGTGCTAAAGAAAATCCAATTAGTGCAGAATGCTTCAGTACATCCCTTGAACAATGCAAACTATCATGCTTTCACCATCATATCCTCTACTCTCTACACTGGAAAGCCTGTGAATACCAAAGCTTTGCAACGAACTACCCACTCCTCCAGCAAAACAGATTCTTAAGCAAGAAGGTAGGGCTCATCTGGAAGGGAGCAAGCACTTCCATGAAGTCTGACCTAAAGCTGTGGAATGAACTGCCTTAGAAAAAAAGGGATGATCTCAAATCTTCCCTACCATCTGCTCCAACTTCAAGGCACATTTTAGGAACTTGCTTTAAATTTAACGTTAAAAAGGAATCCACATGCGTATTTAAAAAACAAAACAAAAACAAACGTAAAGAGAAAATAAAAACAAATCCTACCAAAACAAACAGCCTACACAGCAGATTACTCCATTAGGGATCTTCTAAAATAAAATAACCCCCCGCCAACTGCTACTGAAGAGGTGCTAGAACATGGACATAAGATAAAAGAGTTTCTAGCTCTTCCGAAGGGCTGCTTGGAGTGCCATTTAAGGAGTCAAGCACAGTACAGCCCAGAGCAGTAATTTTACTGTAGAAATAAAGATTACAGAATGGAAACAACTATGCCTTAACATCAACATTTTATCCACACCAAGCATTGCTCACAGATTTATCCTCATGCTGCTTTTCATTCATTGTCTTCCCATGCCTTACTCAGAGCCTACACTTCTCTCCAATGAACTGCCCAACTTATTTTATGTCAGCTGAGAAAACCTCATACTGATTAACATTTTCCTCATTGAATTAAAAAAATACACAATACCCATTCCCATTAAACTGACAGTGGATAGTGACGCTACATAGGACTTGAGATGTTTCATGTTTTTCAAATGATCAGCATCAAAATCTCTATGTACAAACAAAGTAGTGACAATTATAACAATTAAACTATCTCCTCTGTGTGGCTGCACACCACCTTTAAAAAAATCAGCAGAGGATGTTCATTTTAGTCCTAAATATGATTTATCTGTTGATTCTTCAGCATTCATATTTCAACAGCCTCTAAACCGTTAAGCTATCCCATGAGACACATATCCAAAACCATCCTTAACCGTCTCCATTTCCAGAGTAACAGAATATGTGGATCTGAACATTCTGGTTAGCTGGCTCATAGTGACCAAAGGGTCAATCGCCTGGGAAATGATAGGAACTATAAGGGTTAACTCATGGGCTACTTCAAAATACATTTGTGTTCCTTTGCAGTAACACGCCAAACTTAATGACCATCAAATAATGGTTGCATGATCTGAGATTTGGAAAACCTAGATGCATTCAATTGCTTTCTCTGATTAGGTCTGTACTTATTTGGCATTACCAGAGATATCTCAATCCCTAAATAATTAACCTACAACCAATATGTATGAAATTGCCTCACTAAGCTCACTATCCAGGACTGTTTGCTGTTAAATTAGTAGAATAAATAATTTACACCAAAAAAGTGTGCACAAGATAGTGCCAATAAACCTGGGGGAACTTGTTCATTATTTGCAAGAAAATTGGATGAAACACAATTCCCCAAGTACAAGCCATTCTGTAGAGTAAAAGGTGTATTAGTATTATTGCAGCATGTAGGGAACAAATGAAGTCTCATGACTGTTCTCTTCAGAATATGCTCTCTTCATTAGCCTTTTCTCCAGAGCTATAAATACATGCAATATAGTGCACATAGGAGAACACAGGAGACTGAACGTTTGCATATGAAGTACATTTCTTACAGGGAAAAAAAAAAAAAAATCACGGAAGTATTGTAGATTTATCATCACTCATTAATCAATAAGCAAGGAGCTAAAAGAATAATATTTAACACTGAAATGGCAGCTGTGTATCATTTGGAAAAATCCACAAATCATCTTTTCCCGTGGCAAAGGTTACTATTGCTAACTCTAAATGCTCAGGAAAATTGCTTTGTAAATTTGTAATTCACAGGATTTTTATCATTTTAAGATCATTTCAAAATGAACTGTTGATAAAACTTATCTGTTGCAAAGCTCTGCATGGTTACTCATATAGCACTTGCTCTAGCACACAATGAATCGGTAAGCGTCTTTGCGTTAATGTCACTGGGAGCTGAAACAGGCCCTGCCGGCAAAGAAAAACAATACTGACCCTTGTTAAAACTTCAGAAATAGTTTAAAAATAGTTATTCTAATTGCACGTTCAGAATTCCCAACTAAAAGTTGACATTTAGAAATAAATAAATAAAATTCACTGAGAACAATTTGCCACAGAAACTAGTGCTGAGGCTAAACCAGAGTTTATGACTTTTGCATGGGCCCATCTCCCATTAGGTTCCTGAAAACTGCCAGGTCCTGTACTCAGATTGTTTGTAGCACTCAAAGGTACGTCTTTCCCTGCACAGCAAGGTGCAAGGAAGAGGCTCCCTCTGTCCACTGTGGCTCGAGCTTTTGTTAGAGAAGCACTGCTTCCCTGCCCTCCCTGGATTACACAACCCCCTTGAAGAGATGCCCAGGCAGGGAACACCCTAACCTAAAGAACCAGCTCCAAGCACCGTCTGCTCTTCAGGTTATGTTTTTCCTATAAAGAGAGATGGTCACCAGTCTCATGTTCTTGCTGCAGGCCAGGGACAGAGCCACAGACACATTTACCCCATCCAGGGAAGGTACAGCAGAGTCCCTGGCTGGATCCAGCCCCTTATTTAAGTGTGAATTAAATGCTAGGTCTCAGCCTGATTTGTGGCGGTTTGTTGTTTTTTATTATTTGATGGCAAGTATCCTGGGACACGTTTCCTTACCTTGCTCTGTATTCATGCTGAAAACACAACAATCTTTTTTATAAAAAAATAAACATTTCTCCCTAGATTATGAATCATGTAGTTGCCTGACATGGCTCCCAATGCTTCCTGCAATCTATCTTATTTAATACTGAAACATAGATATGAGTGCCAGCTTACCTGTTCTTCTAGAAAATAATACTGGGAATACCAGTTTCACTCATTTCACTCATCTTTATCCCAAAAGAACAACAACAACAACAAAAGGTTAGCCCTGTAGAGTAAAAGGTGTTCCAATGTCATTGTTGCATGCAAGGATCAGATAAGCACCTGGTTTGTTCTGTCTGTGAAGACAGCTTTATCCAAATAAAGCATAGTGCATTTTATCATTCTGTAATGGAAAAGACCTGTCACTCTTTGAATATCATCATATGGTCGGTGGCCGGCAGATAATGGACTGTTAAGTGTCAAGGTGACTGGCTTTGAATGTGCACAAAACTAAAAATTATAGACCTGTCATTCCATAGGCAGGCCACAATTAGCTGTCTATACAACTTGAAATTTCCATTTTGCCAGCTGAATAATCAATTGGCTACAGTTTCTCAATATAGATGCATTTTTAGGCTCTTTGCACTCAGGATTTTATCTTTTTTTATAAGGTTTTTCAAATAACTATGCAGTGCACTTAAGCAGATGGGGTTAGGAGTGAACTGCGCAGTTATCTCCTCCCCAAACACATACACAAATATATTCCCCAATATTTTATAATCAACACTTTTTATGTTAATTTCCTCCTATGCTCTACCCTATAATGCTTCTGCCAGGGACGTGGTGCTAAGGAACACAAGCTACACAAAATTTACAGCTTCAGACTTCACAGCTGTTTGTTTCTATTAACAAAATAATATTCTTTTTCTCCATTTTGCTATCAGTCCACCCTGATATGAGTTAATAATATAACATGACTTAGAAATAAAATGTTTTCAATGGACAACTTCAAAATGGGAAAATATTTTCTTTTTGGATAATTTTTTTCTGTATCGCTTACTAACAAAATTTTAAGGTGGTTGGGACAGAGACCTTATTTTATGCTGCTAAAACAGCAGAGACAAATACAGTCATATATCAGTAACGACTCTTACACTCCACTTTGAAACTAAACAAGCAACAGAATCAAAAAAAGTTCAGAATCCCATGACATATATTAATGTATGTACTATAGCCCTTTTCATCCTGGACAAGTAGCAATCATTTGCTGTCTTACAGGCTGTCTGCATTTGAGAAAGAAATTGTTTCAACGTTGGGCCTGAATGTGAGAATAGGTTTACAAAATGGGGAGCTTGGTTAAGTTCTGGGTTTATAATGAACACAGTATCAGGACAAATGCTGCCTCAATGTCTTTTTGATATGAAAAAGTCCTTTAAAGATATGTTACTGCAAATGGTTCTTTTTTTGTTTTGGTTTCGTTTTTTTAGCTCAGCCTGATTTGTAGCACCTGATGGGCAGAATTCCTCCCATCTGATGTGGAAATGCTACACAAGTTCTCTCCAAAGCCACCTGGAGTAATGGAAAGACATCTGGGATCATCACTGGACTTTGAATCAGGCTGCAATATGTAGGCTTCCATTTTTATAGTACTTCATATATTGATAAAGCCTTTGCACGCAGTCCTGGGAGGTACACAGCAATATTTTGGTAACCTAAAGAGGGCTGCTGATCATCAAAGTCTATGACTGAGTCTGTAATTATATGGCATATGGGCTTTAGTGACGACTGGCTCAAGTGATAATGGCTTGAGGAGCTCCTGGTCTTCCATTACAGACCCACACTCATTTCCTTTCCCACAGCACAATTTACTCTTCCCTCATTTGTCCTATTTAAGTGCTCCCCCCATCCTTTTTTTTGATGATGACTTTTAACAGCAGTTATTTGAACAGCATAATTTACAGCAAGTCATAGAAGTAGCTGTATGTACAAAGCTGAGGACGTGGCAAATTACAGCAAGGGAGCAGGAACAAGAGGCTGGAGGGAGCAGAGGGGAAAGTTCTTAAAGTCACATTGCAAAACTACACTGTTAGCCTGAATTTCCTCCCTGCTTTTTCTCCTCTCTCCCTCTAGAAATAGAAGGTTAGGCCATTAGAGAATTCAATTGGTTCCAGATGGACCCTTAACCCAGCTCTTCTAATAAAAACATTTTCCTGTTAAACAACCTGTGTCACATGGAATAGATGAAATTCATCTTTAGGATACCACCACTGAAGCCTGGAAAGACAAACCTGAAGTATGAGTATCTGTATCTCAAATATAAAAGGGTAACGTAACAATGATTTATCTCACAATTAGACAGTGGTAATTAAAAAAGTAATACTGTAGCAGACATCCAATATAAGCTTCTAAGAAAAGTTATAAAAAATTATAGCTGTCTTTTTTAAAGGCAGCATTCCCTCTGCATGTTTTCTATCAAATTCTTCAGAAAAATCAAAATACAACACTTGTCAGTATGACTCCTAAATCATCTCCTTCATGGGCTACTGCCATTGTTAACAACTTTTGTTTTATTTTACTTTACTTCTGTTTTTTAATACATAGATCAGAGATCCAGTTTGGGTTGTACAGCAATCAGTAACAAAAATCTCCAAGTTTTCTCATCAGACCATGGTCAATCCTTTTTGCACATTAGAACAAAATCTTTACCATTCTAGATTAACATTTAAGGTACTTGGAAAATAAGAATAGACTGTGATTTTGCATTTGGTAGCAGGTTGCTTAAGTAGCTCCCATCCTCCTTCCTCCCAGCCTTCGTTCCGCCCCACGTGCCAACCAGTGTTTTGGCTGGCACAGACATTTGTGTTGCCATGTAGTCAGCATATATTTTATCTTTTACCAGCTGGATCTATTCCTTGATCAAGTTAACTGTACCGCTGTGCAAACAGTTGTGGCAGCAAACGCAAAAGCTGGGAACAACCTGCCAGGAGGGGGGATAGATGCCTGAGCTGCTTGAGCTACGACTGCTAGTGAATAAATGCTCTCAGTACCACAGCCTATGTAGCCTATCTGTCTATCCTAGGTCCTTAGAGAGCTTCTATTTTGTTCCAATTTCTTTCAAATATATTTATTCACACATCATCTTTGCAAGAAGTGCTGCAATTCCCAATTTACAGCTATGGAACTGAACTGTAGCAACGTCTTCAAAAATATCTTTCAGAGATACTTAAATTCTGAGTGCCTACAATGCTTTCAAAATGAACTTTTAATTGACCTAGATGCTTTTTAAATTACTTGCTTAAAAAAGCAACAACGAAATGGGTTCTAGGCTAGCATCCTAACCAGCAAGCTGTCCTAGCACTCTTGCTTTGTGCGTTTCCTTCCATTTTCCCACCAGCGATGGCTGCGATATAATTTATTACGATCATGAAACTGATTATGCATTCTGAAGTCAGCAGATTTACCTTAAAATAACACAGTGCCTCAGTGAAAAGCATTACATGTTCACAGTGGAATCTGTCTGGGCAAATGAAAAAAAAATAAAATGCTACTTGCCTCAGATTCCACCCGCCCTCCCCCAACACACACACTACTCTGTTTTATTCTGTCGCTAGTTGAAATAAGAAAAAATTGAGTGGTTTTGTCCATTCTAGAAATTAAAACTTTTACAGAGTCAGGGTTAGTGGATTTTCCCTCCAAGTTTCTGGAGGGGCCTGCATTCAAAACGGTTTGTTGTCTATTTGATCTTTCAGTACTTTGCTTTGAGAAAAGCGAAGAGCTTTTCCACTGCAGTTAAGAGCATTTGTGCGGTGTCTCAGTCTATACAAGCAGTCTGCATACTTTGCTATATGCTAGCAGAGGTTTGAAATAAAAAGGAAAAAAAAAATCACACCTCCATCTTTTTCTTTCTAACATCTCTTCATCTCAGAAGACCGCTGTGTTGCCAGACCATCCACAGAAGGCTGAAATAACTCCCAACTAAATTGGCCTTCAGTAGAGCAGAGTCACACGTACATGGTTATCTGCTGCCTTGTAGAAACACAACTTATGTTCACCAAACAATGCCTTCCTATGGAAGTTTCTTAGCCTTGAGACAGGAGATCCCTATGTCCCTGTAATTCCTGTTTAGAGCATAGCAAAACATCGTGGATCCTCAGTTATATGGAAACTTAGGAAAAGGGAAAACCACGGTAACTGGCAAAATGAAGACAGGGCATTTGCACAAAGGGCTAGGTTATCTAATGCAGAACGGAACAAGCTCCCCAGCACTGCCCCTTCTGTGCTTTTGCTTCTTCGAGTAACGCTGCTTCTGCAGCACTGTTTGTGAGCCTTTTTCCTGTTTGTACTGGTAGGCCTTTCAAATTGGAAGGGGCAATACTGGAATGCAAGGTAGCTGCTGCTCTTCTCAGCAGAACCGCAAGGAAAAGAATTGCATCGGCATCCGCCTGCTGCTGTCTGAGGTGCTATGAGATGCATTGCCTCTAGCAGCACTGCGTTTTATGTACAGCTGTACGGATAGTTGGAGAAGTTACCATGACATCAAATCACCCCCTCCCTCCATTTCACTACATGGCATTTACATCTCCCTTCGAGGCGAAAACAGATAAAGCAACAAATACAGCATGAAATAAGCCCGGACCTACCCCTGTTCCACCTGGAGCTCGGCCACTGGCTTCGCTGGAGCGGGGACAAGCCCTTTACCTGCACCAAGATCAATATAACTTTGAACAAAACCAAAAGAATATCTGTTGACTCTTGGCTGCTACGCACACCTTACGGTTGAAGTCCGGCCAATTAAACTCTCAAAGCAGTAATGCTGTCAAGGCATCCAGCTGCTAAATGAGGTGCGGGCAAAAGATTTCGCCTAATTTCTGAGAATGAGAAAATATTTGCTAAAAACTACCACGCTCTGAATTCTGCTGCTGTTTCCCCTCAAAAGCATTAGGTCTCCAAAAGCCAGCTGCTCAAGGAATGCAGTTTTCTTTCTTAAAGCCGAGGAGGGTACATTTAGACTCTACATTAAAAGTACCATAAATAATATAGTGACTGCACATGTCAAGTTAATATTAAAAACAGGGGCTGTGTGACGCATACCAAGTAGCGACGTCCTCCTCCTACCTAACAAAATACGGGTGGGTTTCAGCCCAGGAAATTCACCCCACTTGCCTCGGGAGGGGAGCGCAGGAAGACCCTCTCCCGAACACGACCGCGCCACGCCGAGCGCACGCGGCCGGCCGGCGGCCAGGGCCGCCGCCGAACGGCAACCGGGCCCGCCGAGGCGGCCGTCGGCCTGGGCGCCCGGGGCCCGCGGCGGCTGCGCGGCCCTCGCGCCTGCCCGCGCCGCCGTGCTCCGACCGCAACCCGGGGCCCGGCACGCTGACAGACTCCATTAGCATTAATGCTGCTCTCTTATCTCCCGGTGGCTGGCCGGTGACGGCTGCCTGCCACCACCGACAAGGCCGACACCGCCAATCGGCTCCGGCTCGGCAAGGTCACCGCGCTGGCCGGGCTCGGGATTGGCTCCGGCGCCGCGGCGTGTTATTACTGTCTGATTTGATCGGAGGCAGGGGGTGGTCTCCAATCAAACAGAGAAAAGGTCCTGGAGAAGGTAATTAAATCCTGTCAGAGGCAATTATCGGTTCCAGGGCCATGACTCTGGCACTGAATGCAGATGATCTGAAGCTCTATTCTTGTAGAAATTCAAGAGGGCTTCTGGCACGGATCAGTTAGACATAAAGGAAACAGCAGGCTTTTTGCAAACAATGCGGCGCTCTATTTTGAAGCTTTTTGCACATCTTTTTTCCTCCCCGTTCTCAGAGTTTGGTCACCGCTGATCAAAAATATTTCCTTCTCTCCACATTCTCATTAATTTAATAGATAAGATTTACTTACGTATTAGACACATAATGGCAAGCTACATAAGAGGAATTTTGTTCTGAAACACTGCCCACTTAAAATGTCTTTCATCAAGACAAAACTGCTTTAGACAATAGAAACATATCAAATTATTGATGTTTTACTGGAAAAAACGAAAGCATCAGAATTGGATTATGTATCCAGAAGGGCAATGTCTCATCTCTAAATCCTATGGATGCCAAAAGGGAATAAATAAATGACTTCCTCGTACCACAGTATAATGATGCCAATACAAGTATATCAGAAGTGCCCTGACATGTTGAAAAAGGCGTGCATTTCACTGATACAAACAACACACTGTTTACATCTAGTTCCACAAAGCCCAAAATATTATTTACTGTATTTTTTTATTTTACTCTGATGCGACAAACCAATCTGAGGAAAAACTGAAAATTTTACCAGAGCTTAAAAAGAGCAAAACAAAATAAAAAATAAAAATCTCACAGTCCTTCTTTAACAAAAGCATTTTCCTCATTTTACATAAGACCTTTTTTCCCTGAAGTGTGCATCAATTTATTATTTCAGAGACAGATTACAAGCTCAGTTGTGCCACGGTAAATCAGGATTGACACCATTAAAGTATGTGCAATTACTTTAGCTTTTACAGAGAGCAGAAGCGGGGCCTCTGCCTGCCTCAGCCTGGGCTGCAACCACTTCTTGCATCCAGGCATAGGCAGTGGAAGGGAAAAAAGAGCTGGGGTGTGTGAAAGGCCATGTGGGGAAACACCCCCACAGACTAACTGCAACTGTCAGTCTTCCTGAACAGGCTTCGTTCAGTGGCAACGCATTCTGTTCTGAATTAGTTTTATTGTCTCAAAATATCACACATTCAATAAAAAATAAATTTTTACGAAACCTTTCCCTTCACCAAGTTTTGATTTGCTGAACTGACTTTGTAAACTGCTGTTTAAATACAAATATTGCTGCTGCTGAAACATTTCACACAGCAATAGTGTAAGTTCTCTGTTATTTCTGTGAGGGCACTGGGTTTTTTGTCTGCTTGGTTCCCTGCGCTTCCCTCACAGCCCCGCAGAGGCCATGGACTTGCATAGCATCATTTCATTTCATATGAATGCACACCTGGAGAGAGGGGATTATAGCCGCAGTTTCACATTTCCTCACGCAGATAAGGCATAGGGCTGGTTGAAAGAAATGAATTTAAGCTTTTATTCAACATTTCAGTCGCCTCATAGTATCGGAAGAAGGTGAGTGTGTGGTAGGTCCTATAATTACTAAGGAGGCAGCAGATTATTTTCCCCTCATGAGCAAGCACGGTAGAGGGAAAGACCTTTCTCCCTGGGATCACGCCTGGAGGCAGGGCCTTCTGTCAGCCTGACCCACAGCTCACTTCGGGTCCTGCTCCTGCAACCATGTGGAGTCTCACGAAGCATCTCCTTTTGGCCAGTAAGCCCACAGAAGAAAGAAAATTGCACAGAAAAGCATAAAGGGAGAGACTCTACCATAAGCCTAATAGAGCTAAGGCTCAAATTCCATGAGTCTTTATAAATCCATATGGAGGCTTCCAGTTGTAGAGAGGAGGGCCACTAGAACTTTAGTAGCAAAGGAACATCCAGGTGTCTGTAATTCATTCATTCGTGATTTTCAGTGTGAAATTACTGAAAAAGGCATTGCAGTTGGTGACAACCATCACAGTAGTTTCTGAAATTCAAGGCATTTGTCAACTAAGAGTTGAATGGAGCATGAACTTGGTTTACACACCTATCGAACAGCTGTCAGAGAATGACTACTTCAGTTGCTACCAGCTTCCAGCAGTTTCTAACCAGTGACACATTGCCTACCACCAACTAGTCAGGCCTTCCCCCTCCCAGTATTGATCAGTTGGTATTAGTAAATTTTTCCTGTGAACGCCTTTGGAAAAGGAAAATTTTACTTCTGACCAGTGTCTGTGAAGGAAAGTACTGCTATTCCTAGTTTTCAAGAGTAATTTTTGAGCATAAAATGGCAAAAAAACAAGCATCAGATAATACTGTCTTTGGCTTTACAGTGCCATCTCTGTCACTGCACTGTGATAACAGACCCTCGTTCACCTCACTTTTAGATCCTTAGCCTTGTCAATGTAAACGTATCATATGCATATTCTGGGACCATTTTATAAAGGCCTTAGAGAATTCAAAAGGAACCTAAAAAATGTACTGATGGTTTATACAGAATTGAACAATATTACTGAGAGAACAAGTTGTCTTACAGAAGCTCATTTGCACTATCATTATCACATACTCTAGTATTCTCTATAAAGGCACATCAAAACCAGAAGATCGAGGTAGCTCCCTGTGCTACAACTGTCAAAGCTGACTTCAGGATTCCATACATTTCTTGTGAAGTTGATACGATCCTGATTATGCAAATGCTGGGCTATTAGAAGATAAGCACAATGCCTTAAATTCATGTTTGTATTTTAAAACCTGCTCATTCATTGTTTGACTCTCCTCATACATAAATCTGTGTGTGAGAGAGAAAATATATTTCTGTATGTTTCTTTACACTTGCACATAATATACTTTAGCCTTGTGAAGGTTATTGAGCAGTAATTAGGAGAAATAGCATCAGGCGTTCTTACACCAATATATTTGATTTTTGAGTCACAGGCAGGGCATGTGACTAGTTCTTATTTGTATAAAAGCAAATCTTAATCATCTAAGTAAACGCAATGTTTTGTTTATGATGCAAAAAGTGATAAAACTTGACAAAAGCAGAAACAGTGAATATCAAATTGACTACAAATAAATACTTCTTGAGCTTTTTTTGCAGTATTTGTTTATGTGTCATTAATACTAATACTCTTTAAAACATAAAAACAGAAAGGTCAATAAAATAGTAGATTCTACCAACCATGAAGGGCTAGATTCTTTTAGACAATCCACAATCATCACATTACCTACGTAAATTTCAAGGAGCCAATATCCAATTTTCTGTGGTTTCTTTCTTCCCACACATGTCACACTTCAAATTCGTTTTGACAACTAAACAATGTTTCCTTTATTTCATTATCATTCCCTTATCTAGAGTCAAAGCTTCATGACAATTTCGTAGAAAGAAACATGAAAAGACTTTCTGGTAGATAGGTTCATTATTGTAAAGATTTCTTACAAAGATATGTTGGTAAACAATCCAGCTGCATGTGTTTTTGCAGGCAATATCTAACTCTTACCCCACCTCTTACCCCACCTCACAAATCCCACTGTAGATCCAATTCTCATGATTAATATTTGACCTCCTAAACCCCCCCCAGATTATTCTTCATAACTCATTTCTGCGTGGTTTTTTTTTCTTGAGGCTGAAGCATCTGTATTAATACCTTACCATCAGTATATACATTTTTAATTTACTAAATGCAATAAAAAACATCAGTTGTCATTTGTGTAAGGTATATTCACTCATACTTTTTTCAGTTTCTGTATAAACGTAATTTCATTCATTAAAGCATATATATTTCAGAACAGGGATGCAGCCACTGCTTACTGATGCACAACAACACAATGAATTAATGCTTAGCCAGGTTCCTACCACCCAGAGACTGCAGAAAAACTGAAGGCTTACCAGAAGAAAGCTGTGAAAAGAAATTGGCAACACAACAGCTTTTTGATTCTGGGACCAGTTTTCATGCCAGACTTCAGTCTGAGCATGTCTCAGAAGGAGCCACAGAACTGGCTGGCTGTGGTTCCCAAACGGGATGTCCCACCTTGCACTGACCCGTGAAGCTCAAGAGCACTTTAGTCATTGCCCTCTGACTCCCACATCCAATCCTGCAGTGCCAGAGGTTTTCGGAGGGTTGTAGGATGCAACCCCATAACCTGAACAGATTCAGGGAATTCTACCAGACCTACTCCTCAGCTGAGGAAGTCTGGCTTCTTCCTTGCCCTTCAGTGCTCTATAAGGAAAGGCTAGAATTGGCCAAATATTCTGACCTATATTGGCACAGCAAAATTGCAAGAGACAGAAGGTAGTTATAAAAATGGCAAACTAGCAAGGTCAGAAGCAGTAAGAAAGAACTCAAGAACAGTCATAGGATCTTGAACAATCTCAACTGGTATATCCTCTCATTTTATGACACAGTTGAAAATGACACCGTTGGTGTTCCCTCAGTGCCATGCCATCACGTTCAACGTGCACTCTGAGGCAGGTGGGAAGACCATTTAATGAATCCCAAACACAGGGCAGGAAGGAACGTCCTAAATCAAAATTAATTGCCTGCTATCACAAGCCACATCATCATACAATCTGGTTTATAAATTAATCATACTTCATCTTAACAGTACCTTGGCATCTCTCTCCCATTTCTACTGTCAGACAGCACTTGTGGCATCTCTCTTCTCCAATCCTTAGAGATCTCCTCACTTCCAGCCCAAATGTATGCATCTAAGACGAGGTGATACACAATTTGTTCTTGTGCCAATATTTTCCCTTCTCTTAAGCAGCTGTTTTGTCTGGTGTTCGCTTCTTTAACATACTTGTAAAGAGCAAGCAAGCTCTTTTATAGCTTCACTTTGCTAGGCTAAACAAACCAAACTATTTGAGTCTCCTCTCAGCAGAGAGGTTCTCCATCCCATTGATAATCCTTGCAGCCTTTTCCTACACCTCTTTCAATTGGAACTGTATTACTGAAACAGGGGCAAGAACAGCATGCAATAATTTAAATGACATGTAGCACTATCGCATACATGACCTTAGCAGTTTGCTGCCCCCTTTGTGAATACTTCTCCAAGGGCATCAAACTATTGCTTTTTTCGACAACCCACATCACAGTGGTAGCTCACCCTCATCCTGTAATCTGCTAATGTATTCAAGTTCTTCTTTTTGTTGTCATTTCCAATTGATTAGCTCAGATCTTGCAAAAGAAATCCTTATGACTAGTTTTTAAAAGCATAGCATCATCCTTTGTAGTATTAAATGCCTTCCCATTTCCATTATCCTCAGTCACCAAATTCTTCCTTTATGAAGTTTATTTCTTAATAACAATGACTTCTTAATTTGGGGGTTTGCAATAATTTAATTATGCTGTACCTGCTTTTTATTCCAGTGTTATTATATAACGATGATTCAAAGGTGGCCTTTAAAAAAACCCTTCATTCAATTTACTTCCAGTCAAAATTTTCTACTTTTAGAACAGACTTTTGTAGAATTCTTCAGCTACCTTATGGTTTTTCTCTTATTTCCCTCTACCCCATCCTTCATGGTTTTTCCCACGACCCACACAGAATGGTTTATGAAGTCAGGATTAAACAAAAAAATCCTTTACACAAGGAATTCAATTTATCAGAGAGAGATGTGGTATAATTTATCTTTCCTAAATTCACTGTGTGTTATCCCATTTTAAATCAATCTCCAGAACTTTTTGTTTGTTTATTCTTAGCATCTTCTTTTAACTTCTTCTCTAAAGTTCTGAATACTATTAAAGCTAGAACATCAGACAGTTACCTAGGACCATCCTCACTACCATGTATAGTAGTTTTTTGACACCATATACAATTTTACTGATCTTTTAAAAATAAAAAGGAACTACAGGAACCATAGTTTCACATACCATTTTTTTTAAGAGTTATTCAGTTTTGTTTTTTCTCTCCTACTTCCTCCCTGCCAAATTTGTATATTATGCTTTCCAAGTTTTCATTTTATTTTGGCTTTACTAAGATCATATTTTCATACTTTCTATTCTCATTAAGAACTGTGTTTCTTCCTTGACACCTCCCCCCCCCCCCCCCCCAACTCCAACTGGTTTGGCCAAAACTAGATTATTCTCAGTCTACATCTCATTTACATTAAATGCAAGTCCCACTTTCTCTCACCACCTTCTTTTCTTTAAAAATATAGAGATAAAGAACTATTTACCATTGATTTACATTCAATTTCTTTCCCAAGTCTCTGACATCTTGACCTTGGCACTTGGCATGTCATACTTACCAGACAGTTTTCCTACCCATGACAGATCTGTTCCTCTGTTCATCGGCTTCCTTCCTCATTTCTAGTGGGATTTTTACTCTTAATAAACTTTTAGATGGTTACCCAGCTTAACATCACAAAACTGGACCTCAAAACCTTCCTTACAAGTTTATTCCCTCTTGGTTAAGATGCAAATTTCAAACATTTTTTAAACCAAAAGTAGAGAGCAATTCCAGGTCCTGAGTTCTACAGTCCAAGTGACTCTACTGAATAGCTCTTCACTTTGATTTCTTTAAGTCATTTCTTCAAAAACAGCCTGAGATATATTTCTATTTAATTTGAAATTAAGCAAAGGATCAACCAAGCCATGGCTTTTCTCTGTGAACAGCTTCTTGTTATGTGCTCACTGCTTACCATAGCGTAGCATCACTTTTTATTTCTTCTGTAACATCTTGACAAAGAAACTCATCATTCTCACACTGAATCAAAATTGGGTCCTACCACCAGTTTCTCAATTTTTCACCCATTTTTATGTGGAACATTAAACCTTTCACCGCAACACAATTCTCACAGTGCTCTGTCAAACCATGTAACAAGGCTCTTTGCTCACAACTAAACCTTAGCCTGGTAGTATATAGCTCACTGCTGATACTTTTCCATTAGGTCATTGTTCAATCAACACTGAAGCATTTTAGTTCCAAACCCCTTGTTTTAGCCATTCTAGTGTTTTGTATTGCTTTACAGATTCATTAGCACAGAAAATCACCGACCACTTTAATTCTATCTTTCCTAAATAAAGCAAACCCTTTGACAGTCGTTTCAGACACCATCGCTTACCCACCTTGCTTTTAGACTCTCTATTGTGTCTTGTGTCCAGTCCGTGCTAAATATGTCTATTCATCTTACTATTGAGGTCCTTGGCATTGCTTAGCCCATAAACATTTCAGGTGTTCCTCATGGCATCTGCCAGTTTTCTAATCAGATTAGACAGTTCTCTCAATTCCCTTGCCACATACCTGACTATAATCACCACCATTATGCCTCTCCTGATTAATGTTCATAAAAAGTGCCACAAGGCTACAGTGAGCTGGGGGAACTGTCATAAATTTTTCTGGAGTTTCATTTTCTTTTAATGATAGATTAGTATACTTTTCATCTCCTTAGCTTCCATTTAAAGGGTAAAATTATTTTACACAATTATCAATAGTTCTTTATATCGATATTAATGCACTCAGGTAAGCTGCCATAGTTGTCATAGAGATTTTCTTTATATCATTTCCCTTTTTACAAAAGAACTTCTATAATTGTCACACTCATGCTTGAAAAGCAAGCAGGCAATATGGCTGATAATGATTAGGTCAGAGTCTGAGCATTGAGAGAAAAGCAGCCAATCCCCACTCATGGCAATGGGATCAAGATTTCATTCCTACCGGTAGTAGAGTTAAGCATGAGACCTACTGCAAGGCTTAATGCTTGAGATCAAACACATTATTATTAGTTTAGTTGGCATCTGGTGGATCCTAATAATTGTACTGTAAGTCCACCTTTGCAAATTCTGTTGGTATTATGGGTATTACTTAAACAGAAGTCCCAAGCTGTATCTCATAAAACTGATTTGGGAAGAAGAGACTGGACCAAAGAATAGGGAACAGAAAAATAAATGCAGTCATTTTTGTTATGGACCTTATAGTAATCATCTTTCCCAATGCAGACTTTAAAAAAGAACAGAATTGACGAGCAATTTTATATCTGTTCCTTATTCGACACTAGTTCATTAGTATATGATGGAAATATTTCATTTTGAAACACAGTGTTTCTTCCTGGGAAGTAAAAGAAGTATAGTTATAGCAAAGGTTAAGGTCTGGGATTTTTGATGAAGTCTCCTTTTTCTGTGATGTTTCATGACCCTTTTACCTTGAAGGACCCCATCAAATGACTCAGGCTGTCGAGAGTATGTTAGAAAGTTTGATTCTTCCACAAAAAAATAAAAGTAAAGAAAAAAGTTAATTGCAAGCTGCATGCCTTTCAGGAAGCTGGATTAAAAAAAGTCTGCTACTTTGGGACTAGTGTTTCTGGAGATGAGCAAAGGTGTTAAAAGGAAGTCTCATTAGAAAGACATAGTCCTCTTACCATTGAATTTCTCAAACAAAATAATATATTTGAAACATCCAGGTTTAAGAAAGAAAATTCTGCAATATTTACAGTTGTGGCATGTAACAGGTGTTCATCCTCATGTACAAAACCTACACACAAGAAAAGGATGGGAAGAGACATAGCCAGCTTCCTGCTTTGTTCTGTTCTGACACCTCTGTATTTCTGCCTGACCCAAACCTATATCAAAAAGGCGATCTGACAAAAATTAAGGTAACATTTGACAAGTAATTAAAATAAAAGAATTAAATTAAAAGTAATTAAAAATTCTGCAGTATTTCAAAAGTTGATTTTAAATACTAACTTCTGTTTTTATAAAAAGCCTTCTGTCTCTATTGATTACTATATACACTTTCAAAAGCATACAAGTACCATTTCACCCATTGCTCATATTTACTGCAGCTTAGAAGAGGAATTGTTTTATAAAAACCTCTTTGAAACTGCAGAGAGAAATGAAAAAGAATTTAGTTGCCCAAAAATGAAATTAAGTAATACAGAAAGAATATAGCTCTGGATTTAAAGCTCTGGTTAGCTTTAAGCCTTATTCATAAGGCAATACCCTGAGTGTAAAATCATTCCCTTTGCACTACAATATAAAATACGCTCAATCCCGACCATCAATAGAGGCTGCCTGTTAGGTCATACAGGAACGCAGTACATGTAAATGCAATTAGGGAGCAGAAACCACCTGGCAATAGGGAAAAAGAAAATCAAAACACCAAAGGTCTGAAATGCTAGCCAAAGCCCTGGTAATAACTGACTTGGTGTGATTATACATGGAGACACATTCCATCTGCAAGCATGTCTCTCATTAGCTGTATAGCACCAAGATGCCACAGAGTGAAACCGCCACTGCAAGTCTGTAGTAAATAAAATATGCTGAAGAAATAAGGTTGCTGCCTCCCCAAAATATTCTGTTAAAATGCTTTGCTGCCCTCTCCCTTCCCAGGCAGTGTAAGGGATTATTTTTCATCAGGAAGAGTCAGGTTCCAGAATGCATTCCTAAAATTTATTGTATTGTGCTAAATGGCCAGAAGATTGTTTACACTACCATGTTTAGCACATATTGCTGGGTTTGTTATACCTCAGAAGAGTTTTGCTTTAGTCTGATCATCAGTGCCTACCACTGTCATTTTTAGGGTACTGACAGATTTTCTGACAATGTTATTCCAACGTAGCAGCGTCATACTGCAGATACCCAAGTCTGACTGGTAAAGCAGAGATGTCTTACTTGCTTATAAAAGAAGGTCACAGATGTGAAGGAATTGGGTGTCTCAGACTTTCCTCTATGTGAATCCCCTTTGAGAATCCCAGACCTTTGAGAACAAACTGCATTCCAGAGAAATAACGTCACGTGTATCTTTCATTTCTATTCTCTACGACCCTTTTACTTAAGGATATCAAACTTTTTTCCCTCTCAACAGAAAAACTACGAATTTCTGAGAAAATATTTAGTGTACACATAAAATACACTAAAACCCACTGCTTGAAATAAAAGCATTATCAAGTTATTTCAATAAAATAATATTAAAATATTTATTTCAAGTATAATATGCTCCCTCTCTAATGCCCATATCTGCAAATATAAAAATTGAGCAAAAAGAAATCCAAACTGACTGAGGACAGTCAACTTTTTTATTGAACATCCACTAACGTTGGCTTATTTTCTATTATTCTTCATCTGAGAATTGTTTGAAAGTTAAAGAAGCTTAACCCCAAGAGAGTTACTGCAATTTATACAAGGATAATATTGGTGTATTTTTTCAGCAACAAATTTTTAAGGAAAATAGGAAGAAATTTTTATTTGTTTGTTGATAGTCATTTTCCAAAAGTTAACGTCTTGTCAGAATGAGAGACAAGCACTGAGAAGCTTTTTGCAACAATCTCCACTTCTACTTTTCATTTAGAAGAATACCTGTACTGGGTAAACAAATGCAATGCAAACATTCCACCCCTGGGGGCTGGAGGGCACCGTCACAAAACCCATGGGCAAAGAGGAAATTGTCTTCAAAACATGCATGAAAGCTCCCACAGTGTGTTCTCCAAATGAAATATTGCTTTAACTCTACAATATTATATCAAGTGTCGTTAGTTATGCTACTTCCTGCAAGTAACAAAAATATGAAAGAATTTGAGATTAATATCTAAATCCAGATCATATTGAGGACTCAGGTTGTCACATATTCATACAGTCCAGAATAGCATTGCCATCCATCTGCATGTACTGATCTGAATAGGTGCAAACTGCTTACACAGCTTTGACCAAAAACTTTACATAAGATGAAACGAGTATTTAATGAAAAGAATTCCACACAGTTTGTGTGATTTTAGGTGCTTTCTCTGGCAGTACAGTTTTGTTCTTGATAAATTGCAGTTAAATATGCACCATAAACAAAAGCATCAATTGGGAAGTTGCATTAGAATCCTGATCAGTACTGTTGCAGTGTTGTTGCAGCAAGTTGTTGAAACATGACATAAAATAAACCAAAGTTTCTTTTACGTAGTTTTTTTCATACTCATGGTATTACAAAGCCATTAAATACTTGTAATAGCAGAAGTACCCATGTGGACGATAGCTCACACACAGCTTAGGCAATTAGAAGCTGTTTTATTTGGAAAGAATACATTAATATTGGCCAAGACAGCATAAGGATAAGTCATGGTGTTACTTGTGTGAGACTGACCGTGATAAGGAGATTATATGAGCTTGGCAACATGATAAGCCTCTGTGGACTGAATAATTTCAGAAGCTTGGGAAGACTGAAAGCATTTATGCTGTACTGAGTAGCAAAGAATGCAAAGATCCCTGAGCCAGGGCTGAGCATGCTACCTGCAGAACTAGGAGCAGAATAGTCACATCTGTGTAATACTGTACCATGGTTAATTACCCATTTTTGCAGTTCACTGTAATCATTCAGAAGGGGGGGGGGGGGGGAGTGGAATAACAAACATAATCAACCAGCAAGGGAAAATAAATAGTAGGAACCAAATGTGCTGAAAAAAAACCCCACAGAACACCCACCCTGGTCATTCAGTAATAATTTATCTGAAAATTCCTCCTGCACACTTGTAACTTTACCTGATTTATTCAACTTTGTGAACAGAATAAAAGACTGGTAAGGCAGACACACCAGGATATTATTTTAGAAAGCCATGTACAAATGGCAGAATCAGCATCAGTGATTTGTGACTACTATTGAAGAAATTAGAAATAATTGCAACCTTTCATTACAAAACCTGTCATTTGGTATCTGCAAGCAATTTGGTGTAAAACTAATCTTGACGACTGAGTCATTGCCAAACCTAATAATTTGCTGCATAAACTTTCAACCATATAATTGCTCAAGGTGAATGCAAAAATCTATAACGTTAACTGTTACTATATCAAGACCCAATCATACAGTTCTCGATTCAAAGAAATTGGGACTGTAGGATCAGGCTCTTAATTAGTTTTTCTCTTTGAACATAATGTGGGTTAATATGAACCTAAATTTCATGGGCAAAAAAAAAAAAAGTGAAAGACATAACAACATTTCCATTTAGCAAGCTTATTTTGGATTACTCCCATGAACTGCTGAATTCACAAACTTGCTTGATGGAGTTTCAGGATTTTGCAAACTTATACATAAACTGCTTCAGTAAAAACAACAACAAACATAACTGCACAAAGTGAAAAATTCATTATTATTTATCACAAATCAGATTAAATCAAACATTTTTTCAACATGCAGACTGTGGATTAAGCATCCTCACCACACCACAGGTAATAGCTATGCCTGGATTCTACATCCTACTTCCACTTCTAAACAGTTGGTTAGCCCAACATTTCTCCTTGCTATACAAAACCCTACCTCTTATTTGATTATATTCTTCCCCTTGAAGAGTTCCTACTCAGTTTGCAATTTAAAAAAAAAACATTTTTTATCATTTTGTAAACATTATTTTATACCATTAAATATCATTGGTCTGCCCCTGCACCACATGAACTTTCACCAGTTTCTTGTAAACCTGATGTAAAGTCAGCATTCGCTATTAGTATCTGTCATGGAAATTATGTCAGAAAGCTCCATTTGCAGCCTATCTTGTTTTGCTACCTACCATTGTTATAAAATAATTACCACTACATGTATTTGTAGCATACCTATATGTACATGCTGTTTTTCTGTTAATTTTGTTTCAAGGATTTGGAGAGAAAGGTGGATTGGCAAGGGATTTCAGATGCTCCCACAACATGTGAAAATAAAGTTCAAGTCACAGCATGGTGCAAAGCATTATTGGAAGAGAAAAAGAAAGAACTCTGTCCTACAATGTGTTGAAAGCTTCCCAAATGGTGAGAGTTATTTCAGAAAGTTTATTTTAGGTAAAAGAAAGCTTTTTCAAGGAAGTGGTAACATAGGATTACACATTACAAAAGGTTGCTTTCCAAAGCAAAGTGGAATTACGTTACTTCTCTTTTCAACATATCCTACTTCTCTAGGAAAAAGATCCTAGAAAATGTCACCTGGTTGACAGCACGTATGTATGCATGTGTGTAGGTTTTATTTTTCAGCAAAACCCAAAGCTAGAAACTTGTTCCTTTAAAAAATAAAATTATTAAACGGAAAAACCTCTCCTTCATGTTGAGTAAAAAATACACTAGGTTTGCATACAAGAAGTATAAAGATTCCTTAGAATACTATTTTTTCCACATTTCAAGGAGCCTTGAAAGATGAAATGTTAAAATCTCATTCTACCAATTCCACCCTAAATCAACTAGCTGCATCTTGAGGACCAAATATGTCCTGTGAACTTAAGCTTTAATCTTGCAAGATCTCAGAAGCTAATCAGAGTTCCTCCCCCTCCTCTCCCACACCTCTGCTTGAGCAGAGCTCCAAATTATGAAACCAACATTCACCAGAGGCATGGCTGAAACCTGAGCATAGGCACGTATGTCTGTGGCGGAGAGAGAAGTTTTAGATGCAGCCTTCCCTTTGACATTTCTTAGCATGTGCCTTTTTAGCATCCCAAAGCCCAGTACAGTGTCTATCAGTCCTGAATGAGACACCTAACTCTCTGCCACAAGTTCAACAATGACCCAAGGTTTCCAGGCCATACAGTGCCATCTATTTCCATGGCTGAGCCCCAGACTTTTGGCACTGCACTTTATAATGCGCACATCTTTTTGCCTTTATGCAGTTCAATTCAAAAGAGACTGCCCTCTGAAACGGTGCAAAGTAATCCATACAAGTAAGGTGCATAATCAGTTCACTGTTTGCAGGGATGAAAGAAACCATTCCATAGTGAAAAGAAGTTAGAGTCATTATGTCATTAAAGACATATGTGTATCATGAAGATTGTTTCCCCAGCATACCTAGCTTGCACACACTGCCACAGTGTTGTCTACATATACTTGAACCTACAGCTGCTTGATAGGTAATCATCACTTCTGCTGCACCTTTCACTAGAGATGGGGAGAACAAGGGAAGAGAAGAAAGAGGAGACAGAAAGTAACCCTGTCTTTAACAGATGCCAATACAACTTGGAAGCTCACCAGCAGGTAAAGTCAGCTAACGAGGACAGTGAACTCCCCTGAGCCTAAGCATGAGATCTTTTACAATGAGCCTGCACTATGTTACTCTAGAAAATTTATGCCTATGCAGCAATGAAGCCCCCCATTAGTCCAAAGGATAAAATTTACAAAGTGTTTCTGAATGAATGAATTTGACTGTGATGTTGTGAAGTAAAACTTACAATACAAGTAGACTGATTTTTTTGCAGTAAGCTTAAAAAAAAAATTAAATCTAGGATATTTTTTTTTTTCATTGTTACTCCTACAAACCTCACAGAGACTATAAATAACAGAGCTGTAGTAACTACAATTAAGAACTAAGTCCCTGGAGGGAAAAGGAGTAATTTTTTACACATTGAAGTTGTCCCTAGATTCAACCAAAGCAGGTAAAAGATTTGATTTCTCTCATGCATTTCCAGTGCAAGTGACCTCTGTATACAGCCAGGCACCTACATCAAGTGTAAAGTTAGCCCTGTTAATGCAAACAAGTTCTTTATTGATCTACTGTAGTGAAGACTTGAGCCTGCACAGTAAAATAACAAGGGCAAAAAATCCACGTGCAATTAAGAAAAAGGATTTTTTTGGTTTGTTTTAGTGTTTGTTAGAGCTCACTACCATCAAAAGCTACTTCAATAAATTTCACATAAAAGTGGAAATCTTCAACCATTTTTCCCTTTTTCATGATAGTCCAAGTATTCCAAGGTACAAATGACTGAAACAACAAAGAAAACAGACCGAAGTTTTATCTCATTAAAGCTATTCAAAGAAATTATTTCCCCCCTTGAACACAGTGGTGTGAATGTAACAAACAGGCACAGTGTGGAAAGTCTGGGTCATGTGGGTAGTAATAAGCCATTGCTTCTTTATGAGACAATAAGAAAATACATACAAAGCTAAAAAGGGAATCTTTACGAGCAAAATCAGTAAATGTGAGATTGATTTTGCCAATTTATTCCCTTAATTTTGTCATGCTGTAATCAAGTCTCAAGTTTAGTTAGATTTTCCCTGCCCCCTCATCTAGAATTTAAGCAAGCAGTGTGTTAAATCAGTGCAAATGGACACTGGCTTTCTAGACCCCAAGAGGCTGTTCACTAACGTATATGTAAAAATAGTTTCATTTTGGGCAAAGCTCCTCTCTGTGCTCCTGAAGATTAAATGGTGAATAGATTTTGGACGGTCAGTCGCAGTGAGATGAATTTTACTTCAGTCAGAATTGGCAAGTGTACACACTGCAATTCAATGAAAGAAATCCAAGTTTTCTTCCTTTCACTCTAAACAATTTCATTACCCCACTAATTCATTTCATTGTATAAAGCATGAAAACCTGTAGGATACCACATCAAATATTTTCTTAACTGTTACTAAGTAAGAAGGACAAAAAACTTGAGAAGGCTTCTGCATAAATATGAAGAAACAGAAATACTTGCAAAGAGGAAGGTGGTCTTCTATACTCAAAGCAGCTGCTATGGTTCCTCCTGCAAAGGTTCTCTTTCACCGATGAACAATGCACTTCAGTTGCCAATGCCAGTATACACAGAAATAGGCTTCAAAGTTTGTATGGAACTTCAGAACCTAAAAAAAAAAAGAAGAGTAAAACCATGTTTTTGCAAGATTATATTTGCATAGATTAAGATTATGTGGATAAAGCATATAAAATGAAGAAGTCCAGTTAGTAAAAGGAGCCTCAAAACATGTTATACAAATATTAAAGTTATTCAACCTAAACTCCTGGAAGTCCACTATAATTGCTTCTTTTATATCTGGCATTGCACTTCAACTGCTAAATTCCTTAGCTTCTAAGAGCAGACTTATGGAGATGCTGTACTGTTTGATTTGGCACTATTCACAAGCCTTGGCAGATGATCAAATAGAGGGCACAGAAGAGCAGGAAAAGCCTTAAGAAACTGTCTGGGCTGCTGTCGTTACTGCCTCCATAGAGAGAAAACTTACGAGTAAGCACAAAGTAGCTGTATGTATTACTCTTGTTTAATTTTATACTGCTTTTTTTATATACCTTGACAAAATAAACAACAGCATTTCTTCAATAAATACTAATTTGCATCCAGCTTAACTTCCATCTCTTCACTCTCCAACAGGTAGAAATTTAATTTTTTCCTCTTCGCAATATTTTGGAATATATGAGTCACTAATGTACACTAACTGAAAACTGTTACAAAAAGCAGCAGGAAGGAAACAGGACAATTTAAAAGGTACTTAAAAAAAATCATAAATTATAATATGATTAAAACTGGAATATTTAAAACATTATGTCTATAAATATCCACGGGACATAAAACTGACTTTTTGCAATTTTGAGATTCAGAGCAGTGCTTTGAACTTCAAGAGGACCCGATAATAAGCTGGGGAGTCCTGAAAAGCTGCCAAGAAAATTCTGCTCATGTAGAATACCAGGGGGACTGCGGGGGGAGGATGTCCCAAGTCACCCAGAGGCGGTAGAAACTAATCCCAAGATCCCTACACATGACTGGAAATTCACGGAAAAGCCTTCCATGTAAACAGGAATCACCCGCTATCAATACAATCACAAAAGCTTTTACATGCAGTGTTTAACTCCTCATAAGATCAGGCCTTGTCAAGTGATGGGGCCTAGGGAAGACAGAAGAGTTGCTCGCTAACATCCCAGTCCTCCTGTTCACTACAGCAGGCAGCTGATACTTGAGACAAACCACACCGTGTAGCAACGTCTTCCCTGCCTGTGCTGACAGCATGAACCCTCCAAAACCTGCACGGGCGTAGGATACTTCCACTTCTACTGAGCATTGCTCCAGTGGGAGCAGGGAGGAGAACGAGAAGGCTCGTGACTACAAGGGGAATTAATGCTTCGAGCAGTTTAACTCCTATTCAGATTTTGACTTGGAGAGCTGCCAGGTTACCAGGGAAGCAAGTCATACAGAGCAGCTGTTGCCCAGTTATGATCTTCTCTCTCCCCAGACTTCCTCCACATACAGGCAGCGGATCCTTGTCAGCAAGCTGGGGCTTTTTAAGGCCCCCACAGCAGAGAAAAAGAGCCAGAGCTCTTCACTTGGCTGTAGCTTTGGCTGTATTTCCTCCCCAACTCTGCGCTCTAAGTGGAGAAACGCGTATTATGCTCTGTGCTGTATGGCAATGCTGGGTGATGCCCTTAAGGGAATGGGCAGTGGAGATGAAACCCAAAATAAAATCTTCTGGTTTGTGCAAGAAATACACAGCCTCTTCTAGCTCAACAGTTATGAGAGTCAGATGACTTTCAACCTAATGTCCAGCCACCAGTGGACATAGAGACACCCTTTGTAAACATGGCATCACGCTCGGCTACAAAGCTCTACATGACTCACAGAGGATTACATAAAAGCCATCCCACAATCTTCCTCCTTTTCCAAGATTTTGAGATGACTTCCCCTTTCCTCCTCATCTGCTACCCCTTCATGCACCATGCCTGGGGACAGACATTGCACCTTAACTAGCATGAACGCAGAAAAAGCGTCTTCTCCTGAACGACACTTTCAGCTCCTTATTCCAAGACTTTAAAGTCTTTTATGATCAACTATGCTCAGATTTGCCACACTGCAGAAACTGAAGCTTCCTAAAATTTTTTCATGTCCCTTTTGAAAGCAAGCCTGAAGGCTCTACTGCTAAATACTCTCCTTGCATATGTACCTGTACAAGCGCATTAAACTGAAGGTCTCAGTTTCTATAAAGTGGGCATTTTTTAAATGTTCGACTGCTTTACTATACTACTTTGACAGGTATTCTTGTGACAGTTCAAAAAAAGAATGCATTCCCTACAGACAAATGCTTTTTACTGATTTCCTTCAAACTTTCTTGTGGAGTGCACTGTATGATTACTGGGTTTATTATTCTGAAGCAGAACTACCCAACTGAGCAGCATCCAAGAGCAATGCATGTCTGTACAGTTGCTCTAGACAAAAAAATTCATCTAGTGGCCAAATTCCAGTTGCAGTTATGGTCCCTTAATGAAATTACATCTTAATGGAATTGACCTACTTATACATTAAGACTACTGTACCTAAAATATAACATAGATGGAAACATATTCTTTGTCATTTTAGCTGCAATTTGTGATATTGATTTTAACCCCGGATCAGACCTTGATCTAACTAAGTGCACTGTAAATCCAAAAATCCTGACCTCCAGACCAAACATTTGTTCTTTATTATAAGTGCAAGCAGACTGCCTCACATTTGGGTGACGGATGTGACCCCAATCTCTCAGTTAACACTCCGGTTCAAAGAGTAACACTGCCACATGCAACTTTATTGTTATGAAAACTATACAAGAATGCTCACCGACACAAAGTAATAATGACTCCTAGTTCTCAGTGACACCAAGAACCACCAGGGTATTTTCTTGTGAAATAGGAAAAAAAGCAAACCCAAAAGTTAGGGTGCTAGTTTGAGAACAGAAAAAGAAATCTTTGATTCCTTTATACCAGTGAAAGTTAGGGGACAAAGAGTGATTTAATTTTCTTTTAAAACATATTGAAGCATTCAACCTCCCATCACAAGACCCTCCAGCCCAGACTGAGACATTCTTGAAAGATTTATTCACTGCAAGTAGAAACAGAGGAAACCTCCAGAGATTTGTAATACCTATGTGCTGATCCTCCCTATAGTAAATGAAACCTAGATCTTCCACAGATATTTAGGTGCTCATTTCCTATTGGTTTAACTGGACTGGGCACCTAAATGCCTTTAAACCTATTTATGCTTCACCACTCCTCTTCCTCCCAGTAAGTGAAGATAATACTCTCTCCCTGTTTCAAAGAAGGCTCACAAGAATGAATGACTAACATCACTGAGTCATTTCAAATTATATTTAGTCGCCTAAATAACTTCGAGGACTTGGGCCTCAGGGACTCTAGAAACATAGGCATAGAGCAGCCCCATAGAGTGTTATAGGCTTACTACCTGTAGTGAATGAGATTTTGAAAAGTAACTTAATCACAACGACAGGATTTTAAAAAAAGGAAATTGTGATTCTAATTCTCCTACAAGTACAGGAGACGGGTTCTCTAATTCTCCTCTGTGCCTTTCAAAGAATCTCTCTAAGGAATTATTAGACTTTTTATGACTGAACTACCCCCTCTTTACAAAGTTGACTCCACATCTAAACCATGGAACAAATCAAATGTAGTGGGCCCATTTAATCCAAGAGAGCTTCCCTACGTGACTAGAAAGACAGACTCTCTTTAAACTGATCTATTTCATTTCATAGGCAGTTATAAATGTTCATCTCTCTTTCCTTCTTGCAGACATGAAGAAGGGAGCAGTACTGTCTCAGGACTCATACACTGTATATCATTTTACATTAAATCATTAGAAAGAAATACCACACAGGAAGAACAACAGGAAGCAGAGGCAAGTGTTCTGCAGTACTGTAATTACTACAATTTTCATTTTAAAAGAAGGAAATTCATAGGAAAAAACCAAACAACCAACCCCAAATGTAATCAAACTCACATTTACCAGCGGTTCAACTGATTTACTCGAACGGAAGCACCATGGTCTGAAAGGAACTGGGATTAAGACTGTATTTGCTGAACTGCCAATAATTCCAAATGGTAAATGAAAACACAAAACATCACGACTGCAGAAAACTTAAGAGCATTATCCAAGTTGTTAACAACTGTAGAGGATACGTTTATGCTGGAGACATGAAATTAATTCATTGGATGACCCTAGACTCTACTGAACAGCAGTAAACTTAACAGAAACTTTCAAAATGCCAAACCTGAAAGACCACAATAATTTTTGACTTAGCATGTGATCTTTGATCAGTCATTTTCCCCTTGGCCCATCATTTCTGGGTTGTGTTTACTTACAAATTACAGTGTTGCATGGACTTAACATGGGTTAAGCGAGTTCAGTGCTGGAAGTAGCTCAGCGCTCATTTTGGATGAGAATGCTTTGCTTTGGGTGTCTGATCTCAGGTGATGGTGCTAGAAAAGGAAAGCACTTTATCTTCACCACTACAAAAGACAGTAATAGTGCAAAGTCCTAAACACTTCAACTATTTTTGAATGCCTCAGTAAGTCTTAAGGATAAGATTCTGGAACAAAGACTTAACATTTTTATTTAGCAAGTGATTTCAAAATGCTAAAGAAAGACAAAGAGAATGCCAGGAAAGAGAAAAGGGGGGGAAGCCAGACAAGATTACCATCTCATGGAAAAAAATGTGTGCTCTTCACACAGTAATTCTCCCTAATCTGTAACAATTTATTTTATGCCAACATAATGCCTTTATTTTTGAACAGGATGACACGCCAGTTCTTGGGAAGGTACCCCTTCATGACTATGATATAAATTTTTCAATGGTGCAGGTAAGATTAGAGAATTATGAACTTTAATAACACAAAACATAACTTTCTGACCAGATGACAATCAAGAAGATTGAAAAAGGTCTAAAACATCAACCATACGAGCAATCATAAATAACCCACAGAACACTTTTTCCAAAAAGCAGCCAGTAAAAGCAGGATTGTAACCCTACCAGTGCACAGAAACAAAAGAACTTTCTCTTCCGTTTTCATGGAAATATTTACAAATGAGAAAGCTCAAACAAGAAAGCCTGCATTTCGATAGATGCCTCAGATGCCCAGAAAAAACATTATTTTTTGCACAGTAGCTATGTCACTGTGATTGTGCTTCATAAGGTCTCCTGTACATAGCTCCAGAACACATTCAGTTACCACCTTTCCCCAATAGCTTCTCTGGAAACCCCAAATCTACAGGAATGACAACATTTAAAATATTCAAGGAAGTCTGTGACAGGAAGCAGAAAAAAAAATACATCACTGTACTTTAACTATTTCAGAAGCATATATTACATTTGCCCTTCAGATCAGCACGGTGGTAGCCTTCCATACAACATGCAATTCTGGAGTGATATATTGAAGTCCTCCTTTTCTTCAAAACTTCCTTACAGAAGAAAAGAGTTGCTGTATGCAGCAAAGGAGAAGTTGTGTACCTCAATGTCATCTCATATTCTAAGCAAGTATTGCTTTAAATTATTTTCCTAACAAGATAGATTATTTCTTTTTACATCTGTTTCTCTTCCCTTAGACTGAGGGTCCTGTATAGCACAGACAGGAGCTTTTTGGAAAGCATCCAACTGCCCCCATCAAAATAATGACTTTTGCTTAATGAGAATTAATTCAATTATAATAAAGCACAGCAAACAACAGAGGTGCTCTGGCTTGATTTTACAGAGATGAGTTGCAGTGAAACTCTGAAATAAATGATAATGCCAAAGGAAAAATTCTTCAGTGTTGTCAAACTGTTCGGAAAGTGTTAACGTGGTTCATTCATTTTCAGCTGCAATACCATGTTGAAAACATACTTTTGCTGGTCTGCAGTTGATTGATGTACATTACTCATATCAGGCTAATGGCACTTTATTTTCCAACAGTAGCAAGTAATGAGTGACCTTGAGTGCATATTGTTTTGCTGAAAGGTTTTGTTGCTTCGTGTACTCTACGAGCACCCCCAAGGAAATGAGGGCCCTGTATTGGTGTTTTTCAGCAAACCTCATTTCTTTCATGGCTTTCTGTAAAAGAATTTGATACAGGGATAGAAGCTAACCTCAGTGAGTAAATGAAATATTGATCCACACTACTCTGGCCTTGCCTTCACCTTGTCCCAGGGCTGTGAGTTACTGACTTTTCCGTTTTGGCTGTAATAGGAATTATTACAACAGGTCTGTGCGAGTAATTACTTGGCATGGCAAAAAGGAGGGTCCATCATATATTTCTGTAGAGACGTTAGTTTCCATCAGCCCAGCAGTCTGCTTTTTTGGCCCTGTCTTTCCTACTCTTGATTCAATTCTTTTAACCATCATTAATCAAGTTCCTTGTCAGTAGAAGTTTATCAAAAGTATTAAGTGAGCAAGGTTGCATGGCCTCCTTACAAAAAAAAAAAAAAAAAAAAAAAAAAAAAAAAAAAAAAAAAAAAAAAAGCCAAGAAAAAGAAGCACCAATGCAGGGCAGTAAATTTCAAAATATGGAAGGCTGGTTCCATGATATATATGAGTGTCTCTTCAGCTGGAATGAGCAGTTTGTTTTAGTGATAGATATTGTAGTTTGAGCCGTGATAGAATCCTTCTCAAGTTTATATGTCATAGACCATCGTTTATGAGAGACCATGTGTTTCTAAACGGTGAAGGTCATGGCTGATGGCAAAAGTAAAAGCAGTAGTGATTCATTAAAAATAGTTAATAAGGCCTGCTATTGACAGGGATAAATACCAACACACTGCTTTTTCAACCCACAAGCAACTAGTTTAGGCCATGTTTCTTCTGTGTTTTCCACCACTCCTGATTGCCAGACAGCTGTGAACATACATAGAGACATAAGCAAGATTGCTTCCACCCTGTTAATAATAGATGCAGAATGGCTTTCCAGTGTGAATGACTTCGCTAGATACAGATTTTCCAACAAGCGGCTTTGGCAGACTGACTAAACATTCAGCTCGCAGTGATTTGTTAGCTAATAATCAAGTTTACACTGTATACTGAATTCTTAGGGACCAAATACATTTGCTAGCTATACTGTTGGCATCCCATCCCTCAGTTTTAACACCAACTAATGTCCCCGTAGAGCCCATGTAACATCAGTGGAAGCTTTGCTTGCATAAAGGACACTAAGATGGGACCTCATGGCATTGGAACGGCTAAAATACTAATGATGTTTATTGTACCCTTAATCAGAAAAATGTAATTTCCTTAAGCTATTTCTGTGCTATTCAGAAAATGAACTCTTAAAATCCAGTTAGAAATAAAAGATTTCAACTGGTTGTTGTGCTGCTGTTCCTTTTTTTGTTTCTACTTTATTTTTTAAATGCAAACAACCAACAATCATCATTAAAACTGAGGTTTAGTCCACTTAGAAAAGCTTACAAATATATTTTGCCAAACAGATTTGGGGCTGCATTTGAAAAAAGAGTTCGGTGAATGTTCTCTCATGGACACAACTCTACAGTACACACAAATGCTGGTCCATGGATTACCTATGGTTTTGTTTGGTTGGTTTGTTTTTAAATAGAGAAAGCTATGCTACTAATACATAGTCATTATTGATTAAAAAAAAAAAGCAGAGCAACAATTTATAGCCTCCAGAGATAACATCAACTCCACCTAATTCCACCTAATTTTATCACACCTGAGTGTTCTGGGTCAGTTGGAAAACTGGACAGAACTCGAGACTCTGTTTTACCAGACACAGGATCCAGATTATCTTTAGTGTAAACTGGTGCACTTGCACTGAAGCCAATGAATATAAACTGTTTGTTAAAATGAAAGGACAATTTCCTGGCCCTTTAGCTTCATAAAACACACAAGCTTTAGCCCTCACAGGTTCTCATCCTGAACAGAGCAGAGGCAGACCAAATATCTCTTATCAACTTCATCGCAACAATTATATATTGTAACAAGGTTTGTTGTATTCATTTTTAGTGACTGATCAGACAGACTGGGAAGCTGGAGAAAGAGGTGGTTCACATTTCAGTTCTGATCCTTCTTTGCTAACTGAACATTTTGTTCTGTCTCTCCTGGCATTTCCCTACCTTTCTACCTAGCTAACACACTAGCTAAGATGAGCACAGGGGAGGATTCTCATTTATTTTAGGAAAAAAATGACACTTATCATTCTGCTCAAGTGGTTTCCTTCATAATCTTTGTCTCAACTATTTAGAGAGTTCCATTTCTTAGTTGATCTTGAAGCACTATCAAAATGAATATGATTAACGACTTTGTGCTCTGCTTGAGTGGACACTGGAACAATAACAGCAGCAAATACAAAAAGAAAAAGAAAGAAAAATAAAAGGAAATCTACTGGTTAATTAAAAATAGTAACGAAGAGAGCAAATGAAAGAGTGAATCCATTAGGGCTTGGTTAATTTTGCCATTTCCAGTCCTTTGTTCTTCATATGATACATATGCTTTGCAGCTGCCCAGATCAGAGCTGAAATCCTGTAATTACAGATGCTCCCTCACTTTCCTTCCTCTTGCTTCACTGTGGAAAAAGAAGTTTGATTTTTTTTCCTTACTTGCTAGCCTAATACAAATGCTTTTTTAGGCAAGCTGGGAGATAGGTCCATGTTGTCTAGCTGATAACCCTTCTTAAATGTAGTTTTGTCTCAAACATTTTCACTTTTTTTAGGCACTGACTAAATGCTACTTCCCTTGGCCAATCATCTGCAGAAACACCACCAGCCTCCAAATTAGAGAGGCAGACAGTGAAAAATATTTGATTACTAAGTAGAAAGGTAAATGAGACATATGTTGTGATTATTTTAATGCTTATATTTTGATATTTCTATAAAAGGATCAGTTACCCTAATATAGTCATCTTGAGAAAGACAGTCTGCAGTGGTTACAAATTGACTTTTTATGGAGAAAATAAGACTGTTCCTAACCTATTGCACCGATATTATATTTTGTTAATATTTTATGAAATAAAAGTCCTCCCATTAAGGGTGGCAAATTGCTTTATAATTATAGTATTTCGCACACTAGAATGACTACTTCATTTTATGGAAAAAGCTCAAAATACAATTTCATTATCATCCAGTGTCTCTTCATCCTTCTAAAGGTTTCAGCAGAAAGCACTGTTATATGCATCTCGAATCTCTCCTTTTCCAAATATTAGTTTGATTTAAAGAAAAGAAAATTATGACTCCCGTTCCATGCTGCTAACTGCTAATGAAATAGTTGTGTACAGTGAACATTTGTACATAGATCTAGCCGAATCAAATGAACAAAGTGAACAACTATAAAATATGGACCTTTTAACTTCTACATATAAAGGCTGATTTATATACAGTATGAGCACTGACTTAACTCAAGTGGTTTAGAAACAGATTTAGTTAAATCTGTGCAACTCCCTAGTGCAGTCTCTTTTAAATCAGTTTAAAAGAACCTTAAATCGATTTAGCTTGATGTGGTTTATAGACCTGAATTGGTTTCTAAACCAATTTAGTTAAAATTGGTATCCAAGTTGTAATCAGACAGCCTCCAAGTCAATCACACTGATCTTAGTCCAAATCAGTACACTTTTGCAGTTCTCAGATGAGAGCAAAACTGCAGCACTGAAGATTTTTTTTCATCTTTCCTCTTTGAACATTTTGATAGAACCATTAAATTCCTCTGCTGGAAAGCATCAACAGTCTGGCTTATGTACAGCCATCTCTTCTCCTACCTGAACACACCAGTGACAGTTTTGGTGCCTAGGACTGCAAACTCAAAGGTTATTTGATTTCCAGCGGAGTGCTTGCTTTGTCTGCTAGAAGTTCATCACTGCAACACTATCAATATTACACTACCCATATTGCAAATGAAAACTCAGTTGATTAATATTACTGGGAAATGTTGTCACTAAACAAACATTCTGATTCTAAAGGCATTAATTTGAAAATACCCTAATTTAATCAGACAAGATGCAGAAACAGCTATCAATCATAACAACAAAAAAACCCCAAACAAGCCCCCCTCCCTCAACTGCAAGAACTTTGTGGAATGATCTCTAGAGAAAATATTGATTCCACACTCACAAACAAAGCAACAGTAAAACAGAAAATCACCAAAACCTCAACCCCTAACAGAGGTGCATTTAACTGGTATCCCAAATGGCAAGTAACTCCGAAATGTAGCCTTTGGATGCTGGGGATTTGAGCCAATTTGAATGTCAAAGTTGGAATGAACTGATTGTCCTTACACAAACCCAAGACTTAAGGACAGGGAAAGGATCAAGAAATGCTGAATCTTCAGTATTGTGAACTCTTTCCAAACACTACATAATATATAAACCCTTCTTAAAATATAAACCCTTTTATACCTTTAGCTTACCCCCCCCCCCCCCCCGCCCCGTAACCGTAGAGAAGAAACCTTTTATTTTTACTCTTCTTTTTTTCTTTTTTCCCCCTTTTGATCACTGCCATGGCATCTTGTCCTACAGTTTCTTGTTTTCAGGTTTAATTGCTAACCAGTGAAGTTCGGTTCACAGGGAAGGTGCAGGATGCATCTTCTGCACCTGCAGGATAAATGCCATTTCCTCCATATGTGGAGCATTTGCCCCTGGATCATTTATGTTTAATAAAATCTAGTATTTATTTGCCAAGATAAAGCAAAAATAAGTTGCCTTTAACTGTTCCAGCACAATTATGCGTTATGAATTGCAGCCCTTCAGAGCTAGTTCATTGCACAGAAATACTTGATTTGTTTAAAAAGGTAAAATCTCCCTGTGGCACAACTTGTAAGGTCAGAGACTGAAGAAAACACGTCATTATTTCTGCTATGAAAATTGTTCTACCTAATGGATTTTCATTTAAATATATTTCTGAGTTAAAAAAAATGTTAGAAACCAACAGAACTCAGGACACTGCACTACGGACATTAAAAACTAGGCACACCTTTCTATTCCCTCTGTCCCTCTCTAGATAAAATGTAGTTAGGATTTTCTTTTAAAGTAAGCAACCAATATATTACTCAGTCAGGATTTTATGAGGTTATTCTTCTGTAATTATAATTTTATTATTATATATCCACCCAAAGGCACAAGTAAAAAATGTTCTGGGGTGAAATTATTCATGTCCTAATTTTTGCCTAATGTAGTTTGGCATGATGCTGTCAGTCTCCATTTTAAGTGACCTTACAGCAGAGCTATGAGTGGTGTTGAAAGGGCAACCAAGACACTGAGTTGGCAGACGAAGCTGAGACAGCATACAGACATCTGTATGAAACTTGCCTTTGTGGGTGCTTGAAGTGAGTTATGCAAGTCTCATTTATTTTAAATGGTTTGTTACTGTCAGGGATAGATTCCAGTGGTTTTTTGATACTTACTAGAACTTCAGGATCCCTGCCTACTCAGCGTGGAAGGGAAATTACTGAAGGAAGATGTCCTTACCCATTCAGATTATTAGTATCCAAGCCAAAGATCAATTACTATTTTGGTCCAAATACCCTGCTACACAAGATGCTTCCACATCTCATTCTTTGTTGCATTTAAAGACTGGAACAAGAATGGCTTCAGATTTCAATTACAGTGTGGAAGAGAAGCGTTTGAGCCATCAGGGCAACAGTTGAAAAGAGAAAGAGGGGGGAGGGATTTTTTTCTGTCTTGTTCTAGCTTGCAGCCCCCCTTCTCACATAGTATCTTAGCTCTGGGATGACATCACTGCAATGTGAACCCAGACCTTTCCCTCATTCCCAAATTCTGTTACATATTACAATTTTTACACATAAGGACCCTTCAATTATTTCTGCACTGGCTCTGTACCAATATAAGCACTGGCAAAAATTCAAAACGTTTTTCAAGGGAATGATTAATTGTATAAGTGTTCTGAGATATACAAAAAATATTCACTCATGTGAATTACTCTCTCGGGTTCTTACTGGCTGAGATGACATTGCAAAAGTTTATAGAACGTCTTGACTGATTTCAAACAAAAATTTCAGGCGTATACACACTAGCCAACAGCCAGAAGCAGGTTTAAACAGATATTTTTCTCTTTGCCTTCCCTTATATGACTTTGAACATTTATTTTTCTGTAATTAAAAATATTTTTGCAGGCAGTTGTAAGGCCTCATCGACTTTAACATAAGGTAGTGCAACAAGTTTTGCAGCCTGTATGCTTTCTGCTTCCGCCCCAGTCTGGTACCAGCACTGCTGGGCGGCACATGAGGCACTGCCCCAGCTAGACCCAAGGGTGCCTGCCTGCTACTGCGCTGGCCAGTCTGTTCTTTTCCACTTATGTGGCCTTTTATGAGTAACTTATGCAGACCCAAGCTTTAATCTGACACTAAAAATTTCGTGATTCATACATTAGTATATACTGACCACAGAAGGTAAGAATTGAGTCTTTATTTTCAGCGTTTTTGGGAAGGTGATCATTCTGCCATGTATATACCCTGTATACTTTTACAGTGCTCATGTCTTAGAGTAAAACACACCTCATACAAATGGTTGATGCACTAGAGGGAAAGCATGGACTTATGCAAACACAAGGGTTTTTTTTAATTTAGTCTTATTACTTATCTAGCTTGTACTCCCCAACACTTTAAATCTGAATTGCTTTGGTACTAGTCAAATAAACCAAAGTATGGATAACTGAAATTATTGATAGATATTGCTGTAGTTTTATAAGTGGATCCACCTGGGAGAGATCAGCTGATGTTGTCTGTTTCTTACCGGGTTTTTTTAACTTTTTATTTTCATTCTAATGACATAGCTTCTGCTGCTATAAACAAAAAGGTGATACAAATGCATATTGAAATTCAGCACATTACATTTCCCAGTTCCTCTCAATGGCATAGTATTTCAAGAAACTGTCAGAATGGTTAAAAACAGCTACTATTGAGAGTCTCCTGCTTCCAGCAGTACAAAGAACAGGAGCAGCTCATGTCACTTAACTCAAAGTCTTGCTTTACCCATATGTTCTGTGTTACTTATATCTCATTGCAAAAAAACTTAGGCACCTCTTTAAAGATTATTTTGTGGAAAGAATATATACACACACACACATACCACCACACTCCAAAGTAAATATTTGTACTTTTTGGCAGCTAACAGTGCATCAGAGCCTACAGGGTTTTTCTCCCCCTTCTGTTTCCTGTTCTCATTAAAATATTTTTTAATGACAATGTCATTGGCATGTCACAGCATTTCACCTACAGTCAACTCTCAGATGCTCATTATGCTTACTCTTGAGACAAACGTTGGACTAAGAACAAAAAATGTTTTTCCCCTTAGGAGAAGTAGGGTAGTATCAAAAAATAAAATATAAACCAACTCATCAGCAATCCCCATTCATTTCAGGACATTGTTTCAAGTGTCCTAGTATTAATTAAATACCCTAAAATTGCATCACTCACTCCATTCTAAGTGTTATCTTAATTTTCTTCAGTATACATTTGTATTTGGAAAGGAACCTTTATTTAATAAACAGAACAAGACCACAGAATTCTAAAAGCAAAGGGTTAGAAATGAGAGAAAATTTGATTAAAGATTAATTAGAGTTAGATGCAGAAAAATGTAGATTCACAGAACAAAAGTACATGTAAGAAATCAAAGGCCTGGAAATCTAGTGCTGCTAGCCAATGCTCTCAACCCGACTGGTTAATTAATATTTTTCAAATCATCATTATTCCTAAATGAATCTCCACAGCAATTATTAATCCCTAGATAAAATTATTAGCACACATACGTACGTATTCTTTCTAATCAAAAGAGTCACGCAATCGAGAATTGAAAGCATGAAAGGACAAATACCAGAAGCAGGTTGAATTCTTGAAACGTTAAGGCTTTTTATCCAAACTTCATCAGCCAGAGAAAACCCAACTAAGCCTTGAAATAAAAATGTAACTTGCTTCCACCACCTGCAAGTAAGGATGTTTTACTGTAAAACCTATTTACAAAATGTTTGAGGTGTTTTAGGATGGCCCCACTGGATGAGAAGATTCAATCCTAGCAATGAGTTGTAGGCTTTGCAGGTCATCTGAATCATTTTTTTCAGACAGTGAAAAGACTGCTAGTACTATCAGTGGACAAATTTCTTAGAGCAAGAAACTTGCACAATTTGAGACAAAAGTTTCATTATCTTAGTTTTAAATTATCCACATATAAAGACCTTTATCCCTTATAAAGACCTTTGACTTGAAAAAGAACAGTAAATACAGATTTTTCTTTGAGTTCACTCTTCAGGATCACAAACCTGGGTCCTGTCCTAACATGCACACTTTTGGGGAGACACTTTTTTTAATTTTTGTCAGAAGCTCATTTCTGACATGTTGGGAAATAAGGGGCAAGGGAAGAATGTCTTTTCTGCCAGTAATATTCACAGCAAGAAAAATACTCAAATGCTACCTTAAAATTGGCAGGTTATTTAAATTATTGCCTCATGTAAGTTTATCAATAGGAAAACAGAAAGTCAGATACAGCTTTTGAAGTCTGTAAATTGAAACCTTTATTTTCAGAGGGTTTTGGGTCATGGCATGGCCCAAACCAAAATAAAGGTGTAGGTAATTATGAAACAGAAACTTCAATTCAGATTCCATCTTTCTGATGCACAAAATCCATTTTTTCCCTAGTGCTTTCCTTTAAGCCAAGTAATTAGCGCTTTATGAGAGATCCTAATAGTAAAACTGAAGCTCCATCTGTGACTGTTTATACAAATTACGTATCTCATCATGTATTACTAGTGGTGCAAAAGAGAAAGATGTACTGTATGTATTGCATATTCCTATACGGTATGATGCTTTTATGAGCTGTATTTTGTTTACAAAAGAAGGAAGTATTGCCAAACTAGTGATTCCAGAAGTAGTTGTAAACTACCACCAAGATTAAAGTAACCTTCCAAGACCATTTTGTTCCAATACATATTTGAATACCAACTTCTCAGGCTCTCCCTTACAACCTTCTTTTAAGACAGGTAAATAATATTTTTACACTATGAAAGAGGTAGAGTGCCTACAGAAACAAATATGTAAAGAAAGGAAACCTTCCTTTTCCCTCCCTAATGGTCTTCTGAAGCTTCATTTTGAAACATTGGAGAAAGACAAAAAGAAACTATTAGGTGAAATACTGCTGTACTGTAACAAATAAAACATTTTTATAAGCCTTGAATTCAATGGCAAACATGCAAGCCAGGGCAGAAGCTGAGGAGGAAGATGAAGTTTCCCAAGCCCGAGGCTGTGCTGGCAGGGCTGGCATAAGCAGTCTTCCCCTTCCCCACCCCAAAGTGCAAGGTCTTTGTCTTCTCAGCTGCCTGCGAGGCTGTGTTTAACCAGTGCAAGTGTTCCCTGGAAGAAGAGCACCACAGAAAGCTGTGCGAGCAGAGGGAACGCAAATGATCAGCCCGTCCTGGAAGCCACCCAAGCCAGCCCAACTACCAATAGCAATGAACTGTAAAACTGCGTCCCCAAGATTTTCAGATTTTAGTTACAGAAAGTATAACAAAAAGCTTGAATGGTGCTATCGCACTTTTCGGATTATGTAAGTAAGCTAAATTTTAAAAGTTGAGATATCCTTATATCCAAACAGACAAGTTTCATACACCTTGATGATAATACATAAATACAGCTAGAGCTTCTTACAACAGAGAGTTTAGCTGATCATTTAAAGTTTGGATGTAAAGCCAAAGTGCTGTTAATTCACACTATTCTACCCTTAACTATACTTTAATTAATGCCAGTATGGCAGACATCTTCATAGCCCAAGAACTTGCTTTGTATCCACGTGACTCTGTCTACTGTCATCTTACCACCAAGTCTTGTAGCTTCAGAAGCAAACCAATCCCCCTCCCACAAACACGCTCAACACCACTGATGCTTTTCATTAGCTATACTTCCTCCTACGTAGGGGGGTATTTTTACTTGGTACCTAAACAAGCAGCACAGTTTCATTTTAAATCGGGAGCATGTTTGTCACAGCTAAGTAAATAATGTATAGTTTCTAAAATAATATACATCCAGCCATGTTCTCTAGAGGGTTTTAAATGAGTAAACAGAAATTCAGTTTTAATATGCAAACAGATGCTGTAAGTACTTCCTCACGACTGCCATCTCCATTTTGCTCCCCACAAGGTCTTCACCCTTCCCAGAACATTCCCTGCCCAGAAGCAGGCTAATGACTTTGTCACACAGCAATATAGAAATTACACCATTTTTGACAGAGATCATACTTGAAGATCAAATCATTTTTAACAAAAGGCAGCAAGAAAAAGCACAGTGTTCCCAAAGCACTGGCTCTTCCCTCCCCAGCCGTGCTAAGCCCGCGAGGGGTGGCGGGGACGTGGGGGCTGCCTGGCGCCCTGCCGGTGGGATGGGACCGGTGCCGTGGCCCTGGAATAAGGTGAGCTCCCTCGATTTCCACAGAGCTTTAGAAAGTTACGATGCCACCCATACATGCAAAAACGTATGCTGACTGAAAGGCAGAGACGGGGGCAGAGTCAGCCTCCCCGTGCAATGCGGCAGGGAGGTGGAAGATGCAGCCATGTTCTCTGCCAGCCTTCTTCCTCGCCCACCTGTGCTCATCCCTCCACAGGCACTGGGGACCTGCACCTCTTCGCCACAGGAGTCCTTAGAAAGCGTAAGCTCTGTTTCAATTACAGATCTTGCTCAGTCACAGGTGATTCACTGTTATCATTTGGGGTTTGGTTATTGCAACATCCCCGTCGTTCCTGGGACGTTTCACCTCTTCTGTGACGGGATCCCACTTCCACCCTCGTAACTGCGTCCCCCAAGGGAGCAGCTTCAGGCCTGTGCACAGCCAGCAGCTGAGGTCGGGACTGTGGCTACGGGGCATCTGCCCCATTTCTACAGACCTGGCACACCGCAGTTCATACAACGCCCTTCCCTGCCGCGGTTCGGGCACCTCCTCGAAAGGGAGAAGTCTCGATGGTGTCCACAAGGCAGCGGGAACATCCCTGTGCCCCAGGGAAGCTCCCCAGGTACAGACGGCAGCTTCGGGGCTGTAAGAAACACTGCCATGTTGCGATACACTCCAACGTTGCCGTCTTTTTGACGTGCCTAACCTTAAATATTGAATGGATCACATGAATGGTTATTTTTCAGCATTATATTCCAGACCCCTAGATCTCAAAAGGCGGCTCATACATCATGCAGTATAAAAGCTAATACAATTTCAGAGGGTGTAGTACACGGCCAAGGTCAGGAACATTTTCTCTCTACTGGCACTTTCTAAGCACTTAACAAAAGCTTGTCTTAAACAATAGGTTTGTTATGATAAAGACAAAAGAGACTACGCTCCTGACAAGTAATGATATTGTAAGTGGTGTTTTAACTATTGCAGACAATGATATTTAAGAATTGAGAAATCCAAGGTAATGCAAAATTAAGGGTCTAATTTGCATGGCTATTTATCACTATTTCTCACACACAGCAAATGCTGCTTAGGAATGACCTGCTAAATACCCATTTAGAAATACAGATACAGGATTTGTACGTGGCAGACACTGTGCCTAGTTTGACTGCACAACTACAATCCCAAAACATTAGGAAATAATGAATGTGTGGAAACCAGAATGCAAATATTTAAATAATTCAGAACTACAGTATTCAAACCCAAAGTTCTGCTTTATTTATTCTGAAAAAAATACACCCAAGACAAAGGTCTTCTATTAAAATGAAGCTCTAGCAAGAAAAACCTTGTAATTACAAATCTTCTATTCCCAAATAATACTATTTTTTCTAAGCAAATATTCACAAATCAAGGAAAATGTTACTTTAATACCGGTAATGACTATTAGCAATACATTTACAAATGCTACTTGAGAAACAGTGGAATATAATTAAATGCAATGTTACCAAATAAAACCAACACATTTTGGGGGCATCTGATTGTTAGCCTTCCTCATGAAATAAATTTTAAAAAAATATAAATAAAACATACAGTACTTTGCCCAAACTGTAATTTGTCAACTGTTGAGGAAATTGGCATGTCTTTTCTGCTGATTTATTGGTTAATCCCAACAATTCATTGCGGAAAAGGCCAACAATGAATTACAATGTGAGAAAAAATTAAGTAGTGCATTTAAAAAGTGTTTAACTATACAGCCCTTAAAGCAAATTTCAAAGTTCTCATAGACCTAGCTAAAATATTTTGGGTGCTACTGTAGATAATAATTTAATAGTTTCAAATGTTCTCTCTCTTCTAAGTGTTATATCCTGTATAGTAGCTTTGCTAGTATTGTTTCTTAGATTTTATTTCAAATACGTTTAAAAAATATATAACCCCTGGGTTCCCAAAATATAAAACGTGAAGGGGGTACAGGATATATTATTCTGATTTCTTAAGCACTGGGACTCTGGATATTTCTATGCATCAGCTAAGCAAATTACTCAATTTAAGTCAATGCCAAATCCTGCTTATTGTAATGGGACTACTTCTTGCTTACTATTAGAGAGGTTTTGAAATTTAAAAAAAAATACATATATGACTTCACAGTTCTAGGCTTACATTATTTTCTTATAAAATAACCTGCTTACCTTTAAAATACTGTTCATTTAAAGTAAGTTTTCAGATAAGTGTTACAAAAGTCAGAGGTAGAGAGTTTCTTGATTGCTGAAGAGGAAGCAAGTAAGGCACCAGGGAAGGCAGGACCTCGGTCCCCCTTTCCCTGTTCACTCCCACACTCATATACAGCCTTGCCTCGGACTGAACTGTCAGAGACAAATTGTGTTTCTATGCCTGTTTTCTTCCCCTCTTTTTAAAAATATCAACTGCAGGTGATACACATATATTGGTAATCAGACTTTTCTTTCTCTTAGGCTTTACTGTGCAAGAAATGGAAAATAAGGAGTACCTTCAGCTGAGATACTAGGAGCTATGCAAATTAAACCCCACTTGCTGCTTTGGGACATAATTCAAAGCCTATTTATAGTCAATGGGAGTCTTGAAAAAGTACAGCAGGTTTGTAACAAACACATTTTGAGGGTAAACCTACACTGCACAATACAATATTGTGCAGAAAACCACCAGAGGCAGCTTACAGTTCATATATGGTTTACGGCCCCAGCTTACACCCTCCTTTTAGGTAACACATTTAAACAGTACATTGGGCTGCACCGTAACTCCATTTAGATCTTCTGTCTCCCGATGCTTCTTTTGGAGAGTTGTGCCAGAATCTCAATAGCTAGTTTTCAACCTGAATTTATTCAAAGCAAATTTATGCACATTTGTTCTCCCACCAGATCTGCATTAGCTTAATTATCGTTTTGGGGTACGCAATGAACATGATTGTTTATGGGTTGCATCCCTTAATTTTGGCCCTAAATTATCTCTGTAGTAACGGCACCCGATGCTCTGTAATTAGGTCCTTGGTTGCAAATTTCACAAAGCACCTTGGAATTTCTTTAAATTGAAGTTCCAAAGCACTTTTCAATTCCCTAAATTCTTCAGTTCATTTAATTGATCCTTAATTGATACGTTTCTCAAATTCTTCCCTTCTGAAATTACTTAGATGTTTATGTTCATCCTTCCATGTAATTTAAACCAAATCACTTGTGATCACTTCTTTCAAAGTTATCACCTCCACATTCCTCATAACTTACTAAAATTAAATCTAAAGTATCATCGTCATATGGTCGGCTCCATACAGTACATGCAAAACTGAATTTTGCCACCTTAAGAATAAGCATAAAAGCTTTCCAAGACAGAATTCACTGCTTCTGTCTCTTCTCAGGCACAAAGCATCACCTTTATCCTCTTACCAAAAGTAATCAAGCAAACCTTGCCTTTGCCATGGCCACCTACTCTTCAAGGCAGTGAACTCACCAGGAATTTAGTCAAGAGCAGTAGCTTGCTTAGCCATGAAATGTGAGCTCCAGGTGACCTTGCTCAGCAATGCTGTCTTGTCATCCCGTTTTGCACTCCCACGCTTTGCTCAGCAGTAGTAAGAAGAACAAATAGCAATGTGGAGGCATGCATAGGCTGAGTTCATAGATTACAGCAGTCTTATGCTACCGCCTAGAGAAAAGCCATCCCTGCCTGCTTATCTGGGCACTGCATACAAAACTGAACAATGCATGGCAGAGAGTAATACTACATGAAACGGGTTTGGGCATTCAGGAGAACGGCAGTTCCACTGACTGGCTAGCACTTTACCTATATTTAACCTTTAGCCAGATGATTCTTTTAATTGGGTAATAGTTCTATACTATGTATTCGTTTCAGAGAACAGACAGGCTTATTTTAAAAATAATAATAATAAATATAAATCAACAAAACTCAAACCAAATCCAGACAATAAATTATTTGTCATTATTCTAGTTATTATTTCAGTACATTTCAAAGTATTTGCCTTGCAACCAGCCGCAAGGCTATAACTGAACCAGAGAACCTGGCAAAGAACAAATTTCAAAAATAACAAGACATTATTTAGAATAAATATTCTAAAAATAACAAATAGCTGTTAAGTTAGCTCTAAAAATTAACCCCACTTTTAATCCTCACAAGACAGGCTAATGTGCTAAATCTAGAAATATCTGAGCAATGAGAATACAAGATATAAACCCTTAAAACAGCTCCTTTAAAAAAACAAGGAAATCTGGGGTTTGGATTGTTTTTTTTTTTTTTCTTATTTTTTTTCCTTCACAAACTCAGGTGTCAGTTCTGGGTCCCACCTAGCCCAGAGTACTTGACACAAACCAGTAGTACCCACCACCTTTCAAGAAGGGAGAAACAGACACATGTCCATCGTCCCACGCGGGCAGACTCTACTTGGTGTACTAGCAAAGCCTGACAGGAAAAGCTGATAAAAAGCTTTCAATATTGCTACTCACAAATGGTGTATTCCACCAGGATACATAACATCCACTGACCCATCCTCCATCTCTGGATCCCATCTACCACTTAGATGACATTAGATTTGTAAAAACAAGACGCACTTTGCCACAAACCACTTCAGTCAAAGGACTTCTACCATTTTTGTGACGGGAGCGCAGACCGAAAGGCGCTGAACTTCCTGCATCAAAGCAGATCTTGAACATCTCAAGTCATCAGAAACCACGAGATCACTAACAAAGTCTCAGAACTTTATCCAAACGGAGCCACTGAGTCTTCTTGTCAGGGTACTGGTTACCAGTGAGAGACCCATGACACGTAGCTACCTGGAGGGGTTGGTTAGTGTTGCCTATGCTATACAGAGATGTATGTGTATTGGGGACAGGGTGAACGCAGAAAGCAAATATGTGGAGCAGCTCTGGCAAAAATACTGCCCATCTAGAAGACTGCAACCTGCCTCATTTAGGCAAAACTCTTCCTGCCTCCTAGAAGGAGTCTTTCCTGTGCAAAGAAAGGAAGAACGGGCTCAATTGTAGTAATATCGGACTATTGCCAAGTTCTTAAATGGACAAAACCTGATTCTAAGTAGAATTCTACCACTCCAACATTTTTAGTCTTACTCGAGATCAATAGGTGTGCGAAGGGCTTTGCTGTATTACAAATTCTAGTTAAAGCAAGCAGATCTCTTGTTCGATTTGCTATAGATACAGTTAGGCTGCAAAAATAAAAACTCACAGTTTGGTAAGCCTGCATGCAAAAACATGCAAGAGTCATACACTAGAGTGGCTTTTCTATGAAGTCTTAGAAGCTTTTTAGGTGCCTTAGCAGTTTAGTCATGAGACCAGTACATTTTGATCAGCCCAGCAAAACACACTATGGAAAAATTAGCAGATTAGGCTTCTTACTGTAATGCACAAAGCACATTCACCAGTATCAGTGACTGTTGCAATTCTGAAAGGAAATACCTCCTGTACAATTAAAAATTTTTATCTGTTGAGTCTTTAATATACTTACAAACTGCAAAATTTGGCAAAACATCACTTTAACCACATATTTTTGCCTGCTGCTGAAGAGCACTGTCATGTAGACAATGCCCTTTAAAAAGGACAACATAACAACAAAACCCAACCAAGTACACACATGCAAAATTTAAATTATTATCCAAGTTATTTACCTGAAGGTTTAATTTGGGCCACTCAAGACTACATGGGCCAAAACTAATAGGAAATTTGTGAGAAACCCATCAAAACAGGCTTGGAGAGTGAAAAAACATTTTTGAAGATCAATTTTCTAACTTGTCAGTGAAGTTGTTAGCAGCATTGTCCAGTAACAGCAACGCAAGGCCAGATTCAGTGTATTTCTCTGCTTAGGAAAATCTGAACCTTCATTTCTCACTCCACAAGCCAAAACCATACACAGCCTCTGTCTATGTGCTCTCAGCTTCTGCTGTTCATACTCCTTCGGTTAGTACAAAATATGTAAATATTTACTGAGACCAAACCATACCAAACAAAACCACAAGCATCTGAAAGAAAGCAACTCTATTGCCTGGCCTTACGGTCAATTTTCTGAGACACGCAAGTTCAAGTTCTTGTGGGAAAAGTAGTGAAGCAGCAGTTGTCTTTTTGTGCTCATTTAAGTTTGAATGATATGCTTTGTTCAATTTTCCCCTCTTTCATTGAGATGAGAAAATAAATAGTTAAGATTTGCTCCAAATCAAAGTAAGTTTTCTGCCAGATTTTTTTCCCCTCAGCAGCTGACCTAAAGACTCTATAAAAAAAAAAAAATCAATTCTTTCCAGATACTTAATTGTGATTGTGATCTGGAACCAACAGGATTACCAAGAACAAGAGGTACGAGTATGAGGACCATCTGTTGGCTGATATTGTCTAGAAACTAGATGGGAACTATTATACCCCCACCAACAAATTACATGCCAAGAAATCACACCAGAGCACAGAGCATCTGACAGGTTATTATTGGGAAACCTATTGACAGCTTATCAGCCGGCAATACCAATACTGCCTCAGGGGAATTACGCTGTACTAATTCAGGAAACCCAGAGAGATCACTCTGAAACAAACAGATGACACAGCAGATGAGAAATACTGAGCACAGCAAGAGCTGGTAGCATTATAACCTACCTCACCAGGGTATGAGTCTCACCAAAAGATAAACTGCAGAGATGCACCTGAGAACTATAGGAAGAGACAAAGCAGCACTCTCAAAGGGGTATCTGGCTGCACCAGCACCACCTCACAGCAAAACTATCACTCAGCAATTTAAAAAATAAATTTTGTGACAGAAATATGACACCAGAGTGTATGCTGCAAAGCTTTTGTGTATGTGACAATGATCTAATTCCACTTGCCAAGCTGTATTTGCAAAGTCCAGTGCCTCTGCCTTGTACATATGCAGTCCGCTTTTAAACAAAGTGGTCATTTATGTTACACTTATATGCTTTATGTAATACTGTCACTTCACAGAAATGCCATATTTGTGTGACATTATTAATTCAGATAACTACAAATGTATTTATTCAGTAAGAACAAAAGCCATCTTATCGCCTTTCCACATTACTTGAACTCCCTAGCTGCTTTTTATTTCTTACACTCAGAATTTATCATCTTTCCAAACTTGAGCTTAATGATCACTGTTCATTGCCATGGGTCATTTCCTTGGTCCTTGTTCTGCTGTTCCAAGGGAGTTTATGGGACCTAAAGCTCTACTATAGCAGCAGCTGGGAGATCCCCAACCACAGGGACAGTGCTTCACGGGCCAAGTCAGCCAACTCTGTGCTACACTTCAAACTTCTGCAAAAATACTGGTGCTCAACAGCACGAGAAAGGCACTGGAGGTGCGGAGGGGGAGAATGGTAAGGCCGGTACAAACCATGACATGCAGCTCCCAGCTGGGAAACAGTCCCTTGGCAATAGTTAGGAACTGGCTGACAGTCCAGCAACATTGTTCAAATATTGAGAGCCTCCCCAGAGAGGCCACAGGATCAAGGATGGCAGAAAAGGTGTTTTGTAGCCTCATACAGGGCACAGTTGAAGAATAATCCCACAAAATGTATGAGGTGCCCAAATTCATTCTGATTTTAATGCTTATTGATTTTATTATACTGCTCTTATATGTTGTCTGGTAGCACTTTATAAATGTTTTATGTAAAATAAATAATTCAAGAAAGACACTGCTTTCTTCAGTAAAGTTTATGACATCATGAGAGCTATTTTTTGTTACTATGCTGAGTGCAATGATGAAAGAAAAAGGAAAACTGGGATCTAGACATTTCAAACGTGACCATTTTCTAAATCACAGCTGCTTTTTGTGTTGCAGCAACACTATGATCAGGACTGTATTAGATATACAATATAACATAGTTCTGTCCCTTTCTGGTGCTGTTTTTAACATTTTTCCTCCCCTCTGACCCTTGATTACAAAGCCACATCCTTAAATAAAACAGATTGCAGTATGTTGTATTTTAATGTTATTTTGTCTATTTCCCCATTATTTATTCTCCTTTTGTTAAACTGTCTTCAGCAGCACTTGCCTTATATCAAAGGGAGAAACTGAAAACTGAAAAAGCCACTTTCAACTATACTGAATAAATTGGCATCTACTTTTTTAACACATTTTTGGTCTACTGGCATGACAACAGCCAACCAATCATAATGGTTAAAATCTGGTTGGAAAACTGTTTCTAATAAGACCATACCCTTCCTTACATGCACTCTCCCTGAAACACCTTCTAGTCAATTCTTGTGGACCACACTATAAAATTAAGAATTTACCTATATGGTATCTTTAACAGTGTGTCTCAGTGTCAATGGATTTTATGTCAGCACATTAACATTTACACTCATCACTGAAAGGGAATTAATAGATTATAAAACATGGTTACATATCTGTATTTCTTCCAGCTGTAAACCTACCTCTTAATCCTTCCGTTTAGAATGATTCCTGACTTTACAGAATCGTTGCAGCATATTGTAAATTACATGAAAAGAATAAACGCTGCCTGGGGCACACACACACAGATAGCGTCGTGCAAATCTTGCTGCAAGTCATCATAAAGTCAGAATACTGCTCACCTCCCAGGAGCCTCTTCTGGAGGGCAGACGGAGCAAAACAGGGAAAGGGACCAGGAGTCAGAGGCATTCTACTTTGTTAATTTTGTCCAGAAGGATTTTCTTATGCATATTCCCAGTGGTCTCAAAATCTATTCAAGACAGAGTAGAAATCCAAGGATAACTCCTCCTTCTTGAAATTTAATAAGCATATGGTCAAATCTCCCTCTTACCTTCACTCCAAGAAAGTATTACAGCGCTTTATAACAGAAGCTTGCAGGACTACAGATAAGCTCAAATCTCACAAACAGCAAGTAAATAAAATGAGAGCTTCTATTCACTTTTCAGTGAAAATATTGAGCCAGTGAAGTGTCAAATGGCATTCACCATCTTTTACTACCCTACTCACTAGATCCTACTACTTCAGCATGTTTCTTAGCTCTGACTCAGACAACACTGTTTTAGAAACGTTAAAAGTGCTAAAAATGCCAGGTGAATGAAAAAAGTGAGCCAAAAAAAAGAGCAGCATTATTTCACATAATAATGAAAGTCATTAGCATCTTTTTCACCATTATTGTTTAACAACCCAACAATTTTGGCCTTACACATCCATATATTATATCCTTGTCATATTCTTAAGAAGTGACACAGTCTGAGGGCAGCTATAAAACAAACCCTGAAAAAAACTGAAGCTGGATTAACAGGCAGGTGGAAAGCATGATGGATATTTACTACAGCTGATAGACTCACACACATCAGTGCTGAAACAGAGATATTTCCAAACCACAGTGCAGTTGGATAAGAATCATCTCATCTCGGGTACAACCAAAGAGATTACAGCTGGCAGCAGTAGGAAAGAGATCCTCCTGTCAGAGTGCAAGGTTTCTTTCTGAAGGAACAGGAACCCTGTGCTAATGTCTGCAGAGATTACGGGACCAGAAGCAATAGCTAAGATCATTGTTTAATCTTCTGAACATACATAAGCCTTTCTGTCTTGTAACTTACTCTTATCTATTCAGAACTTGAACACAATTATCTAATGTGCAGTAGTAGATGATGGGCAAATGGTACCAACTGATACTGGTGAAGTGGCACAAATACAGTTCCATTCAGCACCTAACCTACAAAATATATCTCTAGTATTATATCAAAGCTGCTATTATTTCTTCTGGTAAAATTCAGATGAAAATTAAAAAAAAAAAACCACACCACATTATTTTTCAGCCTTAATTCATAGCCTCCTGATGCCTTACTGAAGGTTCACATCTGGGCTTTCTGATCTGCCTCTAGACAAGATGTGTACTTTTTTTTTTTCAGACTGCAAATATCATTCCGAGCTGTCGTTAACACTTAGAAATCAAGTAACTGAAGACTAGAAATGGATATAAACACTAGGAAATTGCTGGTGTGAAATGCTTCATCTTTACTGACTCCAAATGTGCACGGCCCATGAGAAAGAGAAATAAAAATATTGGCACACAACTGAACAAGAGCCTTGTAGAGCACAGCTTCTTCCTGACTCATCTGAGAGGAAGTAAATGCCCACAGGTAGCCCAGTTCATCAGACCATGCTGCCTTCTCATGTCAATGAGCAGTGGTCCCACAGTGGGCTGTGGCCTTCTGCAGATGGCCATCTACAAACAGCCAGGTAACTGCTGAGTACACTGTGTAGCAAGCTAACCCTGTTCTCCTACCTTCGACACTCAGTCTTGGTCAGTGATCAAGGTTTTCAACAAACGAAACACCAATACCATCACTATGACACCAGGACACATATGGCTGCTTCTTATTTCCATGGCTCAGCACACTGTCTGTAGCAACTGCAAAGCACTCTATGTAGCTTGTAAACAAAAATAAGTGTTTAAATTTAAAACAGATTTGCAAAAGTTTTTTTTATTTTTATTTTCCCAAGTCTAAGATGACCAACTAACTTAAAAATGAACCTTGATACTATTTGCTTCCTCAGAATTGGTTCTAAAGTTCTCAAGTACCACCAAGACAGTGCAGGTACCCACATGAATGGACAAAAACAGAGGCTTTGCTTTTTTGTTGAAAGAGAACTTCCAGCATTAATGTTTTATGTAGGAATCAATAAAACTTGTCTTACAGTTACACGGTTTCTTGCTCAAACCCCACTGAAAATATTTAATATTTTTAAATGCAAAAGTAATAGATATGCATTTTTACTTATCTCAACAGTGGAGTTAAGTCCTACTGAAAGAAGGTTTTTGCTACTAGCAGTAATACATAGCACACTAAAGGCCTCTACTGAGAGAAAGACACTCTGTGCCAGTCTTTGTGCAGCCAGAGAGATGAACCTATGAAGGGTTTCTAATCTAAACACATAAGGTACAGAAAGAGTTAAAAAGGTCTGTTGATTAGTAATGCAAAGTTTTGAATACACATGGCACTGTATGAACAAGCAGTCTCCACACTTTTTACAATCATTTTTTTATTTTATATAAAAAAATCAGATAGGTAATATACATTTAGAATAGCAATGCTTTAAGACAGTTCTGTATTGGTATAAAAAACTACCAGGAGAAACAGTGCAGAATCAGGTCCTCTGTATTGTGACATAATTATACGTTAGGATTGACAGAGTTTCACCTTGCGTGTTTGCTTTTTCATTTGTCTTCTGTCTTAAATGGTAACATTTCTACAGAACTTGCATTCAGACACAATTTGGCATGTTCAATGAACTCGCAGATCCCATCTTCTTTCTCTGGATACTGAGGCAGTTTTCATGTGCCCTTATGCTAGCAAAGGGTTAAAAACTTTTCTTATGTTCCTACTGGGTTGTAAAAGAAACTGCTGAAGCTGATCAATGACCACTGTTAAGACCTGGAAACCAATTATAAACCTGAAATTTGTGATGAACAAAGCTCTGAAACACTAGGATGAAAACTACTGAATTAGTCCAGTTCATTAAAATCATTAATAGTCATGAAATGAAAACCACCAGAGTCCAAAAAGGCTTAATGCCCTATCCATATTAATTAGATGGGAGCAAATCTGAAGTGAAAAGCAGCACATGCTTTGTAGAATTAGCAATTGCTCTCTACAGACTACACAGATCTCTATTAAAATTCAGTTTAATTAAAATTGATCACGTTAAGAAACTGATGTGGTTAATTAACTGAATTCCTGGACTTCTTTTCATACATTTCACAAATGCATTGTACACTGCTTTCCAGGGTGACAGCTTATGTTGCAGTGAAAATCTTGATTTCACAGGTTAATGCTGCATGTTCCATGAGGCCTAAAGTTCCCGTGTCTCCCCCAGGAAACCCAGCCAGCGCGAGGAAAACAACAGGCCTTAGAAACTACCAAAATCTACCACGAGAAAGCCTGGCTGGAGTCTAACAGTTTCTCTTGTAGATCAGCGTGAAACTCTGGGCACATACAAGGAAACATCAGAAGAGCTGTGGTCTCATAAGGTCTATCATTAGAACTGAACAAAATACACAGGAAAGATATGAATTGGTGCATATGCTGTATCAGCACAGACTGACATAAACAGCCAAAGGATCTGGTCCATGCAATTAAAGAATATGAACATGGAGACTGCAACCACTTCAGTTTTTGAAACACATTGTCCCCATGTGTCTCACCAGGATGCATGAAATAACAGGGCTTGGCTACAGGCTTAATCCTAGAGCTGCCCAGGATCACAGAGTTGGCACAAGCTTCAGCGGTCTAATACGGTGATTCCCAAAGGGCCAGCAACCTGGTACCTCCAAGAGTTTGCAGTATCATTCTCTAAACAATGAGGTAACCATTTCCAGAATTTCAAAGTGGACTTAGCAGTGTTAGGTTAACAGCTGGGCTCAATGATCTTAAGGGACTTTTCCAACCTAAATGATCCTATGATAAACCACTAGTGCCCTACCAGCTTCAGGAGAAAGGCTGAATTGCATCTAATGAAGGTTCATTTTTATCGTATCGTTGTTTGAAATAAGGCATTGTGAATAGTGCCATTCTATTTTTGGTAGGAAGATTTCAGGATTTTCTTTTCCATTCATTGGTGTGGTTTAGTCTATGGAAGCAACTTGGTTATGAAGTACTGCTGCAAACAATTCTCATCTTTTAGAACATCACTTCTTACAAAATATCAGCAACTGGTCCTGTGCTTGCCCATTACATCATGCTGTACAAGAGGACATCAATGCAGCTACTGTTTGGAAGAAAGTGATGGACGAATATCAGTACTGATACAGCACAGAGGATCATGCTACAACATGTAGATTATCATCTGAACTACCATCCCAGTAACTTCCCAACCTTTCAGGGAGCAGAGTGACATGTGGAATCTCAAAGACTCAGAAGCAATGATACTTCTGGATACAGCTCGGTGGAGACTTCAAAGATAAAAACCAAAATTTTGAGAGGAAGCCAGACTGTGGCCAGACAATTCCTGAAGGAGAGTGGATCTAAGGTCTGAAAATGGCATGAGGCTAAAATAATAACCAAGGAGTTATAATACAATAAATATATAACAAAGAACACAGTTTTACATATGAATTTTATATACCTTTGATTTATATTCAAATCTATATGAATAATGGCACTGAACTTGGTATAACCACATCTTGTTCTTCATTCCTTCTTACCACTATGTAAATGCTAAAATGGTATTTTCTTCTCCAAACACATTTTGCTAGTTGAGGAACACTATTAGCATTCAGTGATAATGCTGTAGTTTACATACAGATGTTGCATACAGGCCACCTGTGCATGTGGATGGACACATGTGCTTTTATCTAGATATGTTTATATAAAACCAACTGCATTCCACTCCAGCGCTATTTTTTTTTTTTTAAAGAAAAGAAAAGCAACATCTGACTAGGATGCAAGATACACGACTGACTCTTAATTCCCTCGTGGCCAAACCCTTGTTAATGTCTTGGCCTGTTTCAGTAAAATGCTCATGGTTCAAGTAATGTAAAACACACGCATTCAATCATCTTCCTTTTCCCTAAAGGCAAACACTTTCTTATCATGGTGAAACAGTTGTGTGCTGATGCACTGGAGAGCCAAAGTTCTTTTAAGCCTCATCAGAAAATTGAATACTTACTGCAACCTATCATTTGGAACCGCAGAGTAAAACAAAAGCATAATGCAAACAAACACAGGAGGTTCAGTCAGCATTATCTAGTATTGCATAAGCCTAAACAGCTGGCTTACAAAATGAGAATACACAAGCAAAGACCCAAAATCAAATAGAAGAACTTAACTCCAGGGAAAAAAAAAGCAACTTACATCTATTCATATTTAAATCAGGATTACATAGTCAATAGTTAAAATACAATCAATTGAAAGGAGATGCTCTTGATATGCTTGCCTCAGAAGAGGGGTTATTTTAGGACAGCATTCTCCCAAGTAACCACAAAGAGGGCAAGGCCTTAACACAGCAGGTGTGCACTCTTTACTTGAGCAGCATCTTTTTATAATCCTCTTTTTATAATAAAAATGGAATATTCATATTTTGAAAAATTGAAGGACAGTACCAGTACAACTGGATAAAATTAACAGAGGAAAAGAAACCACATGGTAATTAAAGCAGGTTCTGCACTGGTAAAAAAACCTCTTAGAAAATGATATCCTAAGTCGCCTTACTCACGTTTCTTAGAGACTCCTATATTAGATCTTCTGTTTCTCAGAGGGGCTTCACAATTTCTGGGGCTACCAGGTCAAACCGCACCTCTTCGCTGCAAAACAGAAGAATGAACAGGAGTTGTCCCTTTCAGAGTAAAAGTCAGGGGAGCTGACAGGAGTCACGAGAGGTGACAGAAAGGGAATGAGAAACATATGAGGATCAAATCCATCCTTTATAGAACGGCCCAGACGCCAAACCCTGAGTGACTTCCCAGGCACTCACTGCCTGAGGTTCAGTGTTTTCTGGAGCCACTCCGGCCCCAATCTCTCTCATACCCTGCTCCCTGGAGCAGCAACTCCAACAGCTCCCAGCACGCCATGACTCCCCAGGCACACATAAGTAACGTACGCCGATTTCTGAAAGGACAATAGGAAGCCCTTCCCCATCCATCTGTGCATCCATCCTTTCCCTATTGTGTCTTTTCTAAGAAAGGTAAACTCCAAAAAAGAAGATCCAGTTATATAAAGGGTCATCTCTCCACTGCTCTCCTACCAACACCCTTTTCTTGCTGCTAACATGGTTTAAATACAAGTGTTAGATCCATTTCAGCAGTGCATGACACAACCTCCTGTCAGTGGTTTAGAATGAAAGATTACATTAAACAATGACCGGGAGCAATCTTCCCTAGTAATTAAAAAAAGGTTCAAATTCAGATTACACTTTCCAGTACCTTCAGCCCCATAAATGAAGAATTACAGTTTATTCAGTCCTTTTTAGCACAACCTTAGCCTACAAGTACTTTTCTGGTAGAGCAATCATTTGCACAGTACATGTTTTATATAAGTTTCAGGAGAAAGAGGAACAGGGCTCATGAAACAATTCCATGCTATGAACAGGCACACCACTGCCAGCAAGTCAGACTTCAGAATAAATACTGATGAAGGAAGTTACGCCCAACAAAATCGAGTGACACTTAACACAGAAACCAAATCTTCATCTATTTCATAACCACCCAAAGCTACTATAACTCTGTTAAGTTAGTGGCTTACTCCTGACTTACACATGAAACCAACAAAAGGAAACAGAAACCCCTTGATCTACCATTGTAAAGACAGCATATGTAGCAGCCCGGTTTAAACAGATTAGGAGGACAATAAACAAATGAAAAACCACACTGATTTCTTTGACAGTTCAGAGCCAGAAATGTCAGAATCAAAGACATGCTTACCAAAAGGCTAGTTTAAAATCAAGAATTGAAAAGTATTATACTCCCTTATGTTGTCAACATCAGTCAGACTATTTTATATAACTTTCATATGCCTTATACACAAAGTATGTAAATTCAATAACCCCTCATCCAGGCTTCTAAATACATCTTGGGCCCATTACCTGCAGCAGCAGGTACAGAGTGCAGACTTTGGCTGGGGACAGGGTAGAAGATGATGTAAATCATTTAAATGAACATGTGGAAAATGGAGGCACTGCCAGAAAAAGTTACTGCTGGACCTCATTTCCAAAGTCTGCCCAAGTGCATTAAAAGGCAACTGTGCACTACAGAAATTCTCACAGCTGACTTTGGAAAAAAACAAGCAGTATTAATTCTCCATAAAGCAGTACTAAAGCTACACAAGGGTACAATTTAGTCCAATATCTTGTGAACCTCAAATCAATGAATATATAAAAACTGTTTGTCTCATGCCTTCCTATGCACAGATTTAAAGATTGCATGGAATATTGAGGATTGTTTCATTATTTCTTGACGAATTCCTAAGTAGATAAGGTAAAGTAACAGCTGCAGTCAAGATGCAGAGCTGATACACACTTCTCCCTAGTTTCTATTTCACAACTTCATTTTATTTCCATAATATTATATAATTTCCATAACGATTCGTTGTATTCTTGGGTACCTAAAAGAAGTGCTGTGTTCATACACTGAACATTAACTACTTTGTGAAAGTTCAGGCTCATCAGGATATTTCAAGGCAATGTTTATCTTGGCTGTCGTCTTCTAACTTCAGGAAATTCTCAGCAGTGTCTGACAGACTTGTTAGAGTCCTGTGTTTCCTCATTTTCCTTAGTGTGACCCTTCATCCCACTAAAACTGTCAAAATTTAAAATGCTTGAAGTGGAAATGGCCAAACTAAAATTTCAGGAAAAGGAATTAGTAATTGGATTTTATATGTGAAAGTCTCCCACATGATATAATTACATTTGAATGAAAAACCCCTCTTCTTCTTGCAGTTTGGGAAGGTAATGCTTACTTTGGATTTAGAAAGTACATAGATGCTTCATGTGAATTACGTACCTTGTCATGCTATTCTGAAAGTAGAATTATTATATTTAGCTAAACACACAAAGATTGTTATTGGTAAAATGTAAGAATTATTCCTACAGTCAGATTAAAAAGTACACCTTGCTGCTGAATGGAAAAAAATTGTTTAAAAAATTACAAGTTAAATCACCTAGAATGACATGGAGAATGCTGGACATGAAAGAGGATGATACATACAAAGTACCCATCCTCAGTAAGTTCAGTTACAGTTCATCATATCATACCAGAGCCCCTGTTTCAACAATCTATTCTTGTGCTATGCATGGAACAAGGAGCTTTGAAGCAACCTCTTGCGTTAATTTTGCATGAAAACACCATCTGGCCCTAAACAACTATCTAGGCTATGGATCTGTTATAGCCTAGATATGGTCAACATGATATTGAAAGGTCAAAGAAAGGTCTAATTATATGCCTTAGTACTTAGAGGCCATGGTCACTGGAGCATGAACATAATCACTCAGGCCAAACAAGACTCATTTATAATTTTAATTATCAGTGAATCAGACATCTCTCAAAGAGTTGTTCCATGTAAAAGAATTATATGACTGTTGCTCAAAATAACTGTCTTGTCTTGTTTGTCTCCAAAATAACCCCTTGAAATACCCTCAGTTAGTTCCTTGTTGATATATTTAGAATCCATCAATCTTCTCAAACACTGCATATTAACATATTTGGAGTATTGTATAATTGCACACAAAAACCCCCTTGTGTTACAACAGTATGATCTGTTACAACAGAGTTTTCAAAAATCCAGAATTCCAAACCTGAGAAATACCAAACTAGGGCTGACCGTACAATTCCATTCAATCCCTTCTGTGTAATGATACAACATGTACAAAACAGACTGTAATGATATTTTAACAAGTCTCTTGCCTCATTCATTGCACATGGTAGAGGTTTTTTGGGGAGGGAACTGAGCTGTAACTAAAAGAACACCCACTTTGGTTTTTGAGGGGGGAAGTTATGTTTTGAAAGAGACCAGGATGATACAAAATGAAAGATATGTCAGTTGATAAGCTGACCTGGAAAGTATATAGAACTTCTTCACCTGCCACAGATGCTATAGGATGTTACATAAATCACTCTAATCACTTTTTTTGCCCTCAGATGGTCACTAATTCCTCAATTTTCTTTTTGTCAGTCCTGACTTCAGGCATGGGGTTTGATTTACAGAAGCGTGAATGCAGTTCTGCAAATAGAGCACATTCAAAAGCGACCTCAATGCAAGCTGAGCTTTCAATATATGAAGTGCTTGTTGCCACTAAGTTTTCTAAAGTGCACGTCCTAGGCATCTTACATTCAGTATCCAAAAATCACTGCATTGATTCCAAGCTCTTCTGGAACAACCCTTGTAAGTACTGTCTTCCCATCCTACTCATCACCAACTTTCATGAGTTTTATTTTCCCACTGGACATTCTCTGTGCTCCCACATCACCTCTACCATCAACACTTGACCAGCTGGAAAGACCACAGCTCACTGAGGCTTGGGAGCATAAACGGCGCTATTACTGGAGCCAAAGAGGACCACTGGAGCCAGTCACTGATAGAGGCATGGCTGTGTTGGATAATGTAGCTGTAATCAGCAATTAAAAGCTTACAAGAAAGTTGTAAATTCAGGGTCAGATAGAAGCAGTAGGCACCAAGATAAACACTTCACACTAGAAGGTAGGGAACTATGTACAAATACATTTATACAAGCTATAAGGGACATGAGGTTTTAGTGTTAAAAGTGGTGTACTGTGATTCCTAAACAGCAACAAAAATCCACTACTCCTACTCCAAAAAAAAATACCCTCAGTTTCTTTCTCTTTTGAGTACAGTCATCACTCAGATCACTGATAAAAGAGTCTGTTTGGTCTTCATCGAACATTAATGTCACTATACCTGTCAATTTGTTTCGTGCAATTAAGAGTCCAGGAAGTGCTTATCTGCACTTTCTTTACATGATATTTTATGTACTACTGCCTTATTTACACAAAGAACATAAAAGTAGTCACCCACTTGTCTGCTGGACATTTGAAGATCTGTGAAGAGACATCTCTCACAGCCTCTGTCACAGGGATGGCTGGACTCTCAGCCCTCCAAATAATCTCAGCTGGGTCACGATGGGGAATGAAGCCTTGCCAGGTCAGCTTCCTGGGGAGCATCCAGCTGTACTGTCAGCCCAGCTTCCCTCTCTAAGCCCAACTGCCCTCATCACCTGCCCTCTGCCAGGTTTCTGACGTAGCCTGGTTGCACTTCACACAGCGTGTTGTGCACAGGGTGCACCTTCTGCTGCTTGATGCCTTGGTCACTGACTGCTTAGAGGGCTTCCTTTTCCCAAAGGGTCTCAAGGGCCCCCTTACAGCCTTAACCGGGAAAAGAAAATAAGTCTGCAGCTCAGCAAGTTACATACACTCCTATTTAACTGACATGAACTTCAAGGGAACCATTCACACACTTAAAAGTTAAAATACCTAGTATTTTACTGAACCTGGGCACTAACGGCAAGAACACCCTCTACTACACAGCTAAAATGCCTTCATCTTCCACTACCTTATACCCATTAAACACTCTACCACCACTGAACCCAGCAGTTACACCACCACCACCACCAAACTGGAGTAACCTACACTGTGTATACATTGGGGATTAGAGTATGCTCAGACATGCAGAAGACTCCCCAGTTCTGGTCACCCCATCACCAGGCTTGTTGACCCACTGTATTTCAGCTCCCTTCTTGCTCAAACACTCCATCTCCTTCCAGAGGAAAGCAAGAGCAATGGGAGATGATGGGTGCTCAGATCAGGCCTCACTGTCAGCAGAAGTCTCAGTATCCATAATCTGCATGCACAGCCAACACCAGTGTCACAAGGCACCACTGAATATACTCGCCCCGCAGTGTAGACATAATCATAGTGACTGATATTCTAAGCACTATGCATATATAGTCTGTTTGCAAAATAGGCTTTCAATACTAATATACGCTTAGCATTACAATTTAAGTCTCAGGGAAAAAAATCTCACACACACAGTTTCAGTACTGTATTGAATTTGCAAATCAAAAAAGGAACGCTTTACACATTTGACCAAGTTTAATACTACATCATATACTGTCTTTGTTACCACCCATTTTACACAGGCATAGGTCAACGCAGATTTCTCCCATGCTTATAAATGGCTAGATAGAAAAAGAACAGATAGTTGTATAGTCAAAGCAGCTGGAGTAAAATGCAAAACTAGAATCAAAGACAAAGATACTTATTAAACAGAAAAAGGTAATAAATTGGATCATTTGCTTCCATATTTATGCTTTCAATCGTTAATCAAATCCATTTCCATTTCTAATTTTACAATTTTTCTTTTCTTTTGACCTTTAATAAAATGTTTCAATTGATCAGGGTAATAAAAATGTGAATTATATGAGCTGGCACAGACAAAGAAAGACCGTTGAGTAATCTGTGTTCCAGATATAACAAGGTAAATGCCTGTGATTAAGTATGGGCTAAAAGATATCTTAAAAAAATCCAAGTATCATACTTTTCACTTAAGAATTCAACAAAGAAAAAACTTACGAAAAACCCCAAACAACAAAACATGAACAACCAAAATAAAGGATTTGTGGGACAGCAGCTGTCATTCAGATGACATAACAGACTCTATTTGCTCGTTAATACAAAAATTTTTTTAGCTCAAATAAGAACATATTCTCATCTGTTCTTGAGGTTTATTTCAACTATATCCCAAACAATAAATTGCTTAAATTGTTTCATAGCATAAGCACTTAAAATCGGTTTTGGGGGTTTCTAAACACCAGTGCAGTACTATGTCAGCAAGAACGTAATCAAAGCAAACAGCCTGCTGAGCCTGCCAACCAGTGATATTATTTGTTTCAAAAGCTTTCCTTTGAATAGCAAGTATTGATTTTCTACATCAGAAGTCTCATACAAAGAGCATTAAAAGAGAAATTATACTTCCTATTTTTTCTCCATCTTATTAAGGACCATTGCTGAAGACTAACAATATGATCACCAGGGATTTAAAAGTTTGAGCTGAATAGATCGACATTTAGGAATACTAGGAAATTTTTCTTCTTTTTTAAGAGTTCTTACTATGGGGCAATGGCACTTCTGCCAGAAAGGATGGGGTTTTTTTTCCTTGGATAGAGGCAATTAGCTAAAATGCATTATTCCATTACTATCTGGCCTCAGTTACCTGTGCTCCTCAAAGTATTCCTCACATAAAGTTCAGGTAAGTGAAGGCATCATGAAGGAAGGAAAGAATAAAAGCACAGAGCAAAGGGTAGCAAGGGACTGATGGAAAGAAGAGGCTGAACTCTGGGAAAAGAGATCAAGGTCAGCGGTGTGTTTCAGAGGCATAGGAAGGAGCATGGTATGTATAGGAACACTGGGGCAGCAACAGAAAGGCTGCACGAGAGGTGACAAAGGGAACTATGGCTACCAGGAAACAAAATTTAGATTCAGCACTTCAGAAGACTTCACAGTTCAGAAAAATATCTACGTGCAAGGAGAAATTCAAAATGACAGGTGGTTCAACAGGTTTTCTTACTCCTTCAGCAACATCCACAGCCTGCCATACTTATCAACAGTCGTAACAGTCTATGAGGGCCTCACTTAGCAATGCTCTTTAGCATCTCTCATTCAAGTAATAGCAGCAATTTTTTTACTTTCAAACTTTGTAATCTTTTCTTAAAAAATGCCATGGAGCTAGACAGCTAGTGCTAAGTCAAATTTAGTGGGATTAGTCACGTACATTGGAGAACAAAGACTGGGCTCAGTTTTAAATTTTTACCTAGAAAGTACCAACATTTATTAACATGCTCATCACCATCAGCTGAAGATCAATTTTCAGTGGTTGCATTTCCATCATACTACAATAATTTTGGTGCACTGTTACTTTTACATTATTGTGGTGGGTTGACCCTGGCTGGACACCAGGTGCCCACCGAAGCCGCTCTAAAACTCCCCCTCCTCAGCTGGACAGGGGAGAGAAAATATAATGAAAGGCTCATGGGTCGAGATAAGGACAGAGAGACATCACTCACCTATTACCGTCATGGGCAAAAAACCCTCAACTTTGGGAAATTAGCTTGGTTTATTACCAGTCAAACCAGAGTAGGATAATGAGAAAGAAAAACTAAATCTTAAAACACCTCCCCCCGCTCCTCCCTTCTTCCTGGGCTCAACTTCACTCCCAGTTTTCTCTACCTCCTCCCCGCCAGCAGCACAGGAGAACAGGGAATGGGGTCAGTTCATTGCACATTGTCTTTGCCGCTCCTTCCTCCTCAGGGGCAGGACTCCTCCCACTCTTCCCCTGCTCCAGCCTGGGGTCCCTCCCACAGGAGACAGTCCTCCACAAACTTCTCCAACGTGGGTCCCTCCCACGGGCTGCTGTTCTTTATGAATTGCTCCAACATGAGTCCCTTCCACGGGCTGCAGTCCTTCAGGCACAGCCTGCTCCAGCATGGGTCCCCCACGGGGTCACAAGTCCTGCCAGCAAACCTGCTCCAGCCTGGGCTCCTCTCTCCATGGGTCCTTAGGTCCTGCCAGGAGCCTGCTCCAGCGTGGGCTTCCCACGGGGTCACAGCCTCCTTCGGGCATCCCCCTGCTCCGGCGTGGGGTCCTCCCCGGGCTGCAGGTGGAGATCTGCTCCCCCATGCACCTCCCTGGGCTGCAGGGGGACAGCCTGCCTCACCATGGTCTTCCCCACGGGCTGCAGGGGAATCTCTGCTCCGGCGCCTGGAGCATCTCCTCCCCTCCTTCTGCACTGACCTGGGGGTCTGCAGGGCTGTTTCTCTCAGATATTCTCACTCCTCTCTTCAGCTGCAGTTTCTTTTGCACAGGGTTTTTTCCCCCCCTTCTTAAATCCGTTCTCCCAGAGGCACTACCACCGTCGCTGATGGGCTTGGCCTTGGCCAGCGGCGGGTCTGTCTTGGAGCCGGCTGGCATTGGCTCTGTCGGCCATGGGGGAAGCTTCTAGCAGCTTCTCACAGAAGCCATCTCTGTAGCTCCCCTGCTACCAAAACCTTGCCATGCAGACCCAATACAATCAGCGTATTTTACTTAGAGTTAACAGAGCTACAAAGCAAAGATTTTGCCCCACTATAGTTACAGTATTGTTGCCAACATGTAGTTGAACAAGGGTGACCCTGGAGTACCCCTAGTGACAATTAGTGCAACAGGATCACTAAAGAGACATGAGGTAACATATTGGCTTTGTACTCTGCCTACACACTTGGGATTAGATATGTCCAATAAAAGACAGAGTGCTCCATAAAGAACACACAAAGGCATTTAACTTCTAGGCTTCTGATCCCAAGGAGGGAATTCAGATTTTGGAGTCTGATGTCTGCAATGCATGGAGGAACTTGGCATTTCAGACTGGGACTCAAAACAACCAGTGCACTGAAGTCCAGAGAAAAATCTGAGCACACAGAGCATCTTAAATGCCAGAGTGAACAAATTATTTCAGAGATGGAGACAATAGGCATTTGCATCTATTCTTTATGGGATCTGATCAGGGCTTCCTCTTTTATTTTGGGGGTTTTCTAAATGTGACTGATAACAAGGTGGTGATTGCACTGTTCACCTTCATATACTATCACAACACTCATACCTTTGCTTAGGGTCTAAGAGGTCAGGCTCAATGCCTTCCTTACCTAACGAGGTTCAAGTCTATGTTTTCCAGCTCCAAGGAAAGTGCCTTTACCCCAGGGTGCATATCAAGCTACAAAGTGATTCCTGTGATTCCTCCTGCTTAGCCTGTGCTATTATGCAGAAAGAAATACCAACCCAAGGGGAAAAAAAAAATAACCCAAAAAACCCCAGGAGAAAGAATGAGCATAGCTGGTTTTATAGATAGGGTACTTTGCCTCTAGGTTCCCAGATTATGATCTCAGTTCCTAAGCCTATTTTGGGATAGCTTCTACCTTATTAGCAGTTTTCTGTAAACACGTAAGTTGTCCTGAGAAGAGAGAACTGAGGCTTTTTTCTAACACTGTCCAGCACATTCACTACTCCACCACCTCAATCATTCAGCTGTTCCACCAGCTGCACTGTAACATCACTCACACCCTGCAAATTTCTGGCTTTCCTTTACAATTACTCTCATGTATTTTTCTATATTATAATCCAGTCTTTTAAGCACTAACATATTTTAAGTTATCATTAGCTAGTAGGGTACTGTCTCCCCACAGAAAAACTCCCACCTTTGTGCTTGAGGAGCAAACAAGTGACTAAAAACACCCCCTAACAATACGATATTGGGACTAGAAGTCTCAGAAAAAGTGAAATGAGGTTGGGGAATCCAATTAAAGGAGAACAACTAAGATGAAAACTTCACCCCCAGCTTAAGCAAAATCTAAGATGAAGTTTAATTACTACAGTGTGTTGGAATATCAGCAGCAGTTCTGGACTAATAAAAAAATATTCAAACAAAAAGCATATTAACTCAAAGTGCACATTTTTATTTAATTAAAGGTAAAACAGAAAGAACAGTAATAGGTCAATAATAATGACTTATTACTTCCTTTATGTGGCACATTTACAATAAATGGTAATTTACCATTAGAGAGACATATTAAATTTTTTTCTGCTAAAGAAATTAACATTAGTCATGTGGAGAAAGAGAAGGCTCTCCATTTCCAGCTTGAGGATTTGCATTCAACAAGGCAGTCTGAGGATATTACAGACCTCGTTCCCCCTTTAGCAATGCAGGAAGAATTAAAGCATAACCATGTATGACATCATTCCAGCCGTACGCTGATGGGCTACAGATCGTTTCATCCATGCTATTTGAAAAACATTCCACTTTCCAGTCATTATACTTGCTAAATGGATTCACCTGCCATACCCTTGGAATCATTAAAAAAAAGAAAAAAAAATCATTGGCACACAAGAGCCTTGCTTTAGTTTTATTCTTACAGCTGATATACTATTACTTTTACTTCTTAAAAATAACTAAAAAATATTTCTTACTCACTCCATTGGAAAAAAAAATCTACATCTATGTGACCTGCTTTTATTCTTACTTTAGGCTTATTTCAAAGTTTCTGATTAAGTATCTTCACAAAACAGATACAACAGACTTCCTAGACAAAACTTGTCATTACCAGGGCTGTACTGTGCCTTGGTATTTTTAAGTAACTGCCTGTTAGCCTGTTCCAAAGAAAAGAAGATCAGTTTACTGATCTGAAGTCTACTTCTGGTAACTTCCTTAATTATTCGACGTGAAGATAGAAAGCTGCTATTTAACACTGCCTCCAATCACAGGAAAATATCACACCGTTTGTACACTCATTATGGCTGCACTCTTAACTTCAGACTTATTTAAAAGCTTCAACTCTACAGGTGGGATTTTCAAAGCTGCCTCTAGGTCATTAATTTCTAATTGGACACCCCAACCCTCTAGGCAAGCTTTGAAAATCTCATCCTAAATAATCAATATTCTACTTCCTAATAACCTGGTCTGCAAAAGAGCCGACAGGACAAAACATTTAGCAACTGGAGGGAGACTGCTGTGAACGTGGCAGGAAAAAAAATAGATCGTATATCCTTGTCTTAATAGTAAGATTATTCCCTACTGCCCACAAGGAGTGAAAGGGACCAGACTGACAAAGGAGGAAGAGAGGGAATCTTCTCAAAACAAACAAAAAACCAGAAATCAAAGCTTCATACATCTTGTGAAAACAGAACAGATTCAACAGCACCGTGCATGGCTTGGGTGTATGCTCAGAGTAAGTTTAAAATAATATGGTCCAGATGGCAAAAACCCTCTCACAGTTTAAGAGGACATTAAAATACTGTATAATGCCACAAAGCAACATATTTGATAAAAATCAAAACAAATAATTAAGGTATCATTACAAATTTAACACTACATTTTTGAAATGTAGAAGATAGGGATTTAAAACAGCAAGATAAGTATCAGATCCTATTGGTTAAGTATGTTACAACTACTAGTTAAATATAAAATAAGAAGATTTTATTCAGGATATACATCAGCCTGAGTGACCTAATGAAACGGAGAGAACTAATTACATTAAATCTAAGGCAACAGCAGGAAAAAAAAAAAAAAATCAGTGAAACATTTGGGAATATCTCACCAGTTCAAGACTGTAAATAATTTGAAACATACCTCTCCAAATACACCAGAAAGGGGGAGGAGAGAAGGTAATCTAATATAGACCATCCCTACTCTAATTAGCAGGCATTCGAACAATTTAATTTTCTAGGAGGGAAAAGAAAAATAACCTAGCCCCAAAACCACACTCATTTAAGATTTTAATTATTAGGTTCTCCGAGTTTCCTGCATTCTGTAGCAGTTATAAAACTGGGTAATAATTACTTTGTGGAGTCCTTCCAAAGTAAAATATCCTTAACCACCTTGAGGCAGAAAAAGGATTCCATCTGTTTTAACATACTGTATTTAAAAAAAAAAAACCAAATCTTTAAGTTTTGAAATCCAGGTAATTCAGTGTAATCAGAAGGATACAGCTCTTTCCCTTATGGTTCAGCCTATTTGTTCTACCTGCCACTCTGAGACCTGACACAGCTTAGGGCACTGCAGTTCTTATCACAAAAGACTTGATCCTTAAAACAGTAATTACACATTGGCATTTACAGGCTAGAGAGCACACTACGTTTGATGTTACACTGGGCAACAGAGCATGATGAACAGCAATATGAACAAAGTAAAATCTGGCAACAAGCATGGCTACAAAACTCATTTGAGAATGCAAACCGAACAGCTGCATATGGCAAATATGTGTGTGTATATATATATGTGCACAATTACTTAAGGTTTACGGCTGAAGGATACTCAGCGCAGTAGTCACAATTCTTATATTTTCGTACATATAACCTGCAGATTATTTTAAGTGACAAAACAAAATGCTTCCCCACAATATCTCATAATAAGCATCAGTGCAGGTTATACAAAAGTTTAACCGAGAGTTGTACTTCTCCAATGGTTCCCAGGTTCAAATTTTCTAATAACCCCTTTGCCTCTGCCTTGATTTTTGCACGTTACCTGATGATATGGATTATGCATGCAAAACCACAATAATAATTATACATCTTCAACTAGAATTTTTTTTTTAATTCACCTTTTTTGGTAATAGGTATATCAAACACGATCAAGATTTTAGTACAGTATCTGTCAAGCACATTCAAGCTTCCCTGCTTTCATAACTTCAGAGCTGACTCTTGTTATGTTCTTGTAAATTACATATTTCACATTCAGTCTGATTGGAATTGGGAAGCTGAAATATTAAAAAATATTCTGCTACTAATACTGCTCAGTAGCTGACCTGCAAGTCAGCAGATGATGTCTGGAAAGATGTAGTGTTATAAAGTTCAAATATTTCAAAATACTTTAAATAGATTTTTGTATTTTGAGCATAACTAGGAGATGCATTTCTCAGTGTTTTATTTTATAAACTCAGTCTGTATGCATTAAAGAAATTTTGCATAACAAAGGAGTTCATGTTATACAGTGAAGAGGCAGTGTGGACTGAGCAGGTGGAGTTCCTGAGTAAGGTCAGCATGAGGATTTAACGTGCACAATTCTTTTTGTGACTTTGTCCAAAGACTTAGTTCAGACTCAATTAATTCTACATTCTCCCCGTTTCAAGCTGTGGCAATGCAGTAACATTGAGACTGATCAAATTGGGACACTCTTTGAAGTTCTCCCACTCATAAATACATTAATGAAGTTTTTCTTTCTAGTGTATCAATAGCTGGTGACTTTCTTGCCTTTCTTTAAAGAGATATTGCTGCCCTAATGCATATAAAAACTCTAGAGCTGCATCCAAGACCAAGTAATTGTTTTTAATAATCCCTGGTGTTGATTTCACTGGAAATCAATTTTGCAGACTAGTTACACTCCTTGTTGCGTTCCCAAATTTCATTCAAAGAGATGGAGCAAGCATTTGTGCTAGATGAACACGAGGGCTTTCAAAAGGTGAGCGACACTGGATACCATCTGACCAGTTATTTGTCTTTCCTATTTTGATACTACAGCTTTGAGCTGTGAACGAAAGGGACGTGGTCTCTCCAGTGATCCTGACCCGAAGACCACTGTACATCAAAGAATTAGTGATCCACCTAACAGTTAATCTGAGCAGTCCCGGGCTTGTGCTGTGCTGCCTGTACAGCCTGGCCTTCAGGCCTGTGATGTGCCACGCGTATCCCTTGGCCGCAGGATAAACTTAGCGCTAATTGTAATGGAGGAGCCTGTGGGTAGCTCCCACTTGATAGCGGTGATTATGCCACCCGCCTGGCCTTGCCTTTATCTAACAAGTCCTCCTGTGAACATCCTTTCTGTCTGACAGTAGGAATGATGAATAGAGTTGTTTTCTTGTTAGAAAGTGCTATAATAGCTTGAATGACCAAAATGGGGTAACGCTTTCCACGGACAGGTCCGCATGGTGTGCTGTAAGTGGATCGGAGGCCCATTTTGATGCTGCACAGCTCAGGGTTCCCAGCATCTAGAGGGATGTAAGATTTTACTATTCTCTTTCTCCTTTTAGTGTTAGCTTTAATCAGTACCATTTTAAATGACACTTTTCAGAGTCTGAGTGCCTTTCCTACTGGGATCATAATGGATCAGCATCTCCTGGTACAAAACAGTCTCAAAATACATATTTCTTCTAGCAAATACAGGCCTATACCACACTCGTCATGGCCACTGAATTGTACTTGACCTTTGTATGACCAAATAAATATTCTTTACATGTATGGTGTACAGGTATCAAGACAATACTTTAAATGCATCCAAATCATCAGGAAACTCTCAGTATCTGCCATTCTCCACTTTTCACTAACACAGTTTTGCATACAGCTGTACAGATTCAAGTTTCTCGTCACTGTTTCTAACACTTATACTTAGCATCCAGTTCTTAATATTAGGTTAGCCTTTCAAAGTTTTAGTGAAAATTTGGAGAAATAGAGTGAAAATTAAGCAACCAGTTAAAACCCGAAAATTAGAGTGAGAAATTACATTATTATTACTTGTCTGGACTGACCAAATACGCTCACATAATATGGAATTAATTTATTATTTTTTTAATTAAAAGTAGATACACTGCTGCAGCCAGACAGACCTCAGAACACTTTAAAGAAAGTGAGGCAGGCACTTTATGGGAGAACAGAACGGGATTTTAAGTTAATTCACCACAACATGAAATATTATACTATCCGGGAAGCAGCCATACTTAACTCATCCATAAACTGAGCAGCCAAACGGACTAGATTACAACTATAAGATGAAGTGGACCATGGTCTATTGCAAATTATGCATACATACATTACTTTTACCAGTGCCGATCCACATGCAAGATGCTCCGCAGCCCAGGCATTCCCAAGTTGCACAGGAAATTGCTTTACCCAGTCATTCATAAAACACACTATGTTAGAGCTAACTTTAACCCAACACTTGATTCCTTCTATGAAAGCAGGTGTAGCCACTGGAAAAATAATGGCACTTTCCCTACCTAGGACAGTAGAAATGCTTCACAACTACATATATGGTGTTTTGGATGAAGAAATCCTTCATGTCTTACACATCATCCTTAGTGGCTAGATGGTGAGAGGAAGGAATGAGGAGACACCATGTTGTGCATCAGTGATAATACAGGCAAAGCCTTGACACCTTTTCTGCTGCCACTGATGTTCATGTTCACGCACTAAGGTACAGGGGGCTACTGAAGAGCATGTATCTGCTTCTTTGTCCCAACTCATTTCCCCCACATTGTTCTGAACCACCCCAAGCAGTTCCTCTGTGAATACATACAATTTTTCAGAGATAAATAGGCAATTGAAATCTAAAAGCCCATGACCATAGACTTTTTATACACAAAATGCTGTAATCTTGTAATCAATATGCTATTTAACACAAAGCCAGTGCAGCCCCTGGGGGAAGGGGGCTGTGTTGTGAATATTTAGTTCAGGTGATAAGGTTTGCTACTGTCTTTCTGCTTCCTGGGAATAAACAGGACCTTAACATTACTGCTCAACAATACTATCTGATGGTCACAGCATCTTGGATTAATCAAAAACAACTACAAAAAACAGCAGGTGAGGCAGCCCTTGAAAACATACCATAAGCATACCTGTTGGTTCAGGCGTCCACATCACAGGGTTCGGAAGGTATTCACTGCCACGCTTACCACAACACTGACAAGGATTTTTGAAAACTCATAGCCAGCTGGGAGAGACTGAGAAACTAGAAAAAAGAAAACACAGCACTGTTTGGCAGAACTAGAAAGACAGGCGTGCTCCTAGTAATTTCTGTTATGAAAGTGTCATTATGTAGGAACAACATTTATGGACTTTCAAGCTTTAAAAGAACTCAGAGAAGATGCAGGATAGCATCTACCGAATACCTTTGGTTCACGGACACTATTTCAAATCTAATTAAATTACTAATCCATTCTTTTCATCTGATAATGTTCTATTAGATGAATAAACTTTTTTTTTTAAGTGAAGCATCTAATATTAGCATCTTTTTTGCATTTAATTAGACAACAAGGAATTAAAAGCCAGCTAGATAAAACTAGAAACAGTAAAAATAACTTGAAATCATTACACGATTTCTAGATATGTATTTAAGGAAGCTGCTGCCTTGTCCTTTCTACTGATGACCACTGGTGGAGAGAGAACAGTGAATTACACAGATAATAGCTTTAGCACTCTATAACAACTGACTTGAAGCAGGGTATTAAATATAGAAGTTGTCTCATGTGGAATAGGAAGGTTGTTATTTTGGTTTTAGTTATTAGCATTTTCATTTGTAATTAGGAAAACAGTGTGAAAAAACGTACTGTGATATTTACAGCTGGTAGCAATTTGAGATAAATGGTAAAAATGCACAAGATTACAAAATTTGAAGAAACTAGGTAAATTAGAAACACATGCAAACTTAATAAATGGCAAATATAATCCGAAGCACAGAGGGATGACGTGAACAAGCAACATGGAAAGCAAACTATCAAAGAAGAACATTTCCTTGTGAGCTCTTCCAAGTCCTATTAAGCAAAGTTCAAGTACTTTCTTGGTGTTGGCCACCTTACCTTCTGCTGAAAGCTGAAGAGGCAAAAACAGGTGATGTGTCCATTCTTCAGTTTCCAGTTGAGAGCCAGGCGCATTATAATGTAAACCACTATTGATTTCAGTTCACTTTAATACCCTGGACTGTGAACTGTGGTGGTGGAGGGCTCCAATTCATAATCCCTGTCAGATTTAGCTGCCACAGCTAAATCCACAGTGGTTGTGAATAAGAGACCTTAGAAATCATTTCAAAGTGAAATATGATCCAAATAGGCAAGTACAATTTGAGGATATATACACTGAATCACAAGGTAAATTATCAACTAGCTCTTCTTCTAAGATGGACAGAGACAGTTTAATTGAATGGATACCATGACGAACCAGGAGCTCAGACACACTGTGTTACGAAACCACTGCCTGAGTGGCAGGGACAAAACGAAGCTGTGGTAGTGGGCACCAATACAAGCACCTTCTGTGTTTTGGACACTTGTCCTCACCTCTGCATTGCAACACAGCAGCCCTTCAGGGAACTAATTCTGCCCATGTCTCTTCCCTCACCCCAAAAAAATAACTCCCCCAGAAGTTAGCCCAACCACTTCACTAAGCCAATCCACAATACAGCCCCTGACAGATGTGCTGCACACCCTGGGTGGGCAAGATTACCAACAGTAGTACTGCTAAAAAGTCTGTGACATGCAAAGATTGCACAAACTAGTTGTGGATCCCTTGACATTTTGCCTTTTTGTGCTTTTGCTTCCCAAGCCTACATATCTTCAGACCATAATCTTCTATATACACCTACCCTCCACACTATGATGGTTCAGTTCCTTGGCTGAGGCCAAGGATTTATATGTCTACAGTGTACAAGCCTTGTTATGGATTAAATGAATAATGGCACAGATTTATTCTGTCTTTCCACAGACAGAAGCCCACAGTCGAGACATCTAGCGCAGTGGTGGCTATTTATCTAACTACTGATACCTTCAATACAAGATTAACTTTACCTCAAATCACTGGAAGAATACTAGGAGTGAAGGAAAAAAAAAAAAAGAACATCAGATTAACTCTAAAAAAAGTTCTTTCTATACATGAAATAAAGGTGCCACATCTTCCACTTTTTTTTTTTTTAGGTATTAGGCTGAAGCCTCTAACAGATGGCCCATAAGTCAAGTTCTACTAGACAGGAAAAGCTGATGATTTAGCAGATCTTCTCCATCAGCAAGTCTTACTGTCATTACTACCTCAAACAGTAACAGCAGTCAGTCTCTGCTGCCTTTTGGCATCCAGAAGTACTTCTCCAACATTACATGACTAACCAGAAACAGACTAAAATTCACGCCCATGCCTAGACTACTTCTGTGATTTAAGATACTGAATCAAGACTAAAACAACATGATTCATTCAAAAGGAGATAACAGGTAGTCACAACCCCATTTTGTTTGCATTTACTTTTGCAACTTTTTACAGTCTCAACTTTGGCAGGCAAGCACTGCTGTCACATACACAGAAATACTTCTAGGAAATAAGTATGTCCAAGCACTTTCTGCATGCCATTATAACGTGTATAAGTTTTGAAAATGCAAGCCGCGGCTCACATATACATAGAGGAACCCCAGGGACCCGCCCAATTCATAGCCCTGGGGAACTTAGTTCACAGGAGCAATATCAGAAGATGAGATATTTACAGTGACAAACTGGCACCACTGAGGCAAATACTAATGAAGCAATGTCAGAACAGTGCCCACAGGGCTCAAGATCTTCTACAGGTATTTTAAGAGAAACCTATGATCTCTGGTATCAAAAGCCACAGGAAGATCAGTAAGAATTAAAATTGACAATGTGCCAGAATCCACCTACTATAAAACAGAAGGTCACTACAAATCCTCATTAAAGCTGTCTCACTGCTTTGGCCTGATTGAAATTTTTCAAACAGTTTATTATTACCATGAAGGTACAGGCTGCAGTTGCCCTGCCACAACCTTTTTCCAGGACCTTTGCTAGAAAGGTAGATTTGAAACAAGATGGAAATCTGAGAAATTGCCTGTGGACAGCAAAAGGCTGCTTAATCAACTGCTCCAATCTCCAGCAAAGAAGAAACTCTTACAGATGCCAAAGAGGTGTTAATGATAGATATTATAAAAGGGAACTGCTACAGTATATCTTCCAAGGACTGCTACAAAAGCCTTGCTGGCAAAAGATCAAGAAAACAGCTTGCAAGTGCAGGACCATATCTATAATAAAAGTACAATGTGACAGGTTTAAAATCCATAAACTATGCTGAAGTACATAGTTCAGAGTCCCAATGACCCAGCTGGAACTGAAGTTGTTGAAGGCCTTGGTATTTAACCACCACAGGAAAAGAAAAGACCCCAAAGCCTTCTCTCGTGCTCTCCACTAGACCTTATGCCAAGAACTGCAGAAGCCCAGATTGCTTCTCCGTTATCAGTTGGTTTCCATCACCATGCTTGGAAAACTTCAGCAGATGTTAACTGTGAAGAATATTCAACCATAACAGAACGGCAATATCAAACAACACAAAACCACCAAGCCCACCACAGATGCTTGAAACAACGGGACATGCTAAGCAGCTAGGTGTGTGAAGATGGCAATGACAATCTCACATGAGCCTCCCTGGACTTTGAGGCAATGTTTTAGAAGGCAATGAGGCTGTCCATTCACAGAAGTACAGTAAGATCCTCCCAACTTGGTTCCTCTTGTCTCTTCATTTACTGTGCTTCAGCTCCTTTTGCTCATGACATTTGTTGTGGTTCTCCCTGTCCCATGCACAGCCAGAAAGACTTTCCATTTAACCTTGTTATAGTTCTGATTTAAGGGGAAAACTTCACAGAAGTTAAACTCTTATTAGCATAGAGTTCACATCTCCGTTGTAATACTCTATATCAACCAGACATTCACACAAAGACACTTAAAGGCAAGCAGTTAGAAAAAGGAGAATACATTGTCTCCAGAGCTTTGTTTTGCTTCATTTTTAAACTTAAAACCTGCCCTAATTTAGCTAGGGCTGAACCAGAACACAGCTTAAAACAGCAGTAGAGATAAAATAAAGAAAACCCAGAATTAAGCCTCATCCTTAAGCCTGAGGAAAACTAGTATCTCAATAAAGTAGCCACCCTTCTAGGTCAGAAACCAGAAAGAAAAAATGGAAACACTATCAGATGGTTGCTCCTTCAGTTCCAGCAGAGTGTCACTGTACCCCCAAACCCCAGTCAGACAAACAAACAAAACAAAACAAAACAAAAAAATCTCAAAACAATGTAAACCTCCCTCCCCAGCCCCCAAGGGTGACAAAGGATCAGCATTTCAGTACTACCCTTTGGGTTTAGTCTGAGAAGGATTAGCATTTGTTCACATCTTTGGCAATCTCACTTCTTTGGAATGTTATTGTTACGAGTATTTCATGCTCCACAAGTTAATACAGTGAGTTATTATTTTCTCTCTTTTAACCTAGAAGAAACTTTAACTATATTTGGCTCAGATGAAAACTCTTTGTCAGGCTCACGTGAGCTTGTTGAGAAACTGGATGACAGACAAACCTTTCTGTTCTGTGTACTGTACAATTCTTTTTTCTAAAATGTTGTGGTTTAGGGTGGATGACAGTTATCCCACTTCAGATTTGCTTTTCCCATTATCTGATTTTGGTTTTTTCTAACAACAGTTTTGCTGATTCCAGGCTAGAGCGAGCAATCTGCTTCCCAGTGGCATTTCAATTGAGCCAAGGTTAGACCAAATTTGATCCTACTAAACATTTTCTTTCAGAAATGGTGAACATACCATTACCAAATATTTGTAGTAACAGAAAGTGGCTGTATGTAAACACAATCTTGTAGGGAAGCTATTGGGAAAGGAACATGTGCTCACACTCAAGTCCTGAGGAATGGACTGGTGAGAGTATTCTGAACTCTTGAAAGGAGAAATAGTGGTGGCTGGAAGAGGTGGTATAACAATGAATGTCATTAGAAGAACGAGCAGATGCCAGAAGAGGTGGAGTGAAGGGAAGGAGATGCACTAGTACTTCATATATAGACAAAGTTCAGCAATCATGGAATTCACTAACAAATATGGCTAAGTTCCTCATAAAGCCTCTTGTGAGATTATTAATGAATAGACAACAAGGGAATCAACAGTGGAACAGGTCATCAGTGACACATGAAGAGGAAATGTGGAAAAGCAAATAACAGCTGAAAACAATAGCCCACATTTCTTGGGCTATCTCCAATATTGTTCTTGGCTATCTCCAATATTAACCAAAAAGAAATAGATAAATTCTGGGTCAAATCTCTGACCTAACATACCATCCTCTCTACAACAGCAGCTGGCGCCAAAGCTCCAGACAGCATCTAAAAAAAAATCCCATAATAGAAAGCTGTGATTTCTGGAGACACCTTCTTTCTGTCTTCAGCTTATGCCCTCCTGTAACTTTGTATGCACATACACCACCACTGTCATAACTCTAGATAATATTACTTATACAAAACATCCACTTCTTTCTCTCCTTCCTGAAACTTACATCAAGCTCTCTGATTTACCTTTATAGCAATGAGAGGAAGCAGCTGTTTGAATGCTACATTAAAAAGTATTTTTCTGTCTAGGGAAGGTAGAAAATTTAAAACATCCAGCATCTACCTTACTTGTATCAATACCATAGCCATTTCACCTAAAGAAAGAGAGGATAAAAAGTATAAGGTTATGTCACTGTAAATAAGTAGTGAAGTCAGATCTGCATATTTTACACCAATTCTGTATTTGCTTTATAAGGATGTAAAGAAATAAGGGCTTTGTTATTTCGTCCAGAACAAAACAAAGGTCAGTGGCGTTTCTTACCATATCATAGGATCACAGAATGATTTGGGTTGGAAGGGACCTTAAAGATCGTCTAGTTACATCACCTGTTTCTCTTCAATAGCTGCTTATTTATTTCATATTTACTATAAACAATGATGAGGGTTCTCCACTTGAGCTCCTTCATCCCGTGTTGTGAAACCAGTCCCGTACTATTTGGACATCACAAAACTGTTTTTGTGTTTGGGCTTCCTGCAGGGCTAGTAGGAACAGTTAGGTGATATTCCAATACTACACTATAATAAATGCATTAACAAAAACTTTAAACGCTTTCTTATAACCTGGCTTCCCTCAGACTTGAGCCAAGCAAAATACAGAAGTGCATTGCATGTGTGCTGAACACAGTGACGGTAGGTGTGATTGGTATACAAATCACACAGTAGGCATGCTGTGAGCTCATTTTTCTGAAATGGAGATGTAGGTCCCTGGTCTGGCATCTAGAGATGTGAAACTGCAACAGAGTTATAAAATCCATCACAGCTCTCACACAGAGCTAGGTCCATATTTCAGTTCTACTGGTCTGGACATGAGGAATATATGGATACTACAAATCTAGCTAAGGAAAAAAAAACCCCACCAAACCCCAAACCCAAACAGATGGGTATCTTCAAATTCTTGCCATGAGAAGAATATAAAGTATGTAAAATGCAGTTTCTCTGCCTGTGTTTTCAGTTCAACTACTCTATGCTTGACTACAGGTTATCATGATAAATGATACTTTGTTTTGAATTCATTCATTCATTAGGAGTTTTTGGCAAAAGGAGTAGTCTGAAGTCTGTTTATGATGTTGCTCGAAGTTCCTTAAAGTTTTGTCTACTTGCAGAAGCTCAGCACTTATATCATGAGAAACACAGAAGGACACAAAATTACCTAATTCCAGAGCTCTGTCCCAAGGAATAAATCTGCTGGAACCCTGCAGTTTTCCAATACATGGTCCTCTTACAGCATGATCTATTGCTTAGATGTCCACATACAAATCAACTGATATTGCCTGATATTGTTTCACCTAAGAATTATGTCTGAAACTTTTCTAGGAATATGGTTCACATAATTACCCTTTTGCATGTGTGCAGGAATTCTCACAAAAATCAGCCAATTAGCAATACCTGTGGGAACAAAGCATATTTCACATCTTGACATTTTCAAACAGTGAGAAAAGCTCAGGGTTTCCACCTGTTTTCATAGCAGCAGGAACCTGGGCCCTGGTCATCTGAAACATCACGTGGGGCTCCAGATGCAAACCATCATTTGCTTACTTGACAGACAGGCATTCCACCACCACCAGTTTAACTTCCCTGCCATGACACACACATAACTGGGCATGATGTCAGTATTTCTGTTAATGAATGGAGTAGGAACATGACTGTCAATAGGAGTGGGTGGGATACATGGGTGGAGATTAACCCTCCAGTGCCTGGCTGTGCCTTTGTGGTGAAGTTTAAACTGATTAGCAATTTGGGGACAGAATTTTCTCCAGGTCAGCTTGCAAGGACAGACTAAAATAAAAACCCAGCATGGGGGAATTTCAGCTTCCTGTAATCATCTCTGAATTTCATTTGTCACAAACCCAGGTATTCCAGAGGCCAGGACCCCAATACTAGTCAAGAAACCAAAGATGCTATGTTATGTAGTAAAATGCTATATGTTGCACATAAACCTTGAGCCTGTTACAGAGCACTAGAAACAGTAGTGTAGCCAGGCTCCAGATGTTCTGCAGACCTTTCAGGATTCAACATTTGTCATGTTAGTTTCCTGACGCTCAGAGAGACTGTACTTGGGCCAATAGCACCATGCTCCCAACTTTGTACCACAAGCTTCTCTTTGTTGCACAGATCAAACAAGAAATTGAAACAACTGCAAAAGAGCAGGAGCTAAGAATCACCCCCAACCTCCTCACTTCTGACCCAAATAGAAAGCAAGCTATAACCTTGTCCTTGCCAACAACACGTATTTACAAGCTGGTCCACAGAAGAAACCATTTCACCTTCCCCTTCATAAAACATATACTCCTTATTTGGGAGATAAGGAGCAGACAAGATATTAACATATCATTGATTACGCAAACAGAAGGCATTCCGATGCCAGGATTAGGAGACAATACAAGAAAGCATCTTCATAAAACAAGATCAGTAACAATGAAGAAAAATCCATTTTGGTAGAAGTTCGGTCATTCTTGCATGAATATATGTATGTTTTGATAAGCATGATAAAGAAGATCTAGTTACATTGTTCATAGACAGAATATATTTTCATTTGTCCATAAACTGCAAGCCAAACTAGAGCAAAGACTTTGCTTGCCTGGAAGCTTACCAAATACATTTTTCCTGAAGCAGCAAAGTACATCAATAATATTCCTCCAAGTCTTTTATTTCTCACTTGGTAGTAATTACTTTACTTACTCTGCATCACCATTTCACCTTTGTAAAGACACATGCAGACCCAAAATAAGCTCCTACTTTAGCACAGCGTTTAAGCAGATGTTGAACTTAAGTACCAGTAAGTTCAGCTGGGCTGTTCATATGCTCAAATCACCTTCTGATTTCTGAATTCAGACATAAACAACAGTATCACTGGGAACAAGATACCACTGAGCGCACACCTCACCTGTTCATCGCAACTGAGAGCAACGGTTCAGTCAGACCCTGTCACCTCCTGACTGCTTTTGCAAGTAGCTAAGCACCCTCGTTTGTGCAGAAGCTCATTGAGGAGGGAAAAGACACTCCTTCTCCAACAGAAACTACTACAGCACTGATGCTATACAACAAATGGCAGGAACATTTTGCTATTACATTAAAAAATGCTAATAGAAGTGCCAAGGGCTCTGTGAAATAAATGCTTAAGCATAAATGCTTAAAATGAATAAAGGAGCAAAGGAACTGCCATAACGGACAAGACCAATTCCATACTTTCCCTCCAACAACATACAGTATTAGATACCACAAATGAATATGTAAAACACCCTGGCCTGGGCAATTAAATGGCAGCCTAACTATACTGAAAATCTCACTCTAACCTCAACATTTAAAGGCTGGCTTCTATTTAAAGCACAAGAGTTTCTCTGTCTTTTGCTTTTAAAACTCTGAGATGTGCCCAGTCAGGTTCTTCTGGGCTCCACAAACGATGAAGGAGGCCCATATTAGTTCAAAAAGGCTGAGAGAAAACTAGTACATATATTAGAATAAAAAAGCTGATAAAGAATATTCTGCCTCAAAGTTCATGCCAAGCAGCAGCAAGAACCACACGACGTTGATAACAGGTATTTTCAACCTCAGGTCAAGGATACTTGCTATATGCTCTGTCAATACACTGTTAACCATGATTGATTTGGTCCAGTGACAGATAATCTATTATGCACTCATACTTCAACCCCACTAAATCAAAGATAGTTTGTCTAGCAGAACAAAATGACACAAAATAGGAGAAAGCCCAAAGACAAAGTAGTAGCTTTCTTTTCACCCAGCTTATCCTTCTATAAGAGAAGGAAACCAACACATAACAAAAGGTTTAGCAAAATGCAAATCATATCTTTCTGGAGGATGTAGGGGAAGAAAAGGAGAATACTGTAAATAAAAAATATATACTGATGAAAGAGAAGTAATAGAAGTCCTAGCAAAATGTCAGAGAGAGTTGCAAATAGGCTAAGTATAAAGAACAGAGGGAGGGAAGTAAACTTGCCCTCGGAGTCAAGCTGTGTGGATGTATTTATATAAACCCTTGGGGTGGGGGAATAGAGCCAGGGTCACCGTTTGTCATCACCTAGAGTACAAGGGGGGAAAAATACATTAGATTCTCTCAGAGTATCAATTAGCATAGCTTACATGCTTTTCTATTATTGCCTGGGATAGACTTGCAGCTTCCACCCTATTCTCTCTCCTACTCTTTCCTCATTTGATGTGGATATCTGCCTGTAGACATCTGGAGACAACATCTTCTTGCTACGTGTATTCCAACACTGATATCCTAAAGCTAAAGACTGCCGAGTGCCTAATGCCAGCACAATACACCGGTCTATATGAAAATGGACTGCATTCATCCTCTTTCATTATTCACTCTTAATATCCTGATGTTTGCAGTATCAGTAGCCTGTATTAGTAACAGGCAACACATTTCTGTGAAGCAAATTATCTCCATTACTCTGTCATCCAGACACCCTTTGCTGGTCACAGTGACTGAAGAGAAATGGACCAATCAAATATAAAGAAATAGCAGAGGACGTAAATAAACTAAGAACTAGAAGACAGGTACCCTGTGTACATATAGAGCGTGAAGTTGAACACAAAACACTCTGCTGAACAGCATCCCTACTCTACAACCATCCATTTTTATACGGATTATGAAACAGCACCTAGTTGCCCTGAGATGGATAAAAGTGCAACAGCCAAAAAACCAAAGGACTGTAAAGACACCTGCAGTGTGTGATTATAGCACGGCTCCAGACCAGAAGCGTTGTACAGACTCCCCATCCAGTTCTACCAGTCCAGGACTAGAGGCATGTGCCACTGTTAGCCTACCTCTGAGCTGGATTGTCCTTTGCATGCCAACCAATACCTTTCACAGCTGCACAAATCCATTTCTGGCTGCACTGAGGCACTGGATTGCTATGCAGGGGTGTAAAGGGTTATTAAATAAAATCTCCCCCTCAGGCCTTTTCTTTTAAAGGTCTACATGGCATGGGCCAAAACTAATTTTCTCATCCAACCACATCTAGTGAGAATAGCTCAGCCACATACAGAAGCTGTGGAATATTTGACAAGGACAAAAATCCTTGGAGAATAGTGAAATATTCACCTGGAGATAGTGTTCACCCCTCTCGCCATTTAATATGGGACAGAAATAAGTGGGTCACCCAGCATCACAGAGTAAATAAAAGCTATTTTACATTCTATTGTGCAAGTACAGTATATATGAATTCAACGCAAAGTCATTTTACCAAAGCCAAGTAGCCTGCAGATACTTTGGTGTTTCCTCAGCTTTATTATTCCCTCCCTTTAGAGTATACACACGTAGATTTCTTTTTTTTTTTTTTTTAATAAAGTACACTGGAGCTGCGTATAATTTTTCTCCTCAAGCTTTGCAAAGTGTCATTCAAGGAGGAAAAAAGCCCACCAGAGCAGTAGTGATGGTGACCTATTTCACTTATGTGCAACCAGCAGAATCAAATCTACTTCAGCTTTAAACGCATTGCCAATTTGAAAAATTTAACACAAGCTTTTTTCCTTCTATTAATAAAGACCATTAATAAGTAACATTTACAGATTCCTTCCAGCCTTCACAGCATCTCCAATATGCAAACCCCAATATTCTTGTATAGGCTGAACTACAGAAGACCTCTCAAGAAATACATATGGATCAGAGCTTCAGCTTGTATGAACCTACATACCTTCAGGGGTTTAAGGAAACCATTTCAACTTAACCTGGCTGAGGAAATGGCCCACAGCTTTAAGAGGTACTTATTTTCATACTCTGACCAACAGTCTGCATACCAACTTTAATCTAAGTATTTATCCCATTTTATGCATCACTGAATTAAACTTAATAATACCCATGTGAGAGGGGAAAGAATTGTTCTCAATTTATAGACAAAATGTAAGGGAATTATGTGCTTGCTCCAGGTTACACAAGAAGGCAGGACCAGGGCAGAAATAAAAGCTTGTATTTCCTGACAATGAAACCTGCAACTGACCAAGAAGCCATCCTGTCCTCTACTTAAAAATAAATCACATGTAGGTTTTGACCATACAGGGACACATGTTCAGCTGATACAAATGAGCACAGCTATTTTGATGTCAGCACAGTTATGCTCCATTTCAGTAGCTGATCTGTTCCAGAGTTTATTTACATGAAAAATGACTGAACACATGAGAAACAGAAAGCTTAAACAAATGCAAAGTATATGGTCAATCTAAGATTTATCTCATTACCAGTGAAGCTGCCCCCAAAAACAAAAAAAGCTTAAATTCAAACAATTTAACGCCACAGGCTAGTTAAAATAGTTGTTTTAAAATCTGCCCCTGCCTCCCCTCAAGCAGTTAAATTAGGCTTATGAGAAGAACATCAGGGGATATACTTGTCTTCTATTACTGTAAGAAGTGACCTCCTTGGCTGGATAATTTTTAAAGAAATCACATGGTGGTGACACCATTTACCCACAGTTAATAACTTTGGTGTGCCTGAGAGGCAAAGAGAGAAAAGAAAGGTCTCATCACACTGAGTAAAGAGCGATTTGAGAATGATACCTACTGTCAGCTTTAGCAATGCAAAACAATTTAGCCATATATATTCACATATGTTCACTTCACTAGAAATTGTAAATAGAAGACCAGATCATGCTTGACTCAATGGAGAGCACTCATAGGACACAAATTGCAGGCTCTTTCCTATAACAGGCAAAGAAAAGAGAAAACACATTAAGAAAATGGAGTGCCTGAGTATCATATAAATAGAGAATGTCCACCTGAGCTCCCTGCCTCCTAATCAGTCCTTCAGCCCAAAAATATATAGACTTGTTCTGTGTTTGCTGACTGTGGTGGAGCCGTATCCTACCCCAAATGTATCACTTTAAGAAAAGGCTTACATCACAAGCAGATGTTTCTTTTTTTTCAAGAAAAGAAAGAAAAGCATCACAACAAAAGACACAGCCACTTGGAAGTAGGCTACTTTTTCAGAAAAGTAATATTTCAGTAATATTTGACGTATGAATACGCCAACCCACAACCAATGCCCCAGCCCATCTGTGGCCTCCAGCCTTACTACTCCAAAAGCAACACCTGAGAAATAAATATAATTGCTGTATCTTTCACTGCATGCAAAGGGGCTAACGAACTCACATTTAAAATAAATCTAAGTCATTGAAGTTTTAGTGCAACCATATATTAAGATGCAAGTATATTGTCCTCTGGCCAAGAAGACTTCAACACAAGGGACATTAAACCATAAAACCTTTATTAACCGGCCAGCGGAGTTGCTGCGTACCCACTCATGTACCCAGCGCACTCTGCCCTCTGCGCTTTCACAGCCCATTGAAGTGCCTGTTAAACTCCCAAGGGAATTACGTAGCTCACCGGACTAGGCTCATGCCAAAGAATATACATATTTTAAGTGTGTGCCCACCTAGGAGAGGAGCTATATTTATGCATTTGGGAACCATTAGGATAAATCTGGTGGAGACTTCAAAAACACAACTAGCAAGTCAGAAAAAGCCCGCTGAAATATATGAACTGAAGACTTGGACACTTTAAGGACTAAATCTTCTGAGCAAGTAGGGAGGGGTGTTAGTAAGCACCTGAAAGCACAGTCTTTCCTCAGACAAACACAGCACATCTCTATTCCATCATTCAACCTTCCTCTACCACGACTCCCCACAAGCGACCCAAGACTTGTGGGAGTTTGCAGAGAAAAAGTGAGCAGCCCTGGTCATAAACCGGATACTCATGAACTCCGCCAGAGAAAACCGCAGAATTTTTTCTTTTTTTCCCCTCCTAACACAGCAACCGCACGACTGCGTTTGCCCGGCGCTTCGGCAGCTGCTTGACAAGACGCAGAAACCGTCTGTCAAAACCCGCCAGCCTCCCGCCCGGCCCACCCGCTGGAGGCAGCCCCCGCCTGAGTCTCACCGTACGCTTACCGGGCTGCGGAGCCCCCCGAGCAGGGCACCGGCCTCGATCGAGGGGTCCCGGCCCTCTCACCGGAGGCCGGGCCGGGCCAGGCCCCGGCCCCGGCTCACCTGAGCCCCGCGGGGCCGGCCGGCCTCACCGCTCCCGCCGCCGCCGGGGAGGCCCGAGCGGGGGCGGCGGCTGCCGGCGCTGAGGCGCCACCTGGCGGCGGCGGGCCTCGCGTAAGAGGCTCGTCCCTAATCAGGGGGGAACCTCTTCCCTGTAATTAAAAAAAATTTAAATCTTTAGGGCAGATTAAGATCCGGACAAGTGAAGCGCGTTTCCTTACCTCTTTAAAGGGGGGGGAAAGGCCAGCAGGGGCCTCCCCCCGCCTCAGCAGCGCCAGGCAGCGGCGGGCAAACGGCAGCAGGTTCCTGCCAGCTGTCGAGGCCTGGCGTCGCTACAGCTCAGAAAAGCGGTATTTTTGACACTTCTCTGAAATTATTGGGTCTTTCCATCAGTCGAACGGTCCAACAAAAGGTTGGGTGAGAACAGAAGATTTTGGGGAATGAGCGAGTGTCATTTTGCTAACAGTTACCCTGCTCCCTCGCCCGCATCTATCCAGCCGCTCCGACTGTTTACAGATCAACAACAAAAGCAAGAGGTATGGCAATAAAAACGTTATTTAAAGAGAAGAAAGTCCTGAGCTGTCCAGCAGCCCCGGCGTGGAAGGCGCGGGGATCTGTGTGCAGGCACAGGGCGCGGAGAGGATCCGGCTGTGAAATGAGAGGGAGGTCTGAGGCGTAAGAAATAGAGAGAATAGCAACATGGTGGAGAGCAGCAATAATTTGATCAACTGCTTTAGTAGAGTTATAGCATGTACCTAATTTCTGGACTCCAAAGAGATGCTCTCCAGAGTTGTACTTTTTATGTACTCTAGCACTCTACACCCTTAGGGCCTTGATATCAGCGGGGACATGTTCCTATTACAATAATAAAAAATGACTAATTACGTGTGAAGGGTTATTTAAATGCTGCATCAGTCTTGTGCAAGAAGGAAGCATAGCATGGCACAGACTCCCTATGCACCACATGGCAATTAAAAAAAAAATAAAAATTTGTGTTGGCTCCTAACAGTACTTTTTCTTCAGTTTTAAAAGTCTCCTTTCTCTGTACTAACATCATAGGCCACTCTGGTGTATTCTCCATGTGAGTTTTAGATGTCAGCATAAGGCAAAAATCTATAATGATCATTATTCTGTATCTTAAGGACTGTGAACGAAAAGTCTGGTGTCACATTACTGAGCTTAGGGTCTCTAAGCATTCTTGGCATTTTGTGTGTGCTGTTACAGAAATGAAATATTAGAGTAGCAAATACTATTTCCTGACACTTATATTTTAAAATATTTACATGTAATATGCTTGTGTTCTGTTGTATTCCCCCTTGATATGATAGATGCGTTTCAGAAATGCACTAGTGCATTTCCTGTCTTAAAAACTGTCTTAATAACAGTTGTAGCTTTTAATACACTATTGAGACTCTTACAAGTACTATGATCAATATAGAAGCAGCTTGAATCCCAACAGTCCTTTTTTTAAAGAAAAAAAATTTTTTTTTTTAACCTTTCCTGTCTTGGGGTCTTCCTCCTGAGCCCACTACTGCAAGTTGCTGAATGGCAGAACCTCTGAAGATTGAAATGGAAAGGAGCTAAAGGAACTAATCTCTGTCTATTCAGGCATCATTACCATAAAAGAAGTAAGAAAAATATCAGAAGGAATTGGTACAATTTACCAACTTATTGTAGGCACCTAGGACTAAGAGGATGCTCTTCTTCCTACAGAAAAAGCTACAGTTATTATTGGAAACAAGTTTTAATATCACCTTTAAAGCTATAGCTTTAATTTAATAAAAGCTACTGTATGAATCAAATAACATTAAGAATCTCTGTTACATATAGGTGTATTAAACATGCCAATATGTTAAGGTTTCATATTTCTTTAAAGAGGTATGGAATCAGACACTAAATCAGAGTAGCTGGAACTCTGAAAAAAGGTTCAGTTTCTGCTTGAACCTGACAAATGAATAATTTTCATGATTTAAGTAAAAGAAAAAAGAAGCACGAGAAGCCATGGCCTCTTATGGCATGGGACTTCTCTTTGCATTTAAGATTTTGCATGAATGTAGTGTCTCCAAAGCAGTCACGTACTGTAAATAAAAATCCACCAGAGGCTCTGCCAAACACCTTGCTTCTTGGCTACACCACCTCCTATATTTTAACATTGTTCCTGCATTAATCACTACATGTAAGTGATTTTGAGATGCACATTGATATATTTTGGAAAGTTCAGTAACTATCCCAAATTTTTTAAACTCATAATTTGGGCTTCAAGCTCAGACCCTGACTGTGTAAGGACACATACACGTGCTTTATACAGTATGAGCTGATTTCAGTGGAACTGTTTCTGGAACTAGATTTAAACCCAATGAACCAATAAAACCCTCTCCGATTTATTTCACTGGGCTTTAAATTACACCTATTCTGTACAGTAGTAACCAGATCTGTAAGTCTTTTCTGACAGAGGCCCTGATCCTGCATTTGAACCTGCATGTGATTTTAAGACACCTAGAAGTTGAGGTCTAGGTAGTTACATGCTTAACAGCAAACATGTGATCTTACTGTTCTCAGTGGTTCATTTTGTATAAACAAGTCCAGTATTTTTTAATGTAAAAATACTTTCCTGTGCAAGGGCATTAAGTTAACAGCTGGCACAAAAGACTGCCTGGGCGTCACTCAGGCTGATGTTATCAGTGTGACTTGGCTGTTAGGTCCATGACACCATTGCTTTCCATCACTCTATTACGTCTTTCTAGTTTTACTTTGCCAATATTATATGCTTTGCATCTGCAGCTGGAGTCAACTTTATAAAGCATGTCTAATGCTTTATAAGCTAAGCTTTGCAAAGCTCCATCTCAAAGGAAAAAAAAAGTTTAAATAGTAAAGAATATATATAGCAACAATAGCACAGAAATACATGTTACATCCATGCCAAATTTAGTTATCACTGGAATTAATCATCATGTAATCAAGACATAACAAATAGAGAATTCAATTTTGTGGCAGAGAAACCAACCACATTTAGTCTGTCTTGTATAATGTTTTTAAAAAGCTAGACATGATTATCTATAGATCTTGCAATAACTCTAGGTGGTATATGGCAAACATACGTAAATGACACATATTAAGATATTAAAATTATTCCCCGATATAAAAAGCATGCATTTATTGATAATTTTCAATTTATCCTTGAAAGCCTTGCTCACAGGAGAAAGCACACTACTGCTTCTCTTGATTTAAATACAATTACTTCTATAAATAAAAGTTAATTATGTGAAAAAAAATTAAAAGGATAGATTTCATTGCCCCTCGTTCATTAAACAGCACATATTATGTATGGTTATTTGAAAAAATCACAAAACAATTATATTATTCAATTAATATACCACAGGAAAATTAAAGTTATAAGATTATGATTCAGTAAAGCTTTTAAGCAGCTTCCTAATTTAACTCCATTGACAACAAGTCATACACTCGCGTTCTCTTTCTGGTGGGAGTCATTCTCTTAACCACTTTTAGTTAACTGATGTAAAACACCTGGAGAATACCCTTGAATGTGCATGCGAGTGTGCCAAGGTCTTCACTGCCCACACCTCAGGGTAGACAGTAACTGACTCTAAAAATTTACCCATACTTTTACTTGGAGATTATTTGATATGTATTGGTGGTTCCTATTTTCTGCAGAGAAATCTGTAGCATGCCATTATATCAGCCTGGTATAAATGTTTATGTCCAATAAAACTATGCTGTAATAAGTACAAATCTCTGTATCATCACTACCTTGAAATCAAGTGCTTTAAAAAGACTGCAGGACTACAATTTTTCCAAGATGAGAAGCCACGCTTCCTCCTGTCACGTCCATATAACGTTTCCAGTTTTACGCCTGGGAAATTTCAGGAAACCTCTTGTCTGTCAGGGGGCCCAGCCTTCTGGAATAATCAAAAGTATGTTTCATGTAATGAAACGCCTCTTATTAAAACTACTCTCATTCATGGTTTTTAAATAGACAATTCAAAAGACTGGGCCTCACTCTCCTCTCAGTTACATTAGAATAACCCCATCAACTTCAATTATCTTATCATAGTACGAAGATCAGAGACTTATCGTTGTCCACTTGCTGCTATCTACGTAATAGAACACTGTGGGCATCAAGTTTAGCTTTTTTCTGTAGAAAATGATTTCTCTTTAATACTTCTAATAATGAGATCTAACACAGTAAGAATCAAAGTGACTTTTAAGAACTTCTTATTTGTTCCTTTTTGATTAATATTTTTTTCTAATATACCCTCAAAACTTTAACCAAAATCTAAAATAATGAGATTAAAACTATTTAAATTAAAACACAATATGTCTAGACTATTGAGTTATGTCTGCTTAAATCATACTAAGTAATACAAGCTGAAGAACCATAGCTTCCAGCCAAGTCTTTTGTGTATTTGGAAAAGCTTTATCAAGCCTATGTTGAAAATTGCATTAAACTACATGAAAATTTTACTCCTAATGCATAAAACCAATTATGCCATTCCCTTACCACATTTCAGTTATGTTTTGAAAATCTGTGTATGTTATCCACAGTAGTGAAATTTGCCATGTTAGTTAAGTCCTAGTTCTTCAGTCTTTAGTGTAAAGATATATCATGTTACATGTTGAAAACTTTTTTCTCATGATAATAGATGATTTTGAGAAAACTCATTATCAAAGAAGGAAATATAAGAGTAGCCAATTCTGCTAAAAAAAATGAAGACTACTGAACTGCAGCTGGAATATAGACTGTGAGCTGACACCAGTTATAGGCAGGTGTATCCAAACATCCACAACTATAGGGAACGTGTATCTTGGTTTTTCAAATTCTAGCGTTTAGTCTTACCTTTGTTTATGATCTCTTCCGGTACGTATTTTCAGACAGTAGGGAAAAGGTTTAAAGAATTTTCTCCCTGTTCCCTTATCAGTCCTTTTTAAAACTCTTCTTCCGTTTTTTAATTTCTTTTCGATCTGAATAATCCCTATCCAGAACCTTGTGCTGTTTCTCTCTATTGCTTGAAGAAATTTGTAATGGAGGAGGCTGGCATAGTCATGACTGAATTTTAACTTTCTGGTTCGGCAGTCCTGTTCAGGGAACAAATTATTTCAGCTATGGATTCTGGAAATAAATATCTGTATATTACCCTCTGGATAACCAGTTTTGTGCAGCCTTACTTAACAGAATTCTAAGGATTGCAGAAAACTTTTAATTACTTAAGAGAAAACAAGAACGTTACTTTTGTAAATTCACAGTTACTTCCAAGATTGTATCTGTTGCTAGGACTTTATGGTAACATAAATACATAGATCGCTTCAGTGCAGAAATTATGGTAGCTATGATAATAATTAAAAAATTATCTGGAATACTTTAAAAAAGCAACCCGTGAGTAGTCAGAACAATGGGAATTTGGCTATAATCTGTTCTCGAAAACACCAGTGGATTCCCAGTATTTTCAACAGAACCCCCACACACACCTTAATCCATTTAGTATAACCTTAGTATTTTACTGCTTTTGGAAGTAAGATTTTGTCATGGAAATGCAACAAGCAGGAAATCTAGGGGGAAAAAAAATCTAAAGCATGAACAGCCAAAAGTTGAAAGAAGAAAAATTACCTGATGAGTCATAGTTTGAGCTGAGTTTGAAAGTCTTTAAATTCAGAGATGACCTGAAGAGAAGGGAAATTTCAGAATTATGTGGTAAATGGATCCCAGGATCCAACCTCATTCCAGAAAAACAGCCCGAAAAAGAACCAGACTTGGTTTCAACTACAAGTTTTAAAGTCATAGTGTAGTTGACTTAATTGGAACATTTCTAATTTACCTCTGGTGAGGATCTTGCCTAGTATCTTGGATTTACAAATACTTTTGGATATGGTGCTGCTGATTTTATGACATTTCTTAACGTTCCAGGGAAGTCTATGATTACATTTTTTTGTCACGGAATCTTTGGCTATTTAGCTTTCCCTAGCTAGCTCGAGGAAGACATTAATCTATTCAACAGGAGTAAAAATGGTACCGTTCCTCATAAGGCTATCTCTGTAAATGTTAGCCCAATATGTAGTTCTAAAGGAGGTTCAAAAGATTTTAAACCAAGTTTAATGAGTAAAGTTTTTTATTTAGTAGGTAAATTATATCATTTATCCTAATTTACTTGCACATTTTAAATCTACAGCTAGAATTCATCTTCTGTTTTTCAGAAGACGTGCCTTTTAGAATATACAGTTTAAATGCTTATACTAAACTTCAAAACACGTGAGACAGGATTTGCAAGAAGACTTTGACAATTCATGGTATCATACCACCTAGATTTAGGTACCTACTTGAAAAATCTAACTTGTGCGGCTGATGTCCTTCAGCTGTATGTACAGGAATAGAGACAAGATACCCTAAGGGCTCGTTTGGAGAGTGGGCTCCAAACTCTGAATATTCCTCTGGAGGAACCTCTGTTAACTGTTCCTCAGGCAGATGCATATCCTTCAGTACAGGGAATGCCTCCTTCCTAATATTCCAGTCGCTTACTACTATTTAATTTTGACATCGCTATAATTAATTTAGTACACGGAACACATACAATTCACAACTATTTATTGAGACAGAATGTACAAATACTTGTTCGTAGTTACTCTGTATACATTTACAAGAACAGCAACTAGCTTCCTAAAACATGGTCATTGCATAGGGGAGTTCAGGTAACATCAACTATACAGTGATTTAGCTTAATTTTTAAGTCCCTCAAAAGAATATGCCTGTAAATTCCAACTGACTTATAACATCAACTAATTATAATCATTGGATTTTTAAAAAATAAAATAACTTTTTTAACGATTGCCAAAGACAATCTCACCTGCCCAAGGAAAGAAAAAATATAGTTAAAATTTTCAGAGAAATGAGAAGAAACACACATTTTATCAGAATAGGTGCATTAAGTTTAATAATGATTTTAAAGCTTATAAACGCAGGTCCCTCAAGATCTCATGTGAGTTATGAAATCTAATTTTATTCTCATAACTCTGTAATAAAGTTTTATAAATGTTATAAAAAAGGTTTTTACTAAGAGTGAACAGAAATCTGAACTACCTGGCCAAGTAATAAAAATGCATTCCTTTGTTGCTAAGTGTCAGACAAGAAGGTTTACCTGAAAATTGATCAATAAGTCTTCCTTTTCCACTTGAGTGCATTCATTTTTTTCTTCATAGGATAATAGGGGTTTTTAATGGTTTTTCCATTAACATCTAACTTAACTGCTAGCAAAAAGAAGGCAAACATAAAAAAGAAGGGAGATAAATCGTCAAGAAAAAGCTTAGTAATCTTTGATGATGCGTTACAACTTCGCAATGGGTTTTGTTGCTCTCATTTCTTACTCGTTACAATGGACAACGTAACTCTGGGCTTCCTCCAGCATTGCAAAAGGGGTTGTAAAAGCAGTTTGACCATCCTTCTGACCGATATCACCTGAGATACAAACTTGGAAAGGATACTATGATTCTAAGAAAATAAACTCTTGTGCAGTATTCTAGGCATGTGCACTCAGAATGACTTCTGGGTACCTCCTCTGAACACCTCTGTCCTGAAAAGATTACAACACATTGCTGGAAGATGGAACATTAGTCATACTTTCAGCTGCTGATTATTTTGGGTAGAAAAATCTGATTTTTAAAATGTTTTTAATAAAGAACGTGCACACTTTAGAGAATAATTTTTGCTGCATTTGTTAGCTTTTGTTGCTGAATGTCTCAAAAATCCTTTTTTCAATCTCAATATTGCTTTTGCAACTGAAGATCAATAATTACTTTCTCAGCATCATTGAAAAATAATCACATGTCCACGTATTTGATCAGCTGCAAATTAGGCCTTTAGCTAAATGGCAGCCCTTGGACAAGTGAGCCAGGACATAACAGGCAGATTATTTTGCTGTCAGACATGCCAGCACAGAGATGCAGACAGAAAGCAAAACATACTTTTTTGGTCACGTCCTCTTTTCTTTATGAATATAATAAACGTAACTGAGGAGACTGGTGCACTCAAAGTAGTAGTTGTGCTTACTTGTTTTGCTGGATAGGGATGGACTGATTTCTTAACACTAACAGCTTAACTACACCATATAGAGTTGTGGCCAGTTTCAAACTGTCCCAATCACACCTTGTGAATTCTAAAAATAACCTGTAATAGTTAAAAGGTACCCTTATACTACCTATTTAATTAAGAAATTTATTTCATTACTACTGTAATTTCATTCATATGATGAGATTTAAAGAAAGCATTGCTTCCATTTTTGCTCCCCCCTCCCCAAGATTATCTTATGGTTCTATTTATACATGGCTGATGCATTTATTATAGTGGAATGACTCCATACCTTTAAAGATTGTCATGCTATTCTTGGAAAGGACTTGTTTTAAAAAATACGCTTTAGCTAGTAAATGTCTTGAAAAAATAGTCTTTCCTTGTTCCTTCTTTTGTTGCATAGGAAGCTGGAAAAACTCCAGTGATCTCTGGTATTACTGTCTTATAAATTAGTGCAATATATTTCTCTAGATTTCACACAGTGCTGAATGGTTTTGGCAGTACAAAATGGATAATGTGAATTAAGTTTAGTCTTTAAACTACTTTTCCATATGTATGGAAACTCTGAAGAACCTCAATTTTCAACCAGAGAACTCTTCTCATGTCTTATTCCTTACATATTAATTATTCTGAAAGGAGTAACATGATGACAAAAATGAAAAATAGGGGAGGAGAGAAATAGGAAATGGGAAAATGCAGGATACTCTGAAGAAAAGAATTACATTTTGTAGCACTTTGGTGAATAAAATACACATTTCAACTAAATCAATTCGATCCAACTCCACGTAATTATCCTGAACGCAAACCCAACTTGAATTTAACTTGCTATAGGAACTATGCAGTTTGCCTGTTTAAAAAGACAGATTTTATCACCAGCTAAAGGCAGTTCAATTAAAATTGGAGGCTTAACCACCCAGAAGCCTGCTGGCACTGTCTTGATGAGCTGTAATTCTAATTGGAAACTCTTTGCAGGCAGCACACAACAAAGAACTGCAGCTGTTTTTTCAGCGATGCCCATGTCCTTTGCGGCTGTTACCTACATAGCATGTCCAGAAGGGGGTTACATGAACTGCTCCGTAAATTGGGGGGGGAGAAGAAGTAGTCTGGATCCACCTGAACTACAAAGCTGGTTCATTCTTCTTTCATGAGAGGTCTTGATTTTCAGTTTTCTGTATCCTCCAAAATATTTTTCCTTCACATGTTTTTACTTATTTATTTTGCTGACAGAGCTAAAATCTATTCTGTACATCCAAGCAAAGGCCAGAGGGGATTGATTATATGCTAGAAAGCTTTTTCAAGGAGGTGACTAGCTTGAAGCACATTAAAATGAAACCTGTAGTAATGGTAACTCAAGCAATTATATTTGAATCTATTTGTATATTTTAGAGCTTATGGTAACTGATTCAATGCAGTTGTAGCTGACAGAGTCTTTATAAGAAATACCATCAACACGGTTATTAGTATTTGATTATTGTTAAACAACCTCTTTGTTAATCTTTGCTTTCCTCACAAAATGTTCATAGGTTCAATAGTAATGTAGACCAGAGTACTTTATTGCCTCTCTATGCTCTATTTCCTAGCATATTCCAGCCACTGAATTCAGTATAAAAAGCCCTTATGCCCTTGTACTGTAAACTTCAAAAGGAATGATTTTTTTTGAAAGAAAAAAAACCCTGAAAATAGATAGTAACTAACACCAGAGAGTTCCAATTTTAGCTGAAACATTATCACAAGACACTACTCTCAGTTCATTAACTGTGATACTTTAATAATTAGAATGGAAACAGATGACAGTTTTATTTCCCTCTACATTATTATTGGAGGGTTTGAGCAGATTTTTATGATACTATTTGTAATTATGATAGCCTAAATAGGTTTACTACTGTTATGCAAGTGTAAGGTCTAATATTTAATAGACCTGCTTACTTTTTTTTCAAATGTCAAATTCTTAATCAAAAATCACTTCCAAAAATCTTCAAAGAATTTCTAAAAATTGCATTTTTGCCCAGTTTCAATATTTAATACACATGTCAGTAGCCACAATTGGTATAAAAACGGCCCATTTTTATGCGTGGTGTTGACAGTGTTTTGCTTTCATGTCTTTCATCTTTTTTTCATAATTTCCAAGATTCTAGTAATAGGCTCACCCTCTGCTGACACGGCATTTCTGCAAGCAGAATTTCCCTGTTCACTATTGGGAATTGCAGCTGAGAAAGGATTGACTCAGCGCAGAATGAAACAAGTGATCTAGCAGTGCCATCAGGAATTTCAACACTGAAAGGTGGGGAAGATGGGAGAAATAACTGAGTTTAAGAGAAAGAATGAAATGTCATAGAAAGAAAGAGGAGCAATATCGAAATGGAAGGAGAAAGCCTTTCAAATAAAAGAGCTATTTCGACTCTTAGTTGCAGATGAGATGTTAGTGCTTTGAACACATTTCACAGAATCACCTTGAACATTTTTAGTAGGTTTTTGGGACATTGGGCAGAAGTCAAAAGGTCAAGTCTTCCACTATATTTTTTAAGTAATTTCACTGTTTTTAAGCCTACATTCATGTCTCAAAAGATTTTTTTACATCAAAGGAAGAAAGACAAGTAAAAATTCTAACTGGTAACTTTTTAGTGTTATACCACTTTTTCTTGTAGGTATGATCATGGTAACTTTTTCAATCTCATCTTTGAAGAAACTACTGATGTATTTTAGGTCCTTTAAAGTCACCTAATGTAGTATCTTTACTTTTTTCAGGATCTAATAATAACGAATAAGAGCAAGATTAATCCTTAAAGGGGATAATGTCAAGTTTTCTTTCTTTCTGTCCTTTGAAAATAGAATGTAACCTGGAATCAATGTTTCCTTTACAAGAGAATACATTGGGAGGGTTTGTGTTTTAATTAAACGAGATGCTCAAACTAATTGTGCTCTACTACTACTACTACTACTAGTACTACTATTTGGATGAGAATACATAGCATTTTTGTTGATTTTCTACAGCAATGTCCCTCAGAAGGGGAGGTTACTTACAAATAACAAGAGTTCTTAAAGATACGTTGTTTACATATCCATTCCCACAGTTGGTCCATATATGTTTTAGCTTTTTTTCCCATTCACAGTATGTCACCTGGACATACTCAAACCACACCCTTCTTAGAATACACCCTGTGTCATCTCAGGTCTGTTACACAAGGATTTGGAGACTCCAAGGAGCAGGGGGAGGAGGGAGAGAACACGACCTGAAGAACTCCTGTCATTGCAGAACTGCTCTTTCAAGTGCAACATCTGTCCTAGGTTCTTCTGCAATTGTGTTGCAGCTGGTGAAAATGTGGATTGAGCTCCGTCTGCCTTAACTTGTGCTCTAGATCTATCTAGTCAGGCCACAGTGCCTGAAAGGCTCTGCCTTAGCAATCTTCTAGCACAGCTACTATCCTCTCTGACAACCTGTGCACAGAGATAACCATTTCCTTAGACCGCTGTGTCAGGAACAGCTGCATGGAATGACTACAGACATGCTCCTGACACCAGGTGAAACTCAAACGTTACTTCGGAAAGATTCCTACAATGTAGTTCCTCTCCCAAAAGCACAGTATATGGCGAGTCAGTCATACTGATTTGTACCTCTTGTATTCTCGTAGAAAGGGTAGTAGCTACTGGGAAGCTACTTTCACAAAACAATGCAATAATGAGCAGGATGCCGATCCCTCAAAACGTAGCTTTCCAAGAGTCCTGAAATACCGGGCTAATGTCCAGTGGGGACTGAGTTCTTAATATAATAGTCTACCAATGACAGGCAGAAGCTCATTGCGATAAGGTGGCTTTCTAACTGAATTATCAAGCCTCATGTAGTCAGTAATCTGTCCTGGGGCAAGACTGCTAACAACATTAACAGCTATGAAGTGCTTAACCATTATGGTACTGAAAAATCACATAAGCAGCTAAGATTAGTTTTTTATTCTCCAAGACTTAAAAATTTCCTTAATTTTAAGCAGAAAAGAGTCCCAGTGAAGACAACTGACATTTCAAGCTGGCTAAAGATACAGCTGTTCTTTATGGTTCTGTGGCATCATGCTTTGACCCTAAGCATGACAATTTGTTTTAGCTAGAAAAGACAGAATATTTCCTTGGAAATTGTAAGAGGTTCTGCATTTGTGTTGTAGTCACATTGCATATCATTTTTTCTTTCATTGTAACAATCTTTCCATCCCGTGGTAGTGTATAGGCACCTTCTCATCAACACTGGAAAAAACACTTAAAGACTCACATGTCCCTCAGTGCAAAATATTCTCTGAGGAAATCCTGTAGAATCATGTGCAGCTCTGAGATACATTCTACTGAGGGCAGCAAAGTAATTCTCCTAAGATCTGTTCTGTAAACTATAGATGAACGTCTGTTTTTCTACAGCTACTTAACAGTACCGATTTTTGTATTTTCCTTTTTTCCTGGGTGTAAAAAGGTACAATTATAGCTGCCATTCTTTCTGCCATGCCTTTTTGCTTGCTCAGGTGCTGGTAATAAGCTTAGGCTTCAATTTAGCAAAGTATGTGAGCTTAATTGCATCGTGGGGCACAATGGATACGTAACTTTGCTAGGTAAGGCCCTCAGCACTAGCCAAATCCTTTCTCCTTCTCAAGTTTGAACGTGCTTGATAGTTACAGAGGAAGTCCTCCTCTTTAACAATTTTATGGAAACCAGTCCTTGAGAATATAGTAGTTTTCATGTTGCTATCATTTACATGCTGTGGACTGTGTCATAGCTGTTCAATATGTCAAAATCATGCCACCAACTCTATTTCTGCTTCTGTCCAAACTTTTCTCACAAATATTGTTTCCAACCCGATACTAAGCTTGGTAAAATTACTGAAGACTTTATGCACAGACTCGGTATGCACAGACTCGGAAAGCTATCGGTTGCTTGGCTAATCACATATTGAGCAATCTGTCACAAAGCAGCGGCCACATCTGCTACTTACCAAGTTCTTCAAGCAGAGACGGGCACTGCTAGTAAGAGCTTGAAGTAAACTGGGAGTTTTGGCATTAATAGAAAATTACAATAATTAATAGAAAATTACAATAATCATAACTGTATCATAACATTAATAAATATTTTTCATATTCTTAAATTAGACATTGTTTAAAATAAAATTAAAAATCAGTAGCTTGGAACAATATTGTTTTCTTAACTTCTTGCAGCATACATGTAGATGCTAACATTTTATTATTAGAAAACCATCCCAAAACACTCATGATTTATTGAGGAAACCAAACAGCCTCTGCCCCTGTCTAAGTAATCACATATTCTTTATAAAACAATCCAAAGAAAGGCAGTCATGGCATAAGGCTACCCATAATGTCCCTTTAAAATTATGAATAATTTTAAATCTTATTTAAATATATAAATATGGAGTTATTCTGTCAGTAGAAATATAAGCATATAGAGTCTATAGAGATAAGAGAAACAACAAACTCCTGAGCTGTATTTGCATATTTAGCAATATTGCAATGCATATCTTGGCTTCTTCTATAATTGATTTCAATGTGTTTTGTTTTGAAGCTGCTACAGCAACATTAAAGTGTCAGAGACTTCAATTTATATACCACTCTGCCCAAACCTGTAGTCCAGTCACAGAAAGGGAGGCAGTCACAGCATGAGCTATTTTTTATTTTGCTTGAAAACACCTTGCAAATAAACACTTTATGGTTATCAAATCCTCATGTTAATTATGGATAAGAAAACTCTTTAGACAAGAAAAGCATGAGATATGCAGACAAACACAGTTCTCTTGAGGATGCTGAGTGTGCAATATGGTCACTGATCTGTCACTGCTGATTTACCTTTGGATCACCTTAATGTTTCTGTAGCAGCAGGAAATATATCTTCCATGGGATGCTGTCAAGCTCAGAGATGTTGGAACCTTTCAAGTTTAATAACAACATGGTTTCTCATTCATCTAAAAATACTGGAATCTGATTTGTGGCTTTCAAATAGCTGATGCAAATTTTTAAAAGCCTTCAGAAAATACTGGGTTTGTTAAAAAGTTATAGTATTTGACAATCATGCCCACAAGTCAAGGTTTAACCAAGGAGTCCATATCAGGTTTAACCACAGGGAATATTTCCACACCCAGAAATTGAAGCATTTATGAGTGAAAAATATGTAACTTACTTGACAAGTATTCACTTAAGAATTAATAGAAACCTGCCTTCAAATTTGTTTATTTTATTATAGAAGTCTCATTATTCAGACTTAATTTAAAACACCTCTTTGGTTAAATATTGAACTATGATAACACTTGTTTTTCTATGTAGCCGACAACATACTAGAGTTTTAGGCAGTTACATTTCCCTTAACCATGGGGTTACTGTAGAACTGGACACAACAAACATTTCTACTCTTTTTTTTTGTTTCAGAGTATTAATGGGGAATTTAATGAAACTGGAGAAATTCAATGAGGAGAACCAACAGATGTTTACCTTGCAAGCTGGGATTTCTTCCTTACCATGCTGGGAGAAAGGGAAGAATTATTTCATACAGCTAGGATGATTTTTATGACTTTAGAAATGAGAGATACTTACTTGCCATTCTGTAGGAATTACCACTGCTCATGTCATGGGGGGGGGAGAGAGAATTCGGGGATTTCATTTACACTCAAAATGTTAGTCTGGTTCAGCCACACTGGAAAATAGCACTACGGAAAAATTTGTCTAGAGAAAGAAAGTAGATGAGATTTGTAAGTGAGTGTGCTGGCTAAATGAGACCCATTCAGGAGGCCTGCAATTTACTTGCAGAGGAGATGGAAAAATGAGGGAAGAGAAGAGTAACGAACTAATTACAGTCAGGTTTTGATTATTAATCCTAACTCACTATGACTCCTTATTTATATGTTTTAAAAATGAACTAGTGCATTAAAAGCAAGTTTCTCATGCATTTCAGGTTTCACAAACATTTCTGAAAAACTAGATACCAGACTCCTTTACTCACTTGGAGAGCTTCTTTGGTTCTTGTGTTGTATTTGTTTTGACAGTTTTATTGCTTAATTTCTACTGAAGAGAAAGCAGCTTATACCGCATTAAAATAAAAATATTACAAGTGACATCAGTCCCTTGAAGTCACAGTCACAGATTAGATGACAAAGGTTCCTAGGACATGGACACAACTAATTTAATTCCAAATGAATTTAATTCCAAAACAGTGTCACTGAAATGTCTTTTAGATTCACTTGAGTCTGTTGAAAAAATGCATGGATGTTATCGTGCATGTAACAGTTTTAAAGCATCTGTTGCTTTTACAGAATGGAAAATATATTTCTAATAAAGTAAAATAAAAATCTTTGATTATCAGGAGTACTATTTTGTTTATTCTAGGGTAAACTTCAAACATGTTAAATTACTGTTTCTGAATTCTTTTAGAGATCAGTTCTGTATTAATTTGAAGTAAGAGGGTATAGCAATGAACTGTATAAAGCTACTAGTGACGTGCCACCATGATGGAATAAATAATTTCTAATTAAAAAAAGAAAATAGTAGCCACATATCTTTTCTAGGTTTTGTGTAAAATTCCTATATCAAAACACCTGGCTGTTACCTTTCTCTGGAGAAGAAACAGCAGTATCTATGGCAGCTGGACCTTGCTGCTTTTGGATGCTGGAATAACAATTAAAATTTGTACATTTGTAAATAGAAATGTATGAAGAGTTGCATTTATTATATGCAGTTAGTTTCTATTCTGTCCAATAACATGCAGAATTATATAAAGAAAAATATAACAAGATGAAAGAAAATATCAAGAATACATATTAACATAAACTATCTGGCTTCAGCCTACAGATTGCAGACTAAAAACTGCTATAGAATTTAAAGGAAATGAATCAGAATTTCAGACTGGTAGTGTGTCTATTGATCATTTTAATATTAAACAATTTTGTTTTTTCTGACAGCTGCACGCAAACAGAAAGAAGCTGATACAGAAGGAAAAATAAATCACAGTAGAAAAGAAGATTACAAAACCAGATCAAATTGGCTTTTGGAATTTCTAGATTGTTGTATTCTCACATGCAAAGTGCTTGAAAAGGAAACAAAAGGAGATATGGCTCTTGGTCCCAAATATCATTGAAAAGCAGTCCCAGTTTAGGAGGGAAGGCATTCACTGGTGTTTGGCCCCACCCTAATAACTCAGTGGAGCATCTCTTTCCTAAGCGATCACTCATGCCGTTCCCAAAGACTACTCATCTCTGCAGAACAGCTACAACAGAAGGACCATAGCAGATCCGTGTAGCGAATAACATGGCTTGCTGTTCGAACATTTTAGACTACATGAAATTGCTTTCACATGTTTTGTTCTAATTTTGCCCATTTTTTCCAAAATCTTGGGGACCTCTGACTGCACAGAGCTCCGGTGGAATTGTAAAAGGCTAGGATTATTGCTATTGCTCCTTCATCACCTCTCAAAAGAGGATCATCATTTCATCCCTTGCAGAAGTGGAAGGGATAATCAGGTTTTAGAATTCAAGCATTATTGGGATATTAGGTAGATTTAAGTTAGCATAAGGGGGATTGTAATACTCTAAGCTATAGAGGTTGAAAAACCAAGGAGATATAAAACTCTAAGCCTCCAGTTGAAGTATGAAGCAGTAAACCCAGAAAAATGCTGACATCTGTAATGCATCAGGAATGTAAATGAATTCGTTGTAACGTAAATGATAATTGAGAACTATTGCTGAAAATTTGAGTGAAAATTTTAAAATTGAGTCTGAGTACAATGTGGAGCTCTGTGAAGTTTCTGACCACAGTAAAGGTCAGTCTACTTTCTTAATTGTTTGTAAGTATTGCTGCTGCATTTCCTGCATTTCCTAGTATGAGTTCTTCCAATTGCATGTGCAATCAGTGGCTACTTTGTAAGGCACCTAATAAAAATTACCTTTCCATCTATGTGTGGTTTTTTATATTAATGACTATGTTCCAAGTTTTCCTGTATCACAGCAATTCAAAAGAACAAATATGCTATAATATTAAATTCAGGTTTAAAGCAATCTAGTTGTTTGGTTCCCATTTTACTTATAGTATCCAAAATATTATAAAGGACAAGTGAAAAGGCATTCACAAAATACATACTACAACTAAAATGTTTGGTTACCAGTGGAATATTATCTTTTGGTCATCCTATTAAATCAATAATGTTTAGTAGTTGAACACCAAGCAGTTTATTTTCCCCTAAACTAAAACCTTATGGTAGAACTTGGATTAAAAATGGCCTAAAGAAAGGACTTAATCTGATTAGGAGATGACAGCTTCATCCCATATCAATTTACAGAAGTCAGAAGTGGTTAGCTACATCAGTTTTCCTTGGTTATTATGTTCAATCTTGAATAAATGAGGGGGAAAGTCTGTGCTCCTCACATGCAAGTCATTTAATTCACTATTCTTTTCTGGTAAATCTCATTCACAGTGCTCCTTTGAAATATGTTTGGTGATGCCAATTACCACAGGCATACTGGTTGAATGCAATATATTTCATTTTATCAGACAATAAGACACCAATGAAATCTGTTGTAATTTCTGTATCCCTTACTATTTAATTCCTGTACTGTTTATTTTTTATTTCAGAGGATGAGCATGCATCCTTTGCTCCCACTCAGTTTCTCATTATTTCTCCATTAAGTCAAATTACAATATAATTCAGGAATATCCAAATTGATGAACGATGGTATTGCCTTTCAAAAGCTAAGGAATCATAGAGTGAACTGCTTCCTTCATCTGTAATCTTTGTCTTATCAGATGTTCAATCCAGTTGAAGACAACATAAATTTAGTTTAGAAACCAGCAGCCAAACTGATAAATTGCTTGCAATAAGGATCTTTTATCATGCAAATGTCAATAATCTCAGAAATAAGCACTAAAGGAAAACAGACAGATCAAATTAAAACTGGGGAGTTCACTGGTTTAAACCAAATTATCATTTAAAACTGAGTTTGTTAAAAAAAGAGAGTTGTATACAAAAGTGGATTGGTCTTACTGATATTTTAAATTTAGACGAAGTCCTGCCTTCAAAAGGGTTTGGATTTTATCCACAGTGTACAGTTAAGTCCATTCTTTTTCAATAACAGGCATTGGCCATCTGGCAAGACTTGGCAACTTGTTCAATTTTTGTAGAAGGATACATCTGATTAATTACCTTCTCTGCTCATAAAAGGTTTTCCTGAAGAAACAAACAGAAACATGCCGCTCTCTATTTCATCCCATGGCTTGTGCAGTTCACCGTCTGGTGTACAAAGAGCTTTAGTAGACTGTTGCACATTTAGCTGGAAGGTGCAGTTATTTAGCAGACAAAATAAAGAAAATATGAAGTTAATCATTACGTGTTCTGGTGTAGCAACTTAAAATAGAGTCTTTACTTAAAGTACTTAGGTACCATGAATTTTAAAATAATACTGGTGTATAAAGATAGAACAGAGCACACTCCAGTAAAAGAAATGCTACGATGCCTCTTGCTGCAGACTCTCAGTCGAGGCCCACACTTAGTCTTACACAAGCCTTTTACAGTTGTTAATGAGAGTCTGGGTAAAAAAAAAAAACCAAACACAAAACACCCCCAAAAAAAACCCAAAACGTTTTGGATGTGATCCATGCAACATAGGATTAGCAGGAATCATCAAGGATATTCTAGTAGAGTCACCACTGTAGACAGAGACAGATATCTAAGATGTTTTTAAGAGTAAATTTTTTTTCAAATAACATATTAACATGAATTCTTTTATACTAGTTTAGACTTTCTGGCCTAGCTCATTCAGGCTTGAAAGGTGATCTAGCTCATTATTTGACAATTTCAGGAATAGTTCCTCACAATCTTGCAACATCACATATTGCCCCCCAAAGTTAATGAAACTGATAGTCAAGAAAGGGATAAGCAGAGAACTCTTGAACCACGTTAAGTGCGTGAACGCACATGCACATATGTATTTACATAAAGAATAAAAAGTTGCTCCATAATGTTGTTTTCAGTAATTCCTAACAGACATTAGGTGTGAACTGTTAAATAAAGCCAAGTAACGGATGGTGCCAAACATGCAGAAATATTATTTCGGACCTGACAGGAGCCCGCTTCTCCATGGGGTCCTGCTGCCCGTCCCCTGCTGCGCGCTGGGGCCAGCCGAGGGAGGTTTGGGCACGAGAGGTCCTCCTAAGTCCGCGGGCATCGGAAGGGAAGGACAAAGGCTGTAATGGCAGGTTGGACGTTACTTGTTGTGGACCGGCAGGCACTGGGCGAAGCCGGGCTGGCAGGCAAGGCGTAGAGCGGGCCAGGGGAGGAGGTGAAGGCAGCTGGAGGTCAGGGCGAGACCGTGAGTTATGCGGGAGGAAAAGACAGCAGCGATTTCAAGGGGAGGTACATGTGACTCTTGACAACGTGGGTGACCCTGATGACCCAGGTCTCGGATCTAGGCATTAAATACAGTAATAACTCAGCGAACATCGAAGATGATATTTCATTCTGATGCATACACAAACAATTGACCTTTGCTGCTGCAGGTTTTTTGTATTTTAAAACCATCCCACCACAAAGAGAGAGGCTAGGATTTTCCCTCAAAAATTCTCAAAAGACATAAATATAAGAAATTCGTAGATAACGGCAATGTAAAAGACAGGGGTGGTCAAAATATGAGAAAAGATCACAACCTTGTGAATTCCCTTGATTTAAATGGGAGGCCCAGAGCTACAAATATTTGTTCTTGTTCCACTTCATCGGACGCAGCACAATCTGCGGGTCAGGGCGGTTTTATCCTGTATACTTGGCCAGCAAAGTCATACTTGCTTTCTAACACAACTTATGGGAACTCACCAACACTTGAGAGCTGTAACTAGATATGATCTACCAGGGGAAAAAGAATTGCAACTGGTTTGTTTTATTTTATTTTCTTCTAACAGGCAACTTCAATTTATCATAGCCTTATTTTCTGGATCATGTGGATAAATCCTGCCCACATTAGAAAATAATCACAAAAGTTTAAAATTTTATAACTATTTTAATTAAGATGTTGGTTCTTAAGGGCCTCCTTTAACCTTTCATATAATATATTTAACCAAATACCTAAAATAGGATGTTTTATAACAATGAGAATGAATATGAATACACTATTATAATTTGACTTAAAACTCCCTGAAGCAGGATGAAATAGTACAAGCCCTGGTATACATTTAAGATAAGTATAAAAAGCCATTAAGCTCCTTTGTAGAGTAAGATGTCATAAGCAATAGAAGACTCTTGCTTAATAAGCATATCTTTGCAAATAGGAACAATTTCAGCTATAAGGAGAAATTTTACTGAACGTATCTTAATAAAAGGATGAGAGAGGCCAGAAAGCTGCAAGACCACCGTAAAACTGACAAAGAAAGCAACAAGAAAGTATTAGACACAGTAATACAGATAGAATGATCCTGAAAAAAATATACTGGCAAGAGATTTTTGGAATGAAATCCAAACAGACCATACCTTATAGTCTGCATAGTTCACTTTACCCTGGATTCAAGGGAACAGGACTGCATGATTTTTCCTAACAAACAAAAATATTTGTATTAAATTTACTACAAAAATAAGCCTACATATGTCATTTAAGAAATAGTTATAGTGCATTATTCTTCATTCCTTTGCTGTATTGCATAATTAATATCTTCAGCAAAGGTTTTTTTAAAGTCATTTCTTTGCAGATTAGTTGAACTTCTTGCAGTTGCCAAGACATGCCTGGGGTCAGCTACAAGCAAGAACAGAGTGCTGAGAACTCAGTACTCCATGTAAACTGGAGAGCTATAGGCACTGGTACTGTATTTGTTTGAAGAGCACTACAAATATTTTTGTGCAAATTCTTCCCATGATACTGCTGAAGATAATTTTTTTTCATTGTTGTTTTGGTAATTACGTAATTTTTCATTTTGGATCACTGATAGGTTGTACACACGAAAGACGTACCAGATGAAGCCAAGAAAAGTAGACAACAACGAGAAAATCAGTCTTGACCATTTCTGCATTAATTATGTGATAAACAAATATCCAATGTAATAGACATCATACATAGGATATATAGACAACATACAGAATAGCTCCTTATAAACAACAAAGTTAGAAACACAGATTCTCTAGTCAAATCCTCATCAGCCTGACTGTGCTATAGCAATCTGTGGAAATAATCCAGTAAAGGAATCAGTCCTTGGATCTCCATGTTTTTCCAGTGGGCTTTGAGTCTTGTAAGCTGCTCTGTCATACAAGGCACATCTTTTGAGAGTCAGATCTTTTTTTTAGTACCTTTACCTCTGCAATTATTTTCCCTAAGGCATAAGTTCCTTGGTCAAGTTTATAAGCATTCAGATAAGCACAATTCTTTTTGCAGCTGGTTGATCATACAGAAATCTCTGTTCGGCTGATGGCAGTTTAAGTAATAATGAAAAATTTCTTTTGAATTGCAACTCTGAGTAATATGTCTACGTGGCAAAAAATTCAGGGAATGAAATGATCACAAATTTCTCACAGGATTTTAGGTTCTGTGAATAACTAAATCCATTTTAAATACTTCAGTAGTATCTTAAAAAATCCAAGGTATATATGCCTAGCCGACTGCATCTTCCTGAGTGATATTTAATTCAGTTGATACAGGAGTTGATTATGGGCAACAGATGGTCCAAATATTGCTTACTTATAATTAGGATATTTTATTTTTCATTTATATTTCACGGCTAGATCTTTACACATCTTATACTAGAGAAAACAGCTATTCTTGCCATAATGCTCAATTTAAAAATTGCTGGTTTTCCTGTGTCTTCCATATTCAGAATAGAAATATGTATTGTGCACAGTTTATGTTGTACAACATATGCTTAGATAATCTCTCCAATCTGATCATGAAGCATTACTTCTTATCTTCAGTTGGGACTTATTTCATTATGTCAACACCATCAAGAAACTACATAACACATCAACAAGCTACATAGTATTAAGGTTATTAGCACCAGTTGTTGGTTGTTTGGGTTTTTTTTATAATCCATGTAATTTCAATACAGTTCTGATGAAAATGTTTCCAAAGGCAAAAAAAAAAAAAAAAAAAAGACCCTCTCCGGTTCTACTACATATATCATATGCTAAGCTCTGATCACATATCCTCTGCATCACCAGGTGCTAAAATATTGACTGCTTATCCATATGGATGAAAATTACTTTTTAAATTCCAAATGCCTCTAAAGTAAACAGTACCTCACTCTTTGCTCTTTTCATGTTTTGACAGTTACCCTAAGGAGTTATTAGTACTGAAACCATCAGGCCTGTTTTACTGTCCTATATGTAATTATTCATGCACATGTCCACATGACTATTTTTTAATCTCTGTAAAGGTCATAGTTCTTGACTTCTAATCAGTCAAAATATATTTATGCCTAAATTGCATGTATATTCGAGTATCTTCTTAAGGCCTTCACAGACAATGTAATATAGCAGCTGTTGAATTTATCTGATCAGTACCTCACTGGGGTCTTTAAAAATCAAAGCCTTTGATAAAGTTCTTGAATAACATGAAAAATATTTTATATTGTAGAAGATTCACACAAAGTGTATTGAAATACCTCTGTATACTGTATATTTGCAATGAGTTTCATTTGTTCCTGAGTTTTTAGTCCCTCCTCCACAGGCTGGATAGGGCTCCTTGTGTGAGCCAGTGTAGCTGGTTTAAAGGCTGTTATTCATTTCCCTAAGATGGAAATAATATCTTTCAGGTTATTGAGACTGAAATACTAAACAAGGGATTTGTAAGGCAAAACTAAAAAGAAGTATTCAGGAATATAAAGCTCTAGTAAATGGAGAGATACCATTCTCTTCAGACCAAGTAAAAGTAACAAATAATCTATTCATCCAATTTGTATCTGAGTTAGTCCAAGGGTTCATACATACAAAAAATTTGTTTAGATGTTAAAGCAAAACCAGCCTATGTCATTTTCTTTCCATACTGTGTTTAACTTCTGTCTTGTTCTCCAACAACAAACCTTTTCCCACTATTCAAAGAAATATTTTTGGATAAGGGATTGCTTGAAAATAATCCCAATTTACTTTCTTTATGTTGCCTGTGCTTTCTATCTAACATTATCCTAGGAGAGTACCTATTACATGACAACCATTCTGGTACACAGTATTAAACACAGCTATATTTAACTACATTTTTCAGAATGCTGGGTTTTTCCACACTGAGGTTTATCTACTACACTTTAATATTAAGGGCCTGCCAGTTACCTTCAGTTATCTAATGTATTTACAAAGACTACAGTGAATTCTATTCTTCTGGGTTTACCAAGCCCAAACATTATACCTCATTTGTGAAAACGTGTGACCTAACTTGCTTTCTAGTAGTTCATTTCCTCAACACGGACAATGCTATTCTTCCAACACCTCTTAAGAGAACCCATTTGCCAAAAATCTGTACGGATGGAGCTTCATATGGCACAAAGGCTTCTCTAGGTCAAAAAACGTACATGCCCAAATGCTGAACTATATGAACAAATCCAGAATTGCAAAAATACTTATACCTCATAATACCTTACAACAAAAATTCCTAAATACACAAACAACAGTGCATTACAGAATGCTTAATGATATCAACATTGTAGCTTTCTCCTTCTGAGTTTTGTGGCATCTAGATCAGTCAAAAACATATTCTTTTCTAGATAAATATCTTTGCCTTTTTTTTTCCCAAATGTGTCATAAAATACATACAGTATTTCTATAGCTCATATATCTTATAATGATTGCATTAACAGATTCATATGGATTTATACTAACCAGTTAGTATAATCAGAACTATTATGGAAAATACCTTTTAAAAAGATGAAGAGTGAAAAATAATTGAAAATAAGTGTCCTAAAGAAGTTCTACAAATAATGCAGATTTACAAAAATACTTGAAAGGGAAGAAAAAAACCCCTGCACTTATTTTAAATACTTTTATTACATTTGCTTTTCTGGTATTACACACCTCTGTAAGGCAGTGAAGATGGTATTATGCCACCTTATTAACGTGTACCCACCGCTCTTACTCTTAAAATGAAAACTGTCAGAAAATCAGCCTCATTACCTACAGAAATAAGGCTTATGCATGCAAGAGCAATAGGTCTGTTTTTCTGTCTGTGGGTCCTTCCCATAACATCTTTCAGATCTGATGGCTAATTTCAATTCTACCTGACAGGCAAATAAAAGACTCGGGTATATTACCTTCCTAAAAATTACATAAAAATGGACATAGGGTAGATGAGACAGACCCAGATTTTCCCCTGAGGAAAGGCAATCATGACTCGTTGCTTTTCCGTTCCCAGAGGCAGCCGCGTACACACGGGCCAGACATTTAACTCGACAGCAGTTCCGACCCCAGCTTTTCTTTCTATACTGTACAGAGGAGGAAGGATGCACAGCAAGTACCTACCATTCGGCCAAAAAGATGTTCTCCACAGGAAACTCGGACTCCTGTTAGCTTTCTGAGGACGTACACAAACAAAGAATCAGCTATGATGTTTAAACTGCCCGGAGAGTCATTAAGGATAATGGTGATTTTATTTCCACTCTTCTCATTCTTGCTTTTCTTCTATTTTCAGAGAAGCAAAGACAAAGTTTATAACATGCAAGAATAAAGAATTTATCCTGATCTTACTACATTACTTAAAACTACCTACACTCTATTTCATCCAGTTGTTCATATATTGGATGTTAATAAATCACAATTTAAATAAAAGCTTGAGTTATAGTTACATCACAGAAGAAGATAATAATAACAATAATAATAATAATAACAACAACAACCACCACCAATAATATCACAGGGGTAGCTGGTAACATTGCAGAATGGTCCATGATGAAACAACAACAAGATGTGCAAAACACCCTTCTCTTTCTCTGGATGTTTAAAAGAAGTCTTTGTACTAAAACTGAGCTGTATACGGGAACGCAAATATCGTCGGGTCTGAACCATTATTGCTGGAAGATAAAGGAGGTGCACCATTGAAATCTTAAAGGATTAGAGAGGAAAATTTGGGTAAACAACCTCTGTGAGATTTTTACTGAAACCCATTTAAATTAAACTAAAGTTACAGAAAAGCAAATTTTTATATCCAGTATAGCAAAAGTCTCGTTTTCTCTCTAGCGTTTTATATTTGTTTGGTTAATTACAGGAAGGAAAAAAATACTATAATTCTTTGTAGAAAAAAAAAACTTTGTAGAAAAAAAGTTGGGTTTTTTTTTTTTTTTTCATAAAGATCAGGACTAGAATATAAGACTGCCTTTTGATATATGCCTTCAGTAATGTTTTCTGAAACGACTGAGGGGCCTTGAGAATGGATTTTGTTTAGGTCATGAATCTTAGTTTTTTAGATGAAGATGGTCTTTGACGAATCAGAAATTACTTTGTGACAGACTAGGAAATTCCAGAAATTATTAAACCTGTCTAGGAAACCGCTGCAGAATGGACAACAGTGAGGATCTTTAACAAAGGAAAAAAACCAGTTACCTTTTCTTTCGTACTCTCCATAAAACTGTTCAGCCATTTTGTTCTTCATCTGTCTGGAGGGCTTAAAGAAGCTGGGCTTCTCTGATATGCATGAACCTGAACCATTGTTAAATATCTTATAAAAAGAATCTATGTACTCACCTCTCCAAAATCACTTTATTGTCCATCTATTTTGGTTATTCTAGTTATGCTATACTTAGTACAAAGGCAAGAGCAAGAAAATGAAAACTGAAAAACGTCAGCATTACATATGCTTCCCTACCACCAAGTCACAGCTCGCTGATGACCCATGTCCACAGTCACGCACGTACCATATTTCTTTGTTTACCTCATGTAAAGGATAATGTTTTAGCAATGCCTTTCCAAACTCCAGCATACAAACTCTCAGTAAGGGAGCAATGATGTAACTTGGGAATATGTCTGTTCTGGCACAATATCATGGATTTCCCTACGGGAAGACGGTGTGTAATAACAGCATGCATATGAATTATATAGCGTATTTCCTGCAACGTGTTTGTGTTCCATATAGGCTATTTGTGTCTGTTGTACGGTATAAGAAAACTGTTATTGGTAGCCAAATCCTTTAATTTCTGTGTTCTTTAGGTTTTGAAGATCCCATGCATTTCAAGGGGATCGAATTTCACTTCTGATGTACATAGCAACCTTAATTCAAACACAATACAGGGATTTTGTGCATTAACAGTTAAGACTACTATCTTACCATTCTGTTAAATAGATAAAAGTCGGAAACATAATGTGCAGTAATTCCCACTTGATTTTTTTTTTAAATAGAAAATTTGATATTATAATGTCAGGTAAACATTGTTTTAAAACCTTGGCTTTAACAACAGGGAGGTTAAAAGACACAGATTTATTCATCTACTACTATTCAGTGACAGCAGTGGTAATTTATAGTATGAAGATGGCAGCTTTTAAATCTATAAATTTTTTTTGGCATTATAATTCAGAGATATGTTATGGCTAAAACTGTATGACTCAGAATGGTATGTCCAAATGCAAAAGCATCAAATATCCTAATATTTCATCTTTTCCTATGTTATTGAAACTTTAAAAAATTAACATCACAGAAGCAGATTAAAAGGTGTAATTTCTCTGTAGTTTGGCTAGAACTAACTTTTTGATACTTGTTTTTACTTTAACAATTTATATAGTGATACTGTTATATGAAAAATGAAATAGAAGATTTAAAACAAATGAGAGAGATCAGGAATTATCTGTCCGCAGTCTGCTTTTCCTGTCATTATGCTTATCAGGAAGAAAAATAAAAAATATTTAACTACACAAATTAGTAGATCTGAACAGGTAACCACCATGATCAGCCAAATTCGCATTCCATACAGTCAAAAGAAAAATGTTGGATCTTCTCTTTAGCACAGAAATTTCAGGATTTGGTCAATTCTGGAATTTGTATTCTTAAACCATAGCTTAGATAGCTCTGGTAGGATGTTTTAAGAGAAAATCCTAGATAAGTCAGCACGTCCTCATCTTGAACTTAAATTCTTTGTGCTATAACAAGGTATACAAAGAACAGAGAGTCTTTCAAGTAACCACGTCGCACACTGTTAATGCTAATACAATGAGTTTAATCTGAACTTTTAAAGAACATCAATACAGGAATTTCTGTCTAGTTAAGCAATTCATTTTAAAATTACCTAGCATTCAAAATTTAATAATATGCAATATTAAGGAGTCTCAAAAGTTCCTTTAGGAAGTGAGAAAATTTGCATTTGAAACACAAGCAAAAAAATTTTTCCTGCTCCCAAAAGGGGGGAATAACACACTGCACATGTGCTTTTATCATCTAGAGGATCTGTCCCCTGTTAATACACAGAATAACACTTAAAACCACTCAAAGCACGCAAGATGTTAAATTCACAATTTGAAAATTGCACTGCCATTTTTGTTTGAAGTAGTACCGAGTAGGGTTTACATTCATTTTATATAGCACATTAACGCCAGGCAAACTTTTCAACACTCTAAAATTAAAAAGAGAGATTTTTCCCCCCAGTTTTTAAAGTGATTCTTTTCCTCATTTTTTTGGCTTTCCCTTTCTAAATTTTTTTGAATTTATTTTTGATACAGTAAATCACAATTCTTTCCTTATCATAGCTTTGCAAAAAAGATTTATCTGTTTTATCTTCTTTCCCATCTATTAATTCTCCAAGCAGCATGCTAGCGTTTATGCTGCTCATTCAAGTTAGCTGAAGTGTATGCATTCTTAGCCCACTGATTCAGTTTTGCTAGCAAAAGCATAAAAAAGAAGTGACACTGGCAGTTTTTGAGGAAAGGATGGTGTGTCGGGAATCCCTACTGTTACTAGTTGTATCTACAGAGTGATAACTACCATGCAATCATTCCTTTATTATAACTTTTCATTGAACTTTATCATTTTTACAAGAGGGGTAAACGGTGTTGATTATCTGAGGGTAAGAATACAGCTGCAGCAAGGTAAAGGCTGCCTAAAGATGGACATAGGAGGAATGAATATTGGTTATGAACTGGAAGAAGAAATGAGGAAAAGGGAAAAAAATATCAAAAATATCTATTATTACGTGTAGCTTAGCTGTTAGAAGAGTAGTTGAAGGAGTCAGTGGGCCTGATTCTGGTTGTCCTACTCTCAGGAACCTCTTATAATACAAACTAGAGCACAGTTGGTCAGAAATCTCATCACCCTCTGTGAAAACAGGTCATTACACATTTAAAACTAATAAGGACAAACAGACAAAATTCAAAAAGGACTATTCTTCTTGTGCATAGTAGTTATGTATTTAGCAAAGATGGAGAAACTTCATTTCTGGTCTCTCCTCTCCAATACTGCCTGTCCATGTTGCCTTAAGTGTAATTAATGAATTAATTGGTATTGTGTGAAGCAGGGAGCAAGTTGCTGACTTCTGAGCCACCTGTTTGTGGTATCTAATTCCTGGCATCGATTGCATGACTTCAACTTTAAAACCTTCAATAAACTCAATGATATTTTGGGATGGTTGTAATTCTGATCTGACCTGAATTTACATGACCGACATCCATCTAATAATTAATGCTATAAAAATATAATTGTAAATTTAACACATAATTCCTTTACATTTTTAATGTGTTTTATCTTTGAGCTAATCTCAAATCTTTATTTCTCCTTTCTTACTCTCTTGATTGACTAGTATATAAAATGGATTCACGATCCCAATAACCTTTCTTTTCTTCTAATTATTTTAAAGGTATTAAGAACAATCAATCTTTACATACTCACAGATGTATCAAGTAAGCAATAAAAATTAACAGTAATGTCATAAAAATACTTCAGAATCTTACTCTGAAATGTATATCATCTTGCATGCAATACTGATCAATTAATAATTTTTAAGTATTCTGATATTTATTTAACATAACCTTTACACCAAGTCTGATTTTCAATAGCATTTAATTAACCTGCGCAATGACTGCAGTTGTGTACATAGATTAAAAATTTTTAAAAGTAATGGTCAGTTAGGCAGCAACTAGCATAATTTGTACATACAATTACATGAATTACGCTCTCAAATTAGGCACATCATTGCTCTGGATGGTGTAGAATTCTGGCCTTATAGGTGTATTCCCTTTAACTTTTCACAAACATTTTGAAGTAATACTTATATGTAGTGCAATCCATTCTTAGTCCAAAAGTGCTATTTTTTAAGTTAAGATTAAACTAAAAAGAGCCTATTAAAATACAAAAACAAACAGCATGTTTATTCAATGTTAATATTTTTTCTAATAGCGTTAATTTTTCTGTAAGAAAGTGAAAATCAAGGTAAAGGATTTCTAAAGATAGTTCTAAGCGTTTATTCGGAAAGGGTCTTCTTTTAGCTCTGTAACAAAATACTGTAGCTGTATGAAAAACCACCTATATGCAATTTCACAAAAAAAAAAGAGTTAACTGAGACTTTAAGATTGTCTTTTTACCTGCAATGTCCATTACAGCCCTTCCTTCAGCAGCATTGTGGATTTTAGCGTTTCCTTCACACTCCTCTCCCGAATGTTTCTGTTGCCCATTCACAGCCCACAACACTATCATGGGCTATCATTGAAAAGAAGATAATTTCTGTGGTTTTGTTACCTTGTAGACATTCAGAACTAGATGTTCTAATGCTTCTCCTACTCTGCTCAATATCTGTCTCCATATTTAATGAACAGGGAGAAGCACGCGTGCTTGCCATGGTTGTTACAGTGATTAGCCCTGCCTTAGCTGACATACGGATTCTCTAGCATTCAAATATTCTGTTGGAAAGTATGGGACAATTCATACTTCTCAGAAGTTGCTTAATATTCAGATGGACATCCCTGAGTTGGTTTACAGAGAGTTCCCACTTAAGAGATTATCTTTAAATCCATGAAATCAGTGATTATGACAAGGAATCAGGAGATGGACTTTATGGATGAGAGACACGCAGCCACCAAGAAACAGCTTAAAGTTACTGAGAGTCACCTTTGCAATAACTGGGTCTGTTCCAGGAAAATCCCATAAAATTACTAGTGTTTACAGAATGAATCTGTGGCCTCCGTTCCTGACCAAGCCAAGTCACCACACCCTCGATAGTAGGTAAGTCCTCCACAGGCACGGTTCCTTCAGGTCAGCTCTCTGAACTGTCTGGAATGTTCCATAGCTTGGCCGCCTTTACATCCCGAGAGGGATGAGCTGTTAAGCCCTTTAATACTGATTGCATATTTCTCCTTAGTGGGCTTATTAGCAATAATGCAAGGATCTAAGTTTAAGTTGATGAAGTTTTAAAGAGCACGTGTAAGAATGCGGAAAAATAGACAAGGAGTGAGTAGGTAGCAGCAGTGACTGGTCGTTACAGTTGACTTTGGGGATTGTTACCTACCAAAGGGAATGCCTCGGTCAATATGAATTGCCTGTTTTGGCAGCCAACTCCATTTCTATATGCAATTATATTTACTGTTTTCTGGTTCATAGCTGCAGAGGTCTGTTCTGAGACAGTTTGTGAGAAGGTTTCAATCCACAAAGAAGACAGATCTTCTTGTAGAAGGTGCAGCATATTTTCAGCTTCCAAAGTGAAGAAATCAGTCTTGAACAAAAAAAAAAAGAAAGAAATATCATCAGGCTCTATATTTTGTAACTTGAATACTATATGAACAGTAAATTTCTAAAATCAAGTCCAAAATTTAATTTACAATTAATTCAGTCAAAACTACAATTCATTGAAATGGTGGCTGTATTCATGTCTGTTGTGCACATAGATACCATTGGTGATCTAGGAGCCAAGATGTTAGCTGTTTTTTAAATGTGATAGGAGGTTTCAGTCCTGCAAAATTTGGTGTTTCTTGCTAATGAGATACCTACTTTAAAGTTCAGTGAATGTTCCTGTGCATATGTGTGGTTACAACTGAATTAACTTTCATAATGTATTGTTCTTTATTTCAAGTTACTATTATTTAGTTTATTGGACAGATAGTGCTAGAAGAATGTAATGTTTGCAGTAAAGAGGATAGTATACCTTCTAACATCAATCCTTTTTAATATTAAGAGGAAAAGAACAATTAAGAGGAAAATGACAACAAATCTGGTGTAGCACAAAGTAACACTGACTTAGCTATGAAGCTCCCATTGGTTCAGCTAAATTTTTTTAAAAGCAAAAACTCATTCTGCGTTCTGAATTCATGAATCCTCTGTCATTAGGCTCCGATCATCACTGCAGTACAATCTCAGGTGCAAAAATAAGTGGTAACATGTCCAATTCTCTTTAACTGTCTTTAGCAACAAAGGACTGTCCCCGCACACATACTCTTTTCTCTCTCTCTTCTTGTCCTTTGAAGGGTTACTTAAAGTAGGTAAAAGTCTGTTCTCAGGGTGTGAGATGAGTATTTGCTGTCTTTGCTCTGGAGACTCTGAACTGTATAATGATAGGAGCAGTTATTTTCTTTTTTTCCTTTTTCTTTTTTTTTTAAATGGACAAGGGAGTTTCTAAAATGCAGTTCTGGTGTATCTCTAAGCGTACTGCTTTCCCAGTTCATCCCCAAATTAATGAGCATTCCTTCTCTCTCCTACAGTAAAAAATTCTGTTTATGAAAGGAAAATGTAAAAATGTCAATATGTTATAAAGTTAAGGAATTAGAAGGAGTTAAATTTTTTTGATGGAATGAACAAATTTGAAAAGACAGTCTGGCCTAAAAAGTTTCTTGTTTGAGTCTCCCCAGAAGGCCACAGGTTTTCACTGTCTGGGATATTCACAATTACCAAGTAGCGGCTATCTTTACAGACTAGAAGAGAAGGAAATATTTGTCACGGACTCTGTTCTCTATATCACTGTGTCAGATACATGTGATCCATGCCCTGCACCATATCATATTACTATACTAAAAAACCCATAACCCCTTGCTATTTTTCCTTGGCATTCTCAGTTGTTATTTTTAAAGGCACAATATTTTATACTGCAGTAGAAGAGTCTGCTTCTACCATGGAAAGCATTCTTTAAGTGCTGTACAATAACAGAAATTAAATAAAATACTAGTATATAAAATAATATAGTTCACATTTCAAAATAACATCAGACCCTCAAGGGATAAAAAAGCCATTTGAACACTGCCTTCGTCTTGCCTGGCAGCCTGTTCTGTGAAATATGAATAGGTAACCGCACAGAATTTAGGACTTCGCAAAATGCAACCTACTGCTTTAGGACTAAAAAAAATAAAATAAAATAAAAATCACTAGGTCAAATTCAGAGGTAAATCTAAGTGAGTCTAAAGGGAATTTAAGTTGGAGTGGTTTATATTCTTCTACTGTACCACGTCTGAAACAGGTGGTGGTAGGTTGACCCCAGCCAGCAGTTAAGCCCCCACCCAGCTGCTCACTCACACCCACCCAGCGGGATGGAAGAGAGAATTGCAAGGGGAAAAGTGAGGAAAACCTTGTGGGTCAAGATAAAGACACTATACTAAGTGGAGAAAAAACCTCAGCAAACACAAAATCAAGTGGCACAAAAGCAATCACTCACCACCTCCTACCAGCAGACTGATGCCCACCCGGACTCTGAGCAATGAATACTTTGGAGTATCATCAATAGCTTGAGAAGGTGGCATTGTTTCCCATATTAACCTGAGAAAAACTGTTTTAATGAAGTTAGTTCTTATTCTTTACATCCTGATAACATACAGATTACAGCTGCTTCTGCATGATGTGAACAAGAAAGCGGTTTTACATTTTTACTAATGTTATTTGTACATTCCAATATCCCTATTAACATTCAGTTTTACTAACATTAACTGTAAGAGCAACCCGACCGTACTCAGTTTCTCTAAAAGAAGCCACCAGAATGGTTGTGAGTATAATGGTTGGATCTTAGAGGTCTCTTCCAACCTAAACAATTCTATGATTCTATAATACAATGGAAGCTTGCCTTGCTAAATACAAACTGCATCTACAGTGTAATTGCAGCAGCAATTCTGCAGCAATACAGTTCATACAACACATACTGTTGCAGCCAGCTCAAAACCAAGTATTTTGGTAATAACATCCACAGGCATTATCTCTGAAAAACAAAAGATTTGATATGAAGAAAAAAGGATGTTGGATCCTACAAAAGAAAAGTGAAAGACCACGTGGTTCTATTTTTGAGACGGTAAGAATCAAAAGGGGTTCAGGAAAGCAAAACCATTTTCTTATTAAAATTAATAAATAAGTATTTAAACAGGTGCACTCTGCTGAGTTTTCTTTGGATTTTAGTTTTCATGCAAAGTGGTTGCACAGGTTGAGCTACAATGAAAAGTTAGTGTATCAGAAATGTATAGAAGAACTTGAAAATATAGTCCTGGACATCCTTCAGTATTGTGGACTTGTTTTGATTTACAGGAGATGCAAAGGGAATGCTGCTATTGGAGTCAGACACCTTTCTCTGTTCAAGAAACCTACTTTGAATTTCTGTTATTACTGCCGAAAGATGGACTTTCTCTCTTCATGGGTCCACTGACTGATTTAATGTATCTCCTGTCATGCTGCTGCTGTAGATTTCATCTCTTAAGGGAAAAAAGTAGAGAAAAGAGTAGTAAACTGCACAGCAATCTATAAAACTATTGGCATTTTGAGCATGTTCAGTATGTCTCTGTGATTAAAGGCAAATGGTGCATACATTTTTTTTTTCTCTCTGTTTTTGAAGGACACAGTGCCTGGATTTATTATATTAGTACTAATCTGAGCCTCTATAACAGTATAGTATTTTTATTTGATGACATTGTGGTCCTAAGATTATTCCTCATGTTGGGAAAGCTTTAAAGCAAAGAGCACTTCACATATCTGTCCAACAGTCCACTGTTGAATGACCATGATTCATTCACTGGATGGGAAGAAAGTACCTTGATCAGTCCTGAAAGCAATCCATCATTAGACCAGCACATTAGCTTTCTTCAAATTCATTTGCGAGATTCTTTGCAGGAAATAGTGGCTAATAAAGTAAGGAAATGACAGAATAATATTGAGGCCCTATTCAAGCACTAAACCCAATTCTTTCTCAAACACAATAAAGGACAGTTGGACAACCATCTATAAAGTTGCATTTATTTTCTAAGAAATAATATAGAGAGTTTGCATTCATAACACCGAGCCTTTAAAACATGAGCCAACATAACGCTTTCAATTGTCATTCTCTTTCCACAGCCGGAGTGACTGCTGCCGTCTGGTGACTTTTCCACTAATGTAACCTCAGTCCTAACATCCAGGTCAGAATCCCGCACTCCCAAAACCAGGGCCTGAGAAGGCATGGCTTCTAATGTGCTGGTCTCTGAACTCAAATTGCTGGGTTGCACTTCCTTAAATCCTGTAGAGAGCCTTGGTTGAGGTCTGAATAAACAGCTGAATTTCAGGCTGATAAAATGCTCTGTGAACTTAAAAGACTGAGTGTTATATACAAACATTAGTCTTCAGAGTCTCTACTTTTTATGCCCCAGGTTTCTAACTTCCTTATGAGAACTAAATTAGAAAAGTAAGTATAATGCATACTTGTGGACAAAGAAGAATAGGAAGGTTGGGTTTTAAAAGAAAAACAGAAAAAGCAGAGGAAGAGGAACTGGATGGGAAAATATTCCAAAGAAAGTATAAAGCTGTCATTGTGTTGTGATTTTTGGCAGTTCATCATCTTCAAATGATTCTTCATTCTTGTCTTTTGGGGATCCACCCTATCATCAAATTCACCAATACTTTCTTGCCAGGAGTGTTTGTATTTTAAAAAGGAAGAATCTGCTTTATGGTTTGACTTTGTATGTGAATTGTTTAAAAAAAAAAAAAAGAAAAAGAAAAAAGAAAAGATATAACTGTATCTTATGCAAAGTGGTGAAATACGTATTCTACAGTGAATGGCAGGTTTTTCATTCTCTATAGTACACTCAGGATTTCATCTAAGGATTAATTTTTATATGTGTGTGTGTGTGTGTGTGTGTGTATTTTTTTTTTTTTCCCCTCCAGTAGTAGTATGTTAATGCATGAATACTCCTTTCTAGGAACTAGAACCCAGTGTAGTTTCTGATGTGGTAGGAAGTTGGCTGTGGAGCAGTAATAGTCCCGCGTATGATTTACTATCCTCTCTCTGTTAGAGACAGGAGACGCTCACTTTTTATTTATTTTAAATACTAGATAAAAACTGGCTAAAAGATTGATCTCCCAGTTGGTCTGCTTTATGGACAAGCCAGCAGAAATTATGGCAATTCACATGGGCACCAACCAGTGCATATACACCGAAGTCACGGTCTCGTAGCTCGCCATGTGTTTCTACGGGCACTCCAAGGGCTTGGCAGTCAGTGCGAGGTCTTTCATTTTGCTAAGAGCTACCTCCTCGCGTTCACATGCAAAGGCCAAGTACATGTGCAGTTGCTGCACAGGAAATTTATGGAGTCTTTTTCAGCAAGGAGCAAAATTAGCCTCTTCACCTTTTGCGGACCTGCGTGCTGCATCTTTTCTAAGCAGGTAAAATCCCTTGTATTAACAATGTTGGTTGAGGAGTGCCTTTTTCCTGCTACTCCTTCCCATCATATCATCTTCTGGGCTCCAAGGCCACGCAGTAATTAATCTCAGAGAGTGACCTTAGCAGGGAAGGGCTCTAGGATGTTTTTATATTTAAATTCTGGATATGTAAAAAAGGAGTTTCTTACAGTGTAATCTGCTTCTAAAATTAACATTTATCCATAAGTGACACATGCACCGAGTTTCTGAAAAACTATTTTTGTGGTGGATTTCAGTAACTGTCAATATATGATTTAGAATAGTCGTGGAATGAGAGCCCGTATTTAACTCTCCTAACAGATAAGAAAATACCGCCATCTGTTGCTCCATGCAGTAAGTGCAGCTACTTCCTACAGCTGCTGTTTGTTCAACCGATTCTCATTGCCCTCTGCGTACTTCTGCTGTTACAAGAATTCAATTGTTTTTCGAAAAAGCTGGGCTACTCCTGTTTCACACTAGAGTAGCTTAATGAATTTCAATGAACTTACATGGTAAAAAGTTGAAACAAGCATAATACTTTTATTTTTCAATAATGGAGTTGGTTAAGGATTTATGGGAATTATGCCACTGAGCGAAGGGTGATTTCTCTAATTGTTAGAGATTAACTGTTGGGGTTGCAAACCACCGGGCTGCTGAGAAAAAACAGTGCATTTAGTGCTCTCACTGTTACTTAAAAATCCTTGGCTCTTACCTTGATGCTATAATGAAACAAATGGCCTGAGGTGACTGTTGTGGAAACAGTTTAGAATCTGCAATACAGAGGAACCTAGAAAGAATGAAAATCTTATTCTAACATGTGCTCTTTCTAAATTTCTAATATGTAATATCTAACAAAGGCTTTTATATTCCTATATATTAAAATTTTCCTGTTTCTTTTTTCCACTCAGATACTTAGGGTCACCATTTAATCTTTTAAAGGCCAAGAAAATAAACAAACCAAAAAATTCCATACAAAACAAACCCCCTTCAACTCCAAATAAGATGTATGGCATCTACAGTCTTCTGCTTTATTCACAATTTCTTCCAATTAGCTTGCACACTTCTAATCTCTCAGGTCAGGTTGTACTGTATTCTTGTTTTACCAACAGAAGTCACACACAAGTAGTATATGAAGGTACAGAAGGCTAGCGAAATTTGGTTGCATTTAGGAGGACTGTGGGTCTTTCAAACTCAACCATCTGCTTTCGAAACTTTGCTTTTGAATTCTGACAGACGCACATCTGATGGGACAGGAGATGGAGCAAACTAGATTTCCCAAGAGGAAAGCAAAAATCTGTGATTAATGCAAATTTAACCCATTCTCTCAAAAGCACTCTTTACTCTCATTCCAGTTCTGACTTGCTGATTAAACGTCTCCCACTTTAACCTCCCCATCCTCATTCTTCCTGTTCTTTCTCAGTCTTCTGCTAGTTCCTGATTCCAAATCATACTTTATTTAATTCCCTCTAGTTTTGATCCATATCTTCTTGAAAATTTGACAAACAGTATCACTCAGCATGTGAAACTACAAACAGTTCAACACTGATGCCAGCTTGGTCTTGTTATTTTTTGTTCATAATGTGTTATTTCCAAAAGGCACAAGCAAAACGCCTTGTTTACAAGTATGGGCAGCACAGCCTCATCAGAGTGTGCACAAGGCTTGGATTCACAAAGGCTAAATTTATGGATGCTAATCTACAACCACCAAAAATGGGCTTCCTATTATGACTTGTCCATTGGGCACTGAATTACTGCATTACCCATAAAGGCAGTCTAGGAAGATTAGCCTCATTAGATTAAAGGTAGTTTTTGCGGATAGTCACCGTAGAAACGCCACAATAGTATGTAATCTATATGTATCTGCCTTTAAAGTATTTCACATATCTTTCTCTGTTATGCTAAAATTTATGGATCACAGCTGCTAATATGACAGTTCCAGATTACTTACAAATAATGATTCTTCTGTTTCCTCCTCCAGCTCCTTATTTAATTTTTTCTACTTCCAAAGTAGAACCTCCGTCCATGGAAGGCCTGGCTCCAGCTGTACTTGCCTTGTACTTCCACAACTAGCTGTGAATACAAAGATATATGCAGTTGTCGCTAGATACTATTTTGTTACCACTGTAAAGGGTTAGCTACAAAACATTGCTAGAGTATTGACAAAAATGAACTTGTACAAAAATCAGTAAGAAACTTAGTTTTTGAAGGAAGTGTGATAATGTTGAACATTTATCCCAGCTTTATATTCTCCAGAATGCTGAACTTTTAAGATGTAGTTACAATTGCACCTTTTTTCCTCTGTCTGTACCATAAACCCCAGACCTGAAGACTAATTGTGAGGCACAGATACCAGCAAAATTACAGGATTACTCTGGGTGTACATCATAAGTGAGATCTGAATCTATTTTATCCATCTCTGTTAAGTATTTTCATTCTAATTTTCTGCTGTGCCTGTACTCTGTTGATATCCTTACCTTTTCTCTTGCAGATGTTATGAGAGTTACACATATATTTAAAAGAAGAACACTTATACCGCCTGCTGTGCACAGCTTTCCACCATGATCTTGAACACTGTTTTGTGAAGTTGCGGGAAAACATCTGTGAAATAAATGCTCATTTTACAGCCAGGGTAAATAAGAAACAGACATGTAAAGTAAGATAGCATATTTGTACCGTAGCTGAGTGGAAGTCAGTCTTCCGGCTTTCTGCTTTAATCAGCTTATGTATGGGTTTTCTCAGAATATATGAGAGCGTTGATCTTTCATAAGCATTAAATTCCTTTTGGTAATTATTTTTCTTGCTTAGATCACATGTTATGAAATGAAGATTTTCCTTATTCATAAGCTGAATTTTAACATTTTCTTCAGAAGACTTTTTTTTGCATGGTGAAGAAGGCCATGTCCTTTGGGGTAAAATGTAAGTATTTATTTTCCCTCAGCTCATCAGTAAAATTGCATCATTTATTTGCAGTTTTGTCACCCTTGAATGTAACAGTTTATTGTCTTAGAAGTGACACAGAAAGAATATTACTCTCTGCTTATTATTTTAACACAGCTATTACCTATGACTTAACCCTTCAGTTCCCAACATCTTGCAAGGTTTTGGCCCGATAACTAGTCAGCACTACCAGATAAAATGGGAACTCATCCAGATCCAGAGGATGATGTAGACATCTAAGTGAGATTCAGGGACATATGTTCAAAACTTGATCTTGAAAACCTCCACATAAATTAAACCTAGAAAAGCCAAAAGACAACAAATACGTCCTATTTCTTATGTTATCACTCAAGATCATTACTGCGGGAATGCAAACAGAGCATCGTACCTGCCAGAAGATTTCTGGTAAGACATGGTGTGGCAACATTTCTGTCCATTCTCAAACACTTGCTTCTACCTCCTTAACGCTACTGTGATTGCCAAGTTAACTGTTTGAGGAAAATGACCCAAGCTAAAATATGTAAATACAAAACAAAACCCATGCACACATGCAAAAAAAACCCCCAACAATCCCCACCCTGGCAGGATAATTTCACTGTTCTGGTTCAGACAATAGATCTACAGACAGTTGGACCACTAAAAAATGGTCGCAGGTGGCTGATGACAGAGCAATGGGGGGACTTTTTTTGACTATATCCTTATGCCTTGATTCTGCATATACTCTATGCAATTCTTTTCCCTGGACATGTAGGTGGATCCACTGACTGGAACAAATTTTAGATCAACACAAGAGATAAGGAGGACTACTTTAAGTAACCTTATAAAAAAGAAAATTCAGCAACTTAACAAAGAAAACGACAACAAAGTCAAATGACTCCAGAATCTGTCGAAGTCAGAGGTGCAGAAGCTAGAACAATTCATTAATGCTCCGTGCAAGAAGATCTGAATTATTTTAAGAGCACTGTATTTGCATTTTAGATATAGCAGAATGAACTAATTATGAAATGTATGCATCAAAGATTTCAATTTCAGGCTTGACTTTACTTTGGAGATTAATTTTTTACTTTATCATTTTTGCAGGCAGTTCAGCGGACAGCCTTATTTGAATGTTACTCATTGTTCAGTGATGTATGAAGTGTATTTAATCAATGTGAAGAAAGTAATATTAAACTATTATCAGAAGCATCAAATGTTCTAAAAAATCTCAAAAGGAAGGTCAAAAGGTAACATCTCTGCTAACAATATGAGAAACAATGTATTTAACTTATTCTTTACCTCCAAGTTTTTCATGGCATATACATTAACCTTTTTCACATAAAATTACAATGTAAAATGTGGGCCGTTTTATCCCCTTGATTAAAAATATCATAAAGATAGTGGATCAAGTAAGTTTTCAATGCTTTGCTAAGAGATATTTAAATAACTATTTTAGAGTCGATGTGCATTTTAAATGGCTGGCTGCAAAAACCTTCGACAGGACAGTCCTTGTGGCCATCATTAAATCATTTGTCAGTGCGTTAGTCACTACAGAATAAGGTAATTGAGAACAAGGACAGTTATTTCAATAATTCACATGTTTTTGCAAGTATTGCAAACCCCTCTTTATTAAGATCCAAGGATGATCTTAATAAAAACATCACACAAGCCTCTATTTTATCCTTTTAAATCTTTCCAGGGCCACCAACACAGTGACAAACATGTCATCTTAGTTTTGACTAAGACAGCTAGACATGAGAAACTATTTGACCAAAAGCTATAAATGAGAAAAACATTCATTTTCAAGGCAGCAGTTCCACCCCCATTGTCCAGCATTGCTCCATCTGAAGTGCAGACGGCATCTCAGTCCCTGTCCAACCAACGGCCGCCTTCTAAAAGCATTTCCACAGTGGGTGCCATAGGTTAAAATCTTGTGGATATAAAGCTCTCTCAATACCACCGCAGACTTAACCTCAGTTGGTTAGGTTAGCGTGGAAGGCACACAGAAAAGTCACTGCCCAAAGGAACCTAAGCTATGCCAACAGGCAACACTTTTCTGACAAGCTTGGACTGGAAATTTTTATTTTCCATATTCACTGCCTCACACTCATGAACTGTATAAACAGTAATGGAGCAAGAAGTATTAAAAAAAATAAAACCCTCCCAAGTCCTATATGGCTTCCACATTCTATGTCAAGGAAAGGCATCAACTCTAGCTCAGAAGTCAAGTTACTTCTGAAAAGAACAGAAGGGACGTGAAGGAAGAGACTAGGCGCATGCAAACCATTGGCAAGGTAAGATATGCTCAAAGGGTAATTTTCAATGTCTGTTTGAACTAAGAAATGAATTCATTACATCAAAAAGTGATGACTTTTGCACTGTGGCTTTTAGAGTAAGTTTCTGATTAAAATACGGATAACTGATTTTTTTTCTAGTTGAAGATGTACTTAAGTTGAAGTTAACTGTGTTCAAAGAAAATAATTTTATACCACTATTAAAATGAATTACTGTCTCCTTACTGTCTTTTTAACAGATTTGTGGTATCTCATCCAATAGTAGCTGATGGCTTTGCTTTTGTCTCTCTCTCCATTACATCAAACTTGCGGTTTCACATGCATAAAGCAATAAGACTGTTTGACTGAGGACTTCTGTAGTGAATGGGCTATTAAGAGTGAGGACTACTTCAAGTGGCTAGTAAAAATGCTTTCAGTGAAAGAGCAAAACATTACTTGAATTTGATACATTTGCTTCAACAAACCTTCTCAATTTCTGCTTTGATTTATTAGTGTGTTGCAGAGAATGCTGTGTATATTTAAAGTTAACCTCACACAAGTATATTGTAAATGTTTATACAGAGCAACGACATCCCATATACAAGAACACACAGGCTGACAGTCAAAGGAAAATACTTCTAGCTTCTCAACCTTGGAAGGAATGAAAATGCAAAATTATCTGAAGTTTCAAAATAAACATTCCATGGGATCTATTACATCTTATGTGTGACCTTCATTCTGCAAACACAGCAAATGCCTTTTAAACATCACTACCACAAAGAGGTCCCCTTGCTTGCAGAAATCAAGCATAACTAAGTCTTTTCAGGATTCGAGTTATACTGTCTTGCAGAATACTTTACCTTCTAATTTTATGATCAGAGGTGATTCTACAACATCCCTGGTGGAAAGTACTATTAGAAATGCATTTGGCTATTTTAAACAGTTTTTGATGTGACTGGCATTTTTCCCCTTCTTTAATGAGTGTTGAGTGTACATAAATTATTACTGTCTCCTTTCCTTCCCCTCACGTAATTTTTTTACCTCTATTTGAATAGATGTATTGGCATGTGAAGGCTACTAAAACTACATAGCCTGACAGATAAGTCACCTACTCAAGCAGACAACTTTTGATTCAATTCCTGATTAATTATTTTATTGAGGAAAGTTAACCTATCAAGTCTAGATTTAATACAGTTGTAAAATTTCATCATTTAGAGTCCAGTTACATCACCCTAAAATACTCAAGTTGTACTTACTGATTACTAATAGCAACAAGTATGTCAATGTGTCTAAGAATGGAACTGTATTCTTCAAGCAATAAAACCACTGTTGCTGTAATTTAAGATTACTGGGTATATTAAAAAAAACACACAAAGGTGTTCAATGCAAATAAGTACTACAGGTATGAAAGGAATAGGCTAAGTTCATCCTGTGCTAATAAAGTACCTCTTATTGGTGAGTATCTGATTTACAGGTGAACATTGATGAAATAAACAATGTAAAAAAGGTTTCTCTAAAAAGCTGAACACTCAGTAACATGTTGTTATGGAAATAGCATTCTCTGAAAACTTGGTGTTTCAGCATTAAAGGTCAACAGAGCAAATCCCAAAGCTTCATTATATTTCTTGTGATTTATCAAAACCAAAGAGTATTATAATTTTTTCTTTTTCAAATGGCAACCTTCACATGATATGTCTGTACAGAAAATTAAGCTTACTCTGCTTTGTTACATTTAGCATAAACTGAACAAACTACCATAAATGCTATTTCTTTTTGTGCTGCAATTACCGCATTAAATTATCCATTTGGAAAGATGGGCAACGTGTATGCTACCTTGTTCCACAAGGGATCCTCTGCTTTGGTATGTATCCACTGGCCAGATGTCGTTGTCCCTTCATGCTTCTCCCCTCACGGCCATCTAAAAATATAGTTAAGTCTTAGAAAATTATAATGAAAAATGATTATTAAGTAGTTAAAGTAAAAGTTCTTCCATTCTTTCATCAGATGTACTGTGAAACTAGAGGTGGGCAAGTTGAAAGTCTGGATTATGAAGCCTGAAGTCTCCATCATGTGCTGAAGGAGCTGCTCAGGTATAGTTTCCACAGATAGTCTGAAAACATATCCTGAACTGTAACACCACCCTGATTCTGCAGCTGATCACATGCACTCGAACTTACTTGCAAGAACATGCATCACATTTTGATCTAGGTCTACCATTCGAGCTTTGATTTTTGAGCTTCACTTTAAATAGCTTCTTGACGTTACGGACCACTGAGATGTGAAAATACATGACATATCAAAACACACGTTAATGTGTTAAATGGCAAATGTTAAAGTAAGTATTAAATATTAAATAGTATAGTAAAGAAAATGATTGGCTGGTATGTATTATCAGCTTGAAGTACCACTAATAACAACTTAACGATATCATAATGTACTTAAATTACAGTACCTATTTAAAAGAGGCCCCCCCTTTCTTAGATACACAAATATAGAACCGATTTAGAAATTTCATGGAAGTATACTCAATTTCACGTATGTGCTTAAATTTATATTTTATTTATAACTTAAATGACTTAATAGAATGTTCTCCCAGAGTTATCTTATAAAGTCAACTATACTGACCACTTACAGACAGATTCAGCATATTAAACTTTCACTTCATGTTCTTTACTATATAGATCTTGGGTATATAAAAGTTCATTGAACATTAGATGCACCTCAGTTACTCATCCTGGATCACCTTGAAATCCCTGGAATCAAAGCTAAAGTTGAGGCATATTTTTCTTTGAGATACATGTTTTTTATTAATAGAGAGGTTTCCTTATGTTCTGTAAGTTTCTGTGAAATTCTACAGGCTTTAAGAGCCTCACTTTTCTTCACTGAAATATAATTTAGCTATATAAGACTTTCAGTTAAATCCTCAGAAATTATAAGATCTCCAAATCAGAAAATAATGTATCTGTGACACCAGATATTCAAACTTTTTAAAGAAAGTATTAGAAACATGTAGAGGAAGAGAGTGATAGTCAAATTATCACATTAATTTAACATCATGTCATGTTTAAAATAAAAGACAATCTGAAGTAAAGGATCTTAAGGAAATCACTAAAATACTTTCTGCTAGCGAATATCAAAGAAGAACTCAAGAAGATCCTGTACACTTCTATGACATTTACATGGGATGAAGGGGTCAAGGGATGTTCACAAAGCCTCATAAAAGAACATTGCAACAGTGCAGATCAAACACAACTGCTGAAAGATGCTGCACTCTGCTAAGAAGCAGCTAGAGCTTTTGTGCAATTTAGGTACAAAAAAGGAGTGAATTTTTGTGGATATATGTTATTTCTTTAGTTTTGGCTCAGCAAAATAGATATAAGTTTTCATTTTGCTTTGATTTCTGTTTGTTTTTATCTTCGCGTTTGTCTAGGTCAGAGTAACTGGAACTAGAACAATTTTACTTCTAGAGAAGTAAAAGAAATCTCTTCTGGAAGCAGAAAGAAATAATTGAGAAAACGTGACTTTAGTTATCCTATTCATTTTTTATTGGGTTTGTTGAATTTAATCAAATATCTTTGCAAAATTCAGAAGAGATTCACTACTTTGGCAAGAAATGAAAGTCAACAATTGAAATGAACATAAAATCTAACCCTCAGAAAAAATTCACTTGAAATAAATGCATTTGAAAGTGACTGTAGTTCAATTCTTCTTAGCAGTTTGAACGTTGCTAACATGAGAGCCAAATAACTGTAAACTGACTCTGTTTAAAAACAAAGTTTTGAAGCAACCAAAAAAAAATTGTCTACAGAAGGAAAACTGAAATTCAGACCATCAGATTTTTTTGTGTGTACAGTGGATATATTCAAGATTATTTTAGATACCTGGTGATTCTTGATAGCAATGTATACAGCGCACATTGTCATACTGCAAGTTTAGTGTGGTGGACAAGAATGATCTATGTGAGGTTATGAATACTGCATACTGACCTTATGATGTGGATTTATTGCTTCAATTGATTGATTTATATCTTGACTTTTAAAAATCAATCCATTGCAATCAATAAGAACTAGACATACAAACATCTTCTTGAAAAAATCAGTCCATACGGTGTCCTGCTGAGCCTACCATACTGGTTTTGGTGTGGATGGGCAAGATGAGGACCCAGACCAACAACTGGTGTATTAAACCATTTTCTCTTTCTCTCTAGAAAGGAGTTCGTTCTTGAAGGTGTGATTTAGAAAGCCGTTTGAAACACTTGTTCATTGAAGTTTTCTTAGAAACTATTCTTGCCTACGTTACTGTTATGAGTAAGTCGGTCCTTGGTATGACAAACCGTTAACGTATACTTACTCATTCTTTTTTCTCTTACACACTCTTACTACAATAGCTACAGACTACTACTTTTGGTTTATGAACATTGAGAACTTTGGTCACAAAGTGCAAAGGAAGGAGGTGTATGTACGGATGTACAGTTGGATGGGTAGATAAGCGATTATGACATTCAGGTGCCAGAAATGAAAGGCCTTGTCTAACTTCTATTAGGGGATGCTAATTTATATACCTGTGCTGGTTTGGGCTGGGATAGAGTTAATTTTCTTCGTAGTAGTTGGTATGGGGCTATGTTTTGGATTTGTGCTGAAAACAGTGTTGATAACACAGGGATGTTTTCGTTACTGCTGAGCAGTGCTCGCACAGAGCCGAGGCCTTTTCTGCCTCTCAGCCCACCCCACCAGCGAGCAGGCTGGGGGGGCACAAGGAGTTGGGAGGGGACACAGCCAGGACAGCTGACCCCGACTGACCAAGGGATATTCCAGACCGTATGATGTCATGCTCAGCACATAAAGCTGGGGGAAGAAGAAGGAAGGGGGGACGTTCGGGCTGATGGCGTTCTTCTTCCCGAGTCACCGTTATGCGTGATGGAGCCCTGCTTTCCTGGAGATGGCTGAACACCGGCCTGCCCATGGGAAGTGGTGAATGAATTCCTTGTTTTGTTTTGCTTGTGTGCATGGCTTTTGCTTTCCCTATTAAATTGTCTTTATCCTCAGCCCACGAGTTTCCTCACTTTTACCCTTCTGATTCTCTCCCCCATCCTACTGCGGGGGGGAGTAAGCGAGCGGCTGCGTGGAGATTAGTTGCCGGCTGGGGTTAAACCACGACAATACCTTAGTTTCCAATACACAGAAAGGCAGAGAACTAAGCTTTAGCCAAATTGGGTTGCTGGAGACTGCCCAGACTTTGATGCTGTACACGTTTGCAATAGGAAGCAGCGGTCACAAACATGGTTAGAAGACAGACCTGCGGTTATGATCTCACACATACTGTGGAAAATAAGTGGCGCTTTCTTCAAATCCCAGAAAGGGGAATATAAGGGTCTCTGACCTAATTGTTTCATTCCAGGAGACTAGCAAGAATTGCAATAGGATTAAACAGCTGCATCCTCAGCCCAGACACAATGTAGACTAATCCATTTATCATTACCTGACAGTCTTGGGGAAATCCAAAGGTCCACATGACAGTACAGTGAAACTCAGACTTAAATGAACCTTGCAAGTTATTTGAATTATTTGAAGCTTTCATATAAATTTTTAGTTTATGTTCATTGTGATAGCTAATTGTTTTTACATACTTGTCTTTGGTTGGAGGATGTAGGAAAGTACCTAATAATACTCAGAGGCTTATATTACACATTCCTGATGAGTCATAACTCAGACTCAGTAAAACAGAGTTGTCCTAAATTTTTTGTCCGCAATGCCTGGTTTACATAAGGACAAAACCTTTCCACTTAATACATACATTTTATGTAATAACCAGTAAAACTAGATACAAACAATGCTCACAGTCTGATTGAAATGAGAAAAAGCAATTCATTACTATTCTTATCTTGACTTATTTAACCTACCTATTTTAACTCATAGCAAAGATTTATAATCCTAATCTTGATTTAAATTGTTAATACATGAGTTTATAAAATGTCCTACAAACCTGGTGAAATGTGACAACATCTAATTTGAGCAAGATTAGATAAATTAGTTACAGTTCATAATCAGAAAAAAAACTACGGGTTTAAAATTATCCAAAGATCTAAAAGTGGGTTAGATAAAAATTATAGTTATGATGAATTTTCCTCATTTTTATAACTTTCACAATTAAAAAAAAAAAATTTACAATATACCCACCAAAACCCCGATGAAGCTTACTCTGGTTTTGAGCCTTTTAAAGCACTATAACATTTTATAACAGCTCCCAGTCCTCCCTTATGCTAAATAATAGAGTCTGTTGGTGTATGTATCAAAGCACAGAAATTCACACGGGTCCATCAGTCACACCTACATGCATCTCTAATTCCTTAAAAGGGGACCAGCTAATTACTTATGCTAGGTTCAGTACACGGAGCCAAGACTGAAATTTGTAGTAAGAATTCATAGCAAGTGTTTAAAAGCCTAAAACATGTTGTGGGTTGAAGTCACTGTTTGTCTGCATATTTCTATTGGTTCTGGAATTATTGCAAAATAGTATCTCTTAAGAAGAAAGCTGAAGTTATGCTTTGCAGGTGCTTTATTCACAGGAACGAATGCTATTTCACAACAATTTCCTTTCAGGTTTGAAGGTTCTTTAGGTAGGTGGAGGAGGTAATGTAGGCAACACTGAATTTGCAATTATTTTTAACCTGGTATTGGAGTAAAAGGTGTTGTAAAAAAAGAGAATATGTTTGTTTCACTGTTAGGAAGCTGTTGTAATGTAATTGTGTCAGTTTTAATTCCTTGAACTAACTTGTGCGCTCCTCCCCATTTCTCCTGACTTAGACCACTGCCTATAATGTATCAGCCACTCACTGATTTACATACTTCATCAGCTGGAAATTAGTCCTTATCTTTACGTTTCTTCTGTTCCTAACGGCACTAGAGAGAGGCTCTTGAACCAGATGCTCAACAGCAATGAGTGTACTCCATGGTTCTGTGAAGTTTCTGCCAAGTTTTCCCTGTTATTATTAATGAACATGTTAGTTAATAATAATGAATATATTAATGAACATATGCCAAAAAGTCTTTGCAGAAAACTCTATGAGGCTGGCAAATTTCGACACCTGGTAAATTTTTATAGCCAATTTATAAACCTCGTGTGTTACGAATGAAAAGCTGACGTATTTTAAACTATACTGAATTAATAACTGCAGTTATAGTAACTATGTATACGCAAACCCAAATTTATATCATTACAGAATCTCTTATGTTTGTAGCATCACCTGCCACCGAGGGTTTAGCAGTCTAATTTCTTGCAGCCAGCAGTAGGTGGAGACAGTGATTCACCCAACGCGGCCTCACAGACACTTCAGCTGCTGAACCACCGTTACTGCCAGCTAACGTTATTTCAGTTTTGTATTCAGTTTATTACAGATTGCAGGGTTACAATTGTTTGTGGGGTTGTTTTTTTTTTTTTTTAGTAGCTGTCTCAAAGTGAAATAAAATTACGCATGGTTTGAGTAGCTAGCAGGTCTCCCTGAATCTCTTTCACACACATGTATGCATATGTAAATCACAAACCTCAATGCAAACTATAAACAAACTACCAGAGTTTTATTTCCAGGCTTAATATGTGTGAAATTTATTTACTAACAGTAACTCTCATCAAATTTTTATTAGAGCCATAAGAAAAATCCTTACCCATGTTTTGAAATTCACTTTTTGAACTAGAAAATACATTCTCATACTTGAGTAAATCAAGTGCTTGTGAAATCAAGGATTCTTTTGAAATTCCTGGAAATAAAAAAATAAATCCATACACATTAGTTTACTTTCCCCGTGTGAAGTCAATATATTGAGGCTACCATGGCGTATTTAATTGTCCTTCCTGCAGAACGGTCTCCCAATTAGCAGCTAGAGAGAGTTCTCACACGCCAGTCAGGAATAATGATTGATATCACACATCCCATCCCTTTCTTTAACTTCATAGGAAGTAGTTTTGAACAGTTAAGGGACGCTAAAACAGAAAAGCCAACAGAGAAAGATAATTGCATGCAACTAAATAACTGCCAAGAGACCACTTTGCAGATATTTTGGCTTAAAATTTAAGAAGGGGCTAGTGATTTAAGAAGGTATATGGCATCAGCGTGAGACAGCATGTAATTAGCAGAGAGTAACTACACAGTACAGTCTGAAAATCTGATATGTTTGAATTATAAAAAGTTAAAACCCAGGCATAGAGTAAGTCCTTTTCATTAGGCTGCTGTTTAAGACAAAAGCAGCTGGAGTTCTGGTGCTGGTGTACTATCTCCCTATTGTCTGAAAGATGGGACCTCGTGGCAGTGACATTGTTTTGACTTAAAAATCATTTAAACACACTGAACTGCAGGGTGGGATAATTTCCCAATGGCAATCAAACTTCAAATTTTGAATTTGGCTGAGCCTAGCTGTAGCTGACTGCAGCCCATGCAGCCATGTTGGGACAATACATCCAAAAGGATCCTCTTGAAAACATCTGCTCCAGTTAGCAGAGCCATAGTAGGCGTTTGGCAGATTTCACTAGCAGACTGCTGACGTTTGATCACAAACTGGCTGGAATTAATACAGCCTGGTCTGATTTCTTTGGGTTTGTTTGCACTACTGCATCTTTCAAAGAGAAAAAGAAGAGACACGTTCATTATTACTGTGCTGGTAGAAGCTGAACAAAAGTCATGAACAACAGTGAGAAAGATGAACTGGCTTCACCTATCTGAGCCCCCTTCAGGGTATCCAGTTCTTTCTGAGAAGTGAACATACTAAAATTTGCTGATTGATACGACAGACAGTGCATCCAAACTAAGAAAATGCAGGGTTGTTTTCCAAGCAAGCAAGATAATAATTCTCAGAGAACATGATGCTGTGGTCTGTAGCTGTCCTCCAGCTTTTTGCCTAGTGTGAGGGGAAAGAGAGAGTTGGGCAGGCTGCTTGAGGGTCAGAAAGTCAGTGGCTGAGGTTAGTTAATATACATTGACCTCCCTGGTAATCATTCACCAAAACTATCTATAATATAATTTACTACTGGAAGCAAGGAACTTCTATCATTAATAAGTTCTTCCATCTAATTCCATCTAAGTAGTCATAGCTTAATCAGGATTATAAGTTTTTCTGCCTTTTTTGGAAATGAGAAGGCTCCTACCAGTCTTAATGATTTTTTTTGTTGTCTTTAAAATACATCATCAGTACTGACACCTAACCTGAAAACAAATGCCTAAACATACCTGCTCATATGAAATAGACCAAAAAGGACTTCTGAAGGTCCTAGTCAGGGCACAAAGGATTTGTGCTTATAGCTTGTAATGCATACTGAAAAAATCCAGGCTGTCCTTCTAGAATATTTTACCACCAGCTTATTTCAGTCTTCAGTGCCTGACAAATGAACAACAACAACTACTCTAGCTTTTTCTCTTAGTTCCATTTTTTTCAATGACTCATTCATATGTTTCATATAATTAGACTACTTACTACTAAAAACCTTGCATCTAGTTCTACTTTTCTGGGTGGAAGTGTTACAGACTGAGTAGCTTGGGGGAAACAAGTACATACCTATTCAGCCAGCCACCTGTAATGAGTGGTTTGTTATATACAAGCAACTACAGAGTTTATTTATAATTTGCAGTGATTTTGCATTGCCAGAGCCCCTGTTAGACTAGGTAGTTTGTGTTTGTCTTTTTTTAGCCTGTTTCTGATTTATGGCTATCCCTGATGCACTTATAGTACCTTCCTTTACTTCCTTTTCAAAAAAGAGAAGGTAATTACATGCAGTCTGTCTTCCTGATAATAACAAACTTCCACAAGCCATGCTGGGTACGTATATTCACAACAACCAGAGGAAAGGGGGGATAAAAAACCATCAGAGAATCCATAATAGGATATGAAGAATATCAGGGTAACCACATGCTTTGGACTTGATTTTGGTGACAGTAGAATGAATTTCAGAGCAGTATTTCTCCCCTTCATAATTTGAGCTTAAGCACTCTGAATAAGATGTAGATATGCCTGTTCTTTTAAAGCCACCTATGAAATAACTACTTTAAAAAAAACCCTGCTTCTCTCCCATATTTTCTGAGAAGGCTCCTCTTACATGGGGACAGTAACACAAATTCCTTCTTCTGTGGAAATATGAAATGTATAATAAATGAAAAATGAAATAAAGGATTAAAAATAAAAGGTTTTAAGGTATAAAAAGAGGACCCTTCCATCTTCTATCAAGAAACAATTATATTCTTTCTAACACTGCAATGAAGCAAACTGCAGTGCAGTATATAATTTGAATATGATATTGTATATAATAATTACTTTGGTGAACCCAAAGTAGCCCAGTCAGCATGTCTTTAATAAACACATATGAAAAATTAACAGATTAGGACTTTATTATTGACAAGGACAAATGTTTTTCTTCAGTTATTCAGCTTGCACAGAGCAATGCACAATTTTTTCTTTTTCTCTCTCTAGTTTCTATGTGTTTAATACAGACTAAAGTTTTCAAACCTTGGTATTTAAAGTTGCACTCTGAATTCCGTAGTGAAGAGTAATCAGATTTTCAAAGACTCTTTAGTAGAGGAGCCTAGAAGACAGTAGCAGCTGTAGGTGCCCTGGAAAATCAGGTCACTTTTTGTATTAGGCTTGAAAAGATAGACTTGACTTTAAGAAAGCTAAGCTAAAATAAAGCCATTCATTGAAATTATATGCTATGTTTAATATTGATAAAATATAGCCGTTTCATGAAATATGATGGAGACTAATACTTCCCTTCCACTTGTAAGCCATGGTATTTTTCACATATCTGGTATTATGCTACTTACAAATATCTCTCCAAATATCATAGAATCATTTAGGTTGGAAAAGACCTTTAAGATCATCGAGTCCAACCGTCAACCATGCCCACTAAACCATGTCCTGAAGTGCCTTGTCTACGTGCTTTTTGAATACCTCCAGGGACGGTGACTCAACCACTTCCCTGGGCAGCCTGTTCCAATGTCTGACAACCCTTTCAGTGAAGAAATTTTTCCTAATATCCAAATCTAAACCTCCCCTGCCGTAACTTGAGGCCATTTCCTCTCGTCCTATCACCAGCCACCTGGCAGAAGAGCCCAGCACCCACCTCGCTACAACCTCCTTTCAGGTAGTTGTAGAGAGCGATGTGGTCTCCCCTCAGCCTCCTCCTTTTCTCCATATACATGACTAAGGAAGGTATTTTGGACTCTACATGCAGGGGTTGAGGGAGAAGGAAAGAAAAAAAATCCTTTCCCTTTTACCTGTAAAGAAAATTTTTATGAAAATCCATTGCTTTTTGAGATCTTCCTTTTACTTCTTGCCATAGCTATAACCTCCACTAGAGAAGTCCAATGTAGCTGAGGGAGAGACACTGCATTAGGCTGCAGATCTGCAAGTGGTTATGTGGCATCCACAACACTGCCCTGCATGGTACTGTTCTTTAAGTACCTACTGGGGATGACAGAGTTGGCATTCCCGGTTTTCTGTGGAAAGCAGAAAAGCCTTGTGTGTGGCTTTGTTCTGTTTTCCATTCATAAGGTTGGGGTGGGGAGGTGACCCAAAGAGGCGATGATGTACCCGCTTCTGTAAGGTTGAAAGGAGGTATCAAACAGTGAGAGGTGACAGAGTTTGGAAAACAAACCCAGCACGCAGAATCCGAAGTAACTACCTGGGGTGCAGATACTCTCAAGTAAACTGTGCGTAGCACATATGCTATCCATGCGTCACTTACATGCTAATCGCATCCTTCTCATACAGTCATGTTCCTGCTCCTGGTCACAGTTTCCTCCACGCTCAAGTGTATTCTTTCATGCTGCATATAATCTAACCTGTTTTGTCTTGTGGATTATTTCCAGATTACATATGTAGCTACTTGTTGATATCGATCAATATTTAAGAGTTAAACGTAGCAGGAATACAGTAAGGGACAGAAGCACGATCGGACAATACGTAGGCATGAGGTCAGAGGAAGAGTGGTTGTTGGACAGTGGAGTAGAAGAGAAGTATCTGTATGCCCAATAGACCAGTGGGGACAAAAGCAGTCTAAATGCTCAACTGAGATATATGAAAAATAAGGATACAACAACAGTGCCAACACTGACAGCTATATACATGAACGATGTGAAGGATATTAATCTCCCCCCAACCCCAGCCCTGCAGTATGGGGTTAAATTTCTATCCATACAATCCCTACAAACTCCCAAACAACAACAAAAGGCACTAAGTCAGCATCCTCACCTATGCTATCAGATACTCTTCAAGCCTTCTTCATCAGCCATGTATTCTGCTCCCACACAGCATCATTTACAGTATATAAATACAATTACTCACATGCAAAACTACAACTACCTTACATTTTCAGAAAATAAATAATACGTACCCTTACTGAAATTCTTGCTGAACTGAAATGACTGGCAAAACTCCCATCAATTTCAGTGCAGCCAGGATTTCAATCACGGACTTTAACAACAAAAGACAAAAACCATAAAATACGTTATTCTATCTGTAAGTAGAACTATTGCTCTGCATTTAATATAGTTGCAAAAAGTCAGATGTAGTCCTGTGAAACGGTGGTGGTTTTTAACGTGTGTTACATACATTTTCTAATATACTGGTACAGTAAATGGCATGGAAGGTAAGGCATGTGAATTAAAGCGGGGGCACGTCCCTGATAATTCACACTTGCAACCACTGCCAGATCCCTCTAAATAAAAAAAATTGAAAGAGGAAAAAAAAATTTTTTTTTAAACCTACATTATACTAATATTCAAAGCTCTCCAGTGCAGGCATAAAAAATGTCTTTTGAAATTTGTCCTTTCGGTTCAGACTCATGCTGCATTGCTGAAACACTGCATTCCAGCCCCTGAAGATCTAATGCACTAATCTAATGCACTGTGGCTGACCCATTACAGATGATTATAAATTAGAGGAGTCCTTGTGTTGCTATAATTTTCTAGAGATTGCTTCTTAAAGCCAGAAGGTTAAAAAAAAAAAAAAAAGTGTAAACTGCCATTTTTTCTGTCTCTGCTGGATTTAGCTCAGTTAGAAACTTGAATTTGGAGCCATAACCAGGGTACCCAATTTATTTCTTCTCCCATATGAAGTTTACACCATAAGGCAGCAGAAGCAAGTTTAGTTCTCTAATACAAAATTACAAGAGGGGCTGGATTCTGTGCTGCCTACTCTTGGGAGCTTTTGCAATTTTTCTACAATATCTATGCTCCAGTTACACGTATATGACATGAGGAAAATTATTTCCTTCCTTTGAAAAGATGAAAAATTCATTAAGGATTGTGAGATGCTATTATATGACAGCAATGTCATGCAAATATGTAGTTTAGAAAAATAAAAAATACATCGCAGGTAAAACCACAAAGTTTGTACTTTTGAATTGTTACTGCTTTATTTTTGTTGGGTAAATTATTTGCAGGATTAGAGTGTGTTTGAAAATTAATAGCAATGTTCTTTTGTTTCATTTTATGCAGTTCTGGAGACCAAAGGAGCCTCAGGAATTAATTGTAGCCTTCTAATAAACACAATGATGTAATGACGTATTTAACGTTACTGGTTTTTGTTTGATTCCAAATAAATTGCAGATTTTTTTTTCTGATGTGATACTAAAACAATTACCATTTTGAAAAAGGATAATTAATCTACAATTTTTTCACATTAGATCATATATCTCTAAAGAGTGCCCACAGATTTGATGGTCTTCAGCTGCTGTGTATTTATTTTTCATTTTTTCTAGTGATGTACCGCCCCATCAGTGCTGACATTTAAATGAGTGAGTATTCAACACAAATGTGATCATTTGTATAGCATCCAATGCGGCACCATACTGAGATGATTGCTTCTGGGAGCCATCCATGGGTTCTCGAATAGGGGGGAAAAGCCAGGCAAAATTTTATCAATTTACATTTTTCTGTGATTAATTTTTATGCAAATAAGGGCCCGACCGTGCTCCCATCTCACCTGAATCATGCGGATCATCAAAGACAAATTGAGCATCACTTATTTAAAAAATAGGCTTTAAACTACTCTACAGCTGTGTTGGAAAATGCTAAGAGCAGGGCATGAACTTTTCTAATGTAACAGGAATAGATAAGAAAATGCTTCTTTTTGCATTTCTGTCCACACTGTGATAAACATGAATCTTAACAAAATCCTAAAAATTGTCTTTGTTTTATATTCCTTATGCCCTTGTAAACATTTGACTATGGGAATGCTACATAAGGGGATTTTTCCAGTTTCAGAATACAAATAAATGTACTTGCAAAAAATACATTGCTTAGTGATGAAAAAAATTGTATTGGTTAGCATACTTAAAGTACATTGTTTATTTACATTTTTAGATAGAATTCAAGAAATCATCCAGTGGTATACTGTAGTGGAAAAGGCCTTACATAAACAATCCTATAACCTTAGAGTAGAAGCTGTTAAGACACACAAATAGGTAAGTTCTGTTTACAAATGAATACATTCTGCCTTATTTTACATATCTATATATATCTACATGCATGTGTGTCATAAAATTGGAAATTTAGACTTTGCTAAACAACAGGATTTTAAAAGTAATTTAGGATTAGCAGGTTACACTGATGGACACTTTACAATTATTGATACTCATACTGAAGAGTATAAGTGTGAAAAACTAATCTTGTTATTTGCTTTAAAACAAATTTCTATTTACCTTCCTGTAGGAAAGCAACAAAACTGTTTCTTTATGGCATTAAGGAATAAAGCAATATTATCAGCCACAACTATAATTTTTATAGCTGTAAGATAAATAGCACTCAGAAATATGAACACTTGTCCCTCTAATTTGCACTTGAAATTTGTATCCAGGTGTAATAATGTGTTCTCATGAAAAGCGTTCTCTCATAAAGCAGCTGAATTTTGAAAAGGCAGTTTCTCTTCAGAACTGTGTTCTGAAAATTGTAATATGTAATGTCAGTTCAGAGACTCATTTTACAAGTCTCTCCACAAATCGATATCCCTAAAGCTAATCTCAGAGGAGTAAATGTGATGTGTAATGGAGAAAAGACAGTCTTTATCAGTTAAGAGTTTGAAAAGAGGCCCATGTACCAGACGATCTTACGGCATTAGAGCAAAGATGTCCCCTTATGTATTACACATATGAAAGCTGTAATTTTATGGGTCTGATTAACCCACAATTTAATGAGTTACCTTGCATTAAACTGTAGAGCTGAATGTACGTTATGTCATATCCAGATAGAAGATATGTTTGCACACACACGGATATGATCAATTTTATGCTCAGACCTTCCCCTTAAATCCTGCAAGTCCAATATCACTCATTAAAGCACTGACATAACAGGTGAGATCATAACTGCAGCAAAGCCAGCAAGAGTCCTGATACTGTTCTCAACAAATCCAGACCTCCGTCCAGCCTCCAGCCAAGAACGCCACAACTGGTGCTCTTAAATACCCCAGACAATATGTGACCCACTGTTTTTAATGTTTATATATGCATTCCTCTGTCTCTCCCAGTTACAAGTTTTGGGAAAGACTGTACTGTCGTGAGCTTGGATCGTGTCTAACAGGTTGACTACATAAATGATACAATTCAGCTATTCAGAAAAAAAATTGTGAAACCTAAAGCATTAGGAGTGATGACAGTTAATTATTTAAAAAAAAAAAAAAAAAGAAAAAAAAAAGACTCTCTTCCCTGAAAAAAAGATGTTGAAGACAACCAAGTTTTAAAGACAGCAGAACCTGTTTAAAATATTACAAGATCAATTGACCTATTTAGAATTCTACTAAATGGAACCAAGGTTAAAATAGTTACCGTTCACTGTCTTTCAATAAGCTTTAGCATCTTCTATAGAAACTATGCCCTATAATTGCATTAATACAGAAATACAATAAGAGATCTATGAAGTCTGCCTTCTCTATATGACAGGTTTCTATATATTACTCTGTGTCACAGATATCCATATAATTTCTTATGAGCTGTAGTCATGATGTCCTACTGGAATAGTTCTGCTATTATAATAAGTAATATATGAAAAAGTACTATGTAGCAGCTTACAATGAGGATTCTGAATCAACTGAAAATGTTAAAAGTGATATCCTGGTGTTTAATTCCAAATACTTACCACAATAATCTTATGGGATATAAGAGAGGCATAAAGAGATTATTTTACCAGCCACTGGCACACATTCTAGGGTGGAAAATATCAGTTGTTTTAATAGCACATGATCATACTGCACACATTTTAGGGCAAAGAGTGGAAGGATTAGAAAACACAATGTATGTATATCTCTCCTCTCAAAGACCATTTGTTGGTACTTCACTTGCCATGGGAACGTAATACAGTGCTAAAAACAAAATTAAAAAAGCATTTATATAACACAAATGCCATATTCCCAGTTATGACAAAATGTGGAGAACAGAAAGAAGCACAAATCCTGTCAGCCAAATAATTTCACCCTAAAAAGAAGTCCATATGTATCCTTTAATTTAAGCCAAGCAAGTAATATATATAAAAGGGTTTATATATATATACACACACACACACACACACAGATTTCCTATACACATACATATGGATTACAAGGTCCCTTTTTTGGCAATCTAGGAAGCGGATGAGGAACTGTTAACAGATACGTTAAGGCATACTGTTGGCATCCACAGGGCTGTCAGCTCAGGTAATTTCAACGGGTTCAGCTGCAGTTTAAAGTCAAAGACAATTGCCGCCCTGATGTAGAAGACCCAGTGTGTCCCCCACAGGAGTACACCGGCACCCCTTGACTCCGAAAGAGTGATGCTCTCAACTGCAGAACGGGCATGAGGGGACAACTGGACTCCAAGCACAGGGAACAAGCTTTGAAAAATACAAAAATTCTCTAATAGTGCAAGAAGAGGCATTATGAAAAGTAATTAAAAAGAGAAGGGAATGATCAAAGCAATACTGTTGTTGCGAATACGTGTCCCTCCTTCCAGAACTCAGGTGGCAAGTTGCTCCATTTTTGCTCCTGAGGTACCAACCTTTGGCATTAGGCCCATGTACCGAAACCACAATGCTCAGAGGGAAACACTGCATGGAAGACAACAACAGACTTTACTTTCTGGGTATGAAGGTAGTGACCCAGAAGCAGAGGACTGAACTTAAATGTCCTTAAAATATCTTTTACTGTGGTGGATGCTCAGAAAAATATATTTTACTGAGGTTTTACGCTCAGAAAAAAATATGGGTATCATGGAAAGGAAAGATTTTGGAACCGAGGTACAATATTTGTTAGAGAAAATACACAGGAATAACTTGGAAATAGAACTTTATGAATCTGGACAAAAATATATTTGCATGTAATTCTTACTGAGATAAATATTTGGCTAAACTATTTCTCTTTTACTCCTTTCACACATTTTCCTGAACCCCTGTTGCTGTTACCTGGAATCTTAAATGTTTATTTTGGTGGAGTTACTAATATTTGACAGATACTGTATATGCAGATACTACCATGGGCTAAGCCAAGATAATATGGTGAAAATAACGAGGGATGGCTGTTGTTGCTAGAAGAACAGACTTGTCAGACTACTTTTGTACTGTGCAAGTGACTTTTTTGTTTGGTACTTACATTGCAAAATTATGAAAAAAACCATCATGCTTTCATTCATACTTTTCAGATTAAATGGGGGAAACATTATTTTGAAACATTCTATGTTACTATAAATTAAATGCTTAGTTATATTTTCAGATTGCCTAATTCCTGCCCCTCCCCCCCCGCCTAATTTTTGACCTTTGAAAAACAGAATCAGGTCAATTGTAATCCCAATATAATTTTGAATTCTTTTTCTAAATTGTAAAAAACCCTATATTCCAAATATAACCCTCATCACCACACATTTGATCTACCTACCCATCAAAAGGTTCCCATGCTGCAGTGTCCTGTCAAGACGAACACGCACTCCAAAACGGGGCCAGAACTTCCTGCAATGCAGAACTGCTGGTTACCAGATGCACGCTGGTACTGCAAAATCTGACCCAGAAGCTACAGCCCTAGCGATCCAAAGCATCATCCACTCACCAGATAGGAGCCAGTCAAAGAAGACTCCAAACATCTATTTAGTCAAACAAAGCCTGAAGATCGAGGTAGGAAATCTCAGCTGGTTTGATGTCACAAATGAGAAATCTTAATGATCAGAACACTGGGCAAGGATTCAGACTCTGCTTGGCAGCCTTACGTGGTTCTGTGAGGGAGACTCTTCTCAAATATCCTGTGAATGCTGATTTAGACAGGAATATATTTTCTAAGAATACTAGAACCTGCAAGTAATTGATCTGTATGCAAAATCTATTCCATATAGACAATTACTCAGGACTCATCTGCTTTGTCCCAGACCATCTAAGAAACTGTATTTCATTGGTTATTTGAAGAATAACTACTAGCATTACTTTTCACATCTAGAAACTTCAGCTAATCGTTCTCTGTTAGATTGTAGTCTATGGAAAATATGAAAGAGCTCAAAGCTCAAAGATTGCTTTAGATAGCTTAGTTCTTTCAGTAATAACATGCACAGAGATTCTTGCAGCAGAAGATATAAATTGACATACTGCTATTAGAGTTTCATTGTGGTCAGGAATAACACGGAGTAACTTGGGGCCATAACCATAGGCATGTTGTGCCAAGACACCTGCACAAGGTTAGAAGATGCAACGTGATCTATGAGAGAGCCAGCGCCACTCTGGATCTGCAGCCAGAAGCCCACAGGACACCTTAAGCCTATCTGGAACAACAGTGGATTCCTACCTGTGGGCATCGTTATTATTCCTGCAGTGCCAAGCTGAAACAAAGAGACACATATAAAACCTCTTCCTCTTTATAACATGGTTGCTTACTTTGCTTACAGTTTGCATCTTCTGTGTAAGGATACCAGTATAAACACTACTAGGGAGTAAAGCAAAGGGAACATGAATATTGAAAAGTAACATTTATGCTGGTAGCCTCTGTTTATACAACAGGATAATTTACAAGTTGTCCCTACTATCATGTTATCCCTGAACTTTACAGGAGATCTGTTATTGAAGGATATCCAAATGGATGCAACAAGCATGTTGCAAAGACTAGTACACAACCTACCATAAGCTAAATAACTATGATTTTTAGATACACCTAGAACCTATATACAGTTCAGGTTCTTTAGTTAACTGCACATGATCTGAACTGACTTTTGTACTCCTGATAACCGTGCTTCCACAATCCCTTTCATGATGGTGTTTTGTTGAGTTCTCTGGATTCTCCAAATGTACACTGTCAGTTCAAGCTCAAAGTGATATTACTTAAAATATGCCAGTATTCTTCAATTTTCTTATGTACTATTGATAGGAATATTTCAAAGGACAAGAAAGTATTCTTACCCCACCAAAAGGGAGTAGATCCAAAAATAAAAAAGAGAGGGGGAAGATAATGGGGGGAAAAGCATTTGCTGATGAAAACGTTTATTGATAACTGAGTAATTGAGAAGAAATATATCATTCTTCATTTCTTTACTATTGACCATGAATCACAGAATGACAGAATGTCTGAGGTTGGAAGGGACATCTGGAGGTCACCTTGTCCAACCCCCTGCTCAAGCAGGACCACCTAGGGCTGGCTGCCCAGGACCGTGTCCAGACACCTTCTGAATATCTCCAAGGATGGAGATGCCACAACATCCCCGGGCAACCTGTGCCAGTGCTCGGTCACCCCCTCAGTAAAAAGGTGTTTCCTTACGCTCAGGAGGAACCTCCTGTGTTTCAGCTTGCACCCATTGCCTCTTGTCCTGTCGCTGGGCACTGCTGAAGAGAGCCTGGCTCCATCTTCTTTACACCCTCCCTTCAAATATTTGTACACACCGATGAGCTCTCCTCCTTAGCCTTCTCTTCTCCAGGCTGCACAGCCCCAGCTCGCTCAGCCTCTCCTCATAGAAGGGACACTCCAGTCCCCTCACCATCTTAGCAACTGAAGTGATGAAATGTATACTCTTGGACTCCATATTATAATCAAAACAGTCTTGGAAAAATAAATGTAAAATACAGACAATTTGATGTATTAGAAAAAGATATTCAGCCTAATTTAAATGCAGACTTCTCTATGCAGAGATCTGTACTCATTGCTAGGCTCCAAGTTAAGAAATATGGATTCTGTTTCTTGCTAGCCTTTGACAAATCATTTAATATATTTATGCCTCAGTCTTCTCCTCTGTAAAAAGAAAGTACTACCTTGATTTGTAAAGTCCTTTGCAAGCGTAGAGTGAAAAGTTCTATTGAAAGCTAAGTATTACTGTCAAAATATCAGGAAGATAAAATTAATATTCATAATATGACAGAAATATTTTCTTTGAAATGAGGAAGACAGATGCTAATAAATAGCAAAGAGCTCTGTGGCTATATTTAAAAATTGAGTGATATTGAGAAGGAATGTCAGGGAAAGTAGACGTTTATCATTTTCTACATATTTACTTCTAACTATATAATCACATATAATCATTTTGCCCAGAAAGTACATACTATAAAATATTGGTATGATAATCTCTAAAGAAAGTCACATTAAAAAAAAAAAGAAAAAAAAAAGAAAAAAGAGGGAGAATCATTTAACTAGTCCAGAGTAAACCACACACAACTCTCAGTTTTAATATTGTCTCTTTTTCCATTTAGTGAGCCAAAGAGATGTCCCTACTACTGACAGAGTATCCTTGAAGAGATAGGCTGCCATGACGAATGGGACAGAGTATTGTAGGAATTATATATGGATTGTTTTTATTTAGTGGTTTGGGGGGGTTTTTTTGGTTTGTGGTTTTCGTTTGTTTTTAATATTGTCTCCCTGTACTCATTTTCTGCTTTGCTCGGTCTTAGATCCATTTTTTTTCAGTCTCTTTGATTTTTTTAGCTCTGCTCTCTCCACCCTTTTACTCAGTTCTTGCTAGCTGAATTTAAATCACACCACAGTTCAGGATGAACTTCTGAACCCATCATGGCTGAGCTTCTCAGCAACAAGTACTAGGAAAAGTTAATCTAAGAGCAGGATCCACAGAAACAAATGCACATACCACAGCCTCTAGACTAAATAAGTCTTTAAAACTGCACTCCAGCAATGCGAATCTGCTTCTGCCTGTCAGTCACTGGCATTGTTCTTTTTTTAAATGAACCCTGGTTATTATGGAACCAGGAGGTTCCTGGTTATTATGAAATCATTTATATACAAACCGATACATTCAGACTCCACATTTCAGTGGCCATATGCTGTTTCTGTAACCCTTCAGAATACACGTGGATCAATTTTGGCATCAGAGCTGCACCTCCCCTGGAAATCTGTATTACCAAGAATAGGAAATAACCTAGTATCCCCAGTTAGTTACTGGACAACAGAATACAGAACATTATTGCAATTTGTCCAATTCAAAGCCTGTATGAAGTAGCACATCTTCTATTTGCACTGATTCAAGTGATGTTAAGGATCACGGTTAATTTAATACATCTACAAAGTTCTAATAACTCCACATATATCAAAACCAAATTCAGGTTCAATTGTCTTGATAAACCACTACTTAGCACATATAACATTTAAAGCTTTTGTTTCCATAAAGTAGTTGCCCAGTGGGCTACCTATGTTATGAATAACATTTACATTACAGATACTTACTTCCTGAATGAATAATGAGGTCTTCATCATAAGCTATGAAAAACAAGGCTATGTTTTCAATTTAAAATTAAAAAGACTAAAAATGTAAAAATACTAAAATAGCCTATACCATTCATTTAAACATCATCTATGATCAAATGTAGGAATGTATGTGCATATTTAAAATATGAATCTTTGAAAATTTTTTAAGGTGTGCCCATTGAATGGGGAGAAAAGAAAAGTCTGGGTGCTTCCTTTCACTTCCTCAAAATTTCTCTGTGTTGATAAGTATTGCCCTAATGTTCTGTTTTACAAAATGCTGAGATCCTCCCTCACCCATCTTGCGCTAATAATCAATGCTCTGATGCTGAATATCACTGGATTGCTAGTACTATATAATCTAAAAAAAAAACCAACAAAAAAACCCAAAAGTGCAGTTGCATATAACAATACAAGATGGGCAGTTCCATATAACAGAACATTTGCCCATGTATCTCTTCAGATCAGCAGATAGTAGAACATAATTCATTTTCTCTGCCTATTCAATTCTTTTCATCCTCCTTAGAGACTTTTAGCAGAGATAACAAAAGGGGCCATAAATCTATCAGTCCTTGAAAACTAACAACCCCAAAGAATTATTTGAGTGTTATATGAGATAGGATGAACAACAACTTGAAATAAAGAATGTCAAAATTCAGTATAAATATTAAAAAAAAAATATGCCGTGGCAATGAAATCTAATGATTTTGTGTTAGAAACTCCCAAGGAAGGTGTGTGAGGTTCACAGGATAAGGCCACAGAAAATGAACTAGAATACAGGCATTGAACAGGGAGAGGAACAAGCTGAACAATGCCATTCCTCCTCTGAAGTGAGTGATCAGACACATTAGCACTATTTCTGGTATGTTGCCGAGAGCTGTGTTTCTTCTACGTGTCCAGTGCAAGCTATATTAAGACCACCAAATTAATTTCATATGATTAACAGAGCTGAATTAGAAGAATAAACATTCAGTCATTGCCAAAATAATCTGGATTAAATTATTGGCGTTTTAAATTCGGCTTTACCCAATAACACAATCAAAAGAAAGAAAAATATGCCACCACTACAGCAATCCTCAGGGTTCCACACACTGGGAACCATTTTTCCAGAACACCTAGTGTGAATCTCCTGTCCATTTAGCCGTATAGGAGAGGCAAGGGTTCACAACCGGTTATTTGGAATCTTATTTGTCTAATCACAAAGCCACATTTGTCTAACCACTCTGCTGCTAGTGCCACAATTCACAACACAGTAAGAAGTCAGTACAGATTAAAACTCTCCAAAGTTTCCCACTGACTTGAGATGAGTCTTGGCTCCCATGTGCATAAGCCACCTTTTCCAAACACTCATTAAGTTCTAAGGAACTTAGCAAATGTCACCTACTATCTTAAAGGACAAACTTCTTAATTTTGTTATTCTTGTATAATTAATTATTTAACCTGATATCTACATAGTGCCATCTAGAGATCTAATATGTTTGTCTTCGCTGCGGGACATGAAAAATCTAGCTTAAGTCACCACAAAATTCTAAGTGAAAAGTCTAGCTCAGCCCAGCCCTCAGATAAAAAAAAGAATAATAAAGTTAGAAATATCTTTATGACGTATTTTAATCTGGAGAACAGATTTTTAAAATAATTCAGTTGCTTTGGCATTACTTATGCAAACCCAATGGCATTGCGTCCATTCAAATAAGAATGGAAAGTAAGAGAAACAAAGTAATCAAATTACAGCTCATGTAGGATTAACCTGAAAAAGGGAAACAGTGTAATATGGAAGAAATGCGATTTTCTTTTTCATGTCATAAACCTCATTACTGTTAATGATAAGGTCTTTAAAATTCTGATATTTAGGGGCTGCTGTAGCAGCACTTAAATCCATCAAGTCCCACTGCTAATGGTGGTTGCTGCAGCAGAAATTCAGCTACAAGCAATCAGAGAATGATTTGCCTCTCCAGAAAGTTTGCTCCCATCTTAGTTAGGGATGGTTTAAGTCTTGAATGATGATTTATTTGTGTGTTACACTAAGCTAATGCTCACCTTTTTATAAGTTTTTATAAATTTTAAGCATTATCACAATGCATACCTTTTTTCTTGATAATTTTTTACATTAAAAAAAGAAAATACGATGCAGCAAGAGATTCAAATCTACAGCAATATATCAAATACTTCTAAAAATCCAGAGTATGTGTCCTGCTCTCACACCAAACTACCAGAAATAACAGCTCTGTGAGGAATTACTTATGACACTATACGAAGATCAAAATCAATCCCAGGAATACACACACATATTTACTTGCTAACTTTATAAAATTGTCATCTTAGTATGTGCAACAGGCATTCAAATATTCAAAACTGTCTTTTTCTTCTAATAAGTTTTTTTCTTGAAGTTTGCTTCAAGAAGTCCTCTCCAAGTAGCACTCAGTGATGACAGCATGTGGCTGTTGCTTAAAGTATGCAAATCCTCAGACTACTGGCAAAGCGTACTCTTACATGGGGCAACAAAATCACTTGAGCAGGAGTCTAAGGAAGCATAATCACCAACGCTCTCCCACAAACATGGGCTCCACCAGATGTAAGAGCAGAAATATTGGTTATTCAGATTTACAATTGGGGTTAACTTTCCCAAAAACCTATGTCCTTGGTGTAATTTGAAAAAAGGATGTCGACACTTTATTCTCAGTAGGTAAAAAGCTATTTCATCTTCAAAAAGAAGAACGACAAACACTAGCAAACTCTTTTGTGGTTTAAAAACTCCTGTCTGTGCACATTACTCGTTCACAGAGGAAGAAAAAAAAAATTTAAAAAAAAAAATCTCTGTTTTGCTCTGTACACAAGGCTGCAACTAATTACAAGAAGAGACAGATGCTGAGTAGCCTTAAGGCTTTCCCTGCCACCACAGTGAGTCTGTGCGCTAGTCAACAAGCAGGTAGTGAGTGAACTCAAATGTTATCTGACAAGGCAGCAGATCCCATCACCTAGGGTTAGAATACAGACAAGCAACTCCGCGTTCAAAAGTAAAGACAGAAAAATTTCAAGCAGATTGTTTCTGACAGAAATCATATCACAGCCGCACTTTCTGACAAAGTCTACACGAATGAAACTATACACTTTCTGTTTCCCATCTTCCCCTTTAAGAAACAGCCAGTATTTCAAAGGTACATTGAAGGTGACAGCTCAATGCACAGCGGTTAGCAAGTTCTTCTATGCTTGTTTTCTCTTTGGAGGTATCAGGAAACCTCTACTATTATCTGTGGGGTAGCAGAAGATTGTCCCACTTTTTCCTAATCATTCTTTGTTTCCTAAACACTTCCAACTTGCTCATTGATGTGAAGTGTCAGCTTCCCAACATATATTTGTGGCATGAAGAAACTTCACGTGACTATGTGGAAGCTTTAGAGAAGTTGCATTCCCCTAAAAAGGAAAGTTAGTAGAATGATAAAACCTGGCTATAATTGCCAATATCATTTCCACTGCAAGCCAAACAAAATTTCCTAGGAAATGCACCAGCTGAGTCCTAGCAGAGAATTTCATTATTAGCTTTGAAACAGATTTTTTGCCCTTCCTCTGCAATAACCATGGTCTCCAAGTTAAAGGAAATTATATGCATTTGAGTGTTGCAAATCTCTGCAAAGTAACAGATTTGAACAGTTTTCTTGCTTTCCACCCAGAAAGGATTGATCTAGATTGATTTGGCTGTTTCACTGTGAGTAATGTCAAAACAAGACAGGAGAAATACAGTGTTCAATGGAGCACACCAGATTTTATGTACATAGGTTCTAGCAGTGCTGTGGATTTTGACCTGCAAGCTGGGCATTTGCTCCCAATGGCCCGTGAAAACCCCTAGGGAAGTTTTGGGGCTTTACTGACTAGCATTACAAATACCACTTTCTTTTGCTGAAGACCAGTATTTTCCAACCTTGAAAATTAAACGGAGAATGTGAAGCATGCTTGCTTACCCTGTGGTATCATTAAGACACTGAAGGTGAATGAGGCATTAATTTCTAAATATTCCTTTTAGCAGAATGGGATATACACATTGATAATTACCACGGATGAAACAGAGAGGACCATAAACAGGAGAAGCAAGTAAAGAACTATCAAACATTACAGACAGAGCATGTTCACCCTCTGTTAAAGTTATTTTGGACTCCAGATTTCCTTTACATTTCCATTCCTCCCTCTAACATTTTTAGGAAAAACAGTAATGATTGTTTAATACTGTGGATTTGCAGCATTGATCTCTACCTTTACCGTTACTAAAATGACTATTACAATACATTTCACTAGAGATTATGCTAGAAAATGGAAGATACGTTTGAGTGTCTTCTTGTTGGAGTCAGCCAATTTTATAGCGCTCCCTACCATGTAGCACACTGATTTCTTTGTAAGATATTGGCTTTAGTTGTAATTAAATTTACATGTCTTGAAAAGTAGTACCTTCCACACTGGAGCAACGCTATAACTTACATAATTTTCTAAATTACTTAATTTTTACAATAGCCTCTGATAGATATTTCTAGGGATTAGAGCTATTAGAACTATATTACCAGCAGTAGTCCCCAATTATATAGCTCTGCAATAAATTTGGTTTATTAGCCTTCATACCACACAGAGAAATTAATTTTTATTGTCGGAATGTTTTTCTGTTCTAAGATGAAGTATTTTATAGGAAATCAGATTCCTTGTTAGCAGTAAGAATTTGTCCTTAAAAGTCTAGTTAGCAAGACTGTGCTTACTATATGGAGGTTTATCTTACTATAGCTGCTTTAGTCAACTCCTTCAAAGTTAACCTCTCTGCTCACTGATATAGTAACAGTAGTGTCATACAGTTTATGAACAATTTAAAAGCAGTTAGACTTTGGGGCCAGTCATGCACATCATGTGTAGATTTGAGTGTCCTGCCTGAGGTTATAAAAGACCTACAGCCCACTTCTCTTTCTTTAAAAGAAGTCTGAAGAACCAAGAAGAGAAAAAGCATCATCTGCAACAGCAATATATTCTGCCAAGATATTTCCCCATTTCTTCTGACAAGCTCTTTGGATCTCTGCTAGGGAAATCAACAAGCAGTCTGAAAGATGGGGGATGAGATGTCCTTAAAAAAAGGGACTGGGAAGAACAGCTTTTATATTAAAAGAAAGTGACCAAGAAAAATCAGACCTAAAAAAAATTAACCAAAACCTTGATGATTCCAGAACTCTGATACCTCAAAACTTGGTATACAGTTTAATTCATCCAGGCAGACCCTGAACTTGAGAGCACTTCGGCGTTGGACGTTTCAGATTAAATGAATGGTTGGATGACTTACTCAAATAATAATAATAATAAGCTCTTTCTATAATCAAATGAGCTGCCTGGTCTCTGTGAAATCATTATATCACAAGCGCCTGAACATCATGAGTTCTTGATTAATGTGACTAGCCAGGAAGGCAATGTTCACAGAAGGATGAAAATTACAAGAAGTGAAAATTACAAAGAGATTACAAAAGAAAATGACTGATATAGCCCAGTGACTCAGTTACTCTGAGGTTACTCCAGACATACAGTAGGATGAAAAATCGGCTTCAAACATTTACTCCTTTTCCACTTTTTCATCCTGATCCTTGGAACAAAAGCTATTAGTTCATCCCTCCTTAGACACAGGACCAGTTGTTTTAAGAAGCGTCAGGCAGCTGTACACAGGCAACTCCTCGTGTATTTGCGAGAGGGTCGCTACAAGTTTGGGAACATTTTGTAGAAGCTGAGCAGAGATGATATATATTTGGTAAGAGAAGTAGACAAGTGTCCTTTATTGAACATGGCAAAAGCTTAACCAGTTTATTAATGATAGCTATGCTCCTGTAATAAAAGCAGGAAGAAAAGTGTTTCCAACTGATCGTTCCTTGCTTCGGCTGCAAAAAGATAGGTACAGATCAGGGCTTCCACAAGAAGGAGACCTTTGCCTGGCAGGAGCCTGTCAGTACTGGAGCTCCCCAGAATCCAGAAGGAAATAGCAGTGTTATATGAATACCTCCATCTGGCAAGTTCCCTAATGTTCACCGATTACAGTCCCTATAGACTTAGCAGTTTTTAATGAAAGAAGACCACAGGTTACTAGAGGCTCTGTGTTAAGATTGTTTTATCAGACCCACAGACTTCTTCCTCTGTCAGATTCAATTCTCTGAACTACAAAATCAGAATCAAGGCATCCAAGACTGATCTCCAAGAAGAGCCTTCTCTGCATGCAGCCTTCTCTTTTCTCATGTGCAACAGACAAAAGTTGTTAAAAAGCTGGAAAAGAATTTTCATTTTAAAGTATACTTTTAAAATTTACTTTCAATATACAAATATACTACAAAGGATATATATTTAGCCTATTGGGAATTTTCAGAGAAACCACAAAGAGGGAGATGTATACTTTAATAAGCATCTGGCTGTCTTTGCAAAACAGAAATAGAAGAGTTCTAAGAAATAACTTAATGGCTCTGTAACTTGTTTTTGCTAATAAAATAAGAAGTAGGTTAGGCTTGGAAGAAATTTCCCATTTACAGGATGAACATGCATGTAGTCCTGATACTTAACTGTTTTTAAAATACTTCAGAAATTGCAGCCTCATCACCACTATATCTGTTTTGTGTCTGCATAAAATTCTAGCTACTTCAAGGATGTTTTGACAGTAATGTTCCTCCACTTTCTTGATCTTTTGTCTATTTTGTTGACCCAAAAGGGCTAAAAATCATAAGAGAAACTTTTTGGAATCTCTTTATACCAAATTCTGTAAATTTTCCAAAAGTAGTTCTATATTTTCTTTCCTTAATTAAAAGATCTGATGAAACAATTAGTGTTCACTGTAAAGTCAATAAGAAAACATTGGAAGGAATGGTAGATACCTTCTATTAAAAAAGTATGATTACTTTATGAAAACAATAAATGACTTAAACAATTTGTAAGCATGCGGAAAAATATATGGTATAGGTTTTGGAGTATGACGTAAATATTTCTGAAGGACTCCTTAGGAAAATTGTGATTACCGCATACCATGACAGCAGTAGGAGTGCTCTGTTGTAGCTATCTCATGACTCCAAATAAAGAGGATGTTGCACATCATGGAGCGTTCTACTCAGAAGTTAACATGCCTCCGGCACTTTCAAAAAAACCCACATCATACTTTTAAAGTTAGAAATACTAAACTTAAGAATCCAAGTGCCTAAACAACTGATTGGGGACTTCTTAGGAAACAGACCCTGTTGACAGTGAATTAAGGATAAGCAGTTGCCTGAATTCTCTCTCTGGATTGCCTAAGGGCCCAGAAGTTGTGTTGTCACACAAGCTATAAAGCAACACAAGTGGGTCAGCACAGGTACTCATGAGAGTCTAAAATAAAATACTCTATATGTACTCTGAAGTGCATATCTGTGCATTAAGATCTTATTTAAGGATGACATGTGCTTCCTCATAAATGATTCACTCAGGGTGTTGTCTCTGCAGATGAAAATATACATGAATTGTCTCTTAATTTGGTGATAAAGCCTTGTTGCAAGGAATAAAATGGCCAATTCCATGTGTAGCCTACAGAGGTAATTTTTTAAATTATTATTATTTGTGGAAAAAAACCCAAACCAGCACAAGGGCCAGAAGAGAGTCTTTTGGTCCTGCGACAGACAACTAGGATGATAAAACTATACATAGTGGACATACACAGTGGAATTATGTGTTATTTTAGTGTAGCTAATGAAAGAAAGTTGGGGTTTTTTTCCTCTCTCTCTGCTGTTTCCAGGTAGTTGTTGCTAGTTAGTCCATAGAGTTAAAGGATTTTTTGTGCATCAGGTGCTTACAAGGGCAGGATCTTTGCTTTGGTACGCATTTGTAAATCGCTATGTGTACTTCTGGTCCTTTAAAAAATAAACACCACTAGTATGCTTCATTTAACATATCTAAAAATATTTTTCCCCCAGGAACAGCAAGCAGGCACTCTGTTGCTGGCCACAAGGCCAAATAAAGTGTAATGCACAGAGACATTGAGGATTGTCTCTCTACATCTCACTGTCTTTTGCTGTGATCTCTGGCTCCTGCTTAAAGCTCTACCACATTGGGAACTGGTGGTTATTCTGGTGATTAATAATCAATATTGGGTGCATCTAGACAAAGCAGTAGTCATTTTGACATAAAATAGCTATGTAACTTGGCTTTTTTTCCTAAATGAGGTCCTTTGCTAAAAAAAAAAAGATACATACATATTTGTACATAAAAAGCAAAAAATCATACAGAAGTGTATGTTGTGTATAAAGATAACTCCTTATACGCTTTTCCGACACAGAACATGCCAAAAAGCAGTATTTTTAAAACATACCTTCCACAGTTTCCTTTGCTTCCTTATCACTGACACTATTTGCTGCTCCTTCCCGTGTTCTCCTTCAGGGCACCGTCCGCTGGCAGAGGCCGGCTGTTCCTTTTACGAACACGAGATTCTCTATACGGCCTCTCCTGAAGAAAGTTTGATCATCAATGACAGTTGCCCTGCTGTTCTCAAAACTGCCAGCGGGAAGAGCTGAGGGGCAGACAACTTACAGACACAAAGCCATTTCCATACACAACGGCCACAAATCCTGCCTCTCTAGAAACACACGAGCAGTGCAACATTTACAGAACTAACATAGCTTTTGTATGAGGAAGACAATACGTGCTTGTTTATCATCAATTTTGCATCTCAATTGCTTTTGTTAGTTACCTTGTGACTGGTTTTGGTTTGATTGGAGTTTTTCATTTTTGTTTGTTTGGGGTTTTTTTTGTTGTTTGGGGGGCGGGGTTTGGTTTGGGGTTTGGGGTTTTTATAGATGTTTTGGAAGAGTTCTCCCTATTTAAACTACGTATTTTCTAGGAGAAGTTTTCCTGCAATTCAGACAGCACCTAGTCAGGTACTTGCAATAACCCAGATCCCCTTACTTGTTCAGGAGACACTCTGAAACAAAAATCCAACATAACTAACCTAACGAACAGAACTGCATAAAGGCGTTTCAGTTACACAAGATACATTCCACTCACCCTGAGCCATACGTAGGACTCACAATTACTCCTAAAGAGAGAAGAGCACAGAAAAGTTTTGTTTGTTTGTTTGTTTTCAATAGAGGCTTCTCTGAGAAGTCTTTAAAACTGGACATGGATTCTCCACGAGGAGCCACTCAATAGGAAATAGCAGGAAATGTCTACTTTGGGTCTCCTAAAGTAATCAGGTATGCTCTACCCTATTGCTAAGTTTCTTTCAACTAAGTTCAAATGGAACGGCAATGCACTGCAATCTTACCCTTTAAAGAAGGCAAAACCATACATATCCTCAGTCTCAGAGCAACAGCATGGTGATGTAGTGCATAGAAGAGAGAAGTGAAATATAAGAGTAATTTTACCAGGCTTTAGTAGTAGCAGTCAAACTACTAAACGTATATACCAATACAAAGGAGACACGTAAACCATAACCCTGTAATGCATGTTCTGCAGCTGAACTGCTGTTCAAACATGGATCTACCTTGACTTCAGGATTCTTTGGGACAAAGTAAAAGTTAGTCACATTACAGATCCTATGTCTAATTTTTTTAGATCATATTTATGAGCTCAATTATTAATTGTTAAAATATAGCTAATTTAATAGAGTAAAATATGCTGTATATTTGTCTTGACTATACAAGTAAAAGTTTATTGAATCAGTATCCAGGAACATGTTGGAACACTCTGTCCCATATACTAAAATTATTTGTTCACTGTTGTTTATTTTCCATTATTACCAATAACATACTCACCAAACAACAGCTAAACATGAGCATTTGGTTGAAATAAATGTTATTTAAATTTTACACAACATGAAAAAACTACAGGATTAAAACTATTTTCACTAAACTCCAAAAAAAGCTATTCATGGCTTTTGGGTATTTAATGAATTAAGTCTTGGTTTTGTTGTTAAACATGATTTTTAGCCATTTTGAAAATTGTTTCTTGGTAATAATAGGTTTTCAACAAAATGCCTTTTTTTCCCCCCTCTTTTCTTTCTCTCATCAACTGCTATTTTGTTTCTCTTTTTGTCTCCAGCTGCTCATGTTATTACTTGCTTAATTTTTCCTTTTTCTCTTTCGATCTTCCCTCCCTCCAGGTGTTTCAAAGCTAGTTTTCAACTATTCTATTTTGTGGTAGATTTCTCAAGCAGGGATTTGTTTCCATCACGTCGGTAGGTTTTGTGTATTTATTGTTGCTTTTTTAAATTAAAATAATCTTATCAGATCATTGTCATTCCTGTTAGTGATTTTTTTTTTTATTGCATAAATATACATGAGATTAATGTGTGGCTGAACACAGCTTCATTTTACAGTATAATTTCAGCTTTCTATTTATTGGTTACAATCTCAAGAAAACATACCATCAGCTCATCAAAATCAATATATTGTTGGAATTTATATTCAAGAAGAATTACGTTAACATTCAGTCTCATTCTGAGTTTGCTTGTGGGCTTTAAAAATGGCAGCAAATGATTTTTCTCCCTCTGCACATGTAAGTTGCAGGTGATCTGCAGACTGGAAACCATATTCATGTTAAGTAAACTCCACAAGCAGAATAAAAACTGCACAAGATACAGGACAAATAAAGCTGTTTTTATAAAAGCTATTTCATGCTGTAGCAGTGGGAAAATCCATTCAGTAGCCAGTTCTTTAGCTTCAGTCTAAGCCTACTTATGTAAACTTCTTGCAGTTTGGTACTCCAGGGAGCAATAAGGACCAGCTCTGTAGTAGTTGCTTGGACAGTTTCACAAGTGAAGTCTGTCATGGACTAAAATGAAACAACCTGCCCACCAATTTGCAATTGCTCTTAGGATTATATGAATAATTATTTCCCATGCCAAATGTACTCTCTCAGATATGTAGGTAAACTGTTTATGTAGAAATAATCTGATTTTCCAATATGCTTCCATTATATTTTGACACATTCTTGTGATGACACGTTCACTAAACAGCCACTAGAACTTAACGAATTTCAGTGACTAAAATATCATCTTATAGTTAGAGTATTTTGACATCAGTGAGAACTACAGGCACAAATCTCAGAACCTAATTTGACTGTTCGCAAAGATAGAGTTTTTATAATTGGGGAGCTACACAGGGATGGAAAAAGAAACCTGATCAAAGAGCGGCACTAAATTTGCATCCTTACATTGATTTTACACTTAGAATAAGAGCATAACATTTTCTCATTTATATATATATGTTAATAAAAATTTTAAAGGTATGTATTCCTATACCTGTATATATTTTTATGCCTTCAAATATGTATGCCTTTATCTATATATATAGAGAGATTTCTTGTACATTTCAAATGTTAATGCCATGAGGAATAATCTGTTGATAACCACATTTTTGTTTTTAGTTAATATTTCATGCTTACTTGGAGTGTGTTGTTTTTTTTTTTTAAATTATCATTCTCTAAGAGACCTGCTGCTGCTCTGAACCATTTCCCTTTGTACAGTAAAGCCTCAAAAAACCACCCATAATCTCTGTAGATAAAGAATGTCTCTGAAGCAATGGGAATAGGAGTTAGCAAAAAATACAACTAAAAAAACCAGCACAAATACCATGTGGATTTCTGCAGCAGATACATTTGTATCTTCATACCATCAGTATACCATAATCTATACTGAGACACCCTCAATTTTAATTCGTCGGTGCTACCTTCTGGGCCAAATGCTATGACCATCACATCAAACAACCGATTCGTGCACTGAGATGCTTTTATACTTGTTAGAAAGTGATAAAAATAAGGAGTATATGCATAAAACCTAACTGGCACAGATGTTTAAAGAAACAGTCAAAAGTCTTAATTTAGTAATTCCATGACAATAAGAATATATTTTAGATAATTTAGTTAAAATTTAGGAATAATTGTAGTAAATAAAATTTCACCAAAGTAAAAATGTAACTGAGAGTTCAGTTTCCTCCACTTTTGTTGTTTTTCTTGGCATAACTACGAAAGCTGACAAACTTCCAGCACCATAAAGGTTTATCACCATCAGCCTGATTATTTCTCCATAAGTTTTTTCAGCTTTTTTTATTGAGGAGATCATGTTGCAACACAGAGGAATACAAGTCTATAAAAAGTAAAGTCCAAAAGCCTCAGGACTAGCAACTCAAAGAAATTGTAGTCTTTAGTTACACTGCCTTAAACCGACTAAGGATACAATAGACATTTACTGCAGTCAGACTACACGAATCTTTAAAACTAGATTAAAAACTATATGCCTGCACACCTATTTTACCCATCATTTCTTAATGGAGGGGGATTCACATGGAAACATGTAGCAATAGAAAGAATAGGAAAAACCAGCTGTCTAAAAAGCCCAGCTTCAGGAAAGGAATGCCCTCATGGTCTGCCATGGGGCTTCCTCCTTTGGGCTGCATGGTGGCGGGGAAACAAACAGGTTCAACCCTGCCATTATCCTACCTGGGATTCAGGTCAAAATAGGATTACACGCTCACTGTATGCAATTCTCAATCTTTTCTCCTCTGCAAGCATTTACAGGACACAGGGTATCCTTCACCAAAGGAGAGAACATGTAATAACAACATATTTATGAAACTTAAATGGTTCAATTATTTTCATCCCAGTAGCTTTATGAGAGAGGAGAAAGTATGAAACTCTATGAAATGATATAACTCCTAGGAATTATTACAATGCTTGTGCATTACTACTAATTCCACCCTATTAGATGATACTATATCTTTTCATAATGAAGATTAAATGCAGCAGAAACTATATAATGGCAGAACTGCTGTAGATCAAATTGAGTCTACCATAAGAAAAATGATCACTGATCCCAAGACATTATGGAATAGTAAACTTAAATTGTGCCGCTTTTCAAGTTTATGTGACTATGATTATTTAATTTTCCTTTGTGCGTGCTCAAGTATAGCTGTTATGTGACTACACATGAGAGAACCTGAAATTAATTTGTCTGTATAAGATCAGTGACTGTACAAATTCTTATGAAAACTAACATGCCATGACAATAGTAATTTTGATAAAATTACAGCAAGAACTGCAATTCTCTGCCATCTGGCTGTCTCATCATAACTACTTTGATGTGCTTTTTATTACTTATTTACTTACTTCAACTACTTTATCAGTTGTTTCAGAGCTTAGAAATGTTAACTGCAGAACAATATTAAAGAAACAGCATTGCCAAAGCTTAACATTAATTCCTTAAAAAAGTTTGAAATAATCTACAATAATTTTTAATTAAAGTCCTAAAAATAATAGATCTACTCTATAAAAAGCAGACACATTTCATATTTTAAAATGCAGATATGTATCAATTTGCAGCGTATTCTGATTAGTTTCTTCAAAAGTCTGAATGAACTGTCATTCGCCTTTCATCTTCCTATACAAAACCTTTCAATTAAGTTTGGAATTGAATTACATATTTACTTAATATATGGACACAATTAACAGACTAACAGAGAAGTGTATCTAAGTACATTTTTATAAATACAGAACCCATTTACTTGAGGTCAGGGTACCAGTACTGTGCATTTCTAATTCAATCATATTTATTCTAAGGCAAATCATCTCTTTGGTGACTTCTTATGAATACTAAATAGCCACCATAATTTATTTTCTTTATAAGGGGTGGAGAATGGTGAAGAAGGTCAAATACTGCCTATATCTTACCACTGCAAATTTGTTTGCCTGATAAAGGTCCTGATCTGAAAACACAGAACTTTTGTAATTTTCTAATGTAATGTTTCAAATTCCTGAGATAAAACCCAGCATGTCCAAAGCTCAAAGAATCATCCCTCTTTTCGAGGAGATATGGATATTTTCCATATCGATTAGAGAATTATTAGATCATAGTATGCAATATGGTTCAAAACAGGTGCACACTATGTATCATCTAGTACATGATAATTTAGCACGTGTAGATTTTATAGAAATGTTAAACTTCTGAAGCCTAAGGCTGAAAAAAAATAAAAAATTAAAAAAAAATACAGAAAGTAAGCACGCAACTACCAACCTAGCAGCAATGTAGTTCTGGTTATTTTTTTCATCTACTCTTTAATACTTAAGTAGTACTTTGATACTACCTGAGAAAAGTCAGTTAAGTATAAAGAATAGATTTGGTGAGATCAATAGATTCAGTGCAATTTCTAGTGAAGACCTGTATCATGAAAGCTGCCATCAGACTTGGTACTATTGACATTCTTGCTACTGCTAACAGTTCAGTAGAAAGGTTGCGAGGGATGAAATCCTGATCCCACAAAAGTCAAAGGCTAACTAACCCGCATTGATCTTGGTCTGGTTATGATTTCACCCATGACCCTGTAAAGCCCACTTCCACTTCAAAGTGGTGGTCAAACCCTCACCTGGTGTAAGCTGCCAGTTCATTGAATTAGTCGAGTTCAGTAAAATTGTAAGAATAAGTACCAGGTTAGAGCCTAAATCTAGATCGGGGCTAAGACCTGAAATGGTGGAAACTCCACTAATGATTCTGTATTATTCTGTGAAACTGGAAGTCTACAAGGCTGTCAACTTCACCTTCCATGAGCTCTAAATTCTCAGAGAATTAAATTAAAAAAAAACAAAAAACACAACCCCCCCACACACCAAAAAAACCCACTACAACCCACAACACATAGTGCTGCCATTAGAAACTCCTTGCAGATGGCATAAAATAGCTTAACTGCAATTCACTGGGAGCTAATTTCAGTCATTGCTAATACATGCTGGGTAGAAAATTAGTGTCAAACAACAAAATGGCATGATTTTTTAAAAGCATTTGGATTCAAGTTTCAAATACTCTCAATTAACCAGTATTCAAGTTTCCAGATTCAAATCTCTCCTATAGAATTACACACTGCCAGCTACTCTTTCAGTTTTAAGAAAAAATATATAGGATGTTGAATTCTGTTAGACTGCAATAATTAGAGCAATGAAACCTATGGCTATATAATACAGCCATATATTTATGTAATGACTGGACAGATATAGCATTTTGCTAAATATTTGCTTATCCGAGTTGTTTTTCTCTGCTGAACAGTGGAACACTTGCCCAGAAATTTTCCTTTTGTTCTGTATTCGATCCCTCCATAGCTTCATTAGTAGAGACCTGCATGAATGGGCCACGCTACCGAAACTATGGAGACAGAACATGCAATTCAGATTTGTTTCCCTGTGTCCTTTTATTTATTTTTGTAAAAAGCTTTTTTACTTTTTAATCTGAAGACCTACAAATTGAAAGATTATCAAGTGCACCATAAACAAGTGTATCTAACAGTCTGCAGATTTATTTGAGACAAAAAATAGACTTACTGTAAAAATACTTCTAAAAAGCACCAGACTTGCTGCTTTGGTAACACCACAAATGAAGATTTAAGCAACAGTCATGGATGATATTTTTATTTTGTTTTCAAACTTCATAGCTTAATATCAAATTGAAAGAGGCAATAATGGACATGTACTCTGTACATCTAAGATGTCAAACTACAATTTGCATCTATGTAAGACTGCAATACTGTTAATTCTGCAGGGTTTCTGAAAGTCAAGATGTAATTTTTTTGGATTAGATGGTGAAAAGTTGTTTGTAAGAATAATAGATTTATTTTTTGAAAACAGGTAGGTAGTAGTAAAAGTCAAGCAATCGGTTGCATGAAACTGGTGGCAGGTACTTGACACTAAAAAAACCCACACAATTTTTGCTTTCTGTTATTGTGAAATTAGAGAGCTTTCTGATTTGCTTTGCACTTACACACAGTCCAAAGCTTGACCTGTGTTTATATATACCAGTCAGAACATACGAGATAGATGTACAGAAAAATACTAAAAGCAGAGGCCAATTAAAGCTAAAGGAACTAACAACGATCTCATGTGTAGCTTTCTAAAACCTTTTGAATATGAGACCTTTTACATTCATCTTTAACACCAGTGTTGTTATTCCATATTAAAACTCTGAGCATTCTCCACTCCATAGTTTAAGTGACATCTCTACTGGGCTTTTTATTTTCCTCCAGGCAAACAGTGGAAGGATAAATACTCATTAGTTAGGAAGCCAAAAGTGTTCCAATTCTAAACAAAATAAATTATTTGTAGACTGAGGTTTTGTTATGAAAATAATAATTACATGGCAAAAACCTCCAAACAATTATGCTGGGACAACACTATGACTTAGGAGATAATGGATAGAGCCAGCAGGGATTAAAATGTGCAGGATTTCCTGGTCATTTACTCACTAGAAGATTTGAAAATCAGTTTATTCATGGGAGAAAAATAACCTATTGCCATCAGTCCTTGATCATAAAACACACAGAACTTTAAACTCTCAGTGCAATATTGAAAGGAGATAAATGTGCATCTAATCAGCTTTGCCCTTCATAGCAGGTATCACTTTGGCAATCAGGAGCACACTGTGGATAGCAAAAATAATGGGAAGACAATATTCCGAGTGGAAAAAACCTACACACTTTGCAAAATACACAGAAAGACTGTAACCACAGGTGGCTATTTTTGCTGACCTAAAACAATTCCCTAAAACGGTGGCTGTGATGCAGCCAGAACATGAAGGGCATGCTTTCTTTTTAACTCATGCATTCTTCTGGAATCCTGAGGTCTGAGTAAACTGCGCCATCCCCAATAACCCTTCAAGATGCAAAGGAAAGCTCACACTGACAAACCACAAAGAGGGTGCATTAAATGACTACCTCTTGCTACTGAAATCCCAAAGAACCATTTTTCTTTACACGTCTATATCAGGAATTTTATTCACTTCCACTTGAGAGAAACCTGACAAAATGAAGCACCCTTACTGAACAGGATGGTAATTTTCATAAAATGCACAGTCAAACTGGTAAAGACAAAATCATCTAAATTCTCCAATTTTTACTTCAATTTGAAATAAAATAATGTGAAATACAGTCATTGTGGGCTTCTTATAATAAGAAACATTTTACAGGTACTAACACCAATAAGTAATGTATATGAATAATTTTTTTCTGGCAATTCTGAACTGCTTGTCTTTCATAGGATTTCTTATGGCTATTTACATTTTCACTCAGTGAAAATCAATTACCTTCCTGCAATAAGCCTCATTTGCTACCTTTGAGTATAATAGAAACACCATTAGGATGATGACATTACCCAAAAGAAGGGCACCACACAGTTGGTAGACATAAATTAAGGACCCTTTCACATATGCATTAGAAATACTGCTGTGACTGAAATATGCATAAAATCTGTATCTATTAGAGCTATTAGTGTGTGCTGGTGATGATTTTGAAGGAGGAGGGGGAGATTGTGATCTACTACTTTGACAAAATTATGTATTTCCTTTTTTTCTCAGTATGTGCCACTGATGCAATAAGCAGAGGCCCCCAGCTGAGCTGCATTTGGAAATGCCACTGAGCATGGTATACGCGCTTCACTTCCCTTTGCTGAAGCAAGACACTGTCAGGAATAGAGTGCATGTGTGCCGCCAAGCCCGCTCCTCCTTCCTCACCCTGACCTCCGCTGCTCTGCGGATGTATGCCTGGGTGAAGGCACCGCTCATGTGGAAAACAGCTCCTGCAGATCAATTCAGAGGATTTAGGGACATTTAACTTCCATCAAGACCACATCATCTTATTGATATTTGAAGACTAACTTATTACCCAGCGTTAATGGGACTAACATAAAAGGCTGTGTGTTTGCTTGGGGGGGAAGAAACTAATTTAGAGATTCCTCCCTTGGAGTCTGTTAAGCAGAGGAAACTACTTCTGAACGCAGTTATTTTTACCTGCGTTCTTATGAGCTTAAGCAAAACAAAATTATAACACAGTATGATGAGGTATTATGTATTAAAAGTGTAAAATGCATTTCCCCTCCTTCCTACTTCCATATTCATTCGACATACCAATGAGCCCATTACGAATAAGGAAAATATTGGGATGCTGTCTCTTACAAAAGGATTACCGATCATATCTGTCATGTGTTAGTTAGCAGAAAAGATCTTGTTAGCTTCTCCTGTGGACGTATCAAAAACTACTTAGTTCTACCAGTTCTTCGGAAAAAGGCAGGTTTTAAGCTTGCTCTTACAAATAAAAAATTCGGATAATCTCAGTCCTGCAGCAGACACTCGGCCGACAGTGCTATGAATATAGAGTTAAATCCATCAAACATCCAACAGAAATGTATAAAAACTTGCTTAATTAGCAAAGACAGAAATATTTAACATGCAGAAGGGTGATCCAAGGCTCCTGACATTCCATAATGAAAAGCCACATTAGCAATACAAGAAAAGGAGTAACCTGAGGCTCCTCTGGTTTATAAATTAGGGAGATGAAGGTGCATGGGCAAAGGCAAATGAAGGACGGAAGAATCAGATCTAGGCACTCTTTTCTGCAGTTGGAAGTTTCCTGTATTTTGAGTCTCCTACGCTGTAGTTCTGTACTCTGACAAATCGGAGATAGTAGTCCTACACAGAGTGCTTGACACTGAGCAAACAGGCATCATTAAGCAAAGCAAATGTGTGCATCTGAAGAGTCTCCCTAAAAATCAAACATTAATGCTATTCAGTTAAACAGATGCATAAATGTTTTACCATATTTGGAAAAAAAAAATGCTGAGAATCTTGCAAGGTAAAGCCCACAGATCAATGGTACAGTTAGTAAGATTTTTCAGATGCAAGATTACCTTACCTTGCTCATGGTAAAAAAAGGACTTTCCTAGAATACCACCTATTTATACAATTATTTTTATGAAGTTGCCATTAAAACCTGAACTATCGTTGTAATCTAAATATTCAACCACACTGGAACAAAATTGCCATGGAATATTTCCTAGGTAATTTTCCTTCTAATCTATTTCATTTTTCTGTTATGCATAAAAATAATGTTTGTCTTTGTTGACTACACATTATTTCCAGCTAAGCTTGAAAGTAATAAGGTATTACCTAGTTCTTAAGGAAAATGCATTAAGGAACTAACCTTTTCTATATTTTTTCCTAGGGAAAAAAAAAGACTAAGTGCATTAAAAAAAAGTAATCTTACAGTGTGTATGCTATATATTTTACATTAAAAATGATGATTGGTAGAGAAATGCTCATCTCTCTTCAGGCATTTACATTGCTACAATGTACAGCAGAAAATATGCAGAATGGATGTGGCTTCAGATTAATCATTTAGACACTATACATTTCATAAGGATAAAGGTCATAACAGTTGAGCAAACCATTTCCATCAACATTTTAAATAAGAAGATTATATGATACATAGAATTTTCATTTAAACTAACTGGACAGAATCTGTGCAAGGTATTGTGGCATTCCAGGAAATTATCTGCCTTAATGAAGAAAACACTACAGTGAAAAAGAGAGCAGTTCTTTAAAGCAAGCAAAAAACCAATTAAGCATTAGATTCTTTTTTTCATTGTCTCAGATAAAGCGAAACAGGTTTTTTAAAATTACTTCTAAGTACACATACAAGTGCTGCATCTATTCAAACCCTAACCTTAGGGGTTTTGAACATATTTGAACTTTTTTTTTTTAACATACATATAGAATTCTTTAAAAAGCACATTTAAGTAGGATGGGAAAGGAATGTTTTCTCGCAAATAAATTTAAAAAATTAATAAGAATTTGGAATTACAATAAATTCCACTATTTATTGCAAATATGTATATCTCGGTACAAAACTACAGAAAGCAATAAATATATTGCTTTTCTTCCTCAGATAATTACATTGTTCCGATCTTTACTACATAAATGTATGTGAAGAGAAACATTTCTTGGTTTTGTTACTGTGTTCTTTTACATCTAATTATTAGCAATGCTTAATAAAGTATTTGATAAATGTCTTTATTAAATGACTGGTGGATCTCAGTTTTGAAATTATATAATCTAGCAAGGAATTAATTTTTTTTCTTGTGAAAATTTCTCTTTATTGAAAACCAGGACCTTGTAAAAAAGACACCTTCCTTTCCCCGCTTCTCTTTCATCCCAACCTCCCATTCCCCCAAGTGATAGGATTAGAGGGAGGATGAGTAAAAATTCTTTCAGATTATGAAATAAGCATTCTGAGAAAAACCTTGTTCCATCACAAAAATATTGCAAAGACCAAAATAAGTACACTTGATACCAAAATCAGGGAAGTAGGAAGGGAATGTCCCATGAATTGAATGTTTCCAAAGGGTTTGGAAGAAGAAAATATGTCTTGTTACATTAACCCTAACTTGAAGCTATAGGGAGTGTTTAAGCATCTGGTATTATTAGCTTGCTTACTGTTGCTTCGTGCTGAAAGGGAGACATAAAGAGTTAGAACAGAAATTAAAAGGAGCCCTATCCTTCTCCATCTCACTGCCACTTTTCAGTTTCAATCAAGAACCATGCCCAGTCCCTTGAATTCAGTCAAGCTATACCACAGAACAAAGGTAAAATGCCAGAGCAGCCTTGATGCAAGCATCCAGCGTTCCAGTAACATTGGGAGCCCCCAAGAACCAAATTCACCAGCTTTACAACTGTTCTGCAGTACCAGACTAGGCTAGAGCAGAAAGAAAAAGACTGAGGTCCTGGGGTTTAATTTTATTAGGATAACACTAAATTCTTCCACGTTTCATATGTTGATGTAAAATGTCACCTACAATCTCTGAAAAATGAATATTTTGGAAAATAAGGCCACACAATTAAAAAATCAGCAGTTTGGAAACTAAAGCTGAATCTGAATTCCAGCCTTTAGCTCCTTTGTTTTATATAACTGATTTTAACCTTATTCATTTATAGTAAGACAACTCCTTCCCAGTCTGTTGAAAGACACCAATGATAAGTTTAGTCTAGATATTTTGATTACTTAAATATTGCCTCCTTAACTTACATATCTTATAATTTTTCTGGCACTTTAGACGTGCTGGAGGATTTGGATTCCAGGAGATTGCCCTGGTAGTCCTGCAAATCTGCTACTGCTCATCTAACTGAAGTATTTCCAAAACACTAAACATTGGAGCAGTCTCCTTCAGAGGCTTCAAACAGAAAGGAATACTTACAGCAATGTTTCATACTACCCCTCTCCTAGCTTCCATTAGCACACTTCTGCATATCACAGCCATCACAGTTTTAGTTTAACTAGACAGTGCAGAGATACTACTTCTACAGTGTTTACCAAACTTTATCAGCTTTATTAGACCAAATCTTCATACATAAAGGGGAAAAAAAAAGGGGGGGGGGGAGTTTGTTCTTTGCTGAAGCTTATGCTTCTGTAGAATATTACCTTACTGTGTTCTCTACAGCTTTTGTAATTATTTAACTCCAGTTACCTCCTGAAGAACAAGATATTGCAACAAAAGAAGGCCCCATGGAAATTTGATCTGCACAGCAGATCAGTGTCAGGACAGCAAATCATATTTTAAGCATTATTAGAAAAGAGTATTGAACAAAAATGAAAATATCCCTACACCACTGTTAAATCCATGAAAAATCAGCAACTTGAAAAAAAACCACAAGCAGTTCTGGTTCTTGCCATCTGAAAAAGAATGTAGAGAAAAAATAGAAAAAAACATGAAGAGGCACAACAAGTATGATCAAAGGTGTGTGCTTCTAAGCAAGGAACAGAGTAGAATATGATTGTTCAGCTTGGAAAGAGAAGGCAGGCAGTATGATGGAAATCTAGTAGATAAGCATGAAGAAGGGACTAAGGGATGAGTGCCTGACTGTTCATTGTCCATTTCAATATAAGAAGTAGGAGGTCATCAGATGGAGCAAGCCGTTACAGCTTTCAGAACAAAGAAAGGAACACCACTTAAAAAATCCCTAATTAACCTGTGGAATAACTTGACATATAATGTTGTAGATACTAAAGGATTATACTTTTTGAACAAAGTCACGGAGTAACTTTTCTTGGGCTTTTAAAAGTCCACGATACCTTCATTATGCTCATAAACCCTTGTAATAAATCCTTGCTTCATTTCAACAATATGAAGCAAATTGAAAGATACATACTACTGTAATATTCTTTTGAATGATTTCTGCTGTAGATTCATTATGTATACCACAAGATTTTTTTTTTTTTTTTCCCCCCAAAATTCTTTTTAATGGACTGGAATAATCATAATTGTCACCATGAAGAAACACCATCATCCCCTCAAAAATCGAAATACATTATCTTCATCTGCCTCAAAACATATGTATACACTGTAGTTCAAGAGACTGTCATGGTATGGTTATCTCACATTCAGGGTACTAATAGGATGATGGTACTTGTTCCCGGGTCAGTGAACAAGCCAAAGCTGCCTAAAGTCAGACTCAAGCTTCAAGAGAAAAGAAAGAAGGTTGTGCTTTTTTTTTTTTTTTTTAGAAGAGGAGAGGAAAATGTACAGAAATGGTTAGTTTTTACTGGCTCCACACTGTTTCATCTTGCATGCTCTCTACTTTCTCTTTCAGCATAGCTGTGCTAGTAATATTCTTGCCTTCAGGCCACAAGGTCAGGGGTTGAAGGACAACATAAAAACTTAGGCTCTAATTCAGCAGTGACACAGAGGCACAGTGCTCGTAGGGGAAGAGCAACCACACTGTCAAAGGTGTCTTCTTTGGATGAAACACTGCACAGAGGTCCCTACTGGCAAAGTCAAATGAAAAAGGAATAAAAGCTCCACTGTGAAAAATGTATTTTCAAAATGACTGCCATAGAGTTCAGAAAGCAAGCTAAAGTTCTGATAGTTTTGTTATTTAGCTAATAAAAACTTGGTTTACATCCATCTTCAAGATTTATGGAGGTCTGGCAAAAGAAAAATATTTCAGTTTCATGTCTCATTATCAATTCATATTAGAATAATTAGAATATAAAATCTGTATCTTATTTAAAGTCATGTGGCTTTGTTTAATACAAATCAAGGTTTATAGCTGGGTAAAAATTAAGTAATTTTTATTTTTGCTTTTTTGGAGCCAGATTAGAAGGGAATCTTAGTTGTCACATTTTAAAATTTTTAACTTATTGTCTTCACATTGGCAGTGGGTTTTTAGCGAACAAGGGTTTCAGTTTGTAAGAAAATTATTTAGAAAGTGTGGTGAAAGATATCTAAAAATGAATTAATTCAGTGAGCACTAAATTAAGAACAAAGCTTATCTGAAAGCAAACAACTAGTATTATTTTGAATAATACGAAGCTGAAAGAAGAAAAAATGTTCGACAAAATACATTAAGTAGGAAATATACCAATAATCATTCTTGCCAATAAATTTTGGGAAAGATATGTAGCAGACAGAAGGAGGAGCAGCACATGACAGTTCAGGGGGAACTTCAATAGTTAGATGTAGAAGATAAAATGTTATAGAAGATAAAATATTAACAGCAAAAAAGTCAGAACAAAAATTAATCTGATCAACAGAAACAGTGGGACATATGCCATTTACAAGGGATAAGTCTTCTATAATTTGAATCTGTATTTTCTATGTTTCCTGAAAAGTTTACAGTCCTCTTCAGGTGCCATAATGATGTTTTGAAAATGCCCTACTAGCTGTCTTTAATGAGACATTTCAGTCTTTTTTCAAGCGGAAAGTGTTTCAAAGACATAAATAGAAGTTACACCCTGTGAAATGTGCACTTCCCCACTGTCCTGGTTTCAGCTGGGACAGAGTTAATTTTCTTTCTAGTAGCTGGTATAGTGTTATGTCTTGGATTCAGTATGACAAGAATGTTGATAACACACTGATGTTTTCAGTTCTTGCTAACTAGTTTTTACACTAAGTCAAGGATTTTTCAGCTTCTCATGCCCAGCCAGCAAGAAGGCTGGAGGGGCACAAGAGGTCAGGAGGGGACACAGCCAGGACAGCCGACCCAAACTGGCCAAAGGGACATTCCATACCATGTGACATCATGCCCAGTACATAAACTGGGGGGAGTTGGCCTGGGGGGAGCGCTGCTTGGGAACTAACTGGGCATCAGTCGGCGAGTGGTGAGCGATTGCCTTGTGCATCACTTGTTTTGTATATTCCAATTATTTTATTATTATTGTCATTTTATTATTATTACTATCATTATTAGTGTCTTCCTTTCTGTTCTGTTAAACTGTTCTTATCTCAACCCATGAGTTTTACCTTTTTCCTTCTGCTTCTCTCCCCCATCCCACTGGGTGATGGGGAGTGAGTGAGCAGCTGCATGGTGCTTAGTTGCTGGCTGGGGTTAAACCACAACACTCACACATCCTAGAAAACCTTGGAAGTGAGTAATCAATCAGATTAAATTTTAATCTTCTAATCCAGATTTTTCAAATTTACAAATCCTCGCTTGCTTATAAAGATGTATGAGTCTGCAGATGCACATTCCTTTTGTACAGACTTCCAAAATCTGGTCCCTATTCTATTGCCTCCAAAGTGACAACATACAGGGAATCAGCAGCTGAAGGACCAAACCCCGCAAGACTCTGAGCATCTCCAGGGAGGTTTTTGGTTGTGGGGTTTTTTGTTGGTTTGTTCTCCCCCTCCCCAATCAAGCCACCTATGGTGACAAAAGTTTACAGGCCTGGCACTTTTATATATGCACAGTCACCCATACACCCAGAAATGTGAACACATATACACACTTGTTTTAATAGCTTTGTAGGTGAGAGAATGCTTCAGTATTGGGCTTTTGGGCTTTTTTATCTCTAAAAATACCACACTGACTTTTAAATACAATTCCATATTCTAACGGTCAAATAAAAGTGCATCTGAAAGCACAGTTTAACCTTTAATATGTTTATAAACAGCTGTAATGATGTTGGTCAACAACAACAGAAATGTTGAAATCCCTAAAGAAAGTGGTGACAATCTAATATGATTTTACAGAAGTAAGAGAAACTCATAGATTTATTCTCAATTTTATTCTATATAGTACAGGCAAATTTTGAGAGTTCTGAAAAATAAAATATCGAAAAATCTACCCACTGACTTTATAATTTCTGAGCGTTTTCACATGAAAAAACATTATGAGTAATACCATGACTCAATATGTGGTCACCGTCAGACAAGTGCTACTTAGACCTCTCTATCTGCTGTACCAAGAACAGTGATCCCCGTGATCTGTAAGACCACCTCTACACTACAAAGTTCTGCCAGCATAGACAATCACTCTGAAATGAGAAAAAGCAGGGTCTTTGATAAACACAGCAACACTGAAATTAAAAAAGAAAATATGCTTTCATCAGTATAACTTTTTACTTGAGGGTGGGGGGAAACAGAAAAAAGCACTACTATGTTAACACAAAGCTTAAGTTAGTTGATACAAATATGTTTGCACTAGGAATACTGTCCTCGTAGGTATAATACTCTCATATGAAGTAATATTGATAGAAAAACAAGATGAGTTTAGAACAAACTTTAGATTAACTGGATTTTTTTCTGTTAACATACAGATGTTATTAAACTGCATTAGAACAATAATATATTGGCCCAGTCCTGCAGTGTTTTTAATAGGAGGTGGTACAAGTATTTGCCAGTGCTTACTATTTACCTTTCACTTTGAATATAATATAAATATTTAAGACCCTATGTTGGCCTTATTGAAAGCTCATTAAGGCTGTTCATAAAAGTGTTGAAGCCACTTCCAAATACTGAATTTTGGATCCTACATTTTCCAAGAACATTTGGAAACCTGAGCATAAGCTTAAAAAAAAAGCACTTGCTGTTAAGGCTCTTAAATGCCAGAATCGCCTCTCAAATGTGCTTACAGCATAAAACAGCCTAAAGAAAGGCACGTGAGTTGGAGTACAGAAAAAGACATGGTTACAATAGTTCAGAAAACAAACTTTTTCCAGCAAGCACCCTTGCAATGAAGTGTAAGATTCCCCTAGAACTGAGGTGAGTCAGAGTAAGGCGAAGAATTTAGAAAGATGCATTTCTCATTTAAATAGGCTAGCAAAGTAACCACGTATGACTTAACTAAGCTTCACCATTGAATCAAGTGGGATAAATTCCCATAAAAAATATGGGAAAGGTGCAAACCTATGTGCTACAAAGGGAGTGATGGGAGTAAATTGAGCAGACAATATTTTTTGGCTGAATGTCAGAAAAAATATTCCTATAAGAGAGAATGACTATTATACTGTAGAAAAGACACCCCCAAGGGAAGTGATAGAAGTCTCATTCCTTCAGTCCTTTACAAATGAATTGGGTAATGCACAAGAAGAAAGATTGTAGGAAACAACCCTGTATGACCTATTACATCTTTCTCATCTCTAATTTCTCCCATTTTATGAATATGAATGGAAGAGAATAGTCCATGCATAGCAAGGAGGGAAATCTCAGTCTGTCATTGGTTTGCCTCCCTGCTAGCCTCCCCGTTTCTTGCCATTCACAACCATTTCTATCCTCTACAGACGGCTAGAGGAGCAGGGCGCAACACACAATTATAAAAATAATCTCTACTATTGTTGCAGAAGCCTGGAGTTGCACTCCAACAGCACCTAGAGCTAATTTTCTTGTCTTTGGGAGCGGGAATATTGGTTGTGCATTTGTCAGTTTTATCTTTGTTAGGAGGTTGTATGCTCAGTATAATGAGCTAAGTAAAAACATTTCTTAATTTTAATATCCTAGGACTTTTCACTGACTTGGGGATTACTGGCATGAAGCTTTCTTATAAAATTCTTTTGTCATATACTGTATTACAAATCTATCAGATTCTCTGTATTTCAGAGTCACTGACACATTTTCTAACCTTCCGTAACTTTAAGTCTCAGGATTTTCACGTACTACTAAAAAAAGAAAAAAAAAAAAAAAGCACCAACCCAAAACCCAAAACCCACACCATTTAAAAAGCATTTAAAAGCTGATCTCAAAAGAAATTCAGCCCACTTCCTCACATACAACAGTTTCACTGTGACTTCCAGATATATCTACTTTTAGGAAGAAACAAGGATTATGTAACTATTATTCAACCTAATATCAATTACTTTGTCCTGTAATTTAGGATAAATTCCTACCTTTTACCTTCATTAATTAAATTAAATTTGGATTATGAGATATGATTACTTCAAAATATAAGCTAAGAAGAAACACGCTTCCCTTTCTCTCTTCACTTTTATCACTTTACCCAGAAATAAACTTATATCTTGAAAAAAAAACAACAAACAAAGCACAAGACACCCCAACCCACCCACCCCCCAAACCACAAAAAAGCAGCAAAAACAACCCACAGGACACCCTGCCAAACAAAAAACAACTCTCAAAACCTCCTACTTGTGACAAAAAAACCCCTCAGGCGATTGTTTGTGCACTGCTCAAGTTTCTTTACTATTTATTTTGTTCTTTTGTATTCTGTACATCCCATCTTTCTTCATAATTAAATTTCTCCAGTATTATCTACGCCCTCTCTGTATCTTTGGAAGAGGGTTTGTTTTTTTTTTTTTTGAAAAGCAGGATTCCTTTAAATGCAACTAAATAACTTGATATTGCTGTTATTGGTTAATGAAGTGTCTCAAATCCAAGAATGGGGTGAGGAAAGAAAACTGAAATCATGAAACCTGACTGGCATAGGGTGACAGGCTGCAACTCACATAAGACAAGACAAGACTATGGTTAGATTGTTTGTGAGCTTATTTCTATTCCATAATCACCAAAGGAAAAATAGTACATCCCTCTCAATTTTGACAAATCAATAAGGATTAGAACAGTGGCTCGTTTTATACCTGCCACACGTTGGCTGTCTAGGAAACCCGTTTTTTCCTTCTGTCTCCTATTCCAATATGTTAAGCATTAAAAAGCAGCAACCTTTGCTAATCATAGTTAAGTTGTCAGTGACTCAGTTCCTGCTGTGGTCTTGCTCATTCAAGTTCATTATCTCATTCAGCTTGGTTTTATTATCAGTTGATAATAAGCACTTGATAAATACATGAACCTGGATGAAGATAGGTGTATGCTTTCAAGCATAATCTACCTATAAAAGCTGATGACTTTTTTTTTTTTCCCCCAAGAATTTCTTCACCTATTTCTAATTTGAAAGAAAAAGTAGGGTACTTCATATGACTTAAGTAAATTATCTCTTAACTAGCAATTGTGAACATGATTGAGCTCTGTACAGAACTGTGATGAAAAATATTTTGAAGGTTTAAAAACTGGATTGTTACTTAATCAAGTCATATTTTAGTTTATGTAGACTTATACACATCTATGGGAAAATCGTATCCTGTAAATAACATAAACTGCCTATGCAAGACATTTCATTTTGTTAAGTATTACAAATTTTTGTGTGATTTCACTCTCCAAATTTTTATAGCACTGCAGATTCTACCTTCTTCATAATTCTCTTTAAAATACAGGACATATGTAAAGCTAGCATTTTATATGAAAATATATGTGTATATAACATAGAAATTTGCCCAATTTTCTGAAAAAATAAGTGTGTCCTTATAAATTTTTCATTGAAAACTTTCATTTTCTTTAAATCCTTCAAAATTAACTGATCAAAGAGGTAGTTGTTGCACTGTCTTGGGAATTTAAGATTAGTTTCTCACTTTTCAAACAGCTGATATTTTATAACTGGTGGTTATTTATATGTGTTCTGTTAAGACAATAATTGCAAGCAACAAAATTTATATGAGTGAATGTCACCCTAGCCAGCAAATAAAAGTTCCACTTATTTTCCCTTCAAATTCATTATCTATTTAACAACTTATTGCTCGTATTAAGACATCATATTAAAAAAAGGTTTTTTGTTTCCATAAGTCTATTGAACTCTCAATGCAAATGAATATTAAAAAGTTCTGAAAAAGAAGGGAAATGGCTTCCAAATGAAACTGTCAAAATGTGCTTTTACTATTCAATTCCTTGCTGAAATAAAGTTTTTGACAGAGACATATGACAAATTTAACAGAACCCCTCACTCTTAAATTGCAACAAAAATAGTGATCATGCTCAAACCCAACGGGAGTTGTAAAGAGACCGTTAGTTCCCAACAAGGGTCCCTTGCACAGCTTTCTGGCTGTGCTGCACTCTACATGCAGGCAATGGCCTTCCTCTGGGTCAATCAGCAGACTTCATACAGCAAATTCCTCCCTAAAGTCAAGTTTAGCAATTCATCAGAACCGGAAGAAACCTAAAAATCTACAACCAAGTAACTAAGATTGTACTAACCAAAAAGACACCCTTACCAAGATACTGCAAACTACCAAGCAAATTAATTTTTCTGAATTTCACCTTAGGAAAAAAACAATAACCCATAGGGGATGGATTTTATTTTTTTTTTTTTAACTGGTTCTCATTAAGTCTTTTTGTGGAGGATGAACATACCCAGATGACTGATTAATTTGAAACCCTTCACTCCAATTAAAAAAATCCCAAATTAGTCACTTCTCCGATGAGGTATTTGAATCCCCCAAAGTCTCAGGCTAGGCTCCTAAGATCCACAGGCCTTTTTTTTGCCTTGACACTTAGTGATGAAGACATCACTTACAGTATATGTATTTTGCTTCTGCAAGTGGCACAAATAAAACCAGTAACATTTTCTTGAAAAAAGTTGAGGAACACCATCTCTGCAACTTTGTAATATGTATTAATATACAATTATTATTTTTTAAACAATAGTTTAGTGAGAAAAATAATGCCTTTAACATAGCAAAGCTGTCTTAAATGCATACAGATATACATATATATATATATAAAAATATGATAGCAGGGCAATGTCTCTGCAAAGAATAAGCAAGTTCTAGAATCTGATGGATGTTTCTGTGCAACTCCATGGCTTCAATCAATATTTAAGTTTCTCTATGGCATTAACGTTTGTTAAGAGAAATAACAGACTTCAGTGAGTTTGAAAACGGCTCTTAGTGGCACAGTTCCCATTTACTTCCACCAGGAAAAGTAATGTATAATTTCAGATTTTTGTCAATACATTCACCTTCCTTTCACAAAAGTTTTTAGAGCCGAATAGCTTAACGCAGAGGTGTAGAACTGATTAACTGCTCCATAGAATATAGAGAAATGCTATAAGTTGCAAGTCTTCTGTGGACTGGCCTGCATATTTACCTAACCATAATAAAAAAATTGTATTAAATCATTAGTTTAGTTGCAAGCATTGCTGCATTTCCCAGTTTGTGAAGCGTGCTGCCCTGGTGAGGGAGTTAACACGCCTGGGATGGGGTACAAGGCACACTGACCCTTTCGTCGTACCCAGGAGACGCACATTACATGGAGGCACGAGAGAATTTTTAACAGCCAAGACACGCTGGTCCAGCAGGTACCAGGCAGGGAACTAGAGCATCCCTTCGGAGCACCCTGACCTTGACGCCACTAGTCACTGCCAAACAAGCCCAGGCAGGTCACCTCCTCTCTCTGTGCCAGCATCCTCTCCATCTAACCCTTCTTTGCTTTACGTATATAAATAAGGAGATTGCAGATCTACTCAGAGAACGCACAATTTTTTTCTACATCATCAGGAAAGTAGGATCTCATTGTGGTTTGAACAACAGCACTGACATTCAAGGAAGTGTTGGGTTTGGGGTTTTTGTTTGGTTTTTTATTTATTTCATGTTACACATACATGTAAACGTGGATTCAGAAGGCACCTACAATGCTTCTCTGAACTATATATGACACAGTAGAGAATCATGCTGTATTTACACATCTCCTGTTCACCACAGCGTGTCTTTGCACCACTTTTAAGTAAGGACAGAGGATTGCACTAGTGATAGAGCAAAAATGGAGCAATGGGACCTGTTATTATGTGTATATATAATGGCTCCATCACCACACAATTAGCCAAGAGACTGTGACCTGTATTCCAGATTGTGTTGGATGCTGTACTACACAGCCCTCAAAGGAACCAATCATAAATCTGTGTTCTCAGAGTTAAAATATAAATTTATTTTCTCTTGCATGTGAACACTATCAAGCGTGGCTTCAACTTGGAACATGAAGCAGCTAAAGAGAATGAGCAAAAATGCATAAATGTGAGAAGACAAATTTAAGGTCCCCAAAACCTACAGCAAGAAAACAATTAGCACAAAAAAAGATTTCAGCTTTAGCATGCTGTACTTTCAGTCTAGTGGGTCAAGTCTTGAATATTCAACTCCTGCAAAGCCATTTGTAATAACCTACTCCAAGCATATTTTAACATAAAAGCAGTAAGGTATATCAACCACTTAGAATATTTACACTTTGTTAAAATAGCTAGCTTTACACTTTATAAGTTATTGTGTTAGTCATTCATTTTTCGAAGTCATGATTTCAATTTTTTCTTAACAATTATCTTTCACAAATCAGCTAAGAAGTCTATTATGAGAGCGGGCATGCCTCTATTTAACAGTATCCTAGCTGAAAACGCTAATAATTGTGTGAGCAAAGTTATCCAAGATTTAGCACTACTGGACCAGAAAAGACATGCATACTTCAGTCAGTCTGGAAGAGGAAGCAATTGTTTCCTATAATACTAAATAAGTGTGTGGAGGGTTGCTTGGTTGGTTTGTAATAGATCATTTAACCATGAAAAGCTGCCTAGTTTCATTGTACGCTGGATTATTTAAAATGTTGTTACCAGTGGACGCGATAATTCACTCAAAATAGTTAAGTATGACAAGATATTAGGAAGGAAGGGTACCAACAGACATTGAACACTGCTGCAAGTTATGTAGAAAAGACAGAATGATAACAGGCATATTTACAACAGACCTTACATGAATATAGAGAATATTTTCATTTACAATAACCAGAAGTTCTATTTCTATTTAATTTCTTGTTTTTAATGGTATAAATGCCAAGTAAATCATTAAAAGAAATGTCAGCTCTATCAGTGGCAGCTGCTCTTACTACTAAAAAAGGAGGGGAAGTGTAAGAGCAGGGCAGCCAGCAAACCCCACAGCGGTCTGCAAAGTCACTAGTGGGAAAACAACAAAGGCCTTTCCATGCAACTAACACAGATGTGCCCATAGCCAAACTGTCAGAAACAGTTAAGATGACAGCTACTCACAGTTCATTATTTCCTTCTCACAGGTCACTGGGTGACAAGCTGGGTCACCATGCTTTGTCGGCTGCTACAGTCTTCCCCAGCCCCCCTCACCCCCCCAGTTCTTATTCCATTTAAATAAAGGTAAGCTGCTCAAACTGATATACTAATGTAAACAAATATCTGCAAACGCTTTCCGAAAATGGGAATGTAATGTTTATTATACCTTCCTTTCATTTTCAGATGGATATATAACATTTCCTCTCTGTGATGAGTGGAGAACTCGATTTCTATCTGTAGCAGATATAGCTATTAGAATAATTTTGTCAAGATGTGACTAAAGCAGATAATGAAAGCTAATTTGTCACCAATTCAATGCTTTAACCTTTAGAACACTTACATGGCAGATATATCATGGAAAATCATTGCAACTCAGTGAAAAGATGTTTTTCTCATAGAGGAATTTTCACAAATAGAAATCTGAAGGGGTACTTAAAATGAATACAGACCTTTTAAATGTAGAAAATACAGTCCAAAGCACTTTTTTGTGGAACATGTATAAATAGATTTAAAAAATACTCCAGTCATGAATTAATTTTTTTAATACATTCTCATCCGTCTTCACGAAGTAATCAATTTACAATACAGATGTAGATTATGACTTTTACCTATGTTTTGCCCACTTGGAATTTAAAATGAATGAACAGTGTATAAAGAATCAAGGTCAAGCATTTGCTTAGCTGTTACAAACAACTGTACCAATTGATAGCTGTGTCATTGACAGAAGTGGTAGAACATTTCCATCTCCTTGGGGGTATTCCTTAGTCATTTTTCCTACACTAATAAGTCTTATAAAAATGTAATAACTGAATTTGTCCAAGTGATTCAGAAAAATTAAAATGAAACCCACTGTCCCAGATGTGTGTGTCTTAGTATTAAATATGACAAGGTCATAAGCATTCTGACTCAGATCCAAAAATGCTTGTACCTAGCATGTACTTAACTTGGAGCATACTTAAATGCATATCTGGATTGGAGACAAAATACTCAGAAACTTGTGAAATCAAGCTTACTTATGGAAGCAAAGTGATCCAATAAGGCCTGAAACCAAAACTGCATTAAAACAGGTGATTAATTTTAGAAATGTGACTAGTGCCTTTTAAAGGGACAATTCACAAATTGAATATACTGCTAGGACAGCACAGATCTGTTACAGTTGATGATACAAGAGCACTCACTTACTTTCCTAGTTGGGCCCAACAAGATCATAACAATCAGAGAAGTAATTTAAAATGCTGTCCGAAGTTACAGGGGTTACATTTCCACAAGGTAACACCCAAAACATTAAGTTATTTTCTTGACCCAGGCAGACGTGACTATGTAACGTCTTTCTACAAGTGTCCATGAAAAAAACAATTTTTGAGTGAAAGGAGGCAATGGATTTGCTGTTTCCCATACAAGAACAGTGAGGATGAGAACAAGGATAGGAAGGAAATTGGTGGCCATCAGTTACTTAGTTAAGTCATTAGTTCTTGTGCACTGAGGGAAGTACATAAATCACAGTCATACAGCTCACCTCTCTACTCATCCCTATCCTAATGGCCACGTCTTCTCAGCAGCTTGAACCCTCCATGTCTAACAACTAGCTTATGATTGGATTTTGGTCTGTTTGGGGCAATACTTGTCATTTAGAAAAGATTTTTTCATCAATGATATTTGCTGGAATGGATAAGTTTTTCACCTTTCTCATAGAAACTCAGGGATTCAGTCAGGTAACTCAGAGATGAGGTTCAGGTTTTCAGATCTTACAGGCGTAATATATCATGTAAATTGTTGTGGCTCACCATGAAAGTGTGACTGTTTCTCAGAAACCAAACAAGAAAAACACTAAGAATGACAGCTCTGAAATGCATATTCCTCCAAAACACTAAGCTGGAAAAGGAAACATTTAGGGCAGGACTTGATAGCTTAAAAATAGACACTTGCTAGTATTTGAGACTGCTAATGTACCCAAAGGATCTCCATAGTTCTCACAGATACAACACAGGACTGGCAGGAGACTTGCAGTAATCTGAAGCAGCTGGAAGCCAGGTGATACACACCTCAACACCTAAAAATTATCCTAAACACATATGTCTGGGCAGCTGAATCTCCTTTTAGAGACACAGTTCCCTTCTTTTCTCAGTAAGCCAAAGTTTTAAAAAAATCTATAAATGTGTGTAGCAGGGCAGTTAACCAAAAAGCATTTTATAAAAAACAGTTGAACTTCTTTGGAGGAACAGTGATCATAATCTTCACTTTATCAACCCATACAGCTGGACAACTCCTGAAACAAAAATTCTAGGACACAGAAATATAGTTTCCTCTACTAACACACAATTCGTACCTCATTTGCACTTACGACAGTTTTTCATGTTATTTTGTAAAGGAAGGCAAATTTTATTGCTACTCGGAAATTGAACAGCTTTTCAAATCACAAAGGATAAATAAAATCCTGTGTCCTATTTCTTACATCCCCTTTCAGGCACTGAAAGCATCCTACAAACTACAGAGTGGAATGTGGCAGCTATTTAACAGAATACATTAGTATTTGTCACAGTCTAGTGAAAAATTGCAGCAAAAGAGAATTTAAATCACTTAGTACCTCCCATAATGGAGGTAACTGCAGAAGTTTTGAATTAGTTACCACTGCTATTTAATGCCAAATATTTCTGACAAAGTTATTTTAGTATTAAAATGTATTTTTTCTCTATTTAAATCTAGTTCAGGAAAATGCTTTAGACCGCAAAACTCCACTTTTGGAGGGAAGAGATAAAGACATAGAAAGTCAAGCATTCACTGCTTAAAGGCTATCCTGACTGCAGATAGCTTTCTAAATCAAAATGTCTGTGTTCTGCAAGAAGGTATTTTTAGCTTAATATTTATATACTGTTATCTGAAGCTAAAAGCACAGACATCTAGTTGAAGCAATTTCACTTATCCCATTGTACTTAAATGAAGTGAAATACTTTGTAGTGACCCTGACATCACATTGCATATTTAGAGCATAACAATTCATACTCAAAGCACTGTGGAGAAAATGATCTTGTATAAACCTTCACCTTATATTGCAGAAGGCATCTTTTGAAGGAGCCAATGTAATCAATATTAACTTTGGTACTTTAGTATATGTCGTAAACATACAAGAGTATTTACTAATAGTTAAACCATTTATGTTTAACAAAGCTTTAAAGTTATTTGACTAATCAAAAAAACAAAATTACTCAAAATACAGGTAGCCTACCTCTACCTATGCAGTTCCCCAAAAACTACTGCTAGCCAATACCTTCAGATACCTCAGTCATTTCACAGTCTTCAGACACATTTGAGAAATATTTTGGACACTAAAAGACTAAATATTTGCAAGATAATATTATAAATGAAACACCAGAAATACTAGTCCTTGAAGGAGGACCAGAGGAGCAAATCTATGGGTTCTCTAAGGGTAATACTTCCAAGGGAAGAGTTAGAATAACGTAGATAAACCAAATCTGGTTGTTGCTTGCAGTCACCTGTAAATTACTGTTATCGACTTATTGCCAGTAGTAACAATATCATCAACTAGTAGTAGCAAGATCATCAACTTTCATTCTAATAGCAAGTGATGTCTTGTGGTCTTTGATCTGAATGGAAGGTCCATTTTTAAAATGTTTTGAACTAAAAATACCCCAAAGCTCAAAAATAACTAGCCAAATGCCATTTGTAAAAGAAAGTTTCAGTTATCTAAAGAAAGGCAAAGTCTTTTGCCTGCTGTAAGTAGAAGCAATTAAGAACACTACTATTTATTTTTTATTCAAATTAAAATACAGTCCTATATTGAAAGTGACTGCATCACTTGGTATTTTGGCTCATCATGACTTTCAGGTTTCTAACAAAACCTTTACCATTTAAACTTAAGTCTTGTGGCACAAAATGTGTCACAATGTTGATACAAGTCCTATGTCTTTATGTAATTTGTGTGATGTGAGGATTATAGATAAAAAATTAAAAAGTAAATTTGTAATTACTACCAAACATCATCCACATCAATCTTCAAAATAAAATAAAAAAGCACATAAATGTCACCCCTTTTCATTAATTTTGGTCAAAATCCCTGTTTGCTTATCAGCCAGAGGGTTTCTGAGATATTTCAATAATATCCAGGAAATCAATCTTACATGAAACTGAAGGAAAACATCTAATGTCATTGAACAATAAATATCAGTTCTGTCAGTGGCTTACCTTTGAGCTGAGGCCTTAGGATGTTTCTCTTCTAGTTTCCTCACCAGTGCCACTGTCAGCTGTGTAGTCTCCCCTAGGGGATCTGCAGGCATTAAATGGGCGTCCAAAGGTCCTGAAAGTTGTTTCTGATTGGGGTTGCTGACATTTTTTTGCAGAACCTAAGAGATGGAAGTACAACCATGTAATTTATATATTGCTAATTAAAATAATGTGTGTCTACTTTTTCAAGTAAGGCTGTTGATTAGCAGAAAATGTCAGAAATACAAATAGCTATGTCAAGATGCATCAAGAAGCACAAATCTAGAGATCTAGTGATTTTTTGTTTGTTTCCCTTCCTTACTTGAGTTTCTCCACATAGGAAATAAGAAATTCAAAAAATTTGTCCTACATGGGCTATAAGCGTAAACTGTTCTGAGACACAAATATATATAATTTTTTGTTCATTAAAATCCTGTATATAACTATTATTTGTCTAATATATAAATATCTTATTAAATTAAGAAATCAAATGAGGTTATTTATTTAAGGAAATAAGTTGACTTCCACACTGATATTTCTCTTTTCAAAATGTGTTTTTGAAAGGAATGCCTCTGACCTGCCTCTGGCTTAATACTGTGACCTCTTCTGCTGAGCTGCTGTCTATCTCCTGATGAGCTGCAGACCAGGCCCCATGGTGAATGCGGTTTTCTGTCTGGGTCACCTCCTCTCTTTCATTTAGTTCCTCTAGGTAGGTCAGGACAAACTCAGGGTAAGCCTGTAGGAAAGGACAAAGGCAGAGGAATAACGAAGACAAACATCAGCTACATCAGCAGAATCACAACAGTCTAAACACCAGGAACGATGGGAAAAGTGGTTGTTGATGTACGCAATGTCACAACAGTTGCTGCATGTAAATAACTCTGTATTTCACAAAGTTTTCAAAGTCAGTGTTAGATAGTGACATTTTAGTATGCACTAAAGTGAAAAACGTAAAAAATATTTGAATATTATGTATCAGTTTAAGAATAAAGACCAACAGCTCTCAAAATGAAAATTCTTATAAATAGGAAGAAACAAAATTTTTTATTCCTGTCTTTAGGTAATATTTAACTAAGTATAGGTGACATTTAGGTAGGCTTTTCCATGTAATATATTAGAAGAATTTAAACCAGCATATTCTGAAATCACAACACATCACATACAGAAGAAGCCTTCCTGATGGTTTTGAAACCAAAGAAAATTTTACTACTTTAATTCATTAATGAAGTCAATTTGCCCTCTTAATACTCTTTTGATCCTTGCTTACATGGCAAAATGCCCCAAATAAAAATAAACAATCGCAACTTAACAATTACATTCTGTTGAATTTGAGACATTAACATCTCAGCTACCTAACCTTATAATACCCAGATCTTGTACCATGGTAACATGATCAATTTTATTTCTTTATCTCAGTCTGTGAAATGACTTCATGACTGTTTCTCAGGTGCTACTTCAATTCAAGCAGTAGTCAGTCCACTGTCCTCAGGAAGAAATGGGCAGAATCTTACTTTATATGAAATATTTTTTAATTATAATGAAAATTGTAGTTTAAATTTCTGTGAGCACCTGTACTAGTTCTAATAGAAAATGTATAGGTATTAACCACACTAAATTAGACCAAAAATAGGAGCTATTCAAATACTTCAACAGTTAACACTTTAACAAATTGAAATCAATAAACTATTAAACCCTCATGGTTACAGAATGAAGTGTCTTACAAGAACAAGAAAAGCCATCTTTTTCTGTTCCATTACTCATTAGTGAATAAACATAAGCAATCTCATTTATAAGGCAGGTAACACTACAGTAATTAAGAACTTGGGCGTATTTTCCAAAGCCAATTCTACACGGATATCCCACAGATTCAGTGGAACTTCTAAGCTCAGAATACCACAACTGAAACCTACCCTCAAGTTCTGAGAAGACTTTTTTGCTCATATCTTAGGAATACTTTATAATATTAAAATATTTTGCTGTTTTGATCTTGAATTTCACTAGACATTCCTGACAATAAAGCTCTGGTTTTAGCTTCAGTTGCATCACTGTTTCTTTAGCCTCTGTCAGACTTTCCTCATGAGTGCAGATGTTTTCAACTTAGGAATATTTATATTTGACTTTAAAATAAATCCCTTCAACAGCAAAAGTACAACAAACAGTGGGGTGCTTTTATTTCTTAAGGAAGAAAATTCTTCACCAATCAATAATACTTAGTCTCCTGCTGTTTTATCACCTTGTATAGACAATATATTATGAAACTTTTCTCTCCTGCTTCATAGTTCCATCCGCATTTTAATTCTGATGTAATACACTAACTTAGATTTCTGCTGTATTTTTCAGACTTGGCTGCATGAATAATGAGCTAAGATTCCATTTCTTTAAAGACAAATTCTTCCTCTACAAGCACTTTCACGCTCACTTTACTTACCAAGACAAGTGATTCTGGTTTCTCTCTCTCACTTTTCACCTTTTCTGCCCGACCCCATGCCATCGCTGCTTCTGTGCCAGAAGAAAGCATTTGGCAGCCATGCAATGAATAAAAGCAGAAAATTGACCTAAGTTAAAATTAACACAGTAAAATTATAGTTATTACCCATATTTGTACTCAAATCCAGTTCCCTGTGTGGCACACTTGTGCCAGAATGCCAGGCAGCATGGAGCTGGTGTGGGAGTCCCTGGCTCTGCTTGATTCAGCTCAAGGACTATCGGTCTGCATGTCCTTTATGCTTAACAACTTCTGTAGGTTTTCCAGCAAACCTCTCTTCTTCAGGAAAGTGAAGAAACAAAACAAAATCCCAGTGCAGAATACAACAAAAGCCTCAAACCTTCCCAGGACAAGAAAAATCATTTCCCAGCTAGTTCAACCCTTAAACAAATACAATACTTTGGAAAGTTTTATTTCTAGTCCAAAATGTGTTCTGCCATGTCTAGGATACATTTTGCTTTCAGCGCACACCACTTATGCTGGAATCTATTGTGAAATACATGTTCAAAACTGAGAGCATGTTAAAGAGCACTATTAGCTTATCTTGCTTATTTTCTAGAATTGATAGTTGACTTATACTCTTATTTTAAGTTATCCATAAAGTTAACATGAATAAGAGTACATAACTTGACCTATCACAAACAGGGATATCATTAAATATTAGTCTATTAACTAAAAATGTAAGGGAAAAATATCAAGATTAATTTGTTGTTTCTGCATAAGTACAGTTTGGGAATCAGGAAAGCAATATCAGGACTGTATTATAAATCAACATCTTAAAAAATATTTGATGATTTTACTGTTTTTTCAGAACAAGCTACTATTCTCTGACATAAGTAAACCATACCTTGATTGCATAGGGGATGGTATATGCATAGAGGAGAGTATGTTAATGGCAAACAGTAAGTAGTAGGTATTAATTCCAAGAAAGTGAGTTTACTTCTCAATCTGAATGTGTCACATATCATTACAGTGTATTATGCTGCTTTCCTTTATGTCAGCTTTTGTTGGCCTACATCTGCTACAACTTAAAATAACATGACACTACAGATAAAGTGAATGTGATAGGAAATATGGAGAGAAATACACCATACTCCAAAGAGATCTACTACTAACTACTAGCATTTTTTCCTGATAAAAAGAAATACAGGCTAGAACCAAACTGTTATAGTTATTAACTCTCAGAAACTTTAGAAACCTTTCTCCTCATGATATACAGACTACAATAATTTTTATATAAATAACAAACAGTATGCATAATGAAATAAAGAAGAGTATAGCTGACAACTGTATTTTTATTTAATGATGATCTGAATCATTCTAGCATAATTCCAGATAACAGACAAAACAATGGGAACATGGTCTCCATTTCATCTGACCGTTGGAGTTGTGTGAGTAATAGAATCTAATCTAATGTCCAGATGAAAGGATGAAAAAGGAGGGTTGATGCTAGAGAGGAGCATCTAGTATTGACTTTCTACTGGACAGTGGTTCTCTGCAATTTTCCCAAGGTTAACAGGATATAATGCTGCAGATGTTCCTGACGTTTCTGTGAATGTCTTCAAAATGTTTAAATGCTGAGAAAAAGGTACAATTTAAAGGATCTTCAGAGGCATGAATCGCTGGCTATAACCCATGGGTATGCTCATGCAAAACTACCTCTTAAGGATTTATTTGAAGAGAACAAGGCTGCTGGGGATAAACCCCCACTTCTCTAAGTACTCTACCACTATTCCATTGCTGTCCATGGATTCCTGATAGTAACTTGCATGAACCAGCTGACCTACAAAACATCAGACTTCAGACAAACTGCTGACCGAGATCCCTGGCCATAACAAACACAAATGAAGAACAGCTCCTCTGTCAATACCATGCACTGAAGACCATTGCCCTCGCACCATCCAGGTTTTTGTTGTCATTCAAACACTTGATCTGACCAAACTAGAAGGGAACCTCTCAGCAATATATTTTTCCCAGAAAATATATTTTGTTTTAATCAACAATCTATTTTAAAAGGGCTATATTCTTTAGCCATGCAAGAGTAAGAACAACCAAAGAGTAACTCAATATTATTTTGAAAAAACTTCTGTTGCAGTAACTTTTTCTACTTCACTGGGGGAAGAGGTGTTTCTAAATTTGGCATTTCTGCATAGACCTGAAGAGAAAAAAAAAAAATTGTTGTTATTCAGTGTAGTTCTTAGGACACCTGCTTTGACAGAGGATTTTATTAAAACTCATTGAGATTCATCCATAACAACATTAAGGACTGTATTTTAAAATTCTCCCCACAGCACATTAATTTTGCACAAAGGTGTTGCATGATTTGCAATAAAAACAGGATGCCTCTAACTCCTTTAATCAAAGAACATTTCACTATTTACTAAAGTTTTTGCCATGTTTGTTCTATAAACAAATTCTTTGTGTTTTGTGCTTGTTAAATGTTAATAGAATGTGTTAGTAACATATCAAGCTTGAGCTTAAGGGTCTTAATTTCCATCCAAGAACGTGTTTTAAGCTTCTGTTAACAAATTTATATAAAAGCAGTGAAGCGTACAGCTCATTTTAGATGCCAATTGTTCTTTAGACTTCTTTTAGAGTTGCCTCACTTCTAAACACTGACTTGTAGTTATCACAGGTTACTATACTGATTAAAGAATAAGATCTACTTTTACTAGATAATTGAAATAAAATGTGCGCTACAGCTCAAGAAACAAAGCATTAAAAATGAAATAAAAATCAAAATTCACAAGGAAAATCATGAACTGGTTCCATTAATTTTAAGAAGGTTTTAATAAAATACAGTATGTTTCTATTTATTCACTAAATAGAAAATATTTATAGAGATAACAAACAGGAAATAATGCAGTGATAGCACAGCATCAAAATAGCAAACATAATTCATTGAAGGTTTCATACAGAAAAAGGGAACAACCTGAAAAAAACCAAAACACCCCAAATATCCAGCATTCATATAATGCCATACTTTACAGTAGATGGAGCCGTTATTTCCTAAACCCACTCTTGATAGATGCTGCTTTTGTCCCTGTTACAAAATGAGTAATTCAAAGAGTTACACCTCATTTTAACCAAAACGCAAAAATAAATTAGCAGAGAAAATGGCATTTACACTTCAAATAACATGATTTCACAAGGAAAAAACACTTGATTTCTGAAACTAACACCATGAATAAGCATCTAATGCAGTAAATAAAGACGTGGAAAAGAAATATTAGTCTATTGGATAAAAGGAATGGGAAATGCATCATGTGTTAAGACTTTTTGAAGTGAAAAGGAATTAATTTATTTTTATAATAATGCAAACTAAATCAGAAAAGCTACCTCAACCAGAACAGTTTTCTAGCTCTATATAATACCAAGGACACTGGAATTTTTAAATCAGGTTTGAAATTATTACATTTCCCATTAATGTTTAACAGCATTTGAACCCAAACCACGTTCATTATGAAAGAGAGAACAGATTTCTGAAAATACTTTTTCTTTCTATGTAGAACAGAGTTTCAGTTGGAAGGGACCTACAGTGATCATCTAGTCCAATTGCCTGACCACTTCAGAGAGTACCAAAAGTTAAAGCATATTATTAAGGGCATTGTCCAAATGCCACTTAAACACTGACAGGCCTGGGGCATCAGCTGCCTCTCTAGGAAGCCTGTTCCAGTGCTTGACCACCCTCTCGGTAAAGAAATGCTTCCAATGTCCTGCCTAAATCTCCCCTGGCACAGCTTTGAACGATTCCCATGCGTTCTACCACAGGATCCCAGGGAGAAGAGCTCAGCACCTCCCTCTCCCCTTCCCCTCCTGAGGAAGCTGTAGGGAGCAGTGAGGTCGCCCCTCAGCCTCTTTTTCTCCAAACTAGACAAACCCCAAGTCCTCAGCCGCTCCTCACAGGACATGCCTTCCAGCCCTGGCACCAGCTCTGTTGCCCTCCTCTGGATGCATTGGAGCACCTTCAACATCCTTCTTAAATTGCGGGGCCCAGAACTGCACACAGTACTCGAGGTGAGGCTGCACCAACGCTACATAGAGCAGGATAATCCCCTCTTTTGACCGGCTGGTCATGCCGTGTTTGATGCCCCCGGGATGGGGTTTGCCCTCTGGGCTGCCGGGGCACACTGCTGACTCACACTGAGCCTGCTGTCGACCAGCACCCCCAGATCCCTTTCCGCAGCGCTGCTCTGCAGCCACTCCTCTCCCAATTTACACTTGTGCACTACTCCATCCCAGGTGCAGAATCTGGCATTTGAACTTGTTAAATTTCATCCCATTAATCATTGCCCAATGCTCCAGTCCTATATCTAGATGAGATCCCCCCGCAAGGCCTCTCATCCCTCAAGAGAGGGAACAGCACCTCCCAGTTTGGCGTCATCAGCAAACCTGCTAATGGTGCATTCAACTCCTGCGTCCAGATCATTGATAAAGATGTTGAACAGAACTGGCCCTAGAACTGAACCCTGATGAACACCACTAGTGACTAGTCACCAGCCAGATGTAGCCCCATTCATTTTCTCAAGACATATATAGATATATATAATTTTACTTGTGAATCCCAAGATATATTTCTGTATGTACATATGTAACATTTTATTTCACTAGCTGTATTAATAAAATACTCAATAAATACATCAGAGAGTATCATATTTCCCTAGAATAATAATCTAAACCTGATTTTCAACTTCAGAATTGCCCTCATTTCTGAGGGTTTACAAAGAAACATTACCAAGCTTTGAAAGTCTAGCATATTGGAATGTAAAGCCTTTGTAGTAAGATTCTTGAAGCCAGTCCAAATTTTTAGTTATTTATAGGTTGAAAAAGAAGTCGAAAATCAGCTCATGATTCAAACAATATAAAATTAATCAGCTGAACCTGACTAGTTTCTTGTGGTCATTTCTTCATTACAACCAACCCTTCTTTACATAGCAAAGAGACACTGGACAACATTTTTATGCCAGATATGAAAGTTGCTAAGAAGGAAAGGAAAAGTTTGTATTACTGTAACTAAGACAATAACTGCAATCTCCTTGTCAATCTGGCAAGCTCTACAACATTAGATAAACTTTAAATTATCTTATCTCTATTAGCTGAAGAGAAATCAGATAGTCGCAAAATTTAAATTTATATTCCACAGGAAGAACTGCTAGAGTTGTATGATATAAAGATAACTTTATCTTTACCTAAGTTTGATATGTTTTTTTGAAACTGAAAAACAGCTTCAAAAAACAAAAGGCACTGCACACATACAGAAAAAAAATTACGATCATGATGCTTAAAATACAGTTTACATTCCTACTTTCTCTGAGATTTAAAGAACCCATATAACACAGGTTTTCCTTGAGCCTTAGAGAAAAAAGTTCATGCAAAAATCTTTAAATTTGTTGAAAGCATAATATTCCTGGCAAATTCAAAAGTCCAAAATTCAAATAAGTTTTAGTTTATGTTGGTTTGTTTTTCTTAATTTCAGTTTTCCAAATTTCTTCACTCTCTATTAATTTTGACATTTTATAGCTGTCTAAATAGTTTATTTTTAATGTGACAGTTGAACAGAGGTTGCTTAAATAGACGCAATTTTATCAAATCTTGAAATAGAAGCTGTTCCTGCTCTGTAGTTTCAGGGTGTTTACAAAAAACACATTTCTGAAGTAGCATCCTACATCAGGCAAGAAAGAATTCTTTGCATGCCAATATACAGACAGTTGCTCAAGGATATATCAGCCAGCCAGGATCATGCGTGTCTGACTTGCATAACACTTGCTTTAAATGTAAATAAATCAAAACTAGGTTCAGTACACAATCTTATTCATCTGGGACATGTCTTGGGAATGTCTAGCAGAGGTAAGGGTTATTTTTCCCCTAAGTGTCAGCGAGTGACAGATCTCAATGACACCCTGTGCTATTTTTCTACAGGGAGTACCAAGAAGTAGACATATACAGACTTACTACAGATCTTGACATCCCTAACAGTCCCAGGGTATCCCATCATCCCCTTTAGGTTATTTCAATTTGATCTACATATCCATGAAAATAAAAATCAATGTGCCCAATGGTCTAGTAAAACATTCACCCTATCCTATGCAGTTGTTTCTTTTCTGTGAAGTCCAGGCGTAAAAGGCACAGTGACCCTTGGAGCTATGCCATTGGGAACATATCCATCTTCACAAATGATCTCTCATGCTGAAAAAGTTAATAGGTATAATCTATTAAGAGAACTTTCTCCTTGATTCTTCTGTGGTGGCCTAGGCCTAGTTATAGCAAAAGTCTTAAATATTTGGAGGTGATTTTACAGGAGCCATGTAGAAAGACAGTAAGTGGATTCTTTTAAGGCTCTTGAAGGATAGGGAAGACTATCATCAATATCTAAATCTAGTATGTACCTTTTCTGGTATAATCTCATCACATCATAAAGGCTTCAGTTTACCAACAGTGAATTTCAGAACATTTCAATGACTGAGACAAAAATATGGATGGAGAAAAGGCTTCGGTATTGAATATTAGATCTATCATATTATTTGCCTGGGTTTCAAAGTCCTCTGAAATTAGCAAATATTTTCTCTATTATGTCAGTGAAATTTGGCAAGATTTACAGATCTTATAAGGGAGTGAATCATGGAAAAACTAGCATAAAAGAGAGACAGCAATGTTGAAGATAAGCAAAATATTTATAACCTGACATATTCCAGGTATACACAAACATACTCCACTTATGGCTGGAGGCAGCTGAAACAGCCCTTCAAAATGCAACTTACTCACTGTAGGGCCAGAGTAAACTTGAAGCTATCCAGAATATACTATGCAAATAAAACCAAAACAAACACTGCTCTTTTAGTGGGGAACAAAGAGAAGAAAAGAAATATAGGCACAGGTCCTCATCTGAGATAAAATGGTACATTTCCACTAACTTCAGATCCTTACAAGATCAGAGGAAGCATTCACATCTGGAAACCAAATGCTGTACGCTACACATAACCCCTTTTTCTTTTCATATTTTGAAGTGGCAAAGTTCTTCAAATATATAAATCTTTAACAGCATTTAAAACATTCAATAGGTAAGGTATTATGATTCAACTGTAATTTAGTGATTAGTTATAAAATTGGAATTTAATTCCAGTCAGAATTTAAATATCAAACATCAGCTATAACAATGTGGATTATTATAGCATGGATGGATTACTTACTATATCAGATTTAACACCTACCAAAACCAAACAATATCACAGATGTGCCAATATTATCCAAAATACATGCATTATCTTATACACAGAAAAGCTAGTGTTGATGTAGAGTACCTTTCCTGTATACTTTAGTTTATATTCAGCTACAGATGTGCCACCACCACCAATTTCAACTGTAACTGGCTGACCAACAGCGAGGCAGCTCTGTACAGCAGCTCAATTCAGAATCCTTCCAGCCTTCCAATGAATGGAGAAAAAGAAAAAAAGGGTTTGAATAAGTTAAAAGAACCAGAAAATTCAACAATGTGTCACAAATAGAGAGGTCATTATGCCTGGATAACCCAGGATATTAACAGTTGCAGAAAGTGAAACACTATCCACAACTTAGCAGTCAATGAGCCCTGCTCAGAAGCAGTGATCTTCTGTACAACAAGGGTGGCATTTTACAGTTCAGTGCAAAATGGAACAGACCCTTGATATCTTCATTTGTCCTTTTTCTGTGCATATTCCACAGTGCAACGATTTAGAGTCCATAACGTGTCACTTGTTATAACTACAGAGTTTACTTGAAATATGTATGCACAGGAAAAAAAAAAAAGTTCAGTGAACTGCAAAGATTGCAACAAATCTATAGTCTCTGAGCCAAGATAAAGTTTTACTCCAAGTCTGAAACAAAGCTGGTTAAACATACCAAAGGTCCAGTTTGAACTGCTTTTGCTTCACATGTGTGCATTTACTACAGAAGCAGATCGCTTAAAGCTTTGCTAGAAATCAATGGCTCAAAAGTATTTTTTCATTAAACTCCATTTAAAAATAGCAATGGCTATATTAATAATATCATTAAAATACTTTGTTTTCAACATTTTACTACACTGGCTACAGGGTAAGAAAAAATTAGGAATGGAGAGAATTGTTCTGTAAAGGACACCGTCAGTTACAATGATTGTCATCATTGCAAATTTCAGTCCTTAAAAAGTTAGAGTAGAAAATGCCAATAACAGCTATTCTAGATTGGAAATATCGATAGGTTTTCTATATGTATTTCTATGAATGTTTTCTGCTTGTACATCTTTCTGCACAAGCATGAATAATCATTCTGAACCACTGATTAAGAGGTAATGTTACAAAAGTATCAGTCTGCAAAAATGGTTTATCATTTCTAAGAAAAACCTGCTGTATGAATATAGCTTCATACCTGGAAATGTTTCAGACAATGTTATGCTACAGAACAGCAAGAGATAAATGGTAATTGAAGTTTACCTGTGTACTGTAGAAAGTCAGCAAAACATTATTTGGTTCAATTAAGCATGAAAATAGATGTTTCAGCAGCATATCCAAAAACTGGACTGAATGATTTTATAAGTTCTGATACAGTTTTGTATCTGAGCTTTTACAGGTGTTGCATTTTCTTCTGCTACCTGAGGCCAGAAATGGAAACACCATGAGATAAGGTTTTCCTGACTTGCTGGCTTGACTGCAACAGAAAATACTGGAAATCATAAAAATGCCGGTTTCATTACCTTTTTGTACAAAAGCATTTTTAGGTAGATTCAAAGGAGCTTTCAGACTGCCCTGTGCTTACTTAACTGAACTTCTGAGGGTCCTATGTTCAAACTTGGCTTCCAGTTACATGCTTCGTATATGGGTCGCTTTTCACAACTCAATAAATCAATGTTTTCATGCAAAAAAAAATCAGGTGAACCTCAGTTAAGCAGAATATTAAGATGCAAAGGGAGACCTGTGTGTCTTGAAAGAATGAAAAAAAGAAGAAAAGCTTTGAAATCACAAATATTAGTACTTCCATTACACAAAGATCATTGGTCCTTACTCAAACGCGATAAGGATAACATAGTTGGAGAATGAATAGAGGCATTATGCTGTTTATTGTGTATCTTGGAACCATAACAAGACCTCTATTACAAGACAAACTCTTACTCAGACAAGTTTATATGATAAGATAAACAGTCTATTAAAATACATTCAATTCATTTTACCACACAGTAGAATTAGACACTTCAGTACATGCTTATTTCTTTGCAGTAAAATAAAGAAGGGATTGATCTTACATCACTTCAAAAGTCTATCAATAGCCAGATTTGATAGGATTATTAAAAATTAATCCAGTTTGCTTTTACATGTTTCAAGTGTACTGTGAATCACTCCCATAAGCCATTATAACTAGGAAAAATATAACTAAAACCAGTAAATTTAGAAAAGACATACACTGAGATTTCAGGAACGGACTTTGGATGGTCAGTTGTGTGGGGTGAATAAGAAGGTGGTTTCCATCTAGGTGTATCAGTAAAAAAAGATCTACGAATAGCAGAAATAACTAAGATTAACTAAACTCTGTAAATCACTTAGACACACAACTTAAACTGTAACCCCCCCCCCGAATGAGCTATTCATATAATTTGCCCTGTAATTCTTAACAGAAATCAAAACTCCAAATAATAGTGTAACACTATCCCAAGCTAAACCAGCTAATTGGGTAAATACTCCTTCTGCTGACTGAATGATGTACTACTTACAGTATCGCCATCTCCTTTCAGATAAATCCACACAGTACAAGGAGTTCACATTTAGCAATAAAGTTGGCAATATGCTAATGTACTTGATGAGTGTGGAAAGGCTCTGTTGTTGCCAGACCTTTGACTTGAACTTGATAGGGCTGATTTGGCAGTCAGCGACCGGTTACATTCATCAAGAGGTGAAGCTTCACAACAAAGATAATGTGGTGGAAGCAATTAGTATTCAGAACATCAATAATAGGTCTTTGGCATATGACTGTGGGCTAAGCAAGGCTTTAATAATATCTGGTATGTAATACACTTCAAAAGAAGCATATCACAAAACTATTTTAATTTTATACTAAAATATCACCTGTTTTTCACGGAGAAATATTTTTTAAATATACCCTAGGTTTTTTTTATTTAATCCAAGCTGTACTGGTCTTCACAAATACATACTCAAAGATGTTTCTAAGCCTTCTCAAAGGTTAAATGTATTTGTTTTCAATTAAAGGGCACGATAAGGTGGAAAAATGCAGTTTTCTTCAGGAATTAGTTTGGAATGCTTAGCATTTACAATTTACCATGTCAGATTATGCTATATTGTTCAGTGCGGGTGAGTCAAGAATAGGACAGCAGTAGTAGTTTCCCCCACAGTTTCCTCTGTCTCCAACATAATCCCTGCCAAGAAATAAAATTATTACTCTGGGCTAGCCAATAACTTGGTTTCAAAGACCCTGTCTCGACCCTTCTCTCCAGAATTTGTATATGAACTCTCATTTGAATATGCTCCCTCTGCTGTCAGTTAAGGGAACGGAAAAACGAGAATAGTTGTTGACTGTGAAGGCAGTCCAATTAAAGATGTGTCTTAAGGAGCTTTTACCCCATTTGCATTGTAGCAGAGTAGGAAGACCACAGTGAAATGCAGGATCACATCAGGTCTGTTGTTTCATAGAACATGTTTCATCAAGAAAACGCTTTTGTAAGGCTTTGGTGACAAAGGAAAAAAAGATTAAGTCACAGAATCATACAAGTTGCAAGGGACCTTAGGAGTTCATCTACTCCAAAATCCTGTTCAGAGCTGGGTCAACAATCAGTTCAAACCTAGCTGTTCAGTGCTTACTCCTTTCAGGTCTTGAAAACCTCCAAGGATGGAGATTCCATAACCCTTTTGACACCTTGTTTCAATGCTTAATCATCCTTAAAGGGAATATTTTTCATCTGATATCATTAAACCTCCCCTTTCAATTTATGACTATTGTCTTTCTCCCACCAAGGACCTCCAAAGAACCTGGATTCATCTTACTAGTAACCTCTTTACAGGCATTAGAAGGCTGGAATTAGGTGTCCCTGAGGCTCCCCTGCTCCCGGCTAAACAAGCTCACTTCTCACAGCCTCTTTGCGCTCACTCCAGCCCCTTGACCATTTGGGTGGCCCTCCGCTGGACTCAAGTTTACCAACTTCTCCCTTATATCATTCTTCATTGTATAGTCTAAGTGCATATGTAGCAATTGCTACAAACAGTAAATCTCCCACACAGCCCTGCAGTGAAAAGGTATAGAAAAAAATTAAGAAAAATCCAATTCAATATGTGAAAACCAGACGTTAACTACATAGCCTCTACTGTATTTTTCTAAAACTTATGAATTTCATAAAAGTCCATATTATTTATTGCTAACTAGCTGATCTTCATACTATAAAAAGGAATTATTAAAACCATACAGATAACTTGTTTCCTGCTGAGAACAAATTATTGGTATTGAAGTTTCAAAATATCACTTTGCTAGTTAGGAAAATTCCATACTGGAAATAAGAGAAACAGCTACTAAATGATGTGAAAAATGTAAAAAAAAAAAAAAAAAAAAATATATATATATATATATATATATATATATATAAAACCTATATTTTCTTTTCCAATAAAATATGAGAGGAACATAGGGCTGAATCACAGAGGAAAAAACTTAGAAATTAAGTCTAATAATCGAATCCTGATTTTGAATGAGAGATAATTGGAATAAAAGCCTAGAATGAAGTGAACTTAGCACTGACTTATGCCTTGTCTAGGCAAACTTACTGATGTAGGTAATTTGCCAGAACATCTGAGTAGCTGGAAAAGTGTATTTTAAGAGAAAGCAGCTTAAAATTAGATAGGAGTGGTAACAATTTCAAACAGATAGCTTACTTCTGTTGTTCAGGAATTATGTGATATTCGGTTATTTTTCTATTCCTTATGGTATTTACAGGGTATTGATAAGGACAATGAGTTGCATTAAATTCTAGTGTTATTTTCAACTATGCCTTTTTCAAGGGAAGCTTAGAAGTTTTCAGTTATGTCTTTACTTTTCTTATCACTACTTGCTGTCATCAGCTTATGCTTCTGTGACCACAAGGCTTAGACACTATAATTCCTTCCAAGCACAGTAAAACTTTCTCTGCCACTTGATCAGAGTACAGGGAAAAAAACCAAAACCAAACACAAAAGCCAACTTCCCCTGCCCTCTCCCCTGTGAATAGTGGCTCAGAATTCCCTGCAATATTTTACTTCAACAAAAATAGAAGCAAGAGGCTTATTTACACTAGAAGCATTTTAAGATTATTTTTTCCTCATGGTAACTTGTACAATCATTACACTGGCAAAATTAAAGAAACTAGAGATTATCTCCTAACAATTAAACTAAGAAATATCTTTTTATATTATATTATTTATGTTTTAGCCTGAGAGATTATTGTTCCTTCATGGTATTGATTCCCAAGTTACAAAATTAAATTCTCTGAAATTCAAATCAATCTAGCCTTTTCAACCTTGAAGAAGTACCAAACCCACTGTTGTTGTCATGAGGGAAATATTCAAAATCCACTGAGAGTGCAAACACAGTGAAAGAAGAGTCAGGTCTCCTTATTGCCCTTCCGTGGGCACTTTCAAGCCTTCTACAGCCCAAACCTGACAGAAATATCAGAAGGACTGCCCTTCCTTCCATCTCCTCCTCCACACTTGTTGGGAGCCAAGATGATATAGCTCCCATGATCTTGCGATGCAAGGAAGATCAGAGTCCTTTCATAAATAGCAACACGTCATTAGAAGTAACACTCACAAAGAGGTAACTGCAACAGATGTTTCATTGTATCTTCTTGCAGAATCAATCAGTGTAAGACTGATAGAAGGGACAATATTTCTGTTCAGGTTGATAATTTCCTGTTCGCTGTCCCAAAATGTAGCAGAACCTCTGTTGGTCAGTGCAAGATGAAGCAACACGCATTGCACAGAGGAAATTCAGTCTTCAAAAGGAAAAGAGCAACTAGTTACGGGAAAACAGAATTAGTGAAGCTTAGTTTATGGATTTATGACTTTGAGTTGGATTCGCATCGTCTAAGTAGGCAAGGTGAAAAACTGCAGTTCAACAGCTCAGCTGTGAGACACAGTTCATGCCTTTGTGAATTCCTTGGTACCTAATTAGACTTGTGCTTATGCTATATTCTTTCTACCAACTGATATATTTTCATGAGACTTGAATGGCTTTTTAAAAACATCTTACCTGTCAAATTTCACACTGAAATGACTTCATGATCTTAAGAAAAAAACCCAACACAACACAGGAATATAGAGACAGAGATACACTTTGTTCTTTGAGAAAACCAAACCAAAAATATCTAATACGGTTCTTAAAAGACTGTCGTGAACTTTAAACTTTTATAACATCCTACAAAATATGAATATTGTACATTCACACAAACAAGTCAGACGGCGACGCCCAGTTCAGCTACCCATACAGTTTATGTTCATGGTGATTCTTCACATTGTCACAAAAGATAGTATCACAGCCTATGGGTACAATATCTAGTGATCAGCCATGCATTAGCCAGAGGCCAGAACATTAGTGGTACTGATAGCTTCCGAGAGTGTTTTCTCTGGGAAATGCCATCATCATATTTTCTCAGTAGCAAGGGCACAAAACACCTTGGCATCAGCCAAAATAAATTAATGTTATTATACTTACAATTTTACTCCGTTAACAAAATCAAAGTATATCTATTAATACAAAATGCACTTCAGGCTTACAATGCAAAGCTAACTTTCTGTATACACAATATTTTTTTATATAAGAGTTAATAAATCGGCCTATTTGCACAAGCAATGAAGAAAAATCTGTGAAGCATAGTAGTATTAATGAATTAATTTTAGGTAAAAGGTTTTAACATTTCAGTATTTCATTTAGTGGTTGATCACAGACCAAATCCCAGGAATACAAAGAGGCATCATGGCTGTGACAGTACATAGAGAATCAACATCATGCTCCTCTTATCCCACTTGAAATGTTTAAAAATGCAGAACCAGAAGAAATAGCATCTATAGAAATGACTGGCCATTAACTTTCTTTTGGGGGACTTAAACTTTTTCAATTTATTTTACAGTTTCTTCAAGACTACCAGCTCATGAGAGTCAGTTACAGAGGAATTAGCTGAGCTAGAGCAAAGTTGCAAGCAAAGTTGAAAAAGTTTGTGACGTTTGGAAAGAGCAAGAAAAATTATACCAATTGTTTTACTGTGCCACACAAAACTATTATATCGCACATTACAGACACGGTGCCTTTATCGCACTTACGAGTTTTCTTTAAGCATTCATAAGACAAACACCAGATTCTCCTTTAATAAAATTATAAAACTTAGAAATGCAGACAAGAGTATAACATATCTAATAAAAGCCTACCAAATAAAACAAAAAATGTAAATTGGAGAATAAAAAAGGGTTTGTTCACTAGTTATCTAAGTGAAACTTCTTAATATTAAAAAATACTGGGGGGGGGAACTTCAATAAAGAATGCTAATGCAGTCAAATCAGTACTGTAGGTAATGTAAGTTTTTTCCTCTTATTTTTTATATTGACAAAAATTCATTCTAATAACTATAGTTTGACAAAGTATTCATAATAAAGGGCTAAAGCCCTACTTAAGGTGTTTGAGACCCATTTATGAATTATTTTCATCTGTTATGCTTTCTTCTATTCAAAATACCTTGACTGACTGATTATACACAACATGCAACAGCATGATGGAAAGTCAGATTTGAATTATCCATAAACCACCGAAAATTTCCCACTATGAATGAAAGAAATTAGTAACCTTTACAACTTAAATTGTTCTACATTCTGCAAGAGATCAAGAACACAGAAGGGTACATAATAACTCTTTTAAAACTCTTAGTAGAAATAGAGTGCTGAACTCTACAATGGCAATACTTATTTATCAAACACCCCCCCCCCAAAACAACAACAACTCTCCCCCTAGCCCCCCCCAAAACCTAAAACAGCTGAAAAAATGCTGAGAGATTATATCAGTTGACGGTTGTCTATCCCAACTTGCTGGTTTATAGATGATCTTTCTCAGTGATAAAAGAACAACAGGTTGTAATTGTCAAGGTTAGCTACAATCCCAGGCTTATGCACAAGGATTATACATCCTGAATTCTCCTCTGCTGGAAAGGTTTTACTTGGCAATAAAAGATTAAAAGTAACAGCCAGGGGCTCAGCTCTAATACCTAAATCTGAAGACATTTTTAAAGTATATACATCCAGAACATGCATCTGAGCCTTTTCGCTCTTAGTGTAATCCTCTTAGTGCTTTCTGTACCTCACTGAACTTTAAGATTCTGAAAATAAAAACACTGTATCTGGCACCTTTACCCTGAATTTAGCTTTAAAGAGTCCCTCTTGAAGATATCGCATTACAATTTATAATATAGTGTTCATTCCACATGCATAACTGTTGGATTCTTTCATTCTGTTTTCTAATATCAAAGCCAAAAGATATAAGCACAATTCTGGTTTTAAGTTTGTATCAGCTATTCCCTTCATTTTTATAATATATTTGCACTAGAAATATTCAAATGTTCCTGGTCATAAAATGGCTTTAAGAGACATTAGATAATTGTGAGCTAATATACAACCACTGCATAGTGAATAAACAGTGTTTAAGTTGTCTATTTTGAAAAAAAAAAGTTAAACAAATTACTATTCTGTTGCCAAAATGAAGTTGGGTAAAACTGAAGTCTTCAAGTCAGAGAAGTCCTAATCACTTCTAGCTTCTTCTGCATGCACCCTTCTTGCATCTCACCAAGAAAGGGAGCTAACAGTTTCAGTGCTGCCTACTGAGCTATATACAGTAATGGAGTCAGATCAGGAATTTATCCAAACCTCATTGTATTGCAGTGATCACAGCAGCAAACTGCTGTGTAAAGACCCTCTAACCAAAATTATTTAATTTTTTTTCTAAGACAAGTCAACTGGCTTGTCCACTGTTGAGTCAGGAATAGCCATAGAAGTGAGGTTCATCTCAGTTCAGTTTAGATATCTACATCTGAGCCAATCCAGCTGTATAGCCAATGATGAGTAATAAGCGCCAATGGCGTGCAATTCAGGAAACCTATCTAGAAATTGATTTTGGGATGAAATTAATAGCTCTTTACAAATGTGTATTCACCTCAGTTAACTGTAAAGGTAATCTAGATAACTCGGAGTAGATAACTACTTTATACCATATGGGTTATCAATCCTAGTTTAGTACCTGCTTCTTAGGGATAAATTGCCTCTTTATTTTACATAAGTAAAAAGTTTAACTTGTACCTAAATACCCAAGTATTCAGTTTATTAATACACCTGATTTCATAAGCTAATTAATTCTGCATTGAGACCCTTTATGTAAAAAAAAATTACAGTATCAGAATAATATTCTAAAATGTTATTTTGTATAAAAAAAATTCAAAGATGTTTCCAGTATCTTTTCCTATAGATATGTTTGACATGCATTCACTTCCAAATCTTACATGAAAACGAATATTGTAGAAGTCTTTAATCCTTGGAGAATGTGAATTTATGGTACATCTGTAAAAATTAACAGAACTGTAACAGGATCCTGCTGATCCACAGGCCAAACAAGGAAAATTCAAGATCTTAAATTGCAAAAAACCAGGAAGTGAGAATCAGATACATGAAACAACTCTTAAGTAACATTAGTTTTATTATGTTGCAACAAAAATGGGTATGCTGACTGTCTACTGCATATAACAGCTTTTCCTGTCAATCCTGGCCAAACTGTAAAACGCATGTTAGTCTGTAAACTAGAAATTTTCTGGGAGTCCTGAACAACCTTCCCAACTAAGGGCAAACCAAGGCAAAGAGATTGATTTTTAGAGCTTTGGCAAGGATGTATTTTCTTAAACTAGTGTTTTCTCAAATAAGAATTCTATTTTCGCTTCATATTACTCTTTAGAAAACAGAATGAAATGTACTGATAAGACATAGTTAAAATGTTTTATGGTAGCATAACTAATAATAATCAACATAAAGCTGAAGTAAACTGAAACTGTATAAAAAGGACCCAAGTTCCATGCCATCCTTCCAGTTAAACTGGAACAAAGAAGAAAGAAATTATCATCTAATTCTGGGTTTGCTCTGACCTCGGATGTAGCATGAACCAGTCCTCAAACTATTCCAAACAATCACAATGACACTGACTCCAAGGATTATGAGTATATTGATGTTCCTATTGAAGTTCCAGACATTTTCTCTCTCAGCTTCTAATGTGTCCTCCAAATTGCAAGCTCTAGAGAAGAAGATAATGATGGTGAACCAGTTTTCTGGCACCGTCTCTCCAGGAGAATACAAGGTTTCCTGCAGGTTTGGAATTTTGCCATGAACTTCACTGATGGGCAGGTTTGCTGCCCATATTTGTAACAAAGATCAAGTGGTGTACATTCCAATTCCTGAAGTTTCTACTATTTCCCTGCGAAAAGTTAATGCTATCCCATACCAATATAGAAACAGAAATAAAGTTCATCCTGACAGATATAATCCTGAGGTTTTCATCATTATAGAATCAACTTGGATTCTGTACCCACACATGAGCCATCCCACAGGAAAAGCTGTGCATTCACAGTGAAGTACGGCAAACCTTGCTTATGGCACCTCAGCAAAACCGGGCAAGGGAAGAGAAGATGGAAAAGAAATACTATGACTAAGCAAACATTGGGACTACTTGTTATAGATACACACAAGCACCATGTTAAATAATTGTATAAAAACAGAACTTGCTTGTGCAAACCTCAACTATTCTTCAAAAAGCCAGCCAGAGAGCAATAGCAATGAAAGACTTGAGAAAGATAAATTTAGGCTATTATTGTTGCAGGTAACTGACTTTCTTGGCTAGTACTTAACAATCAATATGCACATGTAATAATGGAAATATAGATCCTAATTCTGCAAGACACATACAGTTATGTCTGCCTGTTCTGACCACATAAGCATTCTCCCGAAATTGAATAAAGCTACTTGTATGCTTCATGTTGACTACTTGGAACTTGGATGTGCAAGCGCTTACAGGATCAAGATCATACAAGGAACAAAGTGCACCTAAGGCATTAAGAAACCTAAGCAGCTTCTGTTTTAGCATATTGGCAATTTTACTGACGATGCGTTTTAGCAAGTGTCAAAACAAGTGTCTTTTTTTTTTTTTTTCAATTTCCAGTAAGCACTGAATTGAAATAACCTATTAGACTTTTGCAGACAGGAATAGAGATGGTATTCCTATTTATTGTAGGACACATCCTGTTATAAGAAGGCTGTGATAAATTAGTTAGTTAATTTTTGTACCTATTGAAACTACAAAAAACTGGTGATAAAAGTAATGTGCTAAATTGTTATCAATCAGAACATTTTTAGGGAGGTTTACAAGGCTAGCTTTTCGGTGTTTTAATATTTTTTTTTTTAAAGTCTTTTTGCCCCGCTCTTTCTCTAAGCCCAATTATTTTGTTATATTAGAGAACTTTGACAAAGTGGGAATTAATGCACTTGTCACATCCAATCAGCAGATAAATATTAGGATTCAGAAAAGTTTTATAACCAAACTGTAACACCACTGTTTTCAGTCGCAGTCACTCTGTCAAAGGCCATCCTCAGAACACAATTTAAGGGAGACCTGGAAATAGAAATAACATCAAAGCTGATCTTCGAGTAAAATCAAACAGCTGCAAAGTCAAGAATGAGATTATATATACAGAGCCAGTAAACACAGCAATGAATGTTCTGCAGAGTGAATTAAGAAAGGAAATGCTAACACCTATATTGCATTTTTACATGTTGGACAGAAAACTAACAACCTAACAGCCACTTGCTGGTATTAGTTCAGGTACTTCCAACTCAGATACTCTCTCAGCAGCCAGCTTTTTGTCTTTCTTTTTAACCTATAGGTTATGAGGAATAATTCAATGTAATTGGTATCTTCGTTGTAGATTTTATACTGGCACAAATAAGAACTGTTTGGAAAGACATATTTGAACTATATGATTGTCTTTACACTGATGATAAAGGTGATGGTTGGTTACTATTCATCATTTGTAAGCATTATAAACATCTTTAGATAAAATATTAGGAAATTATGCATATTTAATATTATTTACCTGAACTACAATGATGAAATAGCCACTGAAGACTGTTACTATTAGATTACTTATTACACAGTCATGTATCTGAAAGCATTCAATCTGTTAGAAAATAAAAGTGGGAACAAGGTATTCTCTTTTTATTAAAGGATATTGTAAGAGACTTGTGTGAAAAATTCATTGATTATTTTCAGATACAAGTCACAGCTAGGATAAGTATTATTCAGATAAATTTGAAAAAAAAAAAGAATTTGTATGTTTTTTCCTTCAACATTTTCCACTGCGTACATTTTATATTATTTTGTGCATAAATGGTTTCCACTACACTGGCATTTATTTTCCTGTTGTTGATTTGGGTATTTCAGAGAGATAATCAGAAATCAAGGTTAACGGTTTGGGGGCTTCTTGGGTTTTTGGGGGAGGTGGCTTTTTGTTTGTTTTTAAATCCTCTTTTTTTTTTTCCCCTGGGTTTATTTGGTATGTTTGTTTTTTACTGCAAGGGTATTGAAAAGGCAGCTTAACTTAAAAAACAAACAAAAACACTTTTAATTAACTCCGGTGAAATTAGCTAGTATTGGTTGTCAGTTTGACTTTACAGTAAGAATTATTTAATGGACTGAAATATAACTTCATAGCACAGTAAGAGAAACACACACCAAAATATGTAAAATAAATATTTATAAGATGTATAAAATAAAACATGTTATTTGTACAAGACATTACTGTCCTTCTAAGTAAATCCATCATAGATTGACAGGAGGGGAGGGAAGAGTAAAACTGCTTTTGAAAACAGACTACTATAACTATTCATTATTAATAATCATGTAATAGTCCACCTTCCATTTTCCATTAAATTATGAACTAGCATATTTTATTGGTTTAAAGTTAGTCATTTGAGTATGGATATAAGGCTAGCCAAAGCGATCCTTTTCTGATATATGAAATACAGTCAAATTGGCTTACATAAAGTAAAATAAAAGGAATAATACGTTTCAGTTAGAATGTTTTCTGAACAATGACTGGAAGATTTGCCACTGAGTATTTTTTAGCTTACTTTCCAATTTTCATTCCTTCTGAATTTACCTAGAGTATTACTGAACATAGATTTAGCACAGGCATGTTTAAAAATCAATTAGCTTGATCACTGGTGCAGTCAAACATCCAGATCACAGCCAGACTTTTAAAGGTAACTCATTGCCTAAGGATTTAGACAGGTGCCTAGTAGCTTTTTCAAAAGCGCATAGTCACTTACTACGTTTAATTTAAATCGGATATAAGCATTTCAAGGTGATTCTGACAAAAACCAAACCGGCAAGTGTCTCTTGGCTTTTTGTTCCTAAAACCCTTTAATTCTCATAGTGTGCCATTTTCATTTAAATGGAATACTCTACAAAATTATGTAATTTATTTCACTGTTTCTTCTGCGTCCTGAACTTGGTTTTGTCCAAAATTTTAAGAAATTAACCCAGCTTTAATGTTATTCTTCATTTTTATTTAGCTTCTGAATAACAATGGAAATAATTAGCATATGCTGCTATTTTAACTTCAGAATACATTTTATATATTCCAGCCAAAACGTGGTTAAATAGTTTTGGGGCTGATAAAACATACATTTAAGAAACTAGAATTATGAAAAGTGTTTGGGCTAAAAAAAAGAAGTTTAAGCCTATTCTAACATTTAAAATTGGAAAAAGAATGTTATTTCTCTATGGCAGAAAGGACATTCAAATCCACATACAAAGCTTTCTTGACACTTCAGAACTCATACTTTCCCTGTAAAACATCACAGTCCTAACTTTCTGAAGTTTACTTATGATCCAGCAATACTGTTAGCTTTTGATTTTCCCTCTAGGGATATGAAGGTGTCATGGTTTAACCTGGCAGGCAGCTAAACACCACAGGATATTTTAGTATTACGTGATATTAAACAAAAGCCCATATATATCCAAAATCCTCTTTCACTATTCCATTGACATATCACTTTAAGAAAGTTGTAATGATTTTAAGGGTTTTTTTAATAAAAAATTATTACAAAACCTACATTCTAATGGATTGTAATTTAACACAATTTTTGTAAATCAGATTAGAGGATCTTAATAAAAAATAATCCTAAAATGCTAATACAGACAACAGTGAATTTATGAGTCTTCACAACTGGTTTTAGACACGAGTCTAGAAGTTTCCTGTCAATATGCATAACACCATCGTGCCTCAATGTGATCAAAACACATAGCACAGCAACGAATTGGTAGCACATACACATTTCTCCTTAGGAAATCAATAATTCTATGCAAAAAAAGGATATATCTAAGGAATTAAACACCCGCCAACCACAAGGAGGATGTAACACAGCTTGGATGTATCCTGAGGTGGGAAAAGAAAAAGCTTTGGTAGGCCAATCTTTATAAAGCTTTACCAATTTAGCTTGCTTTCTACTCTTATTGGTGCTTAAAAGGTTAAGACTTTATTTGTGAAAACAGAGAGGGATAGCAGGGAATCATGTTGTCTGCAGCTTCGTAAGTCTTGCTTAAGATCCTTTTCAATTACCATCCATTTCTCCTTTAAAAAGGGACAAAAAAATAGAGGAGTGGAACCAGGTCAGGGCAGTCTGTGACAATGACAGTGTGATGGGCTTGGACCCCCTGCGGTGTTTCCATCTGCTATCATTAAGGTGACTATTCAGACATGAAAAAATCCCTCTTGCTGTGCTGACAGGCAGACATCAAGAACTATGACAAGGCATTAAGACAGAAAGTAGAGACAGAGATGTCATATTCCACAAACAATCCTGCCTCAAACGAGACCTCTAAAGTTTTATTGGAATTTAAAATAAAAATCAAAGGGCTTTTACCTGGAGGTTATCAAACTTCCCCTTGTGTTAGTTTGACAGCGGAGATGTTGCTGACAGTCACAAACACTTAGCTCCTACCTGTAGTCTCTACCATAAGAAACCCCAATTTTTATTATTTCCCCCCCCGCACTCCTCAGGAAAAGCGGAGTTCTCATTTTTGCCCTTTCTGGTCAAAGCGCGGAGCAGGCAGCGCGAGGCCCGACGCTCTGAAGCACGTCAAGCACCGAAGCCTTTGCCGAATCGCGCCAACAATAACGAAAAAAGAAACAAGCAGCTACCCAGGCGAAGACCTGCGGCGAGCCGGTTTCACTCCGCGGCCGGCGAAGCCCGGGCACACGGTAATTAAACTCCCCGGGAACGCCCCGAGGAGTGCGAGGCGGGCGGGCGGCCGCCCAGCGCGGGCCTTCCCCCGGCAGGGGGCGCGGCAGGACCGCGGCCGAGGCGGGCCCGGCGGGGCGGGGCGGCGGCAGCCGTCAGTCAGGTCGGGCGGTCGGGCGGTCAGTCAGCGCCTGCCCGCGCCCCCTTCGGAAGGGCGGCCTTGGTTTCGCGCCCACGCTGGACACTCCCTTTCGCAACTTTTAGCAGGAGAGCTCCTCTCCTTCCCGCTAACCCCCTCGCCGATCAATAGTTTGACAATAATATTGCAAGCCTCATTTAACCGCGTCTCTTAACCGGCCTCGGTCAGAGCGCCCGTGAGCCTCAGGCGCGGCCTACGGCAGCGCTTCTTTTTCAGGAGCCGATTCTTAATGTCGCTGCAAAGGGTATTTCATGGATAGACTTCACCCTTCCGACAGCGGCATCCAGCTCCCCAGCACCGATACGCAATTCGACATCTCCTCACGCTCTCGAGAGGATTCCGAACCTTAAATCCTCTTCCTTCTGCCACTCCCTCTCTTCTGACTAAAAAGCAATTCCTCTGCAAACACTACTAACTCCCAAAGCGTGGTTACATACGTTTTGTGTCTCTTCAGTCATAGTTCTAGCGCAAGCTCTCATCTCCCCTTCTGCTCTACATACTCTCATACTTGTTCCAAAACCTTTGCATCTTCACCTTTATAACTGGTTTTTTTAGCCATGTGATGAATCAGGCTGGAAAACCAATCCTTTGGGTTGGTGGTTTTTTGTTTGTTTTTTTTTTTTTTTTCCTTAAAATAAGAGAGAATGGGCCAGTAATATGTGGATGAAGTGCTAACGATGGGGAATACTTACACAGATTTGTCACCGGAAGAAACCTATGTATGTAATCACACCCATCTTACTACTGCATTAAATTGCCTCCTAATCATACCTAGAAGAGGCATATTAGGAACAAATGCTAAGGAAGGGGAAGGATGGTTAGGTGTAACAATAGATAAAACTGATCTATTACTTACATTAAAGTTCTCATTTGAGCTCAAGAAAGCAGGGGGTATATATACACACACACATATATATATATAAGCTTCCATATTTTTAAATAATCCAGTTACATGATAGTGGGAAACTGAATACCGGAAATGAACACTAGACACCAAACAATGTTCTTCTAGACTGTTATACCAATTGCCTTGGTATTCTGATACCTATGAATTAATGAATATTAATCAGTTCAAATCAATTTTTGTACTATGTAACAATTACTCATGGAAAGATAAAGATAATACCCTAATAGTTGAAGTTACATTTATTGTTCACTTAATCTTACATGCTTGTTCAGTCTGTAGCAATATGAAAAAAATGCATTATTTGAAATATGAGTTCTTCTATAAACATGTTTCTATGTTTGGTTGAACACTAATTTACATCTTGTATATATAAGAGAAGATGAAGTAAAAACTATGGATGGTGGATTTTTCCTCCATCCATTTACAGACAGAATGAAGGCATGACAACCTAAATTTCAGTAACCTCTACAACTATTTCAGCCACCATGTCCTGGTTTCAGCTGGGATAGAGTTAACTGTATTCCTAGTAGCTGGTATAGTGCTATGTTTTTGAGCTAGGTATGAGAAGAATGTTGATAACACTGATGTTTTCAGTTCTCGCTAAGTACATGTTTAGTCTAAAGTCAAGGATTTTTCAGCTTCAGATGCCCAGCCAGCAAGAAGGCTGGAGAGGCACAAGAAGTTGGGATGGGACACAGCCAGGACAGCTGACCCAAACTGGCCAAAGGGGTATTCCGTACCATGTGACGTCATGCCCAGTATATAAACTGGGGGGAGTTGGCCTGGGGGGAACACTGCTTGGGAACTAACTGGGCATCAGTTGGCAAGCGGTGAGCAATTGCACTGTGCATCATTTGTATATTCCAATCCTTTTATTATTACTGTTGTCATTTTATTAGTGTTATCATTACCATTATTAGTTTCTTCTTTTCTGTTCTATTAAACCGTTCTTATCTCAACCCACAAGTTTTACTTCTTTTCCCAGTTGCTAGCTGGGGTTAAACCACGACACACCGGTTTAAGAGGAGTTCTTGCTTCATTTAGAAGAAATGAGATTTTTAAAGTTAAGTCATCTAGTTTAAGGTAAGCTAGTTGTTTAGGATTTTTCTATAATCTGTAGGATAAGATAGGCACGTACCTGGGGCAATTCACACTGGTTTTCAGATTAAACAAGACATTTTGCATCATTATCTATCTCTCTCCATTGAAAGCATAAACAGCTTAGACAGCGAGCTTATATTAGGTGTTTCATTGCTTAATATTAACAGAGACTAAAACCCAACCAGCCATCAGTCTCAAATAATGAGGATTGTAGCATGAATTTCAGTGCAAAAAAATGTAATTTCCATGCAAAAATATTAATTATATTTTGATTATAATGAAAACATTGGAATAATGAAATATCTGTGCCACACATTAAATACAGAGGCCGCAGTCATGGTTGCTAATATATCTTATTAACAAATAATGAGGAGCTTTTGCCTTTGAAGTATCAATGCAAGGCACATCTGTGCCTCATCCTTCCTCATCTTTACAAGAGTTGAGCTTATCTGACACCATTTAAGTTCCCCCTTCAGGAAACTCACAACAGGCTCTTATACATCCTGTAACACATTTTGACATTGAGATAGCCATCCCTACGGATGTCTCAGTGACAAACAAACTATTTAAGAAACAGGAAAGGCACAAAAATTACCCCTTCTCATGTCAAGATTTTGACAGATTAGTTCTTAGAGATGCAAGGCTAAGGGGAAAACCAAGTAGTTTTATTTTGGTTAAAATGAAGTCAGGAAACAAGCAGGAGAGAAATCTAGACAGTATCTATATGTATTCCCCATGCTAAACAACAAAACAACCCACATGTGTGAGAAAGATCTACCATAAGAGCTAGACTTCTTCCATGCTCTTAATTAACATGATTCCAATTAGAAATCCTTTCACTAATATTTGAAATGTGAAACTGTGGGTTCAGGCCCAAAGACTGGGACCATGAAAATCCTGAACATCGTATATAAGCAGTAACAGAGGTCTTAACAAACCTCTCTGGAATTTTGGAACCATTGAGTGTAAGGACAGTGAAGCTTTACCAGCCAGCAAGCCAGCACTTATGGGCAGAGGTGTGCAACCCTTACATACCTTGACCAAGCTGGGAATGAAACCATGCTCCCTTAACCCTGGCAGGTAGCTTACAAAGATCGGCACTGAGACCCAAGCTGAAAAGGACTGGAATGCCAAGCAGGTTGCTTAAAGCTCCAGAGACATATCCAATTCATTACTGTATTCCTGAACAAAGTGACTGAAAAGAGGTGAAGAGACGGGAGAAATAAAAGATTTTCCAATGACACATATGGGAGAAGAAAACTCCCCAATGGGAGGAGGTATGGGATTGCCAAATGCCTCCTTGCCTCCCTGCTAGACAAAGCTTACTTCTTCCACTGTGAATGTAGGATTGAAGATGCTAAGCATTAAAATGTTAAAAAAAGGAAGACGAGTTTCCACAAACAGTGAGAGGAAATCAAGGGTATGTCAATAAAAGCAAATATACCAGCAAGGAAATTTACAGGGAAGGATAGAGTATGTTACATACAGAATAGTAAAGAAGCTGACATGAACTTCAAGAAGCCATCAAGGAAAGATCAAAGTGTAAATAAGATCATAGGGGTCCTTTTTTATTTTTACCACTTGTTTTATGTGCCTTTTATGTGTGGAGGAAATAAATAAATAATCTTTCGTTTGAACTTTAATCAACTCACAGATTCCAGGAACAAAAGGGCTTATAGGTAGCAATCCCTGTTGTTTCAACAAGGGAAACAAGGGGTTCCATCCCCAGAGACCCCTACAGTAAAATGTGGGATCATTCATCTACAAATAATGTGGGTTTCATTGACACTGAGTGGTGCATTGACTCCCTGTATAAAGGAATGTTTAATCTAGCAGACAAAAGTAGAACAAATCAGGCATAATTTGAAAAAAAAAGCAGCATGTATTTGTTCTTTTTAAAATAAGCACATAGTAATATGATGAATTCTTTAATACACAAAGGCTGTAAAGTGACCGGTATCTTTCCAAGAGAAGGATTGTACATCAAGTAGACATTGAGACTTATATAGGAATCACTGGGCAAAATTCTGAGCACAGGCACATTTCTTGGTTTTCTGGTCTCTGAACTGAGCATCTGAGAGTGATGAACAGTATCTTAAAGCATCTAAATCTGTTCATATGAAAGGTATCTTTATTCATAAACATACACATTCACATCATAGGCATGCTGTGTAGAGGTCATCGCATGCTCTATCCAAAACGATAGAGTAATTTAGGATTTAATAGTCTCCAAGCTATTTGTCACTGCCCTTCAACTAAGATATGATAAGCATTTGAGAGCTCTTGGTGGGTTGCTGTTCAGTGTGAAACAGGTTTGTTTGTCTAAGTGTGCAGACCTTAACATCATCATCCCCAGCCCTAGCAAACCTAACTGCTGTTGGCAATCAATAGTGGTAACAATCTAGCACATAATGTTGTGCTGTGCAACACGACTTTGAGCAGATCTATTTAAACCAAGCCTGACACTAATGGCTTGCACGAATAGACTTCCACCATTTCCAGTATTGATAGGGCAGAATTGATATTAATAGTGGCAAAGTTTAAGAATTTCTCTAGTGAAAGTCTTAGTAAAATACCATAGGGGAAACTGTGCTGCAGAAGAAAGAGCAGTGACACAAACCAAACAATGGTGAAGCATTGACAGAAAAGAATCAACTTTGGATTAGACAAATTGCATTTGACAGATATGTATTTTCACAGAATAATCCCTTGAAGCAGTTCCTGGATTAGCCTATTCACAAATAAAAAGGCATCATTTGTGAATGGAATTATTTCACCTCAGACAGGTGGTTCTTATGTCAACTTCAGACATAAAGATAGCACTAGTGGTGAAGCTCTCAATGGTTAATCTTAATTTAGGGAAATAAACTACAGGAGTCAGTCATGTAACAGAAGAACCTCTGTTAACTGAAACAATTCTGGAAATACTAATCAACTGTTCTACAAAAACACTGTATCGATCTGTCCCTGGATCTCTACTAGGTAGAAGTGTTCTGCCATAAACAAAAAACCGAAGGGACAAGCAGAATGAAACAAAGCACCCCATGGGGGAACGAAGGAAGAGGACAAGATATCACAAGCAAATAGAGTATTTTAAAAGTAGCAGCTACATGTTCTTTCTGAAGTTACTGCATATTTGCTGAATTCAGCAAGAAGCTGCTTTGAAAATCTTAAAGTATGTGTTTATTAGATTATTTTTCCCCTCCCAACAGATCTCATTCAGTGTACTTTGTTCATGATAATTGACATAGGAAGTCTCAGATGTCAGTTTTCAGTTTATCCGGGCTTTTTGTCAGCTGGAGTAACAACTTACTGTTTTGACCTGGCTAAAATAAATATTCCTATAGACATCTGATTCTGAAGCAGGAGAATGCTGTATGAAAGAGATCTGCTCATTCAAAACTAGGCTATACAGGAACTTGGATATAGCCCCAAATGCAATTTAAAAAAAATTTTTTGACAAATTTTTGTGGTTTGCCAGAAATTATCACCACTGAAAAACACTCTCGCAGAAAGAGAAGAGAAATTTGTCGCTAGCTTAAAGACATTTTCTATGAAGAGCTCCAGGAATGGAGCCAGCTTCTACCAGCTGCTTTCAAAGCAGATGAATTTTCAACATTAACAAGAATGATCACTAGCTAGCTTTTATGGATGATGGTGTTTCAATGATGCCAGAGCAATTTGATTCAAATTTTAATTCTTTAATGGATCCATTAAATCTATTTTTTCAGTAGTCATACTTGAGCATAGATCAGATTGGCAGTAGAGTATACCAGGCTTCCCTGGAGCCAGACTATTTTACTGATGTAGCAATGAACTCCAGATTAAGGAAAGACACCTACTTTCAAAAAATATGGAAGTTTACACAGAAACTGCAGTCCAATCAACTTTGTGACTGTACTGACAATGAATCTGTAGTTTAAAGACATCTCTGCATGAGAGTTGGGCTACAGAATAGGGAGTACTATCAGAACTACACTATAAGTTAATGTTTCCATCAAATTGGAAGAAAGTATTACAGTTATCAGGAAAGTGTAAATAATTTGTCACTTTTGTAAAAGCAGTTGCCAGAAGGGGAACAAAAGAAAATGCAATCATTTTTTGAAACTAAACATGTTCATCTGGACACAAAATTCAAATTAATTAACAAAGTGATATTACATGATCATCTGGTTAGACAAGAAATAGAATAAAGAGATTTTGTACATGTTGTTTTCACCGAAAAATATGCTGGCTATGTAAGGAATGAGCTAAGATAACATGGCAGGAGATAAATCAGCTGCTCTCTCGCTCAAAGTCACATTGATAGAAGCTAAGCCCATTATGTTCATTAACTACCTATGGAGTAGAAATGCCAGCGTAAGCTTGTACCAGGGCTTGAGTTCTATTGTCACTTGTCCTCTGAGAATTCTTCCTGCACATCAGTGTCATGACTATCTCAGATGTCTGAGCACAGCAAGTCATGCATCTCTACCTGGCAAGTGTCCAACTGCACAAGGGATATTGCTGCCACTCCAGTGTAGGAAAGGCCCTACATATTGATCCCCTGTGGTAATCCTAGCGGTCGCCAATCAAAGCTGTAAAAGCTCAATTTTTCCGAGTGAAAACCTAAGATCATTTAATTCTGAACAATCTAATACTTGAATTAAAAGTGGTCATTTACTTACTCTTTTCATAATAGCTCTGGATTGATTCTCAGAGTAATTTCCCTTTTATTTTTCATTAATAAAGTACTTCCCATGTGCCTTTGTCATCTTCATATACCTGAAAAACAAATACATGCAAGTTAAAGATGCAAAATAAAACAATCAACTCTCAGTAATCATTTGGAAGTATCTATATTACCATTTTAATTTAGATCTAGAGAAGCACCTTTGAGGCAGATCTCCTAGCCATCCCCACTTCCCACATGCCACTTCACCCCACAGTCTTGGAACATGGAACTTGTTTCCTTTCGTATGAAGCTAAGCAGAACATTGCATTGCAGCAACACATCTGATGTTCTCCAACCACAAATAAGGCATTCGGGCTACAGACCATGTGCAAGCCAATCAAGTAAAACCTGCCAACTTGCACTTAGAGTGGTTGCAGGACCATCAGCATTCACTCCTTTGCTCTCCAGAGCCTCTGTGTCACAGTATTTGCTAGACAAAGACACTGTCTGTGAAACTCCCAGTGTTTCTCTGACACATTTTGGCTTAGAAAGTAGGGAGGGATTTGAAAACTCCATAACTATTGCTATTGAAGGCAAAAGGCGGCATTAAAATCTTCTTAATATTTAATTCACTTACAAAGTACTGTACTACTGTATGAAAAAATACCAAATATAAAGAGGCTTCTTTTTTATAAGACAGTCTCGAACAAAATTTTCTAAAGTATCTTAGTTACATGAAGTTTAACATTCCTTAAATCCCTCAGATATTTTGCAAATTTTAACTTCTGTACTTCATATTTTAGGCTCAGAGCAACTACTTCTCTTTCGTATGAAAAAAGAAACTTCATAATGGTGTTTTCAGCATAACAACTGAAGCAATGCAAGGCCAACACAAAATTCAGAGCTTTCTCTATACGAGCACTGAGCTTCCTAGATCAGCATATAAATGTTGACACCTTTTTAGATGTTCTATAGGTAAGGATTACTACCATGTACAGCACTGACTTTCATAACTGCAGTGCTCACTCTCTCTGCTCCCCCTTCTTTATTTAAAAAAAAGCTACCAAAATGGGAAATGTTACATTTCAGTTGTCTGCACCCTGTGAGGATAGCAAGGGTGATTTTATTTTACACCATTTCACAGAAGACAGTCATAACTATGACTCAGTCTAGCACATCTCATACAGCTTGAAAGGGCTCTGGCTGAAAAACAAGGGTGTTCAGCCTTAAGACTATCCTTATCCAGGATCTTCTGCAGCTGAGACCAAATGATCCAAAGGAACATCTCCAGAGGGAAGATATTGCCCATACCACCCGACCCTGACACCCAAGGAGAAAATATGAAGAACATTCCTCTTTTCTGAGGCTGAGAACAAATTTCCCTCACAATAAATTTGGTTTCAATAAAAAGGGTCTTTCACCTTGTCCTCTGCAACCTGTGGATAGTGGAAAGTGAAAGGTGGCCAGCACCACAACATGCTTGATAAGAACAGAGTCTGAAGAGAAGTTAAGGAGGAAATCCTGCCAAAACACCTAAGTAATGAGGACAGAAGTTCTTAATGTCTGCCAGAGCTCAAAGAACTTCCCTTTGATCCAATCCTTTAACCCTTATAGGAGTAAAGGACAATGAAAATACAAATCACAGGCTTGGATCACAGACAAACAAGTCTTAACACATAGTAACAACAATTTGTACTTTCTGATCTACTGCTAAAAAATTCAAAATAAAATTACTGCTCCTATAATCTGAATGTTAATTGAAAGACATTTTTTATTCTTTATTCTAAGCAATGAAGAGAATGCATTGTTATAGTTTCCTACAATAGGATAAACCAAGCAATAGATGTAAGAACAAGTAAAGCAAGCAGTGATATTAACGATGAATGTAGTCACAGAGGTGACATTAAAAAAACCTAAGGTAACACACTTTTAGAGAAGTCCTTCCTTTCCAAAAGGCTGAGTGCATGGTCATTGGCTTTTCTGAAGAACAGGCTACTGATATTGTCATCAAATATTACTACTATGCCTTGAGATGCCATGGTACAGTGACCAAAGGATCTCAAGAACAGTAGGAAGTTCATGCCAGCTGTCAAACCTGAAGCCAATGGGTGATGCTACTGGACAACACACACAGGGCCCACACTAGTTCCTTCCAGCACCACTAAACCAACTGTTAAAAGTTCTGCCAAGACTCACAGTAGGTGTTACACCAAGAGGCATTCAGCAGTACCTATATCCTATATTACAGCCAAAACAACTCTTCACCCAGGTGCAGAGAAACAGAGTGTTAATAACTCAAAAGACGAAGGGAATGAAAGAAAGATGAACCTGGGGTTTACTGCCCTTTGCATAACAAATGCAAAGATCAGCTCTTAAAAACCGGATGCAGAGGACTTTTGGAGACCTTGAAGCAAACCACTTGAGTCAAACATGACTATGTCATTGCTACAATGATCCACATAGAGAGAGCTCCATAACCTTTATTATTTAAGTTAATAAGATGATTCTTTTAAGAGAGGGGAAACAAATATTTGTTCATTCTCACCAATTTAACTTTCCTTTCTATGTCTCTCTTTTCCTTTCATATTACAGCATCCAGGAAGACCAAAAATTAAAGTTAATCCATTTACTGCTAGACACATCTTAATCTATTCAGAAAAGATTTAGACTGTTTTCTATATTTTTTAATGACCACATGGTAGAAGAACAACAAAAATCCAGATATTTTCAGCGTCCTTTTTGCTTCAGCAGAACATTTAAATACTTAATGCAGTCTTTAAAACACCCCTAATCCAGAGCATAACCATGAGTTTAATTCCATTCTTACAGAAAAAATTAGTTTAAAGCAAAACTTGTTTAAGGGCCAGATTGGGATAGCTCACTGGAAAAGGTTTGTATGTAAATCTCAACTAGTTTAAGAAGAAAGTCTTAGAATTCATGTTTTAGGTATTTTTTTTAAAGAAATATTAACTTCAATCAGCTCAAGTAAACCAGTTCACCTAGTCGTTATGAACCAATACGGAAGCTGCCATCTATGGCTTCCAGCTCTCGTGGATCTTTATTCAATTCTCAGTGCTGCAAGCACACTGAAGTTACCTAGAACTGGTACAACAGAAAGTTTCCATACTTGATAGAATACAACTCATAACAGATACACAGACCACCCATAAAGTTTACCTCTAAAGTTATCTCTAAAGAATAAAGTGAAAATTCAAGCCTGAAGAGCAGTTTACAGACTTCCAACATATTTAAGAACTGGAAAGTATGAAAATGGGATGCAGAGAATTTCTTGTTTATTGTTTTAAATAAGTACATACCACACACAAATATATATATATATACACACATTTATACATGCATAGCTGTGCTTGATCAAATAAAAAAATAAATTGGAAAAACTGAACTCTGCTTTTAATTGAAAGTCTAGATTCTTTCAGCTATATGCTCCAAGTTGAACTTTTCACCTGTAATCTACGAGGAGAATCAGGCCATTGGTGAGAAACACTAACCAAAATGTAGAGTCGATGCATAATTTCATCAATGAAAAAATGCCACCTCTTGATGCAAAATGGCAGATAACCACTGCAAAGCTTGCTACACAAACAGCTAAAAAATTTTGGTACCATACTATCAGGTGACACCAGGGTGTTTGGAATTCACCTAAAACAGCAGAATACATTGACGTGCATCATTTTTAGCATTTCTGTATGTATATAACAGCTATAACCACCCTTTAATGTCATACAAAAGAAAATACTTTGTATGCAAATCAGAGCTAAACAGCCTTAGTCTACAAACCAGGACCTGTATTCCCTGTAGACATATGACATAATATCTTGGCATTCCACAGAAGTAAACACTGGCACTTAAGAATAATCCAACCTGTGAGTGCAAGCACAGAAAGATTAAAGCAGATTGTGCTGCACAGCATTTATGACAAAAATGCATTGTGTGTTGTACTCTTTATTCATCTCAGGTTTTGGGTTTTTTTGGTTTTTTTGGTTTTTTTTTTTTTTAAACCACAGAATAGGCTGCTTTACCTACAGTATGGTTTGGTCATATATGATTTAATTAAGAGTCAGTCTGCACATATACAATGCTTGATTCAATGACAATTTAAGATGGATAGCCAGATGTGTCAGTATTGTGGAAGTAGTTAGACAAGTATTTACTGGGTACTGGAGGGGAGGGTGGGGGAATGCACAATGAAACAAACTTTTTACCTTGCATCTATTTTGCAACGTAAGAAATAACCATGAACCAGAGAACAATGAAATAAAAAGCAACAATAAATCAGAGGTAAAAATTGCACTAAAAAGCAATAAATAAGCATCTCACTTAGCTCTATGTGCAACAACATTTCCTCCCCCACACCCCTTTTTTTAATTAAACAGGTGACCTTGTGAGCTGTTACCCACTTGAATAATCCTTATATGGGACTTGTAAAGAACTGTTCTTAATTTCTATGGAGGAAGTGAAAAAAATTCTCATCAGAAAAAAAAGTGTTGAAAAAATTCCTATTGAGACCAATTGTTACAACATACAAGTCTGTTGGAAGACATTTTTATAACTGGAATATATTTGAAGTATAGTTTTGATTGAAAATGAGCATATACATGAAGTTTCAAACAAAAACTATTCAAGCCCTGTTCCTGCTCATACTAAAGTCAACAGCAGAGTTCTATTCTGATCTGTAAATAAGTTCACAAGTGTAGTGCTGATGTTTGTGTGGAATAGATTTTATTCAATCTGGGCTTCTTATGCATAACATGAAAATACATTTCAGCATATTACAATGTATCCATCATAAGTACCTCAAGAGATTACAATCCTAAAATAAAAATCAGAAATGTTGCTTGAAATGATCAATGAGAAAAACCCACCATCACATCTTCTGAAGACTAAAATGGTTTGTGGAAACAAACAAACAAAAAAAACCCCCAACAACCAAACGCTTCTGCCTGCTGAAGTTACCTGTTGACAGTTAGTCTCCTTTTGCAGTTTTGAGATTAAAACAAGTACTACTCCCGACAAAAAAAAAAAAAAAAAAAGCTTTTGACAGAAAGTGTTAAAATTTTCATAAGAATGTTCACTCTACACTCAGTCCACATGTAACAGAGGTACACTAAAGACAGCAGTCATCCTTTTTTTCCAAGTGACTTATACAACATGGCAATTATCTTTGCAATAGATACCTAAGAATCCAATACATGCCAACAAGCAAGTATTGCTTTTGATGTAATAAAAAGAAAAAGAAATTGTTTTCAGTGAATTATTGATGGACTTCAAGTGAGAAAAAACATTTCTCACAATCATATAACTTATTAGACAAGAAAAATATCTAGGCAGTGCTAAGAAAGTTTTCTTTCAAATATTTAGGAACAATATCAAAGCTTGAGAAAGCCAAAAAATTCAGCTGACATGACTGACAATCATGGACTGAAAATATACACCTATGGTATATGATTATATGCCAGCCTACAAGACATGGAATACAGCTCCACCACATAAGGAGGTGGAATGGGCTTACTTTCACTAGCCATACTATGACTTACCAGAGGAATTATATTGCTTTAAGCAAACAGAAAACCCAAAATATCTAAAGCTGCCTCAAAAGTTCCAGAATTTCCAATAGTGGCATAAAGACCCAACAAAACACCAGCTCATACTTTTCATTTAGTTTCCAGCAGCACCTAGAGCCCCACCTCCAGTAGGCATTCAGAAGTACTGCAATTCCTGAGGGAACAGGTGCCCTGACTCTTCCCTGATTAGATCACAAGACATTGGGAACACCTGCAGAAAATCATTGACATAGCATAAAGCTGGATGATGCAAGGTCAAAACTTATTGATTAGTTCCGGAAAACATAAAAGTTACTACATACGTTTATATTGATAGGTAAGTATTTTAACTTCAGCCAGCAGTTCATTCTGAATGTCTCTGAAGAACGAAGTGCAATTATGGGTTAGGTTTAGTTGCAACAAATATCCAAATAGGAAAGTATAGGTCTAATTCCCAATCTGTACTGCTGTGTAGGTACCACATTCAACCACTTCAAAAGCAGATGGAGAACTAAGGCAAACTAAATAACAAGATATTTAGCCTACGACATCTGCAAGCTTTAGTCCTCAAAGGTAATTTTTCCCAGCCTAGTCCTGACAGGCACCATCACAGATTTTCTTATTCTCACTTAAAAGTTTCTTACATCCAGAATACGGAAAAAACCAAAACCCAACTGTGATTGATTTTAATTCTGAGGAACACCTCACACTATATTTCACTCCCTATTACACCTTGGATAGGGCATCATGGTCAGAAATAAAGAAGTTCTCTGCATTTTCTGAATGTTCAATATTAAACATCGGTCTTTGTGATAACTTCCTACTGATGTACAGCTGAGCTATACATGGTTTCTAGAGGCTTTGCCAGAAACAGCTGTCAAATGACATCAGCACAATTTGACCTGCATAAAACTTCTTGTTTTCTTCTCTGGCAAAAAAATGAAAGATATGAAGATTTTTTTCAAAAAGCAAAGTCTAAAACTACCAGAGCTTATAACATAGCAAAATGCCATAATACAAAAAAGAAAAATTTTGGTTTTAGAACTAGGTTTTCCTGGAAAAGACAGATTGTATGGCAAGTTGATTTCTTGAGTGACAACAATGAATTCTATAGGTTTCCTATAGAGGTATAGCAGATGCATAGTCCTCAGTACAACAACTTGCCATAGGAAACAACGAATATCTGAAACTTGGATATTCACCCACTTCCTTTCTGTGGGAGAGTGAAGAAAAAGAAAGAAGATGTCAGCTATGCTTTTATGCAACAGAGTTCAAGAAACAAGATTTAGAGTTATCATTATAGCAATGAAAGTGCTGAAAGAACTAAAAACAGGCAAAGCTGAAAAAAAAGTTAAGACAGCAAATTCCAAAAGTGCTTTTAAGCTGCTCATAAAGTTGACCCAAACCCAGCAAAGTCACTAAAGTGCTACTATTCTCTTCATTTGAGCTTGTTAGACACCATAACAGGTACCTAACACTGTTTTAGGCACTGTAGAGCAAACATTACTGCGTAAAAAACATCCTGAATTATTTTAGTTCTCACATGGCTATCCACTAGTCAAAGTGGATATACACATCCACATCTAAAGTGGATATGCTACCGATCAAAGATCAGAATTTCTTAGAATATTTGTCCCTTAAAGTAAGGTTCAGTACAGCTTAGAACAGGTTTATAGCTTAAAGTGTATTTTCCCAGATGTATTAATATCATCTCTCATGAATACTATAGATTTTTAAGCAGTTCTCTTAATGTTTGTAATGTTCCAGGAAAATCTGCTAGGAAGTATTGTTTAATTTCATGGAATTTAGCTTTCAAAAAAGGAATTTAGGTATATATGTTCTGCTCACTGACTTTCAAAACTAATTAGTGAAATGAACTGACAATTTCTACATATTTTAACAATTTTGTTTTAAGTTAAAGATTATTACAAACCAGCTGTAAGCCCCTCCCCCAAACAATGAGAAACACACTCTAATTTTGAACAAATACATTTCAGAATCACAGAGGTACATACAACATTTCCAAGCAAAAGTCAAGATTTTCTTAATTGAGGTATTAGACCATACAGACTATTGAAACACACCCAGCTACAGATCCTACAGTAAACTGTTTGTAGGAAGCTCTGTTATATATATATATCTATAGATATATAGATATATATATACACAGAAACAAAAACCATCCCTGTTGCTGCTTAGCCTGTAATAGTGGAGCAAGTTTCGAGAGATGACCTCTATAGCTTTGGACAGCTGCTTGTAATTCATCAATTAACTTCCTCACCTGAACATTTAATTACAATACCTACTAGAAAGAGCTAACGTTAATGTCACACCTATTGGGTTTTTCCTTACAAACCTACAGAAAGTATAGGGTTTTTACTGTTCTGAGTTGGACAGGACACATAATACATATGTGTAACTTCTACATATCAATCTATTTCTAATACAGATGTATAGGAATGTTTTTATGTCTCTAGAGAAAAAAAGACATACGCAGAACCACATACAATAGTGGCAAATGTAAGGAATAAACACAGTTTTCCTCCCCCATCATTTTGCATTTTATAGACAACCACATAAATCACCAGTAATTATACACTTATAAAGATCTTTAATAACTGGAAAAACCACATTCATTATTTCCCTAATTTGTAATTTACAAACTCTGTATTCACAAACAAATGGCATACATTAAAATAAAAAAGGACTACATAATTCTTTAACTCCCAAAGAAGCTATATGTATAAACTATACATGTTTCTTTGAATATATTTAGCACATATTCTTCCAGCTTTCCATAAAATATTTTTAATATGTTTACACATCTCTCATGCCATATTTTCATTACAATAAGAACCAGATATATATTCTTTATGAATTTGGGAAGGACAAGAGAATGTCTCAAATCAAGGAAGTATAGAAGAGGTCTAAATAAAGTAAAAATCATCCCTGCCAAGCATTCAAAAATCAAGATTACCATTACATGTCCCTTGAAAAAAATAAAGGCAGCCTTTCCGGTGGTGAAATATTTATATTTGACAGACACAGTAACAATGTAGCTACAGTTTAGAATTTACATTCTCGGAGCTGTTAAAAATAGCCGGTCCTGTAAACTATGTAATCATCACCATCATAATGTTAAATTTTGTAAACCATTAAGGAATGCTAATGAAATTAGCCTTCAGAAAGGGCTTAACATCAGCAGGATGCTCAAAAGAGGGATACTTCCAAAGAGCCAGCCCAAATTCTCTCAACCCTTTTGGTTTCAGAAATTTCAGGTTTCAGAGTTGCAAAGTCTCACCAGTCCTACACCACTTACATCATTTAAACATAGGACTACAATTACAGAGTTATTTTTCAGTTTGGAAACATAAAACTTCATATCTTACTTGAAAATGTAAGCTTTACATGTACAAGCACAAATAAAATACTGGGACCATAGTGTGGTTGAGCTGATGCCTCCAGCTGTCTCCATTTGTGTTCCCAACTTCATTTTTCATATGTAATTGTGCATCTAACTTAAAGAAAATTAGATTACATATACCATTAGTTTTAACGGCTTAGAAGAAATAACCGGGACAGATTGTGCATGGCAATTAAAGAGTTATAGCTTTGTATTGCATGGGCAATCACATGATTTTCTTATTCTATTTTACTGCAGACTTTGTATGTACACACAGAAAACCATATTCACACTATTAAGGCAGCCATGAAGTCCTGAATTATATGAGATTTTTCAGTTTTATTTATTCTGTCTTTTGTTTGAAGGACATTGTAACATATATTGAAGGGAAAAGGTTTTCCAACAGCTCAAACACAGATTCTTCCTCATTACTAGATTATTGTATCTCTTATTCTATTCCAGTATTGATAAAAGATACCAATTTTGAAAACACAAGACCTACAGATTCCTGCATATTAAAAAAAGAATATGAACATTGCCACATACTGCTCAATCCAGTCCAGTCCAGTCCAGCTGAGTCTCTGACATTGACCCTTGCTACAGAAAGAGACACAAAACATCCTTTACAGAGGTACTGGCCCTACTAAGTTAATGACTTATTCCACATTTTTACCCCATATTATGCAAACTTAGATTTTCTGAAGTAGTACAACAATTATCTGTTTATTTTTACTTATTTTCAAACAACAAAGATGCAAGAGTCAAAGATATCTTGCAAAAGTGAGTTCTGGAATTTCATTAAGTACTTAGAAGAAAAAAAATGTAGTGAACCTTATTGTTGTTGAATCTCATCTGGTATATCTATTTTATGTAAATTATAACTTACTGGGGTTTTTATTATGTTCATTTTTATTCTCATCCTAGTTGAGCCATAGTCTTCTCATTTTTACTTTAAATAAAATATTTGTACTCTTTTTGAAGACAAAGCTTTAAGCCATTTGTATTTTTACTATAGCTTTCTTTCCTAGCCCTGTGGAAAAAAAAAAAAAAAAAAAAAAAAAGGAAAGAAATTTCAGATGGTGGCATTTATATAACAGCATTACAATATTTTGCTATCATTTTCTTTCTTAATTTTATACAGTGTCAGAGTTGATTTCCTTTCACTACTCTCATTTAATCCAGCCTATAGGGATTCCTAGATGATTTTACTGAGAAGCAACAGTCAATTTTTGAATCAGCAGTTCTGAAATTGTGTAAATAATGCTAGTGATTCTTGCCAATGTGTACCACTTTTGCTATTAACACCTTTAATTTGTTTCCCATTTCCTTAGCTTTCTTAGGTTTCTCTGAACTTCTGAGACTAATGTCCAGTCTTAATCACACTTTAAAATTCTTTATCACTTGTGCATTTTTCCACTTCAGGATATTTTGTATCATTTTTTTCAAATATAAAAAAAGCATGAAGACATAGTAATACATTTTCAGCATTACAAAAAGTGAGCAGTGGTGTACTTTAGAGATTCATACTTGCAAGTATTTGCACTCCCTCATGCACACATGCAAACATATATACGTAAAAAGATGCCAAATGTAATGCAGAGCTTTAGGGTATAGTGTTAACCTTTTGCCATCTTAAAAGCATCTATTATTATTTCAGTCTCAGTTCTCTGTTTCTCAACTACGTTTTCTGTAGAAAATATAGGAGACAATATTTTTTGGTATTAGAGTGATTTCATGACTCTGCATCGCTGTATTTAGAACATCAAAATACAGCAGTAGAATCTCTTCAATAATATTTGATTTTCCTCTTGCAAAGATATTTGTGAAAATAATATAAATATTACTTGTGATGAGATCTGGCAGAGCACTTTGTAACATCCACTTTTATTTATAAGTTTAATATAACTTCAAATGAATAGTCTGAAGCTTCTGAAGGATTAGTTCACCTTCAATGTAAGATTTTCCTGAGAAAATATTTTAGGGCCTAGACCTCTATTATTATCAAAAAACCAAACATCTAAAGTTTTTTCTTGGAATATTTTTACGATTTGTCTTCAGTTAAACACATCCACTATAGTAGCAGGAAAATTTTGCTCAAGTTCCTTTTCAGTGTTTTGTTCCTTAGGTAGCAGGTCATTCCATAAGGTAACCCTACAAGTGACCCAAGTGAGATATATTAAAATCTAGTAATACAATACCCCTGAACTATTTTACATAATAAGATTTTTTTTCCAACTCCCAGATGTTGCTAAAGGACAGAAAAAAAGACCTGTAAAATTCTTCATCATGAATCTTTTTTTCTGCAAATCCCTTTTTTCCCCCCTTTCAAAAGCAATTCTGAATAGAGGTAAAAGAAGACAAAACTTGACCTTTTGTGATCCCAGCATTAATAGGTCTGTTCATAATTCAATCTGTGTGTGTGTAGAAGCATCCATGTGGAAACATGCAGGCCTGAGAGACATAAAGCCTTTCCCTTTAAACATTATCTGACCCTATGAGTCTTATTCACAAAGGAAGGCTTACGTACGCATAAGTTGAAAAAAATGCATGCTTTCATTGTGCTACAGAGAACCTACACATTTTACTCCTCATTCTCCAGGAAAACTCATCATGGAAGTGACACTTGTACAGGAGTTGGGTGAGGGAATGGTAAATGAACACAACGTAGCCAAAAAAAAGCACATGCAAAGAATAAGCTACTTTTCTCATTAAAAATACAGGAGGGTCATCTCCTTGGCTGACATGTAACAGGGTAACGGTACTGATGTGAAAGACGTTGAGGTCCCCTGTTTTTTGCAGCCTTGCAAAATTCTACGTTATGAGAAAACTGTTTTTCCTGCTATGCTAAAACTATTTTTTCTTCCACAATCTCTGCCCACCAATGTGAGGGATGACTGTGTCATTTGTACCTGGATTGGTAAATATTTATAATATAATGTTTATATTAACTTAAAGTCTAATGAACTGCTTATGATTATACAGTACATAGGTTTCAAGACAACTCTGTAAGGTATTTTATAAGTTAAAGCCTACTGGTGCTACTGCAAATCCACAGCAAATAAGAGTATCAGTTATTTTTATTATGCCTATACATAAAGTTCATCTATTATCAGTATCTCTTCATGCCCCTCTTGTTTAGTTTAGCACCATAAAGTCAGCTGTCAGTTTAAATGCTATATTACTCAGAGTCCACTCATGTTATCAGAGAGTGCTCTAAGCCACTTTGCACTGAACCTGTCAATTGAAATCTGAACAAGGGGCAGGAGATATACAATTGTAAGAATAGCAATAAGACTTCGCATTTAGTGAAACAAATCCTCAGCTGGTATAGATCAGCCAAGCTTCAACAACTTCAGTATTGATTTATACTAGGATCTGAGCTCAGCGTCTGTAATTATTTTCTAAAACAGGCAAAACAAACGGCATCAGGGATCACAAGGAAGGCTTTTCTTAATGAGTGAAGTAATTCTGCAAAATGACGACTTCTGCACCGAAGTTTCCAGCATTTTCACTCCCAATAGAGAAGAAATACTGCCCAGATTTTGAAAATCACATTCTGTACCTATCTGCATCTTCATATGCCCAAATGCTTTCCAAATATGGCTTTGACAGCACTCACCTTCTAGAATCTCAGAGGAGGACTGTTAAGGAAGGAAAGAAATGGAAATTTCATGGACCTTTATTACTTTAATTGTAAAATAGAAACACGACTATTCAATAGGGAATCAGAAAAGAGAAAAAACCCACCTCAGAATAAGGCCGTGATGGTGCCACAATTTGTGATTTACTATGAGTGCAAATGTTCAGATTCCACACCTTTTAAATAATACGAAAAATACCGTGTACCCCTGTGATACCAATTGTGTTAAACAATTGGTCATGGTTTGCTACCTTGAATGTCTAATTAAGTTGTTAGTGAATAAAAATCTGATCTTTGATTGACTAACTATATCTAAATTTCATTATTTTACATAACACAGTTGACAATTAATATGCCCACTAATGTGATACATCTTTTATTCAAATTACACTTAGAAGAAATTGTTTAGTTAGATGAATTACAAAAATAAGGATTATTTAAAGATAAAGCTGGATCATTTAACATGGAATTATTACTGAACTGGTATTCATGCTAATGTCAAGTGATACTAAAATTAATATCCACATCGAAGGACATATCAAATATTGACAGCCGATCGAGTTATTCAAAAGAGGAAATAAATGGGCCTACATTCTCTGAGCGATGGATGTTGTCATTTCATCGAAGAGAACCAGAGAGCTGTGACTACATTCCACCCAGCAACCGCTTTGCACACCGTGCCACTTACTGTAGCTTCTCACTTCCTCCTGGTTGCTTCATCGTTGTTCGTAGGTTAAAGCTGCTCAGAGGCGTAATGGTGAGTTCTGCTCTTCAGATTCAGACTCATTCAAGCAGAAGTGTGACCTTGCCTGTACTAGGTGCTTGGGGAACTGGGTGGTCCGGTACCTGGCACCACTTCCGTACCTTTCAGTGTGCCATAAGTCTTTACAAGGATAGTTAAAACACCCTGCTGAAGATTAGTGAAAAACCTGCACAGCTATTGCATGTGATTCACAAACATTAAAATAAATCAAGTGGATTTGTATACGCAGGGTATTAATTTGCAAGCTCTAAATAGAAAATGTAGTGTCTGTAAATTAACTGAATAACATGTACTGGAAGATCTTAAGCATCCAGAACCAAAAAGGTGTTTAATATTTTGCCCACTTAATACATCTTTCTCTCTCTTTCTCTACATAATTTTTGTTGTTCCTTTTTATTTTCATGGCCTCCTAAACATTTCAAGGATGCTTCTGGGCAGTATTTTTGTCATGGTAATAATAAATAGTGTTTCTTTTCTATCTCCATATTTCTGGTAATAAGTTATGGGTCATTAAAAGCTTTTTATTTTGGTACATGCCTTTCAGCATGCAGAGGTAAAATTACCAAGCACATGGAACTGGAAAAGCTATTCATCCCAATCTCAGGCAGATAGTTTAGGATTTCTGCCTAAGTAAGGAGCTCAAGACTGAGGTCTACATGTATATGTTGTTTAGGGAGTCGGTTTTATTTAAGAAAAATATGAGTTGTTAGAAATTAGTAAACAAGGAAAAGTAATGTTACTGAAAACAAGTTAATGTCAAATACAAGTTATTGCTAGGAAAATGAAATATCATTGATATAATTCTAAAAAGATTTTTAATTATTCCAAGAAATTAAATGTTAATATATATTTACTGGTAGCATTGCAATAAGATGCATGTATTAATAGTATATCTGAAGGAATAATTTTTTTTTGCCATCCAGAAACCTATAAGGAAATCATTCTTCCCTTTTATCTGCCATCAATTTTGTATTCATATTTCATTTATAGAATACACTGTCAACATCTCAGCATGAACTATTGTAAGAAAAATGCTTGATTTAAGTTTTTCATTATAATATTTCCTGCATAATCTTATGATTAGCTTACTAAATCTTGACATTGTAAACTACACTTCTTCCCTAAAAGAACAGAACAGAGTTTAACATTTCATGCTAGAGCAACAACACAGTTCTAACAAAAGCAAAGGAGTTACTTAAAATCTTAACTGAATAATAAATATTTTGCTAGGTTGAAAAATCTCTTTTAAAATTGTGTTAGTAGCAAAAGGAATTGTGTATTAAAAAATGCAGAAAAAAAGACCTGAAGAAAACATTCCTAGTTTCTTTAGAAAGTTGCAGAATTGATAAAAAGTATGACATATACCAAACCTTCAATTGAGTATGAGAGATCAATTTTTCATACTCACTGCAGTCAGGGAGGTCTTCTCTAGAGGAAGGATGAATCCATCCTCTACATGGGGTCAAATACAGTGCTGGAGTCACACATGACATTAAACATATTTACAGCTACTACATAGAAGGTATTGGAATACATTGAATTTCTACCTCATTTCAAGCTTCCCACCCATCCTTTGAGAGGGAACACCCAACCACTGGGGGTTCTTCCTTTGTTCCAAACACATTGGCAGAAAGTAGGCTGGCAGCGATAAGGAGAGACAACATAGTCTTTACTACACATTTTCATCATGCAAGTCAAGGTACTGAAGCTGGCCATGAGGGAGAAATCATCTGTGCAAGTAAAAGGGTCGATGAATTTATTTCCATTCTGGCACAATAAGGGAAGAGGAATGAAATTGCACTTGCCACAATTCTGTTTGGGGGCAGAATAGCTACACACTGTTTCTTACACAGAACTATGACCTAGATGCTTTTACTTCTTTTTTATCAATGTTAGATGTCAACAACAAAGAATATTTGATTGTAACCATGGATTCTAATGACACTACTCATTTTTTGTTTGGCCATTGAGTTAATTGGAGCTAGAAGTTAATCTTCAATGTATTTTTACACAGAAAGGGCTAGAAAAGAGAAGAAAGTTAAAGAGTCCATGCCAGACCCACTCAATATGGAATTAGGAAGAGAAAAAAGAGAAAAAAATTGGGGGGGGAAATGCAATAGTTGTCTTTACAGAGAAAAGAGAAAATCAAACAGTCACCAACCTTGCTAACCTAAGGAATTTATTAATACTTTTCAAGTTTTAACAGACAGAGTGTTATCAAAGTGACCAATGTCTTATACCCAGAGACATTCCAGAATATGAATAATTAAAAACAAAATATTCATGAAAGCCATAATTCATTGTAAAGTTTATTTACTTTATTAAAGACTGAGGTTTTTCATGCTAGTCAGTATTGATACTGACTTTCCAAGGTATTTAGCTGTTTCTGATAAGCATGGTTAAACTTATTAATAGAACTGAATCATAAGCCAATGAGAGACTAAGTCTAAAATAGGGTCACATATATATAGGCATCCTGGAGACTTTTTGTGTGTGTTCCTAAAGCCAATGAACAGGAGAATATCAAGTTGTTAGCTCTTGCCTAGTACAGCTCTTGCTCTATCTGTTGGGGAAATTAACCTTTGCATCTGGGGATCACAATACTCCACAGAAAAAAGATGTAAATCTAAAGATTCAGAAATCTGTATCCTGACATTATTTTTGGCAATTGCTTTACTGGGTCATTAAGAAGCATAGTGGTAGAAAATTGTCCCATTTTTACGTAGAGATCAAAATCAAAAGTCAGTTAAAGTCAGTTACAAAAAATAAGTTTTCTGGCCTTCAAATATAGTCTTTATGGTCTTTTTTTCTCTTATTTGTCAGCAAAATTAGTTTATCTATGTCACTTACTTCATCTGGCATGGATTAAAAACCCATATGAAGCATTTTCATATAAACATATATGGTATTTTCTTATACATTTTCACATTAGCATTTTTATATATATTTGTTTTTTATTCTGCATCAACTTGAAAAGGCATGTATTTTTAAATGTTATTAGGGTTTGCTTGGCTTGCAATATAATTATAAAAAAACACCCTTCAGAATGAGTAACCTAAAAACTTCATACATCCCAAGTACTTTTTTCAGCGGTCAGTAATTTAAAGTTGGGAAAACAGTGTCTAATTTACATGCAGTACAGACGAGGTTAAAAAAAAATTCAGACCATGCTACTTTTGACAGTAGTCAATTGCTTTTGTATGGGTTGTTTAAAACTCCGAGTCTCCAACTCATTGAGGGGGTCCTATTTAAACAATACTTGTACCCTACCTATGGTAGGGACTGGCCTCACATCTGCATTTTCCTCTTCTGAACAGCAGGCGTTCTACAATGTTTTTGCCTTCCCCAAGATACCTGTCAGAAGGGAGCAGTATGAGAGGATCAGTTATTAACTTCAGTGAAACCAGGATTTCGTCTACTGTCCCAAAGTTTGAAACAATTCGAACTATTCATCTAAGTGTGGTAAATGAAATCTCTAGAAAGGAAAAAAGGGTCTGTATATGCTTGCTGTCACAAGGCAATTTGATTGACATTAGTACACCCACTGGTCTTCAGCAATTACAGCTGAAAGCAAAACCAGAAGAACTGGGAGCAGATGGGTAAGCTTTTAAGTAAATATAAAAGTTAAAGATGGTTACTGTTAGCCTTATCACAGAAGCTTTTTCTTCCTGGCATGAGCAAAGGGCTAACAAAGTTAGCGTTATATGACACACCTTTCATTTGACAAAAAATATTGTTAGAGTTCTGATTCTAAATATGAGAAAATGCCTGGACACTTGCAAAGAATCTGAGAACTTTATTTTGACAGATTCTTACGGCACTACTCAGGATTTCAGAGCACATAGACCTGCATTTTTATGCATAAGTAAAAATAAAGTAAAACATCTTTAAAGAAAAATTAAACAAAAGTTTCAGCCAAAAGAGTTGCTTTAAGGCACAATTCTTTGCAAATTTGCATACTGCATCTTTATTTCCGTTTAATGGAAATGAAAGATACAAATATGGTGTCCTACTTTTTCAGCATACATTTGATTTTATTCTTGTATCATGCTTATCACTGTTGAATGGTACTGTACTGACTGAAAAAATATTTAAACTGTTGGTTACATTTCAGACAGCAAACAGATATGTTTTTTCAGTCAAATGAGTGTAACTTGTCCAAAAACCAAATATACTCACATAACTGCAACATAATGTCTTTCAAAGACCAGGATCTGTTCCTGATCCTCCTAATTTGATTCCTTGCATAACACCTGAAGCTGTAGGAGAGACAAAAGCTAAAAAGCTCTACAAAGCTGCTGTTCAGAGATTTTCTGAAAGGCTTTGGTGGAGAAGGCGTAAGACCAGGTTTGCATGTCACTCAATTAAACGAGTAAAAAGCCACCAACTTCAACTGACATCACTTCACTGCAGCTGAGGGTCTGTCCCAGGACATTCAGATACACAGGGGGAGGGACGAGTCAATTGTAAGTATGGATACGTTGAGATCACAGGAAAACCCTATGGATCTCTGGGTCTTCACAAAAGACTACAGAAGCTACACAGAAGAATAGCTCTTCCTTTTCCTCCCCCGACCCTCCACAACCAGTTAAGAATGATGCTACTACGAGCTCCTGATCTACATCCACAAGGCACAGAGCAAGATACATAGAAGTTAAAGATAACAAGACAGGCATTAATTTCAGCAGCAAATTTCTGCTCTACGCATGGATTTCTATAGAAAATATAGCTCTTTCCAAGTCCTCTTTGCTGTGCTTATACATGCTTTTTCAAAGGTATGCTAATCCCTGGTGTTCATATGAAAATGGAGAAGAGCAGACAGTTAGTTAATTTTTTCCCCTTGCAACTTACCCGCTAGGAATCTTTTTTTAATTAAATCTTTGGTAATTCTAACTAGGTTCTAGCAAGGCTTAGTGAACATCAGAATATCATTGCTGATATCATATCATAAATTATGCTAATATTATATATTTTGTTGATCAATCAGATCTGCCTGGGCAGGATTAATGACAGGTGGAAACTGGTGGCCTGTCTGTGCTAGCACTCCAAAAGGGAGCTAAATTATGTTAGGAGAACTACTTTAAAGAAAGAAAAAGGAAGTATGATAATCAAAAATATTTTTGTTTGGAAAACAAATCAAAGATTAAGAATGAAAAGAAAGGAGATAAAAGAAATTAATACACAAAAGATGGAAAGAATCCAAATTTGTAAAAACAAGGCATGGCATGATCAACTCACAGAATTAGAATTACTAACTCAACAAGTTTCAAGGTTGATATTCCAGATTAGAAATCCACAACTTACACTTTCCCAGTTTTCTTTTTATAGCCATAGAAACCTATACAAATCGAAAATCCACACTTCCTTAAATCTTGTAAGAAACACAACGAATATTCACATGGATACAAGGGATATGATACCTTATTTCCTTCTAACTTGAGTAGCTTTCTACAGAATTTATGTCATGTTGCAGTAAAACGCTAGCATTTTGCATTTGATCTGCTAGTATTTCACATTCTGTATGCCATGGCTAACAAAACTTCACAGGTCCAAGAACCTGGATAATCAGGAGTAACATGGCATTAACTCCATTAATTCCTCATTACATTTCTATACGTGTTAGTAAAATGCATGGGAAACATACCTTCAGCAACATTCTAATGAGCGCTTAACTTCCCACAATGTTTCGTAACTAACAAAATGCAGGGCTCAGTAGAACTCTGCATCCTTTTTTTGCTGTATAAAAATTGTTCCTGCAACGCAGCTGTTGGACAAATGCAGCATCTTTTTAAGTAATATGGTCTAGTATTTAAATTTATAAAAAAGAAACCACATACTTATTTAAGAAACCCCATAGCAATAAAAGAGGACATAAGAAGGTTCACGTTCTTTAAAATAAAATGTTGGTGCATATATGTATATGAAGGATTAACATAAATAGTGTTTCAAAAAATAAAACATAATAGATGATATACTACAACAATGTGCAAAAGTTGCAAGATTAATTAATAGTTATGCAAATATTTGTTTAGTTGATCATATATAAAAAAATCAAAATAACACGTGTATGGCATATTACTTTAACAACTGGTGTCAAAAGGAAATAGGTATTTCTCAATAAAAACCCATCATGCCTATTAACTTTTAAAAATTAGTATTTGTAACCAAATAGCAAATAGCTACTGTAAATACTTTAAAAATCATGCTTTATATGCATATCAATATAAATAATATCGTTTAACCAAAATCCTATGACACTCAACCTTCATATATATGTTGACAAGATTCTCCAATGGTTTGTTACCATACAAAAGAGTGGGACAAATTACTTATTTATATATACAAAACATGCTTATAAAGGCCAGCTGCAGGTATTTTTTGGAAAGTGCATTTTAATAAGGTCCTATTCAGTGGGGGAACAAATGGGGAAAAAGTAGTTTGCACTACAGAGTTTAGTGCAAGAGCTTTCTCTTTTTCTAACAACGAAATCAATCATTTGTCCAGACTGTGGGGAGTCAGAGTTAGTTACTGAAAAGAGCTCCATATATAAACAAGTCAATAACTCATTGTGTGTTATTGTTGGACTGAAGAAGTCTGCTTTCAAAAAGCTGCCCCTGCTTCTCTGAGAATGAATGTCACTGTATTCAGAGAGTGAGAGAGGGGTCTTTTGTTTCTAGCTATTGCTGACTGCCATTTATGTATGGGAAAAGAGATGTGGCTGCTAGTTGTCTCAGGAAAACCATACCATCACCACCGCACAGTTCTGCATTATGGTTGCCCTGGACCTTACTTTTGTAAATGTACTTCTATAAGAGAATTCACACATTTCATTGAGTTTCTGAACTCACTAGTAATATTTGTAAATATTGTTTTCATTTTATAAAGATAAAATGGCTGGAGATTAGAGGAAATAAACAAATTTGAGCACTTTATCTATGACAGTGTAACAAATAACACTCTACATATATTAGCCTTAAGGTTTTCCGAAGAAATATTAGTATGTTTAGTAACTCAACAGCACATGAGTGAACTTAAACATGTCTTTGTACTATTTTGTGTTTCTTCTTTAAAAGAGAGTAAAACCCACAGTTGCTGAATCATCTCAATTCACACTTGGGGGGGGAAAAAGAAATTAAAATGTTATTTTTGTTCACCTAGCTACGATTGCTTCCTCACCCTCCAGCCCAACTAATTAAAGAAAGTTCCCACCTTTGAGATTTAATAATAAAAATTGGAAACCATATTGTCATTCCACAAGGGAACTCAGGGGAGTTACATTCATATCTGTTAAGCTGTTCACATGTAGAAGTATTTTCAAGAGCATGCATAGCTGTAGTCTAGATTTAACTCTTGTTAAAATGACAAACTTCACTAATTTTAAAATAATTCTTTTCTCATTTAAAAACATTATTTGACATATTCTTTACATTGACATAGAAATCAAAATTTCTTTTTTGTTGAGCCTAATACAACTGGACAAAAAAGTCATGATCATTATACTATCCTGTGGAATTAGCACAGGTTCAGACAAGAAATAAGCTTTATCCATGTTTCAAAGCAGTTACAACACTTCCTTAGACTATAGAACATTTCTTAAGTAATAAAAAAATATAGAAGAAACAGCATCCTTTTCCCACCAAAACCATCGTGATGAACGTTCAATATTTTTTAGGAGGCAGATCAACAGAGAAAGCCCAACAGGAAAAGCCCATCAATATAGTTTCAGAGAGTAAAATCATGATTGCACTGTAAAATCCCACCTATTACACAGATTTGCAGCTGATCTAGTCTGTGCAAACAAGCATGGCCTTGATGAGCATCATTGCACTTTTTCTGGATTTTCAGAATTCACTGCTCTCCAGTAACGTCGCTCATGCCTTTGAGCCTCTGTGTGGCTACAGGACAGGTTCAGGTGGAGTACACTGCAAAGCTAAATTATATTTTGAAACTTGTAATTTTGAGTAGTTTTTTATTATCAGATGCAGCTACATTTACAGTAGTTCCTTTTGTCTCTTAAAGAGTAATGAGACTCTGCGTACTGGGGAAAGCAGGTGACCTCCTGGGTGAAAATAATCATTGAAGAACTCAAATAAGATACAGGAAATGAATCTCATAAAAGTAACTTACTAAAGCTGAGGATGCATTTAAAAGCTTTGTTAAAACCCAGATTTGTATACAGTTTTTCTGAGTAAAAACATAGAGACTAGACACACACCTTAGCAGTGTTCTAAGAAAAATCTGTCTGCAAAGGAAGGCAGACAATGACACATAACCTGGGACTCTGACAAATAATAAGAGACTGAGTTTGGGTTCTGAACTGAGAGTGCACCTTCAGAAGCGTTCAGGGGATGCGATGAATAAAAGAACCTTCCGGGTGGTCTAGCTATAAATTTTTCCCTTCAATAATATTAACTTTGTGGATACTGAGGTCCTGTCTGAGAACATGGACACTCTGCAGCCCAAGTCACTTAAACAGAAGAAATACTGACCTAACGCTGAATAAAGACCAAAAAGTGAGTATGACAGAATAAGTCCACCATAGCTGAGCACATAAATGGGTGTACTAGCTTATGCATGAGAAACATTTAACCTCAAATATATCACGCCTCAAAAATAATTCCTATATATAAAAAAGTACTTATGTCACAGGTATGGAAGCTGATAGACAACAATATAGCTCAGTCTTTATGTCCTAGAAGATTTTCAAATGTGCCAGTTCCGCAAAAAAATATATTGTAAACTGGAGGGAAAAAGTAGAAGTCGCCTGAATTAAAAAGGAATTAGGAAGAGGATACCGGTAGGTGAAATATAATTAATTTAATATTCCTGTAGTCATGCAAAGTCTCTTTGAGTTGGTAAATTTGTCAAAAAACAATTAATGAATAACAACTTATATTTCAGAAGGAAATGTCTTGTACAATTAAGTGAAATAAGCTTATTTAAGGTGGCCAAGCAATACTAGAAAGATATATATGAACCCCACAATACAAACAGGCATAGATTTTTAGGAAAAGAGCTTAGGCCTGAACTTTTAAAAACGCATTTGCTTTGAATGGGAAAGATACTAATAGTCATTAAAGAGACTTCAGGTAAGAAACCTGCCTGATATGAATACTTTCCTTTATCAAAATGAAAGAAAAATGATAAAATATTTCAGTTATACAAACATTTTAAGTGCTACTTCTTAATACTATCAATTCTCATCACAGTGAAAAATTCAGAATAAGATTCCCCTGTGAAAGACAATCTGAGGCTATTTATTTACATATGATGAAAATACCAAAAGGATAAAGAAAAGGATAAAACCAGGATATTAGGCAGAAAGAAGCTGATTATTCAAGAAAATAGCAATTAGTAATGAATTGGTATCCCTTCTTTCTCTTGTTTCACAACGAAAATGGACACTAATAAATATTATTTGTCATGGCTGTTTTGCTTGCCTTATTAAAATGAACTAACTGCTTAGGACAAGATCCCTCTATAACAGATTTGTATTGCAGAGAATTATTTGTAAAGATTGAAAACATAGCCAGGTAGTGAACCAATAACTAAATGGTGGGGATAAACATGCACTAGGTACTTAACTCACTACCTGGCCCTGTTTTATTTATCTTAAATGATCAGAAAATCAATGTAGTTGAGTTTTAGCCTTCCCTACTCCTCTGTTTCCAGGATTTCATATATTCCAGGAGGAAGGCACAAAATGCCAAAGACGCCTCCGTTCACTCTGAAACCACAACTCTCCAACGGGTACTTGAAGCCAGAGCGCGTCCTCTTTTTATCGCCTGAATATTTGGTGCAGGGACGATTTAAGATTGCCCAGGATAATTATCAAGATTTGATACGAACCATCTAACCTTGCTGAAATGTAATTACCCTTCTCTGAAAAGGAAATGTTTGCCCCAATATAGAAATTGGTATTTCTTATTTAAAGACTTTCTCGGCTAAATCAAACACCAGAAGCAGTGCATGACTGTCTGACAAAGGACTGAGATAGATTTAAATGAAGCAAGAAGTCATTGAGTCAAATATGCGATAATTTCATGAGCAAACACTTTCAGCTTGCTCTGCAGGAGAATGTCTTTTAGAAATATTTTCGCTTGAAAATTTCAAACCCAGATAGGGTTTCAGGAATTCATGTTGGTGGTGAGGAAAAAATAATAATAATAATAATCAGCAGGTTTAATTTTTGTATTTTCCACAAGAAATCTACTGCTTTGAAGTAGAACACT